>NC_060211.1:70131250-70830000 GCF_021130785.1 Homalodisca vitripennis | reverse complement strand
ATTATTACTAAAATATTGTTTATACTAAAGTGATTGGTTGTTTTATTATATTTTGAAAAATGACACGTCTCTTACTACGATTAAAAATGAAGGCATAACAATGATTTGAGGATTTACATTGTTCTTAAGGGGTTGCATACAAATTGACCGTCAATGTTATCAGGTTTTAAAGGGCTGTAGCAGGATGTAAAATTAACTCATCCGAAAGATAATCAAACAAATTTCATAGTTTATAGAAATTGGGATTTGATAAAACCCCTTGCTTTATTGTGCTAGTTTTATTTAAACCCAGATAAGGAACAAGACGTGGGGCGCGTTAATGGAATGTACAGGAGGATTCTGAATTATAAAACATAATGTAACATTTTTGCCAGCGATATGTCTTACGTACTTATAAATAATTTTATCTTACATGCAGCTATAAAACGAACTAATGTTAATTTTGGAGTTATAAAAGCCATTAGAAGATAGATATTAAATTTAATTTAAAATGGTTGCAGTTTGAATACCAGCGGGTCCATAGAAACTTGTTAACGAGCATATATGAGGTAATATAAACGTATATGGCATTTAGTTTATTAGTTAGTAAGATTACAGTTTGGTATTGTTTTCCGGCCACATTTGGTGAAAATAATTAAATTATAGTTTTTATTACATTTTCTATTCACTATTAAAATTCTGAGCTGAACTTATCTATGTTAGAAAAATGTTTAAGAGGTAAATATTTTAAAATGAGAATAGAGAATGTTTTAATATAGTCAATGCTTTTATTAACTATATTTAAAATATAAAATGTTTTTATCAATCAGGTAATGTTACAACCATGGATATTGTATACTGTATTTGTAATAGATGAACAAACTCCTCAGCGGTGAGAACCGAAATATAATCAAATATCGGTTTCAGCAATCAAATGATACATGAGCTTGACAACAAAAGAGTTCATATAAATTAATTTGTATCCGACGATTGGGATTCAAAAATGAAATTGATCTGAATTTCACAAGTATCATTCTGAATCAAAATAGTGGTAGATTTGAAAAATGAAACAGATTTGTAGACTGAAGGGATTGTATTACATAAATTTAATAGAAATCTGCGAATAGCAGTTACCACCAGAAAGTGACTTCTAAAAATTTTAGTTTATTATCATATTCATGGGTTTGTGATTACGATACTAAGGAAAGGTTCGTAACTCATTAGAATTATACCAGTTGAATTCAACTTATTAATACTATACGATAGCATTAACCGTAGCGTAGGGGTAAGCGACGGATCTTTAACCGAGAGGTCACGGGTTCAATTCTCGGGGAGGTCAATAGATATTTGTAAGTGGGTGTGGACCGTTTCCCCGCAAAACCGTTTCATATAATCAATTGAAATGCCATTGGTGTAGAAATAACCCACTTCAAAATAATAAGAACACTTCGACCCACTTCGTCTGACCATATTTTGGTTAAACGAGGATCCACGGTCTAAGGTAACGGACTTCCAAATACTTTCTGTGACAGAAACACTTTTTATCGGTAATATCGACCTTTTATTGTACCGGTTCTAGTATTGTCCCCCTATTTCTGTTCCATAAGATCTTCACACAGGGCAGTAACCCTCAAGGACGCGCAAAATAGAGGTAAAAATGGGATCGGCCACTGGGTTGTTTTTAAAGCAACAATATTAAAGCTTAATACTGTCAACGATGAAAATATCTCATAGGATTAACTTTAGACAATTGACGTTCTGTTGTTGAATAAGGAATTTCAACTCATCACTGCTGGCTCACGTTTTTAGCCTGTCTCTATTAAACTGTTCGAAGCGCAACCCGACGGGCAGGCCTAGTAATACTATTGACGAGGCTTGTCACAATACTAGTGAATACTGTTGGCTGGCTTCAGTTTCTACCTTAAGTTGACGTCTACGGTTGGATTGCCTTATTATACTTCTTTGCTATCGATAGATGGTAGATAATTTGGAATTAATATACTGTTTTGAACAGTCTATACAGAACTTACATTTGCCGGCGTCTGCAATTTCAGTGCACTTAAATTGTTGGATTTGCCATCTAAATAATTTTAACCCACTAGAAGGTTCACTTATCTATTGTGTATAAATGCCACTAGAACCTACACTGGGTCGGAAACAAGCGTTGAATCACTTGCATCTGGACAACCCAATGGATGCTCAAAAGCGACATACCACTAACTGCAAATGTAGCGTGTTAATGTGGTGGAATAGGTTTTGAATTCCATAATCTTCGATTATTTAAAATAAATTTATCGAATAAAAAAGTTAAGCATAGTTTTTATTATCCCATGTGAAAGTACAGGTATTTAAAATAGAGATTTTAGACAGATTTGTAAAATTTGTACAGTATTGAAATGAGTTGAAGCTCCAGGGGATGACACATTTTTTTATTCATTCATGGATTAAGGAATTTAAATTACACTTTTCTTAAATATTTTTTTTAGCGAACTTACATTTTTTTATAAATACAAAATATTTTACTCCCTAAAGCTTTAATTTATGTGTATGCTGTAAAAATGTAATCTTAGTTGTCTTTCTTTGGAATTAATTGTAAATTGCTGTAATCTCACCTGGGATGGCCAAAACAAGTTTTGTGTTCAGGTAATTTTTTGATTGAGCGATTCTTATAAAATGAATTCTTGTTTCTTAAAGTTTCAATGAAGTGTGATTTGCGGCATTAAGTTGTAATAACAAAGAACTTTCAAATGATGTGTAAATTGACCTAGACTAGTATTTAAAACTTCCAAGATACTCTCAATCGGCCGTCCCACAAAGTAGGCACGTGATTGTTATTGCATAAAAGAGATATTTGTTTAAAGTTTGTTATTGACGATTGAAGGTTTGACAGGATTACACGATTTCGGACATTTACCATCTTTATGGTTAAAAAATTATCTCCCATCCTCTTCACATGCCCCATCCACTGTATTCTTCTTCCTTCCATTGTCTCTTGCAGTGAAACTACCTTCAATCTTTCTCTGGTTATTTCGTTCCTTATTCTATCTCTTCTTGTAGTCTTCTCTTGTAGCCTTCTCCAGTGCCTAGAATAGCACTGGAGAAGGAGGAAGGAGGAAGAAGACCAAGAGGAAGACCGAGAGGAAGATGGGAGGACCAAGTGTGGAAAGACATAGAGAGAAGGGGACTACAGAAAATACAGGTGGAGGAAGAGGAGACCTGGAATGATAGACAAAAGTGGAGGAGGCTGTGTACGACGACCCGTGATAACGGAAACGTCTGATGATGATGATGATGATGGTTAAAAAAGGTATAAAACTATAACAAAGTTATTGGTAACCGTATAATATTAAGGGCTTTTTTGTAAATTTTATCTATATCAGTATATCTATTATATACGTATATTATATCATATGAGATCCTTAAGCAATCTCATCATCTAAGTGATATAAGTAAGAAACCTGTAACTGAAAGACCTTATATAGACATTACTTCTAAATTTTGTACGTGAAAATATAATCCTGATGAAAATTAAACTCTAATAAGAAGAATCTACATCAAGTTAATCGAATTCTAATACCTCATATAGAAAAGGTAAATTTACATTTTACTTCAAGTTAATGGTGCCTCAATATATTATGAATAACACGTACTACATAATTACGTATTCCTCTACAAGTTAAATAGCTGGAAAACATTGACAATTATTATTGTTGATGGGGGTTATTGTAGAAGTTGGGAAATTATTTTAACGAAGCGCCTTCTTTTGAAATGAATAATGAATTGCAACTTATATTGTTCATATTATTTCGTGATTAAATTAGTATCATAAATCAATATTGTTTCATTATTATATATAATATTATATTAATATTCCAATATAAATGTTCCAAAGCTATACTATGTTAGACCATTGTCAACTGAAATTATTGCTTTAAAAATTATCATACCTTTGAAATTAATGGAACAGTCATCATCCTTTAATCTGGTTAAAACGGTTATAAGTTTAAATATAATACCTAATTATGTTCAAGAAGATATACAGTATACAGCATATCATCAGGTGCTACTGAAGACAAGCAAAACCGGGAAATGAATCCGATTGTTTTGTTAACACCCTTTTGCATGTACAGCAATAGATACCTTTTGTACGCCGTATTCTTTTGAAAAAACGGCGTCTATGTGAAAGAAATAATAAAAAATAAATTGAAGGTAAAGAAAATTATTGTAAATGTGAAATGTTCAAGAAACGGATTGACGATTTTAATACATCATTATTTCCATCGAAGCTATTGTATTTTACAAGTAAATGGATTTTACAGTACAGTAGAGCCTATTTTCTTTATTCTGGCATGAACATTACATTAATAAAATAAAATGAATTAAATAAAATATTGAATTATATAAAGGTGATTAATACACACTGGTAACTTATTTGATGACAAAGTTGATAGACCATTATGTGTTTACGTGCGCAGCAGTTCGGCATACATTAAGTTTACCAAAACTTAATAAACATTTTATTAAAAAAATTTTCTTTTCAATGGTAAAATATTATTGACCACAATTTTGTTAGTTTTCATTCAGTATAATTTTGTTACTAAGATATCAGAGCCCACTTATTTAACATGAATACAAAATCAAACGTTCTTCAATAGATAAATCAAAATTGTAACACAATATTTCTATATATCACTCTAACAGTAAAAATAAAAGTGAAATAAACGTACTTGTTTGATTACAGTGATCAGTCGATGTGCCTTAAAATTCGTAAATTTGTTTAACATTAAAATTGATGTGTATTAACCAGGCAATAATCATGCCGGGCAGGTAGGCAAGGAAAATAAGTATCAAACGTGGATAATATGCATAGGGGAATAATATTTCAAACAGATATGAGCATAGAACAGGTTATTTTAAATGCAACAATGGAAATATTTACATTATTTATGGGATTTACATGGGATTTTCCATTACAAAAAACAACCTATCGTGGTTTTTACACGTTTAAAACTTTGAAGAGTTTAAGTTCATTTTCTTATTAATACACTATAGATCTGATGTTTTTTTCGATAAGGTTTTAATAACCAACCCTATCTAGTTTTGCTAACAGATTTGAATAGCACATTTTAATACTTAAAAGAAACATTTCAAATTTTGCAACCTTTGTTTTATGAAGTATAGTAAAAATATGAAAATAAAATATTTGATCAACACTCTTAAGAGTTGACTAGCGTACAGTAAGTGGATTTTGAGATAACTTAAAATTGTAGCAACAAACCAAACTGTCAGACGCACTGGTTTAAATTAAATAATTTCAGAAGCAGTGAATGCTCGTTGAAATGTTGTGCATTAGTCCTTTGATGTTGAAATATATAACATAGCTGTCATTCAAGTAAATAAGTAATTGAATTTATATTTGCACCTAGTCATGTTCAATTGACAGAAAATGTTATGTTTTATCAGCTTTGGAGCCTGTCTGTGTTTGGGAATTCTCTATTACGTCAAAGTTGTTGAGTTGCGAACCAATGCATTATGTTTAGTATATTTTACACATTTATTAAAAAACATAAATAGTAAGGGTTCATGAATTTGAATAGTAATGGTTAATTTTTATAATCATAATAATTTTGTTTTACTGAAATTACAAAACTCCATTTAAATGTAGGAACACCTTTTAAATGGGAGTAACAAAGCAAGCCTTAAATAAGTCGTTATCTTTAATATTGTTAACTACAACATCTAACTCTACCAGTCTAGTAGACGAGAGATAATGTGCATTTTTAAGCACAAAACTAGAGGAATTTACATCAAGACAGCGGGCTGAGTTGGTTTTGGTGGAGAAGAAAGCGTCAAGGGTTAAAATAAGAGACTATGTTCTCAAATCAAATTTTTCTTTGCTTCTAAATTTGGTTTCAATAAAATAAGGACACAACTGCAAATGGGTTCGTTGACGCAACGACCATTTTATCTTTTAATTTTATTAATTCAATTGTGCTGTTTATACTATGGATCTTTCATTAACGGCCCAAATACATATTAAAAGTTGAAAAGTAGAAAAATGTTCGTAGAATCAACGACCTGGTTTCAGAATAAGTTGCAATATATACATTAAGGTATTGTTGAGGCAAGGACCCTATAATGCACCGAACCTCAAGTAAGAAATGCTAAAGCATTTAATCACCTGACCGACGTCTCAACGATCCTACGTTCCAAACAAGCGCTTTAAAATGAAACTGGGTCTATTAGTCAACTTCTCCTCGTCTGGTATACATGGAGGCGTTGCAGCTATACTGAGTTTTTGTCCGTAACATCTGGTATAACGGTACAGATTTTGTGTACGTATTATGTGTAAATATTTTGTTTACGATACATGTATATTATTAAATCGGATATAAAGTCCAATATTAATTATATATTTATACTAGCAGTTGCCCGCGGCTTCGCACACAATTTCTCATTCAAAAACAGCACACTATATTCACGTATTCTTTTTCTATCACATTCTAAAGATACCTGAGATAATTGATAGTCGTTCCTTCGTAAGCCTCTTGGGCGTATTATGAAGGTATGTACCATATTTCCTGGCTCTATCTTTCGTGGTTTTTGATAATCTGGTTATAAACTAATCTGGTTATAAAGAATCAAATTCGGTCTGTTGAAATAAATTTTCTGTCTAAGATATTTCCAGTATTATTGTGGGCTCCGATCAAGAAAATGTATCGACGAAAACCAATTTCGATCATGAAGTGTCTTCTTTCGGGTCTTTTAATTTATCTTCGATCTAACCAAATTAGATTATCTAATATTCAAGGCTTTGTACAATGAGGTGGTTCTTATAACAGCGTTTAATAGTTTTGCCATTGCATTAGATAGTTGATTAACCATTGGTGATGTCTAAATTTAAAATTAGCCAATACTAATTGTTTGCAGATTCCATATATTGCTTGTCTATGCAATCTGCATCACACTACTGATCAAGCAGTTTACAATAATACAATATTTTCTTAAATTTTAAATGTAAACAAATGTTTTTACCTCTTTGATAAACTCCAGCTGGAAGTATTAACAGCTAATAAGTATCAGTTAACGTTGTATTAAGTTCCGTAGCGCAGTCTGCTGGATCCAATATAAAACACTCCAAAATCAACAACTACTTACAAATAAAAATATAATAATAAAAAAAAACATTTTCCAGTGAACCAAATTGTGAATCTAAACCATTCTAGAATTCCATTGAAAACACACAAAAATTTCATCAAAATCGGTCCAGTCGTTTAGGAGGAGTTCAGTCACATACATACGAACACAAAAAATATATATACATAAAGATAATATAAGATATATTAATTAAGACATTAAATTATTATTATAATTCTCATCTTTTGTTTATAAAGGAACTAATGCATTTAAATGTTATCTCATCTATGTATTATTAGAAAATACTTACAATATATATATATATATATACCCATATATACCCATATATATATATATATATATACAGGGTGAGTTTTTTAAAGTGATCCAATAGCTAACTTTTTAATTACATGACTTAGCACCACACTTTAAATTTGGAACTTGCTCAATTTTAAGTTTCACTCAGGAATACACTTTCAAATTTTTTGAAGATGGCCGCCATTTTCCAATATAGTGGCCAACTTTAAAATCTTTTATGGAACACCCTGTATTTTATGTTGTTTTTAGATTCATAATATTTTAAAGTTGGGCGCCATATTGGAAAAAATTATGAAAACTTCCAGTCCACGTAGCTCCTGAACCATTAGAGATACGGAAAAACTCTCAAGTACAAAAAGGTTTAATTTTTTAGAGTAGAATCTAAAAACAACATAAAATACAGGGTGTTCCATAAAAGATTTTAAAGTTGGCCACCATATTGGAAAATGGCGGCTATCTTCAAAAAATTTGAAAGTGTATTCCTGAGTGATACTTAAAATTGAGCAAGTTCCAAATTTAAAGTGTGGTGCTAAGTCATGTAATTAAAAAGTTAGCTATTGGATCACTTTAAAAAACTCACCCTGTATATATATTGTATGTTTTTAGATTCTACTCAACAAAATAATACATTTTTTGCTTTTGAGAGTTTTTCAATATCTCTAATGGTTCAGGAGCTACGTGGACTGGAAGTTTTCATAATTTTTGCCAATATGGCGGCCAACTTTAAAATATTTTATGGAACACCCTGTATTTTATGCTGTTTTTATATTCTACACTACAAAATAAGACATTTTTGCATTTTAGAGTTTTTCTATATCTCTAATGGTTCAGGAGCTACGTGGACTGCAAGTTTTTATCATCAGTCCGAAAAAATCCAAAAACTTGCAGTCCACGTAGCTCCTGAACCATTAGAGATATAGAAACACTCTAAAATGCAAAAATGTCTTATTTTGTAGTGTAGAATATAAAAACAACATAAAACACAGAGTGTTCCATAAAATAATTTAAAGTTGGCCGCCATATATCGGCAAAAATTATGAAAACTTCCAGTCCACGTAGCTCCTGAACCATTAGAGATATTGAAAAACTCTCAAAAGCAAAAATGTATTATTTTGTTGATTAGAATCTAAAAACAACATGAAATACAGGGTGTTCCATAAGAGATTTTAAAGTTGACTGCCATATTGGAAAATGGCGGCCATCTTCAAAATATTTGAAAGTGTATCCCTGAGTGAAACTTAAAATTGAGCAAGTACCAAATTTAAAGTGTGGTGCTAAGTCGTGTAATAAAAAAGTTAGCTATTGGATCACTTTAAAAAACTCACCCTGTATATATATATATATATATATATATTTCACTTATTTACGTAAATGGTAAATATCATTATCATTCATATTTCTACCCCGATCGGAAACAGGTTGGGGTTTCTAATTATACATTTTTATAAATTCTGCTAAACAATTTAAACATCAGTTGTAATTGTACATATGTCCAAGAATGCATTATAAGTGATTTTATTGGCAGAGTGTTAACGAAGTCTATCAATTGATATGGTGAAAAAAATGTCATTTCTTTTTGACTGTCATCTATCAGTACACATCATTATAAACTATTGGCATGATCACAGAAATTGTTTATATTTTTAAAATCGCGGTTTTTTAAAATCTTTTACCTTAAATATCTTAAAAATCACTGAATAAAACAGTCAGTTATTACATTCTAGTGACACAATTTAATTTAAAATCCAACGATACAAAGTTTAAGATAATCCGTTAAGAAATAACTGAGATAATGGGTTTTAAAAAACCAAATATCTATCAATATACTTTGTCATAATGTAACAGCACTATTTGCGTGACACAGCAATCAGCTGTTTAAATTATAGATGCACTTATCAGCTGATATAAAGTTACATTGTCGAACTGAGGTCATAGTATCCTTACCTCTTGCAGGATTAGGTTTGTCTCCATTAATACGACGGTAAAATGTTTGTAATGTACAAAAGAACTTTATTAACAAAGATATTCTAATCAATCGACGAAAGTGTTTATATTATAACATATAAGAAAATAAATTTGAATTAAAACAGAAATATCTGTTAGTAGCTGAACAGTTTAGGTGCTGTATTCAAGGAGCGATGTGTAATGTTGCCAAAGCTAGTTTAATTGCACATCTTGAATCGTGCCAGTAGTTAGCCTTCTTTAATAATAGATATTCCTTAAATATATATATATATATATATATATATATATATATATATATATATATATATATATATATAATTTTTCCCCTTTTTCGAAAGGGCGCTAGGGGGTTCGTTAAATTTTCAAACTGCAACCCCTATCTTGTAATATGTCATTTGAAAGGCAAATTCAAAAGAAAAACAATGACATGAACATCACATCTAGACTATTAATATTTTAATGATATATCTCAAAATCCTACTTAGGTCATACAGCGTCTACTGTCGGCGATTGTAATTTACTTCTAAGATATTTCAGGTGTCATAATTAAGTTTTTGATTTATTACCATGATTAAGAAAATATGTGCACAGGCAGACTACTTCTGTTACAAGACATCTAATATGGGTCTTTAAATATCACCCATATTAGATGTAAATTGTAGCAACTTTGTATTTAATATCTGCATTATCTACTGACCAAGCACTGCATCATTAATAAGTTATTTGCGAAAAGATACAGTTGCAAGTATATTTTTACTGAAACTTATCTTATCTAGATAATTTACTTATTATTTGCTCAACAGAGGCTGCAGAAAAGCTTGAAATTAGATATGTTGTTACTATCAAGCTTATTTTCATGAGTATAAAAATAAACTGAAAATAGTGGTTAAATTAATAAAACATATGGTGGTGCTGTCATAAAGCAATGTTTAAACAGTTGATTAAATTTAACTGGCTTTTTCAATGAATAATATTCGTTTGCTGTAATGCAACTTTAGAAACTAAGATAGGATTTTCATAACTTTAGAGACCAGTGGAGCGTAACAATGTCCATGTTAAACTTTATGTTGATCAATCGAATAATTCACGCGTGAAAGCGTAACAAACAAACTCACTTTAGCATTTATAATATTAGTCAGGGTTCTGATTTTACAGCATATAAAATCCATAATAAATACTAATTTTAAATCATGATTGTGATTATATATTGTTTAAATTTCAAAATGGTCAATCATTTATGGGTGTAATTTAATTTTACGCCAAACCGATATATTCAGGCAAACTGTATAATCGATTTAACGGGATATTTAACTATATTTATGTTATTAGCGAGTTACTTAAAAGGAGTCAGGTTTTATCTACCTTGGCAATTTTAACGTATCTACCTTTCTTAGATATTATTAAATCTAACAGAATCATTTCTCATTAAATTTTGTACTTCGTCTTTAATCGCAATTGAAATAAAAAAATATAATATTTAGATAATATTTGGGTTTACTTTACAGTTGAAAATTGCAGTTTGCAGTTTGATCTTATTATTGTTTGAAAGTTGTTAATTTAATTGCATTTAATTGTAAATTGTTCATTAAATTGCAGTTTTAACTTAAAATTGGTAAATAGTGTTTAACAACCCTGTTATTTCATACACATCATTTTGTAGCCTACATAACTCTTTCACAAGAATATAAAATACAGTGATAACATATATTTACCTGTTTTTGACAAAAAAATTAAGTGTCACAAACCTTTCTGTGAACAACCGAAGAAACTGTCACAACTGTTTAATACAACTTTAAAAGAAGTTGAACATATTTAATGTACACACATAAAAAACCTATAAACAAACCATGTTTAATTTTAAAGAGGATATTCTAGTCTGCAATATAGAACCAAGAACAAAAATTCGATTTTTTCAAAATTTTTTGAAAATTACCCTCTTACATATTTTTTTGATTGTTGTTAAACACTAATCAAAATATCCAATGTAGTTTTTTTATCAAAAAGCTTTTTTACTATTTTATATTTAAAACTTTTAAACAACTAAAATTTAGAAATGAAAAACATAATATCTACGTGTTAGTTTACTGCAGACATATTAAATGTGGATTGCATGCCATCGTAGTAATACGACACCTATGCGGGTGAGATGTCTATCATAATGTGTAGTACACGATAAGCTCTTGAAAAAATTGTGGACACTACTGGACCCAAAAAGTTTCTTACAAATTTAACATAAAACTTTCTTTTCCTATTTATTGTATGACTTCTTTAGGAGAAAACAACTTAGAATTAAGGGGTTAAAAATTTAAATTGTTGTTTAAAAAAATATTCTTGTTTATTTAAAAATATACATTTCGTTCTCTCGGTATTTTGGGGGAAATGAGTGAAAGATTGTTGAAGGTCTTGTTAGAGTTAAAAATTGAAAAGTAATAAACAACGTAATAAATTAATATTAACATTGTAAACTGGAAACTATTAAAAATCAAAGGAATTAAAATCTATAAATATCGTTATTTAATCAAAATAAAACATGAAATGTATAGCACAAAGAAAGGTGTTAAGGGAAATTTTAATACGTTTTGAATAGAAATTAATTTTAATTTTCAATGAATTAATTAATTGAAATAAATTTTGAATAGAAGTTTTTGTTCCGAGTCAAAAATTTGAAACTTCAATACAGTACTCTTAGTTTCAGAATAATTTCCAATCATGTCTGCACTTAAGAGCTGCTATGCGAATTGTTAATAATTGATTAATTAAATAAGGCTAGTAAAATTTCAATGGAATCATGGGCTTAAATTATTCTCTAGACTAATTAGAGTACAATTAGTAGAGAAAACGCGTTCACGCGCTTTTATGCGTTAAAAAGAAGAACATTTCATGAATTTTATTACTTAGATAAGCTAAGAGCCGTAAAACTGTCGTTGTAAGATTAGCTGCTTAAAAGTCAATTGCGCAATGGTTCGTTTACAAGTTTCTAGGTTATAGGATTTACTAATATTTTTCAAGCAAGGTAAATGTTGTTGTGAGTTATGATGACATATTTAGAATTTAGCGCTGCATGTAGTTGTCATTTAATGAAATAAATATTAAAACGTTTATCCTGTGAATATAATTATGGATGGTAGTTTTCCGCATTTAAAATATAATAACGTATTTTGAGGAATATAAATTAATCACAATTTTCTTTTATTTTCATTATAATTCCAATTTCTCTAATATAAATTACCAAGTGTAAAAGTAGGAACTAGAAATTAATTAAACATTGGGCTTTTGATATTTTGTTAAAACAGTAAGTGTATCATTATTTAAACTAATTTATTTAAAAAAATTTATTGTTACGTTTTTGTGTTATTAAAATTTTAAAACTGCCAGTGTAAGAGATTGACGAAGAAATGAACGATTTAAATTAAATTATATTGTATGGACGTTTTGATATTGAAATTGTTATAAACGGCATCCCTAATTAAATATTTTAATTTACTACAAACATATTTTAATTTAGTACACTATTAGAGTACAAAGGTAGATTACCATAAATCTATGTAATATTGTTCCGACTATCAATTTCATCAAAATTTCTTAATGAGTTATGCCTATCCTTACGATAGGTTTTATATAGATTTTCCCATTTGTATTCTGTCTTAAAATAAGATATATTTCCCCAACATACAAAAAGAATGAGCGTGTGCCACAACAGATGGTAAATTCAAAATTCGTTATTGAATAGTTTAATTATGAAAATTGAACTGAATTCCAGCATTTAAAGTTATAAAAATTGAATATTGGTCACCCTTTGAACCTAAAACCCTATTTATATAAATCCAGTTAGTACATGGGTGCTCTTTGTTAATTTTCAGCAAGACAGTTATTAATGATTAGGTATAAGATATGGAAAATGTTTAAGAATCAAATTGCTTGGAATGATTTAAAATTCCTAAAACCATTCCAAAAAGGGGTAAAATAGTCAAAACTTTGCACATGCCACCATTTAAATAGTTAATTAGGTTAAATAGGTTATTTGTTTAAAAAACCCCAATTTTTAACCTTCTAATAAGTTGAGGCAAATCAATCAAATTATCATAGTGGTGTAGAAGTCCTGTAGTTCCACCAACCTTTAGTTTTATATAATTAAAAATATACGTAACTTATCGTGTTCACAAGATAGCATTAAATGTTCGGATTATTATAATTTGGATTTTGAGGGTCATGGTAGGAAAAAATGCAAAACAATTCCGGAAATTCAATCTTGAGGGTTATGTAATAGACAGTTAAAAAAATAAAATCCTCTTAAAGACTTGCGTATATTTCATTTTAATTACATTTGTTCAGGCGGTACGTTTTATAGAACAATATTGCAATAAACCAATATCGGGAAATGCAGACATATCTTCAATGATTATAACCTTAATCCCCTCAGAATCATGCCTTTATTTGTAACATCATGGCATTCTACGAATGTGTAGAATTTTGGCTGATGCACAATATTAGACCAATGGTAAAATACTTAGATACGATAAGACCAGTAAGCTATTCGAAATACTTATGCCGTTTACTGTCACTTTTTCATGGTTAAAATATAAATTCCGGTCAATGTTTTGTAAAGGTAAAATTAAGCATCACAGAGAAAGATTTAAATCCCATTTCTTGATTCTAAATTGCGTCTGTACAAAGTTTCGATTCATATATACAGTAATAAATTATAAGCAATGGTGTGAAATTAGACAAATCTATTATTAAGTGAGTTTCATAATGAAAGTTCGGCGTAGAGTTGTATGAAATAAGTTGTTACCCAGCCTCTATTTATGAACATGTATTTATACTAACTATAAAGTAAAGAGTACGAAAAACGTTTAATTTTAACAGCATTTTGAATTTACTTATTATTTTATATTTTTTATCCTCATAGAGAACAAAAACAGTTTTTGGAAAATACGTGTGTCCTTATAAATAATAACGGCAGATATCTCGTAATAGTTTCAAGAATTAAAATGTTTTCTTCTAAATTTTTGAAAATTGTTGCGTATAGTAAAATTTTAGATATTGTAGGGTGTTACATCAATGACTGATTATACTGTCACTCACAACTGATAACATGTATTAAATCTCATATTTCAAGAATAAATTCCCAAAATTCATTGTACCCCTCATTGCAGCATTTCCCACATGGAATGAAAACAAGACAGCCATGCAGTTTTATTGTACGGTAATACATTGTTTGACTTTTATTAAAATATTTATGCAATTTGCTGTGTAAGGAATAACACAATTTTAACAGTTGAAATATATTATTATTTCTTACGTAGACTTATAACTCATAAAACGTTGAAATTTAATTGACATAGAGATAAAATTCAATAAATACCTAAGTACCGTTCAGTAGTGTGGCAGACCTACAACACATAAATTATATAATTAAAGAAGAAGAAAGTTGCGTAGTTTATTTACGTTGTGTAGACGTTACCTTGGGCGTCGCGGCGCTGGAGCAACAATGAGAACCGCTCATCGGTCGTCGGGGTATATGAGAGGCGGCGTCGGCGCAACCCCTTGCGGGGGCGGTGGTGTGGGGGCGGCACAACTTTCAACTATTTGTAACTTGCATAACAAATTTTGTAAAAGGATTTACGGGATCTTTATGTGGATAATACACACCAGAATATAATATGTAATATATGTATTATGTGAGTATAATTCTCTACTAATGAAAGCAGGAAAACCTGAAATAGTCAGATCGGCAGTGGAATTACCGTGAAAAATGTCTATTTAGTAAGGAATACTGAAATTTATATATTCGCAACTTGTTTGAAGTAGGTAAAATACTATGAAATATACTTCTAAAATTATTTTTAGAAAATGAAACGAATGTTGTCAGAAACATACTGGCGTCAAGCACGTGCACGTCTTCGAGTTTTGGTTATACTAAAACTTTTTATGAAATCGATGAGCCAACACAACCCCATTTAGATGTGGGAATAAACTTATCGTTTAAACCTAAAACAGACTAGCTCAAAAGATAACGAGAAATATTTTACGGAAAGATTGTGAACCCACTCTAACTTACTAAGATTTTTGTCTTACAAACCTAATTATATGTAACATATAGCAAAAATACATATAATTGATCAATTCCTATTTTATCGTTCCTTAACAAAGAGCACCTAGAAAAGGTTTTTTAAAACTCATTTTTAACACTCCAATGCTCTTTTTTACCTGATTTTAACCCGTCCTAAAAAATCACTGGCCTTTGAAAGGATCTCATAACACATGTTATATTACAATGTGGTAAACATACATTTGTATTTGACTAAATTACGTGCATAGTCTCTCTATGATTTGCAGTTAACTCTTCAATGCGCCAGTTAATATTGTCATATATTTGTTCAAATGACGTCCACATTCTAAATACACAAACTACCTAATAGTAGAGACGCTGAAAATTTGATTTATTTCGCATTTATAACTTAATACTTCTCAATTGGGTAAAATAAAACAGAGCATTTAGATGAATTAATCATTCATATGTTTTTGTAGTAATCGACCTTTGTACGGTAACATTTCAGGTAGAGGTTATATTTAAAGAGATCTAAGGATAAATCCATCAACGCCCTAGGTTGTCTCACCTCGGAGACTGCTTTTGTTCGCACATATTCTAATAAATATTTGTATCATAGGTTAACGTTGGCGCAAGGAAAATAATTCTTTTGAAAATACTAGTGCAATATATTATTGTTATGTCTGTCAAATACATGTTTAAATTCAACACCGATGAGAAATAATGCTGTATCATATCCCATACCTTAAGTAAAGTTATAGGTCAATATTTGAGAAGTTCGAGCAACATTATTCTAATCAATACGAAGCACTGACGTCTTAAGTGACACATAAAGATGCCCTTGGTCAGTACTTCTTATACTTCTAACTTCCAGATCTTATATAAAAGCTCAAACCTGGTTAGTTTCAATATAATGACTTGAAAATATAGAAAATACTGTATTTTAGGTAAGTGAAATAAACGTGCTAAAATTATATTTACCAACGACCGATGTGACTAGTCCTTCCGAAACGCGCTGTAGACTTGATCGAAGTCTGTGAGTACCGATCTGCCCACAAATATATTGCCGATCACAGGTTATTGCTTATAAAACCTGTGTGTGTCTAGTGTGTTGGTATTATTAATTGTATAATTTCGTTTATTTTAAATTGGGATTTCGCGCTGAGTTCCTATCAATACTGATGACAGAATGATACAATTGCTATTGTAGAATACTAAAACATAAATATATTTCAGATTTGTAAAAAATTATCTGAATTTAAATTTGTAAATATAAAACGATCCAAATAAAGATTGAGCCATTCATAATAGAAAAACTCAAACTAAAACACACACAAAATCAATTTTATACGAGTTGTTCTATCTCAATAACAGTTCGATATGGAAATATTTGTTACATGTCCATTTGGACTGTAGCTATTTAATTACTATACCTATTTTCTGCTCGTGGTATGTGTTAAATTCGAATACATTCCACTCGTGTAGGTCCTCTACGCGGCCTGAAACACGCGTAAACCGTACAGCTTACACGTCCCTTGTGTATAACTCTAATGGCTTTCAACCTTTGATATAAAGTTGGCACTCTATAAAGCGCTTGAGGGGACGAGCCGCGCTGTGATGAGATGTATGGAGTAACTTGAGGTGCTTATGAAATTTTTTACCTGCTTGCTATGATCAGATCTTGAAAATTTTCTAGCAAGAACCTTAGGGAACCTTAGGTCAGAAGATAATTTTGCTTTGCCAGAAGATCAGTGCTGCCTGTTTGACTCTCACTACGACCATTATTGGGGAGCGACAGACTTTAATGCCCAGCTGACTGTGCCATGCTATTTTCCTTTGAGACCAATATAGACCTACCTAGGCTATTCGGTTATTGTGTTCAGAAACCTTTGAGGAATGAGACAACAAATTAAGATAAAGTAAGTTTTAATGCAGACACTATGTTGAATTTTAACAATTTTTAATACGAGGTTTGACTGTGAACCTCGATAATATTGCTGTTATTATTGGCTGAGAGTTAGGTACTTATGAGTCTCTAAAAATTTCGTTTCTCTCTGTTTGTCCGCACGATATCTTGAAAACAAACTTACCTATAGACTTGAAATTTTGAACTAAGCTTCATTTCTACACAGGGGACGCTGAGTTAAAAGATGGTGCGTGCCACTCCTCGGGATTTACCTGAGCGCCAGCAAAATATTTTTACATCGGTCTTATTAGTGCCATCAAGGCAACGAGAAATAGCGGAGCAAATAATAATCACTCAAGCTGAGTACAATCATATGTGATTTTAACAAGTTACACATTAACACATGCAGATTAACGCATACAGTAAAAAGAAACATAATAGAGTGAAAGTCAATGTTAAAAGTGGGTGACAAGTTCTGATCTTAGCGTAATTGTGCGTTGTAGTTCTCCTCCTCCTTCACCGGAACTTATATTATTTAAACAATGCTGTGAAACCTAACTTGAACCCAAATATGAATGTATCAGTGACAAGATGTCTCAGTAAAGATTGTCTGCAGTCTTTACATTTTGCATGAAACTTCATTTCTTCATAGTCAAGATGAGCTCTACGGTGTTGCATGTCCAACCATGAACAACCATGAAATTTGCTAAAGCCTCATTGTGTATGGTAAGAGAAAGTAAAAAAAATATTTTTTGTATGATTTAAGTCTGCCTATTGGACCGCAGGACCTCTTGAGAATGAGGTAAGCTATAAGCTTGAAATTTCGCATGAAATCATAGCGAATTTTGTTATGTGACACTTGTTATGGCATAGTTTCTACCTTTTTTAGTTTACAGTCGAAAGATAAAAAAAACGTATTCACTGCCTAAATTCAAGTCTACTTTACTTAGGTATTTAGGATTGGTATAACTAGAATTAGACTGGGTTTTCTTTTAACATCTGTATGCCGGTCAAGACCCAGCGGAACTTTTAAACTTAAACCATTAAAATTATACTCGTCCACCATAACATAAGAGTTTGTCTACTTTTAGCGGTGTTTCTTTATTTATATAGTAATAATATTTTATGTAAAATTTATGTTTCCAAGTTTAATTTAACTTTAATAGTTTTTAAATTTGTTTTGATTGATTAAAGTTTTAGCTTTTGAAACTTTGCCAATATTATAATTAGAAAAAAAGAAATCAATAAATGAAATTGACCATTAGTTATTTAAAGTGTATATTCTTACAATTTAAATGGTTATTATATAAAACATGTTAATATTAAGATTTTAGGATTATTATTCTTACACAAATTATTGGTGATCTTTAATTTAATTGATGTTTCTGACAAACCAACTAATGTCCTTATATAATTTGGTGCTCTATAAGCGTTATTAATACAAATTCCATTTCTCTCATGTAAGCTACCGGTTTATTGTTAAATGATTTATCGGGTCGTTTTAGTGAGACAAATATATGTATGTGAGTTTCGCCTAAAACCAAACAATTAATGGTTCCAAAATTTCAGGGATGCCATGGATCATTTTAAATATTCGTGATTTCAATTCAACAGTGGAGGATGCTTAGATTTTTAAAGAATTTTAATCAGTTTCCGTAGATCAAATTCCTTACATTTACTAAAATTTACTCTTTTTCAGGATAAAACACCATCGCCTCGTGTGCTGCTCCATGTTTAAAGTTATGCCGACCGCCATAGCTTAATATCATACCGACCCGGAAGGTTTTATAACCTCTATAATGTATTCACAAATACCGCACGATATGAAAAGAGAAAGAATTCATTCTGGTAATAAAATTATTTTATAATAAATTTTGCTTAGCAGATTGTAAAATAATCAAAAGATTCTTATATCTAACTATTAATGACCACGTGTAAACATTTAAATAAAAATATTTGTTGTTATTTAGTTTTCCTATTAACCTATCCATTACTTTAGGAGACTGTATTGTTTTGGCAGTATCAATTATTTATCAGCACTTGCTAACAGTTTCAGTTTAAAGAATTTCAATTTTTTTTTTATTTGTTGATGGGAATAAACTAATAATTTGTATTGCATCATGTAATTTCACAATTACATCTTTTTATACTTTATTCATACCAAACAAGTAATATATGAAGGGTTTTTAATGCTGTATCGAAGGAAAAGTAATTCTGTTTTATTAGTTTACCTTCGACAACGGAAAAGAGCAACATTAACATACAAAATTGTAGCGGATTGTGGAAGGTGATGTTACCCAAATCTGATGTAATTATTAACTACTGTTTATGGATTTTATATATAGGATATACTCGTATATCCTTCTGTTTTTATTGTATTATCTTTAAATGTTGTCCAAGGATCCGGTGATCTATTATTTACCCCCCCCAAAGTTTTATTCTATTGGATAAATTTATCAGCAATAGAAATATATAGTTTGAATAGATGCGAAGGTAGATGCAGAAAAGAGGGCGTAACCATGCTACTAGAATGTTGGCTTTTAAGGATGGATTTAAGATAAAGTTTATTGAAATGGAGGTTTCTACGTCAGAAATAAGAAGTTTTGTTATTTTAAACACAATTTGTATGATTGACAAGTCATACTACATAAACTGTATAAAACATTGTACATCTATTCTAGTATTAAAATATATTCATGTCAAAAATGTGCAGATTTAATTGAAAAATACTTTAACAAGATACTTAATAAGAGTTATTAAATGAATTATTGTGAAATTATTTAACCTATAATTTAAGTGTTTAAAAATAATTATTTTCATTTTACTTAACACAGTATTTAACAGCAAGCTTAATGTTATAGTTTAGTTAAAATTAAAATTAACAATAAAAAATCAATAAAATATAGCATATATTACAATAACAAATAGTATTGTAGAAAACAATAATAAATATAAAGCTAACAAATAGTTTCTTGCATAGTTAACTAAAAAACTTAAAGTACTAATATCACAGACCAAAATTTCTTCCACAGAATAAAAAATTTATTCTTGAGAAATGTTTCTGATATTCTTTTAAACCTAGTTAGAGAAACAGGCCATTCTTATTTTGGTAAATTTATTAAAGAATTTTGTTTTGTGTAAATAGTTCTGGTTTTTTCTAGTCCAATGATAACTTGTTCTTGTAAAATAGTTGTGTTTTGTCTTACCTGATATGAAGTTCATTTAGTAACTCTCAAAATTACAAAATATGTACAGGTTTGGAACAGTCATTATTTTATTCTCTTCAAAAATAGATAGACATGAATGGCTTTTATAGTCGAATAGATACAACTTCCGTATCGGCGTGCTCGGGCCTTCTGACGTTGAGTGAGAGGGAGAACTGCCTAGTTGGCTACCTGACCAATAGGAGCGAGGAGCGTCTAGCATAGCTGCAGGCACTGTTGCCACATCGCACCGCGGCGACCGCTTCTCTGCGCAGTCTTCAAGTGCTACTAGAGTGACTACTTCGAATTTACTGCAGGGGGCGGTGTTTGAAGTATTTTGACAGCCCCCGCAATAAATATATTTGTGCTGTGAGTGTAATATTAGGTTTTCAGAGTACCCAAATTATTTGTCCTTCACGATATCCGAATTATTAAGTAGTTGTAGATTATTATATAGTATAATGGTAACATATTCATATCGCACATATTTGTGTTAAATTAGAGAAATTTCGTTTCTGATTACTAGTGTAAACAATCAAAAGACAACACACTGACGCGTTGTTTGTTGGTAAGTACGCTGGCGCGCACCGTCTGATGTTCTCTTCTCAGTGTTCTGCGAGAAAGTGACCGCTCACGGCAGTGCCCGCACCAACGCGGCAACACCGCGGCATCAGTCTCCCCACTGCTCGCTGCCCCTCCACATCGTTCCAATACGGAAGTTATATCTATTCGACTATAAAGCCTTCCTAGGGCTAAAAAGGTAATTCCATACCTCAAACGGGAGTGAAAGAAAGAATAATAAGCCGATATTATTATTTAAACACACACACACACACACACACACACACACACACACACACACTTTCTTAATTTTCATAGTAGAAAAATAAATCTTGATAATTTTTTTAGGTAAATACTCTACATTACAATTTTAACCTACGATCAAGGTGCATACCGAACAACTTGACTGGTTGACTGGTTTTTAATTGTATGAAGATATTGTCTTTTCAGGCTTTTGGCAATTTATTATTAAAAAATTTGCTTCGAAGCGTTCTAGGGCCATATTTAGAGCTCGTTTCTCTTCTTTGAATAGTCCATTCAAGTTTATATTATATTTAAGGAGTGTGGTATCATATGCATATACAACTGATGAGCAGCAGTACTGACTGACGTCTTCGATGATATGGATATGGATGATATTATAAACGTCTAGGATAACGAGGGTGTAGTGAAAGGATTTAATTTGACTTTCAAAGCTGGATTATTTCAAATTACGTACATAGTCAAGACTGACATCTCGTAAAGTTGTAGAGTAGTCTGATTGCAAGTAACGGACTTACAATACTAAGACACCACCCAGTAAAAAAGTTTGATCTTATTCATTCATTTCGCTCATCTTATGCACCTAAAACTATGCATCTAGGTATATTCACATCTTGAGTTGATCGTTATAAATATTATAATACAATTATGTAACTTAAGAAGACCTCACTGAGTTTGTACAATCAGCGGATGGAAAATTCATACGAATGTTGTTGGATAAACTGTGAGATTGGTAAATATTCACAACTTTGGTTGAGCTTACAAAGAATTCTCTAGATTGGATTAAAAAGTGTTCCAACCAACAAACCAACCAATGTTCTTTTGATGTATCGTGTTCTCTAAAACCACACACAAATTTACCAAAGAACTCAACCAACTCCAGTTATAGAACATGGTAATAAACAACTTGTAGTTAAGAATAGTGCATTAGAGTATCTTTGTGCGAGGTGATAGACGTAAGCGATGGTCCACCATAATAACAACGACAAGTTATGATCTGTAACATATCAGACAACGGAAGAAAAATAGAATAATAAGGTTTAAAAATAGAAGACTTAACCATATGAGTGACAAATATAATAACTATATGCTAAAATAACAATTTTTATTGGCTTTAAACTTTTAAACTGGAGTATATATACTAATCACCTCATTTGTGTTTATGTTGAATTTGTTTAAAACTGTTAAAATATGGTTACAAATCTTAAGTTATAATCTATAATTGTATTTTCAACTTGTTGAAATTTTGTAATTGTGAGCAATACAGTACATGCGCTTATGCAATGATATAAATTCATCTGAGAAGTTTAAATGTGTAGCTTAACCTAAAGTGCTACTACAGAGCTTTAGGATTGTGATATTACATGATACGTATATTTACAACAGTCTGTGTCTATATCTGCCTAGAACTGCTCCTCTGTGATTGTATTTATACATTAATTACTAGGATTGAATACTCTGACGAACAGTAGAGGGTTTTTTCTTTGATTGCGATGACAGTAAAAACTAAAGCTTAGTGACAGAATATAAAACTTTTCCTCAGGTTGAATATATGTAGTAAGTCTAGTTGTAATCGTCAGGAATACAACTACTACTACTAGTTTGATATTAAAATGGTGAATATTTATCGAAGAAATTAAATAAAACGTAAAATTACTAAGTAATATAAGCCTTCTTAGGCCTTTCTAGAGAAGATACCTTAGGTTTGATCTTTAAGTTTAAGAACAAAGCTCCTTTCGAAAGCAACAAGTGACTTCAATGTTTTATAACAAATTACAAAATGTTTATATATAAGATAATCTAGTTTTCATGTCAAATGACAGGAGTAGAACATTTTGAATACAATTTCAAACAGTGATGGCTAAGATTTAGTGGACCATCGCTAACTACCCGTGAACGCCTGAAGTTTCACAGTTTCTAAAGTTGTATATGACCTTTTGTGTAATGTATCAAACTTCGCCTACATGTCTGTCGATGCATCTTGATGATATGCTCTATTTGTTTAAATTATAGTTAGGAATTTATCATATGTTTTCTACTTAGTAAACATATTTTTATTTTTTGGGAATTATAATGTCTAACTATTATTCATATTTCATGACACATGGACAGCACATGTTGCTTTTAATTAATCTGTTTAAGATTAAAGGGGTTGGTTTATTTTCGATTTGAGTCTCATCCATGATGCACTGCGATTTTTGAATTACTTTGGAGGCAAAATATTGATGTACTAAAGTGATCAGCTCAGTTAAAAAAAAAGAAGATATTTCTGAGACAGATTCATCCGATCAACGCAATAGAAGTGTACTATCGGTTTTATGTTCCTGTATATTTCGAAATTATTTTAAGGTAGTAGCTTTAGTGATTTAAATTCATATCAGATAAATAAATTGATAGAGTGTAATAAGAAATAAATAAGAAGTGTATATTTTCTAAATGGTGTATGCTTCTTTGGAATAAGCAAGAGCTAAAAATCTTCTAAAACTAGTTTACAAATATGAACAAATAATTCTAGTAGAATACATTTTTTACACCTAGATTAATATTTTTAGGTTAGATGTGAAGGTTAGATGTGAATAGGTAAAATATATTTGGAATATAAGTAAAGTAATCGATAACACTTGCAAAATAATATGGTTATTGTTATTTTATTGACATTCATTTCGTATAAATAAATTAAATAATGAATTAATGATGCATTCCAGGTCATAATTAAAATTACAATGTTTATCACTAGTACAGATTTATAAATAGGAAATCAATTTTGACATCTTTAATAACACTTACTTTGCGCGTTCGTTAACACCACTTAAACCACTTATTGTAACTTATTTTATTTTTATGATTAATACAATGCATATATAGTCGCCACTTATGGTTTTGTATATTAAAATCTCTTAATGGATGAACTACATGACTTTTTAAGATTTTTAGGTGGAAATCAGGTAGTTAAATGAAAAATTTATAAATTTGTAAATCAGTATATCAGATTTTGGGTAGCTGATAAATACGTTTAAAAATATAAAATTATGTAGTTACAGTAAGTTTTTCCCGTACGATAACTGATAACTTAAACACAATAATAGGTCTAGGGAAAAGGAAAAGCAAGCGGAAAGAAATAGGAACTAAGGATATTAAAAGTATTGGGAGTACATTAAAGCGATTGGGAAAAATTAAATTAAATGCGGAAATGTTAAAATATCGAGCTGGACTGATTTGATTTGCACGCAAAGGGCCGTAAATGGCATTTGCGGAGCGGACAGTTATGTACTGTAGTACTGTATTGATATGTCATTTATATATCACTAATTTAAATTCGAATTAGTGAAATATTATGTATTTATACTTTTTGTATATGACAAGCTATATGGTAATTTTAAATATCTAACGTGATTAATAAAAATTCGTCGAATAATTTAATATTTGGGATGGAATCTTGAACCTAGTTCTGAATGTTCGGAAGTCATCTTTTGCATCATATTTATTTTACTTCCTTTCTATAAGCAGACACGTAGACAACGAAAGCTTAGCTTTTAATAAAATAATGTGATCAACTATTGAGGTTATAATACTGGTTCTTACGTGCGTTTCAGCATAATGGAGTTGAATCCACACAGCAAAACAAGCCTAATGAGATAAACAAGTACGACCATTCCAGTAATTGAAGGGAGATTAAATTGTTTCTATTACAGTTCAAAGACTTTTGCGCTCAATTTAAGAATATTATTAACAATATCAATTTAATTTTGATAGTAACAATTTTGTTAGCTTTCATAATATTCTTTGTACTTTTAGCCTTTAATATATACCGACTTTTAATAATTTTCTCCAGAAATAAAAACTAAGTATGCGATTAAATGAACAAAACTACTTTTATAAACCCTTATAAACGAGTATTTTTAATGTTGCATGAACTTAATAAGGATTTACCCCTTATACCGGTAGGATTTTCCCATAGGCCGTAATAGGCTTCTCAGTATTACGTATTAAAAACCTATATATATATATATATATATATATATATATATATATATATATATATATATATACTTTCTTTATCGGGACAACAAGGCAAACTCAACTATGGCACTGGAAATATTTTAGATCGAAAGTAGATTTCAAGAGCCGGAAGAACATGCATTTTCCGAAGCAGATTCCCTATAAGTTTGTAGCTTGTTGATCGGGACAATAAGGCAAACTAAACTGTGGCACCCTAACTGAATTTAATCGGCCGTAAGTTGGCTTCTCAGTTCTAAGTGTGTATATTTTTTAATGTTTGTAAGACCTGTGTATTTGTTTGATTAGAGGTAATAAGGCAGACTTAGCTGAAATTATGGAAATATAATTAATTTAAACTAGAAATGCCCCTAGACGTGGAAAACTCGTGTTTTCAGAGTTATATAGAATACTGATACTCTTAACCATGAACACTTAAAATCAATCTTATACATAGGCTACTTTAAAAAATTATATTTAAAGTGGGACTTTATTATATTGCAAAACACACACACATATATATATATATACATATATATAAAACACAAATTAAGATTAATATGAATAAACACAGTCGATTCGAGTCTTTTCTATAAGTGACTTTCAATTGATCCACGACATGTGTAAAGAATTCTTTATTTTGGAGAGATATTGTTGGGGTTACGTATATTATGATACTCGTTATCTAGCAATATTTATCCAGATGCATACTGACGTAATGCATGTTGTTGAAGACTTAAGATCATATCTGTCGGTCTTGCGTGCCGTCAGTGGGTGCCAGCAAACAGTATCATGGTGCTACAAATACACCGTATAGACTTTAATTATCACCTAAAAGATAATTAAATCATAGTTCACATTTTAAAATCTGCACGTACTCTTTGAGTAACGTGCGACATTGCTCGGGAGCAATATAATACATACGAAGTGAAAATCTCTAAGTGTTAACACGGCATCCAGGCAATGTTGAGGTATTTGAAATACAGACAATTGACATTTGACTCCAATTTTGAAACTACTTCAGAGCCATTGAATATCGTATTGGAAAGACCAGTTGGTGGAATGGGGGGGGGGGGTGGTTTGTGAGAGAGTACTGAACAGGGTATATTTGGTTTCGTAGATTCTATTGTTTCAGTTGTTAATATGGAAAGTTCACAGGAATGGTGCAGGAGTCTGAGATCGTAGCTCTTTAGAAGTCAATACGTATGAGAACATGAATGTATATGCATAATTCCAATTATGTAAATAAAATTAAAAATTCCTTTACAACAGAGCTGAAGTTCCTTAAAAGTCCTGTCCGCCACTTAACCTTTAATGTGATAGAGATGTTCTAAGGCAATAGGGGTAGGTTTCTAAAGTCTGAGACCTTAGTCATTTCGTACTGTTATTCCTTTAGTTAACATGAATTTCTGTATACTAATATAAAAAATTATAAATAAATGGTCAGATGACTTGAGATCTACAATTATAGAAGTGACCACTACGATATACCATATGTTTGTTTCCAAACATATCAAGTTATTTAGTTTGATAGGTTACAAGTTTTTCTAATTTTTAAAACCGTTATTAATATTACCGGATATATCAAAATTGGAATGTCTTAAAAAATAAATACCCATCTTGTTTCGACATAATGATGCAATAGAACGTGTTGTATCTAAGTTTACGCAATGTTTGCTGGTCCCAGAAGCAAGCTGAGGTTGTTATTACGTTCACCGGCTGATGTTTAACCTGCTCACTGTTGCCGTTCCCCGCTGAGGGATTGAAAAGTGCGGTCTACCATGATACTGTACTTCTGCGCTGCCTGTGTAGTTTGGGAATGAATTGCTTTGTCTCCATTCAACCCGACTGAATGAGCTTTCACAGAGTTCAAAAACGCAGTTAAACTACTTGCATTATTAAATAAAAACCGCACTGGCATTAATCTTATGTATTGCATTTTTCAAAGTTTTATTAATACTTATTAATATAAAATTAAAAATTTTTTTAGAAAAAGAAGGAAATTGAGAGAATTATTACATTTACCTAATTTAATAATAATTTAAAAATTTTAAAAGATTCTTTTCAAAAGTGGTAGTAATGTACTTCTGTAAATTATAATTTGAAATATATCTCCGGATACTCGGATAGTTTTTTCCTCTAAGGGGCTCTAATTTTCTGGAGTTTGTTTATGTAAGCATTGTGGTAATGTTGATGGCTCATTATCAAGCTCTGGAATCATAGATAAAAAAGTAAATAAAATGAAGTAGCTGGATGTTAAATCAAAATTTATTTTATTCTTCTCTGTTTCAATAAGTACCTGTATACCTGTATGTTTTTGAGCCCCATTAACCATTCCCGATAATGAAGTGTCATCATCACATTTTGAGTGGACGTTCTGATGTGTTCACATAGCACCACTAAGCTGACACGAGTTAAGCAATTTACATACTAGCTAAATTAATCCTTCTCTAATCCCTAATCAGTCCAGGTAATGGAGTGAATGTACTACACTATGAGTATATAGACTACTACACGTACTGATGTGTTCACATAGGACCACTAGGCTGTTAAGGGTTTAAGGCAACGTGATAGGAAAATGAAATGGCATACGTTTCTTCGTGAGCATTATAAGAAAGCATGAACAGCATTGTTGCAGCATTTTACGACATTTAAAGTACTCTCTGAGGTTTTACTCTCTGATGCTTTTGGAATATGAAAAATTCCGGTTCCTAAAAAACAACGGCCTAAGTGGCTTCATGACACCGCGAGCTTTTAATACTTTCACTTAGGCCTTTAGATGACAATCTGAGAATATCTAGCCAGTGGGAGTTCCTATATTATAAGGCCTCTTTGAAACGGAGTGTCCAGCCTCTGAGAGCTCCCGATTTACGAATATATAGTCTTTAGTAACTAACCAATTTTTGAAAATTTCCATAACTAGACGCTCTTGGTCTATGGGAGTCTTCATATTGTATGAATTTCAGGTCAGTGGGAGATTATAGTTACTTGGTATGATCAGAGTTTGGAAGTCTCCAGTCACTGGAGATAGAGTTATGTGAGATAAAAATCTTTGATTCAAGGTATTTTCTTGTCAGAAGTCCACTGAAAAATCCTTTCTATTTTGGGTGCATATAAGAAACCACTTCATACATCTTTAAGTCATCCATACCATCTGTGATAAAAATTGCCAGGGTAGATATCTAGAGGCTTTATTTTTTCCACTCTAATCACATGTTAACTTTCCATGATTGACATTTACTCCGCATAATTGTCATGTTACTTTTGGTTACAAATAAGATTTCATGCCTTACGTACAAGCTAGTTGTGAAGCACTAACACTTGGGTCCAAACATTTAATGTTCTTCAAAAATTTTGTACCAAAAATGTTTATGGAATCAATATAGAAAATAAGACCCAGAAATTCATTAGAATCGTTGACTGGTTAAGCGGATGTATCCGCTTTAATTTAATGTAAAGAAATTGTACTACCTAAAATATCAACGATATGGTTACTTCTAGCTTTTAAATCGTGAGATTTTAATATTATTGCCAATCTCTAAATATCATGAGGATCATTATTGGTTCCTTTGTAATATAATTCATATGTTAAACATGGGGGGTGAAGGTGTTCGCGTCCGTAGCTTGCTACACGTGCTCCCTGGGTAACGCTAAACGAACAGCAATTTTTGGTAGCTGGACCGTCACTCTTGTGATCTCCCAGTTATGGCAGCTATCGAAGACCAAACAAACGGTCCTTCTCAGGGCCAAACAAATACTGATTTTAAAAATATTGGCTCTCTTTTAAATATATGTTATTTTAACGCCGAGGGTCTTAGCAGATCTAAATGTGAGTGCCTAAGCAAAATTATGATAAAGAACAACGTCGATGTCCTAGCACTCCAGGAGACTCACATTGAGAATTCTAACACCTGTGAAAGAGGCAATATCCCTGGATATACACTTTTAGAAGCCATTGGCCACAGAAAATACGGAGTGGCAACTTATGTTAGGCAGGGCATCGATGATGTGTCCCCGATTTACAAGAGCTGTGATGACGATATTTTTGTACTGGCGGTGAAAGTGTCAGAAACAGCTATAGTAAATGTCTACAAACCACCTAATGACAATGGTCTGACACAGTACTTCCCATATTTGGAGACCCCGTCCTTTACATTGGGGACTTTAACAGTCATCACAGCTCGTGGGGATACTCATCGGATGACGAAAATGGTACGAGTTTAACTAGTTGGGCTGAAAATAACAACTTAATATTAATACATGATGCCAAAGACGCTCACACGTTTTATTCAGCCCGCTGGCGTCGTGGTTATACTCCAGACCTATGTTTTTGCTCTTGTGACCGCTCTCTTAAGCCTTTAGCAGTTGGGAGGAAAGTTCTTGGTGCCTTTCCTCATTCTCAGCATAGGCCTGTGCTTATTTCAGCCGGAATCAAGATTCCTCTTGTAAGATCCTTCCCTCGGCCTCGTTGGAATTTTAACAAAGCTGATTGGAAAGCCTTTACATCCAGGCTTGATGATGGCATCAGGTTCATCTCTCCCACGATAAGAAACTATGACCGGTTCACAAAGCTAGTCCTGGCTACTGCTAAACTGTGCATTCCACGAGGATTTCGAAAGAGCTATGTGCCAGGTTGGAGTCAAGAGTGCGAGGACCTTTACAGTGAGTTCAATGACACCGGGAATACAGAAACAGCTGATCGGCTGCTACAATCTCTTGACAAAGCAAGAAGAGAAAAGTGGGTACACACAATGGAAAATCTTAACTTCACCCATAGTAGCTGTAAAGCTTGGTCCCTCTTGAGAAAGCTCTCCACCGGCAAGCCTTCGACGAACAGTTCTGTGTCACATCCGAAACCCTGTGCAATAGCAAAGCGTATTGTTGCTTTGTCCAAGTCAAATCGCTACCCATCTGACAAGCTGGTTAATTACATTTGAACTTGATGAAATTGAAGTGGCCATCTCCGCTCTGTCAGTTGGGAAGGCAGCCGGTATCGATAATGTCTTCCCAGAATTCATAAAGTACTCAAGAATCAAAGTTAAATACTGGCTTCTTACGGTGTTCAACGAAATACTGGCTACAGGTAACCTGCCCGCAGCATTTAAAAGATCTAAAATAATCGCCGTTTTGAAGCCCAACAAAGACCCAGAGCGTATTGAGAGCTATAGGCCCATAGCCCTGTTGAGTGTGTGTTATAAGCTGCTGGAGAGGTTGATCTATAATAGAATATTTCCCATTCTCAATGCCAGCGTAACTGCTGCGACCAGGTGCTTGCGCTAACAACTTTTATTGAGAATGGTTTTGAAAAGAGAACAAAAACCTCTACAGCCTTTATAGACCTCACTGCAGCTTACGACACTGTCTGGAGAAAAGGCCTTTTAGTAAAGCTTTATAATCTAATTCCTTGCCCTTTCCTTCTGCGGCTTCTTAATTCAATGATCACCGACAGGCTTATAAAAGTATGCCTTGGCCGTGAGGAAAGTTCTTTCAGGCAACTTAAAAATGGCCTTCCACAGGGCTCAGTACTTGCTCCTTTGTTGTTCAACGTGTACTTTGCCGACATCCCGACAACGTTATCCAGAAAGTTTATTTATGCGGATGATATTGCCTTAGCCTACCAACATAAGGACATAAAGAAAACAGAACAGGCACTCACTGATGATCTTTCAGTCCTCGCAGATTATTTTAGAGCCTGGAAGCTAAATCCAAATCCTACTAAAACTGAAGTATCATGTTTCCACCTAAATAACAGACTGGCGAACTACAAGTTAAATGTAACTCTTGATGGTGTCAAATTGAAACATAATGAACATCCGCAGTATCTGGGAGTTACCTTAGACCGATCTCTCACTTTTAAAAGTCACCCTCAAAAGTCAGCAGCAAAGCTGAAAACAAGGGCTAATATAGTACAGCGTTTTGCTGAATCAACTTGGGGAGCCAACGCAAAAGTACTGCGTACCACTTCTCTGTCCCTTGTGTACTCCGCTGCTGAATATTGTGCTCCTGTGTGGCTTAATAGTGCACATATGCGAGAGGTCGATGTCGTTCTTAACAGGGCCATGAGGACAATTACTGGAACTCTCATGGCAACACCAACACCTTGGCTCCCAGTGCTGAGCAATATAGCACCACCTGAGATTAGACGCAAAGAGGCTCTTCTGAGAGAGTTCAATAAGATCGTGTCCATTCCCGAATTGCCCGTTACGCGTGATCTTCCTCAGCAAGATAGCCGGCTCAAATCACGCAAGCCATCACTACGAACAGCATCCCAGTTGATAGAGGAGAACTTTACGCCTAATGCTAACTGGGCGTCATCCTGGGAATCATTCGATAGACGGAACAAGTTCTTGATATCCGATCCTACGGAAGCAGCGGGTGGCTTGGAAATTCCTCGAAAGGAATGGGTTTTATTGAATCGTTTTCGAACTGGGGTTGGGAGAAGCAATCACTGAAAATTTAAGTGGGGTATTACTGACGACCAGACGTGTGATTGTGGCGCAAACTCTCAGACAATGGAGCACATTGTAAACGACTGCCCTTTGCGATTGTTTTCTGGTGGTCTGGCTGGTCTAAGTGGTTTAGAGGATGGGTCTCTAAACTGGCTCAGTAATTTGGATTTGGCTTTGTGACGGGAGATCTTAATATTATTTTTAATTTATGACTCAAGAACTTTGTTCTCACGTAATTTGTAATAATTGTAATTTTAAATTTATTTATTTATGGATAGCTGCCTTTGTCCCCCATACGATATATATATATATATATATATATATATATATATATATATATTCATTAAATTTGTATAAATGGCAATAGCTGAATTTAATTTATTTCAATAAACATTGAATCGCAAAAAGTACTTGCTCCGCCGGGACTCGAACCCGGATCTCTCACTTGCCGGGTGAATGTGGTACCATTACACCACAGAGCCCTCACTTTTTACGATTCAATTATTTTGTATTTGGCCGTTTCTTTCACATATGTGTTTAATTAACCAAACTAACATATGATCGGAAGACCAAATACCTGTCAAAGGACTTCTATTTACATTCATTAAATTTGTATAAATGGCAATAGCCGAATTTAATTTATTTCAATAAACATTGAATCGCAAAAAGTACTTGCTCCGCCGGGACTCGACACACACACACACACACACACACACACATATATATATATATATATATATATATATATATATATAACAAATAATTTTTATCGAAGGTTTGATTCCGAGGCGTTTTTGTTTGTTGCGCTGTACAGAAGCGATTGTTGAGTATGTATTGTATTGTTGAATATTGTCTACAAATTTGTAGCTGAGCACAAGGTCAGTGGAGCCACTAGCTGCAAATTAAGGGAAAAGGCAAATAAAGACTTTTTAAAACAAAACGAGTGTTTATTCACATAGAGTTACAAGACAGATGAAGTTGTCGTGGCCGGTAGTACGATGGGTGGCACGACGAGCTGGCGCTGGGATCCTAGGCTGTGGCTACAACAAAAACAGATCCAATCTGCTAGAGTGTTTTGGCAATCTTCATACTAATGGGTATAGTGATTAGTACACAACTTTGAGTTAATCAACAATAAATATCTGGTTCTAACTAACCTTTAAGTAGGTTCTGATCTGAAAGGTTGGTTTCTGGAACCACAACACCATCAATGTTTATTTCATGTATTCGAAGAATTTTAATGTTAGAAAAGTTTTTATTGGTTTTTGCTCTTTTGTAAATATTACTATTAACACGTATCAGCGCACCTAATCAGACTATGATGAGCATTTATACATGAAATCTTAAATCGTTAGTAGTAGGTATGACGTAACACGATTTATATTACTTAATTTGATGCGTAAACCAGCAGGTTCACGTTCTGTATAAATTGCGACTGAGATTCACAATACTATTGTATTTAATATTTTAATACTAATAATAAAAATAACCAATAGTTTCTGAATCAATTTTGCTGGGTAATAATTCAGAATAATTTGGAGTAGGTCTTTTCTAAGAACAGTAGCATTTTATATTATATATTTATATTTGCTGTAGCATATATATATTACATACATACTGGATTGATTGTAAAATGTAACAGGTATTTCAACATTTGGATCAGGACATCAAAACAAAAAGATGAGTCATTTGAGTAAAATCACGAACGAAACAGTCATCGTTGTGTCCTCAAAATTGAACAAATATCTTATAAGTACTTCTGTATAATATGCCATATCCTTGGTATAATGTTTTTAACAATATTTTTCTTCAAATTTCACTAAAATAAAAGCATCAAAAATATTCTGCTTTGCAGAATTAAAGATTATACCAACCCAGTCATGTGTATTATGAACGTTTTTTTCATTAGGTTTTGACGAATAAAAAGTGTTTCCAAAATAAACAATCTGACAGACAGACTGTAAACCGAAAGAAAAATAAAATTTGTAAAAACGATTTTCTTTATTATACGAAGTTCTTTAAAATCAAAATATTACTATTTAATTCGATAACTAATCAGATCAAAAAGTATTGCAGAAAAGTACATAAAAATATTTTATTTTAGGAATACGCGATTGGTACTATGATTATCATCCAATCATAATACCGGAAGTTTTCTGGTTTACAACTTATCAGCAAATTATTAAAAAGAATCTTGAACATTTTTGGCATCGGTATAGATAGCCTTCTTAAGTCAACAGTCAATAAAATAATAGAGAAAAAAAACTACTTCAGTTTAACGGGTGGTTGACAGTGAGGTCGACATGTTTCAATATCTTACATCGTGTGTGCTGTTAATGTTAATTTCGGAAGTTGCAGTTTAGTGTGGGACTGGTATCGGCAAACATTGCAACGTAGTGGTGAGCGTCCGTCTGTCTTATCGTGGTTTCGCAGGTACACGTCCAAAGGAATCTCTTCCAACATTACAAATTTTGAATTTTTATATTAAAGCAAATTTTGATGTTTATTGACATGAAATTATTAAGCTTGCTTTATTTATAAAATACGTAAAAATAACTGAAATAAGATACTTTAAAACTTTTTTCAAGCTTACTTTAAATTAGGTACTTGTAACTGATACAATTTTTTCATGATCATTATTTGTCAAACCAAAAATACTTTTTGCTATACATAATCATGAAAAAATAGTTTTAATATTTGTTTTAATATTTAATTCAATTTTGAAAATAGTTATAGTTTTCTTTATCAGCCTTGTTTTATGTCATACTCAGACCGAATACTTGTGGCAGGCGGAATAAATATTGAGCCCGTTGTGTTCACAAACTGTGCGCGTACCCCAAGTGAAAAATACGGGTACAAGTTCATAGCTGTGTGTGTAATGTTTCAATGTGGTGTGAACAAAAAAAATATAAATAACAGTAAATGTACAGGGTATTTCTGACAAACCATCTGTATGTCAAATGATCAAACGAATAACGGCAGATATTTAATTTCTACGGGTTTCGCACTAAATCAACCCTAAAGAATTCGTTTAAAATAATGTTAACTTTGCAAAAATGCAGGGTACCCCAATAACTGATTGTCCCATGTTCGAATTTCCAAACTTTCAAACGCAAACACACACAGTTTTAGAATCCGTTGAAACTAATGGATTTAGCCGTTTGACATTAAATATTTGAAACGTGTGGCCTGAATACCCTGTACTTAAAATACGAACTGCGCTTTAGTAAAGGAAACAGGACACTTCCCTAATATTTGTCATTGTTCCGTGACACAAGAAATCGGTAAGCTGTCAGTTGTTGTTAGTTCAGTCTATTGTAACGTGAACTTTTAATTCGGTTTCAATACTTAGTGGTTTGTTTTTATTAAGTGCATGTTTTAGAGATAGTACAACTGGAGTTAACATAGAACGATTTTGTTGTGATTTTTTATTAATGCGTGTCACAAGCTCTGGTATGATTGGTTTATTTTAATTTAATCGTAGTTTTGTGTTTGGTTAGTTATCTACTTAAGGGAGGGATCGCATTGTAGATCTCGAAATATAATTTTAATGATTTCTTTTATTACAAAATAATAGAACACGTCTGAAAAATACAGCTTTCTTCACAATCCTTCTGATATCAAGAACTAATATTTAAACAAAGGACTTGTAATAGAAATTGATAATACGGTACTAAAAAAATAAAAACCAAGAATAGATCAAACATATTAAAAAAAAAACATAAGAAACAGTATTTTGAATTGTTCAAATTATATAAATTCGTATTGGGGGCCTAAAAGTTTGATTCTTACGTATGTCATAGCAGAAATAAACAGACTATGAATGTTTCACCATTGCCGCTGTTCGTATAGTTTCTAATTAGGCTTGAAAAAAGTGCCTGTATTTATTATTCAGTTACTAGTGTGGAAAATGAAAAAAATGTGTAAGCTTACTAGATAAATAATAACGCCTAAGAAAACTTCATGACACGGTTTGATAAGGAATGTTTATACAAATTTTAAATAAAAAAACTACCAAATTTGTTTTAAAGCCCCAAAACCTAAGCAGCAATGTGGAAAAATTCCATAAATAGTTCCTGTACAAATATTTATATAACCGTCATTACTTCTAATATCTAAAAATTATTATTCATACTTAAACCAAAAACTTATTTATATTGTTTAGTTTATAGACGACTCTTAGTACATGCTTTATTATGAATAATGGGAATGTGTCTGAAAAATACGTTATTTATCTCTTGTTTTCATTACGTCTTTAACGATCTTAATTACGTCAAAGAATAAAACCAAGAATTCAAACGGATTAATGAAAAGCATATAAACAAAAAATACATTATTTTAGAGACCAGTTGCACTTTTAGGAGACCTAAATTAATTGTAGGTTTAATTAATAGAATAAAATGCCTTATGCATGATTTGACTAAATCTGATTTTACTACGTCTTAGGTTGCGATTAACTCGTTAATACGTTAGGCTATGCGTCTCTTTAATATTGAATGTCTATTCTCTGTTAAGCGTCTATTCTGTTTCGCCATGCATTTACTCACCACCAAAGACTCCAATATAAATTATGTATTTGAACTCCAATAACAGCAAACGCTTTAGGGGTTTTACCGCATTTCAGTCATTTGCCCTTCGGAATCAAGTATCCCACATAGTGTACAGTAACCACGCTACCCAGAAACCACCAAACAAAGCACCTTCGACTATGGAGAACCCGTCAGTGACCTCTTCAGTTGTTGCGGGCTCTTCTGGCACCTCTGCAGGCACTTCTGATACAACAGCATCTCCTGCGACCTCTGTTGTTACTTCAGAGACCTCTCCCGCCACGGCTGTCTCACTTTCTGATGATTCAGTAGGGACAGAGCCGTCTGGCGGGGCTTCTTGGCCTTCTTCTACTAGAAGAGTTCCTTCCTGGGCCACTGGTTGTTCACCATCTGTGTGGCAAGCAAGGCATATAAATATAAGTAAATATCATTGATACAATCTTGTATAAGCAACCCTGCAATCTATAACGCCAGTTCACATTTAAGTAATGTTTTATTGCTAAAAAGTAAAGACATTTTCAAAAAAGTTTACATCTTCTTAAAAAACACCCAAATACCAACGAATTCATAATTTGTTTGGATTAATTTAGTTCTTTCAGTATGATATTTGGAATCATGTTTAACTGATCTCCTTTTATTTTTTGAGTTCAATATAAAAATGTACAATTGCAAGATGACATTTCCTGCATAGACTGAATGAAAGATGACTCGAGATTATGTTTTCTGGTTATCAGACCAGGTTGTCTACATCGCAATGGCTGGAGAGTTCAACAAACTGAAATGGAATAATTTTCGCAATAATACTACGTAAATTTGGAAGGACACTTACCAAGAACACAGGGAGAAGCGGCGCGCTTGATGTTAGCCTCAATGACAGGCTTGAGATACTCTTCAGGAACGTGCTGAAGGGTGCCAATCAGATTCTGCACGAACTCCTCCACAGTGGAGGGATGGACGCTGGTCACCGTCTCCTTCAGGTAGAGCCACAGGTCTGAAAACAACCAAAAACCAAATATAATAAATAAAAAATGTTTACACATAACATAGGTATGGTGGGAAGGGCTGATCCAATGTGAATATTTAGTCTAGCTCCCGTTCACATTCTTCTCTAGTGCAGAGTCTGAAATATGATGCTTTCATAAAAAGGTTCTCACCCAGACTGCACTAAATTTCGTCGCCGACTATATTTATATCACTTCAGAAAAACCTGGATTCAGATTTCAAGAATAAAGTCTGCGACAGCATCAGATTTAAACCTGATCTAAACAGGATTTTAAGTCCAGGAAAGTAAACTTTGTGACTTGCGGCTATAGCCTCAAAAATAAGTTTTGAGAGTGTTGGTTTTTACAATATTTATGATTTTTAAAGTCACATGTAATAAAGACAGAACCTATCGAAATATTTTATTTTTTAAAATATTCTTTTAAGAAATGTTTTGAATCTTTTAAAAGAGATAAACTAGTTAAAAGTATACTACAACTCGAATAATAAACAAATAAAAGGAACTGTTAGATATATTTGGCTTATTGGAATTAATCTCTTAACTTACTAACGAAACTGATGATTTAGTTAATAAAGTTAATAATTAGTAACATTGCAATGCAAGTTAACATTTCATATTGAACAAAATGTTCAAGCCATTTGAATAATTACTCTATCTTTTCTAAAATTCGTTTAAATAAAATTATTTAGTTTACTCGTTTGTAGCGAATATTCAAGACTTTATCTTATAGTGTACAGTTGACGTCCTCCATATGTGAAAGAACTTATTTGACGTGATAAATCATAAATCTGAAAATAACTTACCCTCTTCGGTGTGAACGGGTGGCGGGGGTGGTTGGGGTTCTGTGGGCTGGACCTCTCCATCTGGTGACTGTCCCCCCATCTGCTCCCCTTCCACCCCTTGCTCACCCTCGAGGCGGGGTGTGTCTTCGGTATTCGGCTGTGGAGCGCCTTCACCCTCCAGCCGAGCCTCTTCATCACCGTCGAGTCGTGGCTCCCCTTCCAGGACGGCCGCGCCTGAGAAAAAAAGCAATACCACACATGTACAAACTATATAATGTTTTCAAGTTAATGGCGTGTGTGCAGTAAGTCACACGCCAAAGGAGTGTGGTAAGTAATCATGTTTTCTTTATGTTATACTGTATAAGGATGATTTTTTTATTATTATAGACAAGCAGGACCTATGTAGTTATATGACCCAAATGTAGTTTCTTCTTGAGGACATTTGCTAAATTCGAATTCTACTAGACTAGATATTACTTGATTTATATACCGAAATATAGGCCTTCATAATGAGAACGTCTCTGGTCGTCCTTAAAAAGAAAATAATGTTATCTGTTCCTAATAAAAGGCAATTTTAATACTTTATTGACAGAAAAATGGCGTGAACCTGTGTGTAGTTCATGGTAGAATATTATTCTTTTCTTTTTTCTTTTTTAAAAAAGGAGAAGCCAATCTCCTTTTATGCCTTATTCTGCCCGTCCTCATGGGCACTGGCCTGTGCGAGGATCTTATATATTTAAGATCCTCACACATATATGAGGTATTGCTGTTTTTATTTAACAATATATTTATCGACTTACACAGAGGTTGTATATTTTTTGTTAATAATATCAATTGATAGTAAAGATTGATATTTTTTTAAATAATATAAATTGATAGTAAAGATTTCGAATTTCTTACCTTCAGCAGTAATTTCGCCTTCGACTCCCTCGGGCAGTTTTCCTTCTTCACTTTCGCCAAGTCCTTCGCCTTCTTTCTTCTCCGCGCCATCCTCTGACGTTTCCTCTGGTACCGGGGTCTCCTGATCACGGGTCGCGTCAGCAGCCTCTTCTGCCTATAGGGTATACATCATGTATGATTTGTTAAATTCATTATACGGATAAATAGGTATTTTGCCTATTTGTACGGAATAAAGTAAAAATACCCCACCCCAGAACCTTGCCATTTATACCGGTAATAAGAAAGTACATGCAGCAAAAAGATGTGTGCAATGTCTTGTAAGAATATTAAACTAATATATTTTAAACAACATACATATTTTTTACCCTGTGAAGTGAACTCAGGCATTAATTTAAACATGTTTTAAAACTTTTATAAAGCACCCTTTTTAGCCTTCATAATAATTACTAGCATCCATTTGTTCAGAATGGTTTTAAAGGCCAATCCAGGTTTCATTTGGGATTGGCATGCCTTTACCCTTTACTTCAGTGGACAAATAGTTATGAATTACCTGCAGAAGAAGTAGTGGACTTAAACACCTAAATGTTTTACGTACATTTTGAATTCAGGGTGAGTCTAAATATACTTTCAGCAGTCCAAGAGGTCTGTTTAACTTGGGTTTCTAGATCGAATTAATGATCAGTTGGAGGTGGCTTTATTGGTATTAATTACAGCACCGAAGGTAGCCGAGATAAGCAGTCGTTTAGGAAGGTGAACGGATATCGATATCCGTTTTGCCCGATCACTTTATATGCTTTATATACTTTATACTTGTCTCAGAGTGTGAATTAGTACGAATATTAGTACGTTTAGGTACTGTGTCGAATGCTTAGGTTAAATCACAACTTGGCAGGTAATTTAATTTTTCTGTACTAAACCATCAACCCAATAGGAGTCGTACGGGGTAAGTATTCCGTCAACCTACTCCACTTATAGGGGGTTGGCCGAATTAAACGAAGTAGTCGCGTAATGCCAACTACATCGTATTTCTTCTTCTATAACTAGCCCGTTCTTCTTTGTTTTTACTTACGTTGCGAGTAGTAGTATTTGATATTACATCTATGTTTATATTAGTAGAATTAGGATTTCAAATTCCTATATAATTCTTTTTTTATCATCCACTTTATAAAAATGGGTTTATCAGACAAGGGAAATCCCCGAGCCTCGGCCCAACGGTAGGACTGACCCATAATTATCAAGAACTCGACAGGTACTTGTTAAAATCGTGTTTTTGTGGTTTTATTGTAACAAGGAAGAACAAATTTGATTTTAGAGTTGAAAGATCAAAGGACAGTCTATCCGTTAGTCCTTCCGTCTGTGTAATATCCTTACAAAGGTCCTTAGACACTTAAAACTTACGACAGATAACAAGCTTATCAGACGTAAGCTTAAGTTTATAGATACCAGTGACAGATAAGCCAAAATAAACAACAGCCTTGGGTGGAGCCCAAGTATGTTGCTACCTAAGCTCACAACAAATCAGTCACCCAACAAACAGTGTAGACGGAGGCCTTTGCCAATACCGCGAGACCCCGCCCGCTGCGCCACGGTGCCAGCCAATTGTTGGGACATAGGCTAATTATGTCCAATCCAAGGTTAAAAGGAGAAACCTGATGAGACCAATAAATAAAACGGTTTAACGGGTGTAATTACAACAAGTCTAGAGGGTGATACATGTATTCAGTGTACTAATGAGTCAATTAAAACTGCACAAGATCTAAAACTGTATCTATAATTGTTAATTAAAATTTTTGATGATTATTACTAATTAAAAAATAGGATTGATATTTTTCTTTAAGGTATTGCCTAAAATTATACTATGAATATACTTTGAAATTGATAGTAGCATTTCAGGTTTAGGCACAAAACATAATTAATAGCCCGGAAATAATCAAAACTGACAATTAATGAGACTTGGTCACCTCAAGCACGGATGTCTTACTTGGAGTGTTTCAAGCATTGCTTGTAATCGCTTTGCTTGGTTACAAAAATCTCAAATTTGCAAAAATAATTGTGCAATAGTGTTGGAATAGTGTCCAAAAATAAAAATCCTATTTTTAGGTACCTTTTTTAGGTTCACTGACAGTACACCCTATATTGCACATGCAATTACAATATATGTAGAATAATTATACTGTTTTTCGTATTATTGTTGAACCAGTATATTAAAAAAATAACAAATCTGAGACCAAAACATTTGTTCATAGTACAAATGTCTATCGACCGACCTGGATTTTATTACAGCCATTGAAAGATATTACTATATCGAGGGATTGGATAACTTTGGTGTCAGCTCAAATAATAATAAAAAAACACACACTTTAATATTATTGCATGTCTTTTGAGAAATGCCTTTTGCTGGACTAGAATCTCTTCAGGTTGTAATACGTTTGTCTCTCGAGTGTAATGAGGATTTTAAGCTTGAGGCTTTTCTCAGGGCTACAAGATGATAAATAGTCTTAAAAATAAGTAAAAACTGAGTTTCTACTTTTTTATTTAGATTATTAAATAACCATCATTTATATATTTTAGTCAGCATATGTTTAATATCCAGCTTAGAGATGAGGTTTAAAAGGTGTTCTTAGTACAAATCAGTTAGAGAAAATATAACACAAGAAAGAAAATTCAGAAATCAGCTCTCTTGCGTTCTTGCCTTTCAGAAATTTCTAATTTCAAAAATTTGGTTCTCACAAATATTATTGCTTTAACACCACTGTGACTTTAATTAGCTATTGAGAACTACTTATTGTTAAAAATATTATAAATATCTATATTATTATTCTAAAAATAAACATTATTGGAAACGTGTGGTCTTGTTTACTAATATTTCCTATTGCTCCAAGGGTCTTCATTCATTTTACACTATACGTATTAAACTTGGACGAATCGAGTGAACATAATTTTCAAACAAAAGTATCATTGGTTTTTAATCAATAAAAACTTAATCGAATTAGCTCAGCACTTGAAAAATAGCACTTGAAATTTATATAAATTTTTATGTATCCACGTGAAAGATAAATAAACTTATTTACACTTTTCAATAAGCAAGGCTCTTAAAAGACAAGATTTCCACAGCTGGATATAAATTAAGTTTTAATGATAATCAATAAAACATGTGTATGCTTTGAAACTTAATTAGAAATTATAAGGAAAAAATATGTGGTAATTGAATTATTTGTTCAGTACTCAATTGGTATTAAACATATTATACTCACTACGGTCTATATAGAGTAGCAAAGTGTTGTAAAACACAAAAGAAAAGTACTTAACAGGTCGAAAAAATTCAGATAATTAATCTGTATTATCAATTTTAGTTTCTATCATGGCTTTATAAACATATGTGTTCTATATGTTAGGTAGTTATACTAACATATTATTGTTGAATACTGAATGCAAATATTGAATATGTTCTTAAATTGGAACACAATTATTTATATAAAGGCTCTTCTACTGGGTTTCTAAATGATTGTTTTCTATAAAATTAAAAAAAAAATTAACCATTAAAAACTTTTAATTCCAATGAGTTTAATAATAAAGAAAATAGTAAAAAATAATACCTCAGAATCATAGGTTGATTCCGTTTCTTCTTTCGATGTTTTCTGTTCTACATCAAAATCCTTTTCTAATACATGTTTCTTGTCACGCATCTCACATTTTTCTTTCCAGCTTTCGTCTTCTGTTTCTGTTTCCTCACCTTCCTCTACATCCTGATTCTCTTCATCTTTTTTCGAGGACCAGAAATCGTCACCCGACTCATCAAACTTATTTGGTTCGCTTGATGTTTTGGATCGTATTTCCTCTTCTAATACTTCCCAACCCTGGTTATCCCCTTCTTCTACTTGTGAGGATTCGCTTTCACTCTCCTCCTCTTCACTTTCCTCATCTTCTAAATGTTCCAACTCTACAGCTTTGCTCCCTCTCCAGTCCCAATCTTTTCTTCTTTGTTCAACATCAGATAGTTCATCTGCTTTGCTTTCTTTTATTACATCGAAAGTGAACGTCTCTTCGGTATAGAGGGGTTCTTCTTTTTCTGGAGGTACGGTTTCAGATTCCTGATCATCGTTTTCAGTTCCTGTGATTGCACCACTGTCTTGCAAGTCTTCTGCTGTCTTATTGGTCACATCCTCATCTTCATCTCCCCTGTCATTAACTTTTTCTTCTGGTAAAATGCGTTGTAATGTTTCATCTTGTATTTGGAAATTATCGTTACGATAATCGGGAATGTAAGCTTTAGAAAACGAAGTACTCAATTCTTCGACCTTTGAATTGTCTTCGGGCTCTGGAGTCAAGTACCTCTCTACATCGCCCTCTCTATTCTCGCCCCATTCAGAGGTCTCAGCGTTGATTCTCTCAGATGTTCTGTTTCTCTCAAGAACGTCTAGTCTGTACTTCAACTCAGCTATCACACAATCTCTATTCTCATTGTCGTGTCGAAGGTTCTCAATGCAACACCTCAGAGTCAAGTTAATGGATTTCAATTCGTTTATTTCCCTCAGCATGTCCTTGCAAAGGTCAGAGAGGTCCTGTACGCTCCCCTGGACCTCGTTCAAGTTCTTGGCTAGGTCCACATCCCCCTCCAGCTGGTAGTCCAATTGCCTACTCGGCATGACTGAGTCCCCCTCGGTCTCGCTATCACTGTGGCTCTCACTCCGTCTCCTGGGCAGAGGTAGTATCTTGCAGGTCGCACAGTGGAAGGTGTTTCTGCTAGGGTCGCTGCTGAACTCGTAATACGGGAAGCCGACCAGTTGCGCGCAGTCTATGTGAAAGTAGCTCGAACACTCGTAACACACGATACTATCAATAATAGTCAGCGGATATGTGCAGCTGGCACAACTTGCCATTCTTGGCCACGGGCACGGTCAGAACGAGGTTCAGGTATGTGGCCGTGTGATACATCAGTTTAAATAAGTCTATCGCAGTCCTGCCCATCCTAAATGCTACCGGCAGCTACTGCGCAAAACTACTACTGAACCATTCCGACGGTGAGAAGTCAACCGTTATTTCTGAGCCTGTTTCGACACAGGTCTTACTCAATAATGGTGATGACGAAATAAATTCGCTGGCACTCTTACATAAGAAACTGAATCATATTATTTGCCAATGAAATTTTTGTCAAACAATTCATCTATAAATGATTAATCTAAGATATAACGCATAATTTAAAACCGTCACATTTTCAAACAATTAATAGCTTAATTTTGTTAATAAACAGAAAAGAATTTGTCTGTAGAGTATAATATTTGTTATATTAGGTGGTTTGGTTTTTATATACCCTTAAATTACTTCTGAAATAATCAAATACTATCATGATCTAATCAAAAACTATAATGACTCAGTTTGGTGACAGCGTTAGAGTTAAGTATTTATCACAAACAAATAAAAAAAGGAACTGATTTCCCACGTGACAGTCTCTAGTTATGTGCTTGACAAGTTATTAGCTATAGTAGTCGTTATAATTAATAAATATTATGACACTTTACTAATTTAATCTGTAAATTAGTAGCGTACTTAATAACTACTACTAAACTCTGATAATTTAATCTGTTGATTAGTAAAGTATTTTAGACAATTTATTCTACTCTATAAACTTCATTACATTTTTTCACTTTTAAAATAATGATAATGCAATCATTTGTGTAAAAAACAAAGTGTAAAAAGGTAACCGTTTGAAATATCGTGTAGCTAAAAGTCTCTTGAATTCGTTTTGACCATAGTAGTAAATAAATATTAATCCCAATGTTATAAATGCAAAAGTAACTTTGTTTGTTCGATACGCGTTCATGCGTAAATTATTCAACGGATTATGCTGAAATTTTACATAGACAATCTTAGCGTCCCTTGTTAAAACCTATATCTGTACCTATTCTTATTTTGAAAGTCCCTTTGGGTCATGCCCCACTGATAAGAAAAGTTGCGAAAAACACCACCTTTGTCTCTAAACTTGCATTAGAGGAAACTAATATTATTAATTTAAAGAGCCTGTTAATTGTAAGTAAATTAAATTAAGCACTATTACAAATTTCCTTAAATGTATAGTCTTAAAAGCATAGACGTGGTTCTACAAGCTTGAAAATGACAAAATTGTTTATTTTAAATTGTTCTGGAACCACTGTTGAGCACAGAATAAGAAAATATCCAGATAAGAAAATTAAAGGTTTTAGTACAAATATACTTTTAACTGTACATTTTATTAAATATTAAGTATGCATTGCTTGGTCAGACTGTAATGCAGATATAAAAGACCAAGTTACTATCTAGCTTTTACTATAATAATGTACTCCTTACAGCGCTGGATGTACATTTATACATTTCCTCCTTAGCGTATAATAAGCTTTTTTAAAAACTATTTTTCATCAAATTAAAGATTTATTTAAATTCCTTAAGTTACTGCAAAAAGTAAAAAAAATGAAAACTGTTTTTCAAAATAGTTCTAAAGGGTTTTTATACAAATAAATTCGTATATGAAATAAAACAAACCATTTTCAAACATAAAACTGAAAAGTCATATTAAAAACATTTTTAGGTATAAAACATATTTAATCTCAACCAAAGTCGTCATACAGTCACTGTATTTATTGTTCAGATTTAAAATATTACATGCAATTTTAAATAGGAACAAAGCTTGCCCACATATCTTAATAATTGCACTGTCATCTTCTATGCACGCTAAAAACCGTTAAACGCGATAATGGTATGACAACCAATTTTAGATTGATTACAATTAGCCGAGAATTACGAATAGAGCAGACATTGTTGTTTAACTTTCAATTAACATTCTAACGCATTTTATCAGCAGTTTTACTAACTAAGTATTTTAAATAGGAACAAAGCTTGCCCACATATATTAATAATTGCACTGTCATCTTCTATGCACGCTAAAAACCGTTAAACGCGACAATGGTATGACAACCAATTTTAGATTGATTGCAATTAGCCGAGAATTACGAATAGAGCAGACATTGTTGTTTGACTTTCAATTAACATTCTAACGCATTTTATCAGCAGTTTTACTAACTAATGTACTCGACCGGGGGAAAAAAACTTCAATAGCGAGATATATCGTCATAATCGTGTTGAAGTCATCTATGCCACGCGGGATTTCCCGCAATACGCGTGGCAAGGGATAAAGGCTGTTATACAAGCCATCTTAGTTGCCTTTTCAAACCTGTGTATGCATATACTCGTATATTTTATTGATGGAAAAATAAGGCCAAAACTAAATATGGAATAAAACATATTAAGACCAGAATAAATTACAATGGCCATGAATATACAATTTTTAACAGATATTCTAGTTGGAACTATTCAATCAAATACATGTTATGTTAGCTGCAGAGGATTTACGGGCGAAACAGCGAATAGGTTCTAATAGTTAATAAAATATTGTTAAAAATGTCCAATACACAAAATCGTAATCAGATTTACCTCATCTCCTTTTTTATCCCCATGCTTCTTTTTCTGTGAACAAGAAACAAAAGGAAAAAATTAATGTATTTCGATATTTTAGTGAACAATAAAATAACAATATATAACAAAACATATGCAAAAAGGTTTGAACTGTTTTTTAAAAAGTTGGTATAATCAGTAAAATTTCATTGGCCAAGATAATAAGCTTTTAAAAAATTGCAAAAAAGTCACTTCAGAAACATTATATACCAGTATTAAACCATCTTTTAAACTATCCATCTACATTATTTTTACACCTGTTGTACATCTATGAGTGATTTAACTTACAAAAACATCTTAAAATATAACTACGAGGATTATTTTGAAAATTTGAAATTATTGCACAAAGAAACACATTGAAATATAGAGTTTTAACTTTTTACGGTGAATTTTATATCTAGAACTTTTTATATAAATGTATTTTATATGTTCCGTAGTACAATCTGCAATATATTAATTTACATACCACTCAACTCGTTCGCTGTACAGTGTGACTACACAAACATACATCTGTTGAATCGTTTAAAAAGCCTTATGAAACGGTACAAAATATACATGTTTTATAATAAGGTAACAAAAATAAAATAATATCACTACCAAATTATCTAACGGTGAATAGTTAGAATTAGCATGTTGTCACTCTCCTTCTTTCTTGCACTAATTTTAAACTAATGAAAGTAACTCTAACTAATTAAATAATTAATTACAACCTTTATTATTACTAAAGAGTACTGTATAATAATGATAAATATAAATATATAATTAATTGTGAGAACCATTCATATTAAATATATATTAAGAATACATAATAACAAAATTTATTTAAAAGATTTTGTAACTGCCACTATGTAAATAACAAAACATGCAAATATACACACAAATATTAAACATGAAGCAGACATATTTTTAAAGAATTTCTCCTTATATTTTTGCATTTACGTTAACAAAAACATTAATAAAAGTGCAAAAACTTAAACGAACAAAATTTATTTAAAAGATTTTGTAACTGCCACTATGTCAATAACAAAACATGCAAATATACACACAAATATTTAAACATGAAGCAGGCATCTTTTTAAAGAATTTCCCCTTATATTTTTGTATTTACGTTAACGAAAAACATTAATAAAAGTAGAAAAACTTAAACGAACAAAATTTATTTTATATATACAGGGTGTTCACAAAAATGGAATCACAAACTTCTGTGGCCGATAGTACTCATGATTTAAAATAATAAATATCACATAAACAAAGGACAGGAAATGTCTTGTTTAGTAGCTAGCTATCATTTTGCGTTTTTATGAAAAATTATTATTTCTAGCCTAATAGTTAAACTAAAGAAGCCAAATTTTGCACATAGGTTTGAATAGATAATTAAAACAATGTCTTTTAATAGGCATCAGCTGTATTACATAAGTTATAAAAAAAATAACAGGACACCAACTACTTTTCAATTTTTTATAACAAACCCAAAGGTACTTTATCCAACGAAATCTGTCAACGCATAAGCAAGCACGACCACTTTAAAGGTAGACTAGCATAGTCGGAATAAACCAAAAAGTGATATATCTCGACAGGGTTGGCGCTCCCTGCTTTTTAAAATTTTATCAAATGCCATTTTGGTTATATTAAAGAAAATAACACAACTATTGCGTTATTGAATCTTTGTGCCAAATTTGGTTTCTTTAGCTTAACTATTTCTAGAAATAATATATTTTTGCGTAAAAAGACAATATTGGCTAAACGAAACACCCATTACTATTATGCATAGACGTTTGTGACACCCCTCCGTGAATGCACAAACTATATAATATGTTATAATCCAAAATGCAAGTACGTTTTATATTAAAATACTAATATAACATATATAAATGTTTCTGTTATTTAATTTTCGTTGTAAATTTGACTGATTTGTCGATATTTCTGCTTGCTGAACGTAATGTTTCAGAATTTTATATTTGAGGAGAGATCAATTAACTAAATTTTGTTCCGATGCTTTAGTATTTGTAAAAAATTACTGTAGCAAAAGCCCATAATCCTATTATCCATCCAAATATAACAAATACAAGAAACTACTTACATCTTCCAAATCCTTAAGGATGAACTCTGGTCGCTTAACCATTTTTAGCTGATTCCTGTAGTTGTACTCTGCCGCCTTTCTTTGCAGAAGTGAGAACTTGTTTTCATATTTTGAAACTTTCTTTAGAATGGGTTTTTGGCTGAAACCGAATAGTAATAATGATGCACAATCGTTAAAATGTTTAAAGGGCTTCGTTACACACTATATAAAAACTATGTATAAATACAGATCAAACTAATTTTTAACCAAACTCCGTATTACTAATACAATTATATCCCTACATGGCTTACTGAGCAAATTGAAGTGCTTAAACATGTATTATCAGAACCTAAAACTTATCAGATTTCTTCGTTTAATTTTAAACTAAATATTATTTACTTACAACTTTCCTCGCAGGTCATTCACTTTGGAACTGAGTTCGGCAATCTAGAAAATTAAGTTTTCGTCAAGTATATTATATTAAATTCTTCAATATTTATTTCATTATAAGAATATTTTAGTCGTATTATTGTACAAAGGAATTAAAAAACGGACTGACAGTGTCAAAATACATGAGATATAGTAAAACTAGTTAGTTTCCTTGTATTTGATCTCACTTTGTGATCCTCAGCACATAAAACAGGGAAACTTTCAATAGTTTAAACAAGGTAAGCTATAAAATAAAACTAATAAAACTGTTATTTTATACAAATAATCCTACAGTATGTAATATGTGACTGGACAAGTTGTTTGATTTGTATAAGCGTTGGAAGCAGTTTATCTTCATGTTGACCTTAGAGTTAAAATAATATAAATAGAGTTATTAAAAATTGTTTTATTCAAATTGCTCACACAGTATGAAATGAAAAATTATTTGTCTTATTTCTATGATTTTGTCATTTTTTCATATTAAACATATGTGTGTAACTAAATTTCCTAATAATTAATTCACTTGTTAACCACAGCGGAAAATATTAAAGATGACTTATAATTAAAGATGATAATTAATTATACCCTAATAATTATTTATATTTGCATTACACTTAACAAATTCTGTAATATAATTTAGTTTTAAACTACTACGATATATTTAATACATGGGATGTAACAAATTTTATCCATAGTTTACTTTGGATTAAGGGGCAAAATTTTGTAAATATCATCGCAAAAATTACTATTTTTTTCCTTTTAAAAAAGTGTTTTAAAATTTAAGAGTCAGAGTTCATTACTATAAACCAATAAAACAACTATAAAAAAAACGCGCCTCAAATAAGACAACATCTTGCTTGTATTAAATGTTCATATGAAGGGTATTTAGAACACGATCTTAATAATTATAAGGTTTTTTTATGAAAATAAGTTAAAAATTGAAAACTTAAATTCAGTACCAATAATGAAATCCTGTTAAAATGTTTTATAGTCTACACTGTTTCAATATTTGTAGTCACGAGAGATGAATTTTGATAACTTTTTATGAACCAATGCTAATGCGTTCTTAATAATTCTTTATTGTACTTAATTAGACTAGTTCATTAGTTAAATATTTTGTGGATATATTAAAGATATTAGCTAACTCACATGTATAGATTAGATTTTTAAAATAATATATTCAATAGATGGTAATATTAGTTAACGTAATGCATGTATTAACTAAAATGATGCAATCACCAAAAGTTTCTGTGAATGTTTACCTCGTAAGCTCTTTTCCTGATCTCGTATTCCAAGTCCCATTTTTCTCCTTCACATTCCCATATCCTTTGGTAGTAGTCTTCACAAATATCCATAAGGTCGTCTAGAATCGAACAAATTACAAAAAATACAACACATGTTAAATTGAGTGATGTCATCAGTTTTTGGTTTTAGTATTTTTATTTGTAACTGAATTCTGATTATAACCCAATAAGGTACAATTCTGAGGACAGGAAATATGGACAATGTTTGCGGTAATTCCACGTGGATTGGTGAGTATTTCAATCTGTATTTAGTGGCTTCTTATAAGCAGGTCCACAGAGAAATGGTTGAGGATAAGGATATAAATGATTTTGGAATATGTGAGATAACTGAAGGGACATTCTTTTAAAGAAAAACTCACATAATATGTCGTTTTATACGAGCCTGGTTTCAAAATTGCCTTAATTTCATACTTCGAATGTCTATAGTTCATCTTGAAGAAATACTTTTTTATTTTTAGCAATAAATTTAAAATCAAACACAATTATGGCAACTAAAGGCCGACTGCATCACCTTTAGCCTAGCTGTAAATGATGAACTACACAAGTTGACTCATGCTGCGTTGTATTCATGTATATCTTTGTCAGATATCTAAGGGATTTACTTTATATATCAACACGTACATATCTCAGTTTAATATATATTACTCCGGGTGAGACTCATTTAACATGAAAGGAAGGCAGTCTCCCATCTTGTATTGTTAAGGAGACTGAGCACGTCATTGCATTCTGATTGATTTATAAATAGGTATATATATATATACATACATGGTGTCAATTAATTCTGGAACCGGCCTTCCATATATCAAAGACGCTAATATACTCCTTGACTTTATCAATATTATATATTTTTAGTATGTACTAAAAACTCCACATTTCAAGCGACTCCCTATTTTCAAGTTCACCAATCCATCACACAAAGTTTTGTAACAAATAAATGCAAGCATAGGTCGAGTTGTACATCAAATTAGAAGCTTTTGCTATTAGAACACAACACAGCAAAGCGGACTTCAAATTGTTCACCTTAGGAACAAATTCGGAAGTTAACGGATTTTTAAAATTTAAACATTTAATTATGTTTCAACATTAAAAGAAAAAATCCATTATTAATGCCTTGCAAATAGTGACTTGATGCCTTTAGATTCCCTGATATATTAATAGTTATTAAAGCAAAGAAACAATACCATGAAAAAATACCGTAGATGCTAGCTACTAAATCAAGTGTTCAATCTGTAGATTGTGGTTTCTGATATTAATATTAAATGCTCTTCAACTTCAGCAACTCTGATCTGTTCCACTGCCATCAGTTGTTGATATTTAGCACTCCAAGTTGGTGGTAAGACTGGAAAATGGTTAAATATTTGGGCTAAATCAGTGAATTATCCAACAAAAGCATAACATTCTAAATAAAACTGTTTTAAAACCTATATTATCTACAACCTTATACAAGGACTAGTGTGGAAGGTTAACCCTTGGTACCATTTATTGAACGAAAAACAAGCGTTTTTGCACTAAGCCATCTTCAAAGTGTATACTCTTAACAAAACAGATGTTTATATTTAAATCGTGTGTACTAAGGGTTTCAGTTTTCTTTTCAAACGGATTTAACCTAACTTACACTAAATTATAAAATGTTTTTGTGTATATAGACTTAACATACTATCAGCTTTTCAAAATATTAACGAATTACAACAGAGGCATTTCACTTTATATCTCAAGGCCGTACTGACTTAATAACGGTCAAACTCTTAACCCCTCCCTCAAATATATTTCTACCTTCTCCTATCGTTCAATAGATGTAGAGAGATTAACTTAGAGATATTTCAGAATCATTATACCGAACATATTATAAATTGATTATGCGTGGTCCACGTTATTATATACTGTACCCACAGTTTACAATCAAAATTACTTTATAATAAAACATTTTGTTGTCATTAAATATAAGTAAACACATATCCTGGGATTTAAATCCATTATTCTTTAATACTTCTCATTCAAGCCTTTATCCATCACTAGTCGTCATACCCACCTTTGCTCGCCCATTCCAGATCCTCTGGGTCTCCGCATCTGTCTTCTATTATCCACTGTCTCTGAAGGGCCTTCTGTTCTTGTTCCTTCTTCAGTTCTTCAGCAGCCTTTCTCCTCAGCAACAACTATAATGGTTTTAAGTATTGAAAAAATATAAACTTCAGTATTTAGTTTTAAAATTAGGTATGTTTATTTTGTATAAATACATATATTGTATAAATAATTGTGAAACCTAATTGAAATAATTTTATAAAAAGAAGAATTTTATAACACCATTACAGTTTATAGTACTTATACTTTTTGTTTAGTGCGTTTTCTTAATTTATTTGAGAGAGAATAGTCTTTAAGTTTTACCGTTATAGTATAAAAGTGTTACAAAAATTAAGATAAAAATATTAGAAAAATAGGTGCATATAACTTTGAATCTTCTGGGTGACTCCATGAAAATATTCAATGGGGTAACTAATAATTTAAAAATATCACTTGAATAAATGTTGATGGAACTATGGCCAATTTTCAGATTTAACTTGATGAAATCATTCAATAAAATATAGTAAAGTGTAATGTTTTTCATCATATATCTAACTAATTAAACCAAAGAAATCAAGATTCAGTTGGTGCCATCAGGATCGATCATAGTTATTAAAATCTTAAGGTAATCTCATGCCATTTTGAACAGGCTTTTTAGATGTCTTTATGTTTTGGTTTATGTAAAATGTATTTAGTTTTCTGCTAAATATTCAAATCAATCAAATATTTGTATGTTTCTTTAAAAGATAAGATATTAATAAAACAATTACAAGACAACATCTATGGAATTTAACGAATGTGTTAACTTGAGTTGAATGATTCCTTTTGACATTTCTTGAATCGGTTATGCCATCCATTTGATAGTGTTCTTGTGAAAAAATATATTGTATCCATTTAGTAACACATACTGTACTAGAATAAAAATATCATAAAAACATAAAAAATGAAATGACGTGGTTCTTTATTTTTATTTCAGACTAGATTGTTATATTATAATTTCTATATTTTGGCGACTTTGTAAAATTGAAGACCCATTTTTAAGGACTCGCGGACCTTCATTGTAATTAGTGTAAGTTTATGGTTAGTAAAAGTTTATATATTACCCTAAGTTTCTTCTTCCTCTCTGGTGTCATGAAACCTTTCTTCGCTCTCCTTGCCTTGGAAGCTGCCTCCATCCGCGCGCGTAGCTCGGCCTTCCTCATCTCTATAGCTATCTGTTTCCTGATGGCCTCCTGGACATGGCAATTCTTGTCATACACTTTTCAGGCATCAACAACACACTTTATAGTATTTGGTCATTGTGACATTTGGGAAAAGTAATCATGCATCGATATTATAAAACAAATGCACGTTGTAATACATGCCCCTTTGGATGATGACGACAAACAAGTAATTAAGGTTTTTTACGAGTGCCAAATCCTAAATCTAGTACTATTTTTTTATTTCAACATTAGGGAGACGATACTTCATTATAAGGTTACAGCATTGCAACTATTATTTTTCCGATTCCTCAGAATGTCATTAATGTCATTCGCAAAATTCATGAATACTGCGGTATCTTCTTCAGAACATGTAACTGATAAATACCTAACCGGTTTTCAGATTTTATGGAGATAGATTTTATTTTAAAATGACACAACCAATAATTTGACACAGTTGTAAAAATTAACTAGTTAAATTGACCTACATATAATAAATTCAATGTATTTATTAGACTAAACTTATAAACCCATAATATTACACTGTAATGTTATAGTGAGAAAATACCCTAACTGTTCAAGTGACAAAAAATGCACAGAGTAAAAATTGACAGTCGTCTCAAGATTACGCAAGTATCGCATTGCCGGACTGAATTTCCATATGAATGATATATGTCTAAATGACAGATATACGAGTAGTCTATATTTATATCGATTAGCCACATCGTTATAAACATAGTCTACAGTCTATCCGCACAGCAATCCGTCTATCCGACATCAACTGTGTGTCTAATACTTGTACTTTTCAGTTATAAAACATGCAGGTGATGGCTATTATTAAGTAATTACTATTATATATAAATATACAGGATTGGAAACCAGACTTTCAAGAATAATGCTTATGGTTATAACGTGTATAAAGAAATTCAACTTTGGTCGGAAAAAAGAAGAATTTCTGTTTGCAAACAAGAGAATAGCTTCAATTAGATATTGAATACATTCACCAAAAATTGCTTTTTCAAACTGAGCTTTAAAACATAATAGATTATAAATTAGGTTTCCTTCTTTTTACCTTGTTATTAAGTGATAAATTAAATTTGTATCAATTAAAAGAAATAAAAATATTTTTTTATGAAATATGATTTAATCAGATGAATTAAAATTCAGTAAATCAAACACTTCCATTCCAAATACCTAACGGCTTTCTAAAACGAACAACGTATAATTTAGAATACTCATGAACATTACTTGGGCAATCTTTTCTAATTGGAACATGGACACGTATTGTTTAATAAGATTCATTTTTAAATACTTTTGTTATCACTTTATAAATATTCAGAAGTTTGTGGTTTATAGGTTTATATGAAAAGTTGAACGTGTCGGGGATTAAAAACATGGATTTAAAATAATGTAAAGAATAGAATCGATGTTACTAGGTTAAGTCACGCCCTGATATGAATTAAAGATAAAAAACTATTATTAATGAAATTAGTAATCTACTCGTAATAATATCAAATCCTACATGCAACTTCCACTCTAGTTCTAAGATATTATTAATAAAGATAGTGTGAGTGAGTTATTGTCGTTTCAATACGATACCTATTTTGTATACACAACCCATCGTGACACTGAAAAAATAACATTTATATTAATTTAACACGGAAAACTAATAAATTACATCTGAAATTTAATAAGGTTAGTAGAGGAAGTAGTTAAATAATAAATAATAAATACGTTCATAAAATTAAATATGATAAAAAGTCATTGGGGCTAAAATACATATTTTCATTATCCTTACTCATACAATAATAATTTGTCTCATACTTAAGGAAATATTAAGTGTCAATAAACTTTTATCACTTTTATACTTTTATTTTACGTACAATGTACATTTCGGAATCATTGATTCCATCTTCTGGTACAAATAAGGAACCTTATTTGTACCTGAAGATGGAATCAATGATTCCGAAATGTACATTGTACGTAAAATAAAAGTATAAAAGTGATAAAAGTTTATTAATATTATGTTATTATTTTAAAACACTTTTAGAGGCTACATCTCTAACATATTAAGTGTCTCTTTAAGACTTTATTGTGGTGATTAAAATATCACAGGCTACACAATTCAATAAGGTGCAACACTATCAAACTTTTTAAATGATGAACATAATTACTAAAACATGTGATTTTCTATGTAGGCTACCATAGTATGTAGTAATGATCTAGCAAAATTTTAATGAATACCCTATTAGATTTGGGAAAGCTAGATTGGTGTGTAAAAATAACATTTTTATGTAGAGATTTAATATATGTAGTTAAATATATAAAACGGATGAATACTCAAGAGCTTTGTGTAACTAAACATTTATAAATTTGGTTTAACGACAATTTATGATAGCTTTTTTAACTATTGTAAAAGTACTCATGAGCTACTGGCTTGTACAAGAATCGTATTAAACACAATAATGGGAGAGTCGATAGAGTACCAGGTCTATACCAAATGCACAAAAAGGTAGCATTAAAAATAAAATACATGAAAATAAATATACGAAATATGTACATGGAAGGTACATTGAAACATATATATATATATATATATATATATATATATATATATATATATATATATATATATTGTTTAACTCATAATGAGTACAGTTTGAACACCCTCAGTGAAGTTGTGGATAACTTAAAGGAGCACCTTAACCAGTTCTTTAATAAAAAGTAGAAAAATAGAAAAAGTCAGAAAAATACCCAACTTACTACACATTTTAATCTAAGTTTCAGCTCAACAAACACCCAGTTACCAAATTTAGTAATTTTTTACAATTAGTTTAGTCGAACTAAGACATAAACCATCTTTAAACAACATTGTAGATGAGATAAATATTTTACAATAAATTTTAACGATGATTTTTAAATAAATAAGGCTGGCTAACGAACTAACTCAAACTTGTCGTTTTACGGTTTTCATATTAGTGCTATCACTATATCAATATAAAATTTTGGTCTAAAGCGTTTAGAAACTACGCAATTTTATTCATAACAAGAGTGAGAAATTATGATTTCAGGGATTATGATCAGCAAAGACGTAATCACATTTTCCGGTAAGTTTGTCAAATTGATTGCAATAGGCAGATTTCAGGGGAAATTTAGATAAAATGTACTTGTGCAAAAGTTATCGTAAAACACCTTGAAGAAACATAATAAATCCAAACCAAACTGCCAAATTTGTTGTGCTCTCAGATGCTCACCTTACTTCCTCCTCAGGAGTGAGTTGGGGCTCCTCCGGGGCTTTTACTTCTTCTTCCTCCGCAACGACTTCTGTCTCTGTCTCCTGGATCTTTCCCTCATTCTCCACATCCAGGGGCTTTATCTCAGTGTCAGAGATAAGGTCTTCTGGTGGTCTTAATCCACTTTCCGTGGAGAGTTCTGAAGGTAGCTCTGGAGGCATTCTGGCTGGATGATGTCAGTGAATCTGTAGAGGACAAGTCTGAGCTAGAGATACATAGTATGGTAAACATCGATAGCAAGTAACTTGAATGAATAATGTAATGGAAATTGTAAAAGGGTTAGTGCTAAAAAATAATTATAATCCAATTCACCGATCCACAAATTACAAAAAAGTGATTACAAAACTTTTACACCAATCTGGGAATAAATTCAAGGAAAACAAAAAACCAGAAAAAATAATGTAATTTCACAGAAAACACAAAATAAAGCAAATAAAAATTTGCTTTTTATGCTTTACAATATTTATTAAAATATAGTTATAACGAATTTTGAATTTTAGATTTTCAAAACTTACATAACGTTTTTATTCACACAATAAAAAGACATTTGTTGGTTACTTATCATCTGATTCCAACAAATTAAGCATAATTATTTTTGCCTTTGTTAGTGCCTAGTTTAGGCACCTTTGCTTTGTTATTCGTAAAATTTTACATCCCTCAAAATTTTAAATGATTTATCATAATGTCTCTAAGATATTCTTGGCAGGAAAAATCTTAGTATATACATTACAGTATTTGTCCTTTTGTGCCATAAGAACACATGGTTGTAAAATTATCATTGGAAATTACAATACAAAGACAAACAAATTGATTTTGCACCTTTTCATGTACTTCATATCAACTATTGGCAATAGTTTTGCAGTATATTTTACTATCCACAAAATATTTTTTTAATATCAATTAATAAATAAACTAGTCCATTCTGGTGTGTAGAGTTAATGTAAATGCTCATATAATTTTTAAACGAATCTGTCCAGGCCTCAGAGCAAAACCTGGGTTCCAAGACAAATAAGTTACAAGCAGACGTCCAAACATACAGTATCCCAAACCTGCAATATATTATTAAAATACAAAACTGTGTAGGCCTATATTATAAAACGACATTTCTTTATTGCTTAACTTACACTTATTTTGTTAATTGTTTGCGAGCACCTATCCACTCGTTGTATTACCTTCCAAGGTCCCTTCCCTTTCTCCATTTCTTTTTTTAATTTTGTTAGTAATGTTAAAAAATAGATTATATAATTGGTAGTGGCTATGACTGTACAATAGAAGTCATTACTACTAAACCCATATACGATAAATGAATACTGATTCAGTTTATAACTGGTACTAAAGGATTAAATACTAAGAGATTGCATAAGTGATATTGAAATACTACTTTCAAAGAGTACCAAAACGTTGTTATAGAAGTTTTATTTCAGTCATAAACAAAGTATAAGCACATCACACCACGTATCGCGTAAAATTTATTATGTACATGATAAAATGTCTTATTATTGTACTGAGCTTATTTACAAATTTGTATGTTTTACGATTTTAGCTATCATGATTAGCCATAAGAAGAATGTATAAATATTCACTAACGGTGTGCAAAATCCCATGCGTAGCATACAGAATCTTGGAACTCAATGTTGCTTATGTAGAAATAAAGCTTTAATCAAAAGTCTATTCATTAGTTCGGTTCCAACCCCTTGAGTGGTAGATTGCGGTAACACTAAGGCAGTTAGGTCACTTGGTACTATCATGAAACCCACCACAATAACCTTAGTGTAGGCCAGACAGTAGGTTAGACGTACACTAAGTGAATGGAGGTTCTTGTCCTTGGCCAGTGGGGAGAATGTGTCGGTGGTTAGTGGCTAACCCCCACACAGGTGACCGTGGTTTTAGGTAACGGGATAATTATACTCACCGACAGCATTAAATACAGGGTTCCACTCTGAGTCTATAGAACCAGTACGTCAGGCGTTTCATGTTCATACTGCATTGTATCTGACATTTCTGTAGTATCAGTAAAGGACTTTTATAATAAATGTTTAATGTGTCTACATAATAAGTAAAATTTATTTTATATTATTTATTTTAATAATTATTAATTTCCATAGTAGAATTACATAAATAGAATAAATTTCTTCTGTGAAGGTATACAACAATAACAAATAACCACAAAAAATTCATATGAAAACTTGAATCACTTTAATTATTAGAAATTTAAGTAGCCGATGAACTATTGAATTAGTTTTCGGGAGTTTACTGCTTAACCCTCTATAAAATTTTAAATTACATTTAAAATAGTTTTTATTCCTGAAACAATATAAAAAATGAGTTGTTAGTTTACTCGAAGTTATTAAAATACAACAACTCACATGTATAGTACAGTATTGTGAAATAAAACGTGTAATTTAATTAGTATTGTGTCACGGACTCATCGCTCAGTAGTGAGAACAATTATTACTATGAGATTCAGAAGATAGTTGTGTTTTTTATGTTGAGGCAATCACAGTTTTTTTAACATTATTAGTGCATTATGGTTTTTTACTACGATTTTAATTATTTAATTATTTTTGTCTATTTATAAAGGATTTGATTATTGATTGAAGTTAACACATTTTTAACACTGTTCTGCCTATAGCACTTAGTTAAGAAGTTGACTTCTTTGCCGCTAGGTATCAGCACTTTATACTGAGGCCTATGTGTTTTGTGTTGATAAGGAAGACTACAACTATTCAAATAGATTATGTTTTTTGTAGTCCTTGATCTCGAACGATGCAAAGAGTTGGTTTTGAGCTTTTTCGTTGCAGATTTTTTTTAGATCTCTTCAGACAGGTATTGATTCCAGATTGTGAATCAATACACAAGCAAGTCTGTGACAGCGTCAGAATTCAGACGGTGCATTAAGAGAAAGGTGAAATGGCTTAACTCAACATTCATATGGCAGACGGTTACCCATAAGAGCAATGAAAAATTATTCGCTAACGTTGATCCGTATCTCATGGCGTGACATGCAGCATTAGTAGCTTAAAATGATCTTTTGGTGCATTCGCAATGTATTATATATTTCTAATTTTATCAAAAAACTTACCACTTATTAAAAAGTTGCAACCCTTAAAACCATCCCTTAGAACAACACAAAAACTGTTATTGAAGATTTTATATGTTTTGCTGATATGCATTTGATCAATTATAACTTTTCAAAAGCTTGCAATTGTTGCATAATTATATTGTAACTTTTTATTTGCCCCCAAAACCCATATGGATGATGTACCAATTAAAAAATATCTTTTATAAAAACATAGCGTTAAGTTATATTTATTAAAATTGACTATAAGTCATGTGTTATATGATGATATAATACATTTAATAATTTCGTTGAATTTAGTTTCAATATTTTTTAACTAAACTATAACAAACAAAATTATTTGTTTACATTATAAAAACATGTACAAATGACATTTTCTATAACAATTGACTATTACTTTTGAATTATATACATATTAAATAAAACAATAAATAATAATCTATAGTACAATATTTATTTCTCATCTTTATCAACATCGTTATTTCTCAATATATTAATTCTCTATGAATTTTTACTTTGTCTAGCAAGTACTCTGCTTTTCCTCCAAATAATTTTTCAGCAACTAATCTGTGGTCCAACTATTGTATACATGCATGTTATCGTATATCTATAGATTATTAAGATACCAGCTAAAGAAGTGCGCGCGCGTACACATAGGTGATGGTAATTTACGTGCTCCAAAAACTTTAGCGAAAAAATTTGTTTTTGTTTTTTTTTTTATTATGACGTTTTTATTTTTAGTTATAATTTACCCAATCCTCATTTTTCGGAATTTGAAGCGTTAAAATTACCATTATTTAGATTATTTTGAGCATTTAATTTTTTATATTAATTGTAAGTAAGAAAGGTAGTCGTCGTGCTCAGTTTTAAGCTTCTAATGGTCAAAGCTCAGTCAAATTCTTGCTACAAAAATTAAAAAGCAAATTCCTCAGTAAAAATACTTAAATTTTATATTCATTTTTTAAACTGTCCAATATTGAAACACTTTAAATATTTTAGAAAAAATGCCGATAAATAAAACTTTTTTGTTCAAAAACGAATAAAAAGTTTCAAAACATTTTAGTTTCTAAATCTGTCCCTAAAATTATTATTGCAGTATGAATAAAGTCAACTGACGATGAATTACGTTTAATTTCATTTTTAGCCGTAAAGTAATAAGTTTTAATAGAGATTGTTTTCTCATAAATCAAGAAAACAATTTTATTTTGTTTTTAACTACATTAATTTTCATACAATTGAGTTTTTCAAGTACTCAATTTTAAGGTTTATTTAAGTACTTATTACGAAATATGTAATACGAAGCTTATTAAAAAGCTTTATTTTTTACGCTAATGACATTAATTGTTTTAATTTTAATTATCTTGCAAATTGACTTCAGCTGTAACTCGGTTTGTATAATACCTACAAAAATAGTCTGTACTAAAAGTTCTTATACACATTGAGTGAATGGAACTTGGCCTATAATAGCCTATATCTGACATTTAAAAATATCATTAAATAACTTTTATGATACATATTTGATGTTTTCATATATATACAGAGTGAGTTTTATGTCCTGGCACACCTGGAATTTAAACGGCCCGAGACATCTATGTGAAACCTTGACCCTACCTATTATAACATATTTTTTAAATTTTTCAAGTTGTTGAAAATTTTGTCCCCCTTTTCTAAAGGGGGGTAAAGGGGGGCAACTAAACATTTTCAAATACAAACCCCTATCATGTCTCAAGGTTTTGCACACGTCTAGCACACTGTCAAACAGCCGAAGGTTTGAAAACCTGCTACATTAAAACAGGTAACTGTTTTTACAATTTGCGTTAGTGTTGACTCATGTTACGATAAACAGGACAAGACAGTTACTGATTTTATTATTGTAAATTTTTCATAAAATCTGTTAAAATAATCGTAGAGACCTCTAGTTTGTATTAGTGGATTTATTTTTGTATTCCCTTTAAAATGAGGGGTCACATGATAGGGGTTTGTATTTGAAAATGTTTAGTTGCCCCACTTTACCCCCCTTAGAAAAGGGGGGAAAAATTTTCAACAACTTGAAAAATTTAAAAAATATGTTATAATAGGTATGGTCAAGGTTTCACATAGATATCTCGGGCCGTTAAAATTATATCCAGGTGTGCCAGTACATAAAACTCACTCTGTATATATATATATATATATAAAGTAAAGATTAAATATATTTATTTATTAAAATAATTACTTAAATTTATAGCAGCTTTAAATAAATATCATACTTTTCCTAAGCATCATAATTTACTTCTTTATTGAATGACGTTTCAATACGTATCTTTATAATTTAGAGTAAAAGTGGACGTTTTCAATTTGAATACATATATTATAAAAATCTTATAATGAGGTGTGTTTAATTTTCTGAGGTGAAGTTATAATAATCTAAATAACTGTGGTAAATTCATATAGACTTGAATTACTTTCCTAATGTCTGTATTTAGTCTCTAATAAATAACCAATACGGGCAACGAAGTATACACAGGAATAAAAGAATTAAGTCTGAAAAACGCAATGTTTTATTTTTGTTTTTATATTCTTCAATCATTGAAACCGGAATATTAATAAGTGTTTGTGGGATTGTAAATCTAATTTTACACATATGATTTTCGAGAAAAAGTAATGCTTAACTGTACAAGTTTCCAAAGTACATTTTTAATTATTTTGATTCCTGGAACTATATATAATAGACATCAGTTATTAGTTCCCTCACGAACTACGAAATGTTCAACACACACCAAAAACACATACTGTTAAATAATTTATGTTACTTAATTGGCATTGTTTCAAGGACTCATAACTTAATAGTGAAGACGAATAATATCAGATTCTGAAGATAGTTGTATTTTAATCTTGAGCCTCTCAGAATTTTTCTATCACTTTTAATACATAATGGTTTTACAACCTTTATTATCCTTTATAAATGGTTTGAATATTGATTTGATATGACTAACCTTTAACATCGGTCTGCCTAGAGCGCTTAGTTAACAAGTTGATTTCTTGGCCGCTAGATCTCAGCACCTTATGCTGAGGTTCATGTATTTTGTTGATAAGCAGACTATTTAGCTTTTTAATTCTTACCTTTTGATTGAAGCGTAGGAGGATGTTAAAGGGAGCACGCCACTCCATGTGTAGCATAACAGGGTTCGCTAAGTTTCATGTAAAAGGTTTAAGTGTAATAATAGCTTATTTCATTTTGAAATATCCTGCAAATACACAGATTCAGAAAATTATATAGAGACAAAATCATTACATCTCCCGAAAGACAAAAGAGAATCTGTGCCAGCCTACTGAGTGGTATGCTTCAATGATGCTCAACCAAATCAAATGGATGGACGTTCACCATGATAGAACTTACTCTTGTCTATGTATAAATGAAGTTTGTGCAAAATATAACGTCTACAGAAGATTCTTCTAGAGATATATTGCCACATAATACATTGAAATTTTGGTACATTGAGTTGAGTTCCATAGCAGTGTTTGAATAATAAAAGTTGCAGTGAAGTAGATATTGCACTACAATGCAAGAGTGCGTTGCAACCAGGTTTTTTATATATGGAATTTCGCTCTATTATTTTTCTTTTTACTGTACACGTATAATGTACACGTATTACAATTTTGTTTTTATTTTACTAAAAATAGTACTTCGATATTAAAACCAATTGGCTAAGCGTCAGCGAAGGTCGTGACGCTGAGAATTGTCCATTTCAGTCTGTCTGTCAGGCATACTGAATCTGTGTATAAAGTTTGATTTTATATGAGGAATACAGAGTTCGACTATGGTGCATGTAACTCAGTGATTTGCCTGAGCGTTAGGGAATATTTTAAAATTGGTTTTATGTGTATCTATGATGGCGATGAGAAAAAAGTATAATACATAAATGTATACTATTGAAGAAGTGATTTTTCATAAACAATTTTAAGTATAGAGATTAATAATGAAATGATTAATAATGAACGTAAACACATTTTTATTGTAGAGATGAAGATAGGTTTGTTTTAGTCCTATCTACCACTCAACTTTAAACTCGAAATATCTTTGAGATAGTTAGGCTATATGCATTATAAAATGTTTTATTAATGTTCTTAGTTTGTTTATCCATTTATTTATTTTACGATTTTATTGTTGCCATCATGGTTAGTAATAAGAGAAATGTAAAAATATTCACTAACGCTGTACACAATCCCATGATTGACATGCAGCATCATCGAACTCACTGTTGCCTGTATAGAAATAAAGCTTCAGGCAAACGTTTATTCATCAGTTCGGTATCGTCGTTTGGCCAGACAAATCTTCAATCAAAGCGTAATATTATAATTATATAGTGGATTCACTGTGGTTGCGTGCATAAGATCAAGTCTAAAACTTCATTTATTTTGAAATCACCTGCGGACAGACAAAAAGAAAATAATGTAGAAAAAAAATTATTACACGGCCCCGGCGGATAAATAATACCCGCCTACTGAGTGATATTCCCCCCTCAACATCGCCCTTCAATGACGTTCAGACAAATCCAATAGATAGACATGTGCCATAACAGAACACAAACTTGGCTATGTAGGAAAGAAGTTTTATGCAAAATTTAAACTCTACAGATGAATAATGACGTGAAATTAAAAATGACCTTATCTTTTGAGGGGTTTTGCAGACCTCTCCACCACTCAACTGGATATGTTTGGCAAAAACACCCAAAAACTCAAATATAGTTAGTACCGGTATTATTAGTTAAGATATGTGATTTAATTATTTCATGGCTTATTAGTCAAAATAAAAATTATCAGATTCAGATGTGTTTTTGATCTTTGGCTATCACAGTTTTGCAGTTTGACTTTATTATGAACCATGCATACTTATTAATACTACTTTGAAATGATCCAGCATCTTTTATATCGAAAGGCCTAATAAATAAATAATACATTTACAATTATTGATAAAATATGTAAATGGTTTAATTACGAAATAACAATTTAACATTGCTCTCAATATAGCACTCAGTAACGAGTGAACTTGGGTTCTAGTTCTCAACACTTCATACTGAGGCAATGTGTTATGTTGATAAGGCAGAATATTTTGCTTTTTCATCCTTCAATCAAACATTAATCGAGTGAATAAATTATGAGTTGATTATTTAAACCATTGAAGGTATAAACATATCGCTGGCTCCACTATTTACTATTTTAGAAACAAGAAAAAGCAAACTAATTATGTATGTTACTTATTCTGAAATGTAACCAACATTTTTAGTTTTAAGGATCACTTTTTAAGGGTAAAACGAATCTAAATCACTTAAAAGTTTTGTAAATATAATTAATCATGAAACAATCATTAAATTTTCAAAACTTATACAATTATTTATATAAAAAATCTAAAATGACCTTTATTGCAGTTAGACGCATATAAGCAAACAATGCACACCTCAGTTATCTATATTGTAAAAGATCAGTAGAGCATCTTGAAACCTACAGTTTTAAAGTCATTACAATAATACCGGTTGGGGTTAATCAGAGATAAAAGTAGAGCTATGGAATACAAATCTACAATATACGTGTATTTATAATGAGTTATATTATTCATTGAAGAAGACTATTACAGCTTACGATACTAAAAGGGTTTTATAAGTTCTAACTGTACTGTGCTGCTAAAGCGTAGTTGCTCAATCGGTTGCAATGTTATTGTTGTTATCAAGGTTATTGTGCCGCTTAATTCGTCATTTTAAGTATTTTGCGGTAAGTTAAAATAATAGATTGTTAGTTCTTAGTAAACTATCGTAATATTGAAATTGAAACGTTTAAACGAATCATGATTCCATCATTGTACGACACTGTGTCGTGCTCACTTCAACGTCAGTCATTGTGGTACCCTTCTAAAGTGATTATAAAGTAGGAAAATTAATTCCAAAATAAAGTTTCTGCATTAGAACTTAACACAAATAGCAATCTCGTACAGTTTAAAGAGAAAAACAATTATTACATGGTTTTTGAGAGTGTAATTTACAGTAATGAAGAATAAATGAAAAAATGTAAATTAATTATAATTATATATATATAATTAATTTAAATTTCTATTTCTATTCCTATGATATAATGATACAGCGGAAATTAAACGATGAAGACCTACTGAAGATATAAATAATATAAAGCATAGACTAATGCAGCTTGCCGTATCCAAATTGAGCTGTATGAAAAAATAGATAAATCCAAAATGATCAGCTGAATATTCTAAAGAACAGCATGAATAACCACGTACTTTATCCAGAAAAAAATGTTTAGTGTGCTATTTTTGGGAGAACGATTCGATTATCATTATTAATTTAATTTACTGTATGAAATGGATTTTCGTATTGGCACAGAAGTACAATTTAAAATTTAAGAACATACAAGTTACATACAACATACATACAAGTTACATACATACATACATACGGTTTCAACAGGATAATACCTCGGCACATATTAGAATAGTCAATGATAATTTGATATAGACAACTTCTAAGATATGTGATTTCACGACGTGTTGGTATTCCGTAGACCACACGAATCTGAGAATTAACATCTTGTAACTGTTTTACATAGAGCTTTCTAACAAGTTCTTAGGATATTGCTGGACTGAAGCAGAGTATAAAACAGAGGTTACTGTTATTCCTGTCATGTTACGGAAGGTATCAAGTAAGTATAAGTAGAAGGTGGTATGTAGCCTGTGTGGATATGAAAGAACACCATTTTGAATTATTTACATTGACGTAAATAGATATGGCGTAGTCATGTAAATATTTTTTAGTATTACCAAAATACAACTACACTTTCTTTAGTACTATCTAAATCATAAGTTTTTGGGGTCATATGTATTTAAAAGTTCTCGTGCATTTGCAATAAGAGGTATCCATGGTTAGTTTAGTAATCACTAACAGTGGATGCAGTTAACATTTATTAAATTGTACTATTCAATGGTTCACTAAGTCATTTACTTGCATGACTACTTACATAATGAATTCTTAAATGTTCAGTACTAAAAGAAATCCATATTAATTTTACTATTAGTCTCTAAAGGTCATTAGGTTACTAACCAGATGTAACAACTTTAGATCTCCGTCAACTAAGTGAATTATCTATGCGCAATATAATTTATTCACTTAATTTTTTTTATAACAACAAACACTTCTTACTTCTTTAGTACATTATTTTGTGCAAAATGTCTGGAAATACGTGATTTTATTTCACTACTCCATTTAATTTTACATTACTACTGTTTCTCCGAGTGCGTATACTGTTTGGTGTGAAAACAATACACTACTACTACTACTACTACTACTACTACTACTACTATCTACTTTGTTCCAAGGGCATACTTAACTAATTGTAATATGAACGTGACAAATCTTAGTTAGCCGAATATTTATAATAAGTTCCAGCTTCGGGTTGTAAATTCTCGACAGTGTACAATTCGACTTCTATAGAGGTTTGAATTTGTATCAGATTACGAAGTATCAAACTCAATATTAATGGAAAAGAACATTCACTTCCACATTTAATTTGATTCTTGAATGGTTATTGTACCTTTCATTGGTAAGAAGGTCGGTTCACCATAACAACACTAATCAAGAAAGGTGGTACGGTTGTAAACATAACATGATGGATAAAGGAAGATTTATTCCCGTATGTAAATTGATGAAATGTATATAATTATTTATTCAAATAAACACTTTTGTTCTAACCTCAAAGTAAAATAAATACAATTAGACTACCAATACCAACAAGTTTAATTAATTATTTATAATGAAACATTATTTTTAAGTAGCTGTAAGTTAAAATCAATATTTTTATACTTCATTCATAAAATAGTTTTTACGAAGGTATAAAATACCGATTTGATCAAAAGATTAATATAGAATACATTATAATTGTAAATGTTTTCAGTTGATGTGCTTACCGAAGGTAAAAGGAACAACAGCGGTAAATAACGGTAAAAGTTAGACTTACCGATAATGAAGTTGTGTAGCGATTGCAGTCGCACTCTAGGCTGTAAGGGGACTGAGGGACAAGCGCTATTTCAGGACCAGGAAACTGGGACGCTCCTGAAAGGTTATCCCACGTGGATGCCTGGGATGCAGAGGTGACGTGTCAATCACATTCTTCTCTCTGATGACCGCGCCCAAAATCCCTGACCTCCGCTAAATAAAGCCCCGTGAGAGACCCGTGGTGGACACACTTCAAAATTCCTTCACTGACACTACTTACGTACTAGCTGACTAACGCATACTGTATTGATTCGTAAGCTTCAATTTGGTAGAAACGTACAAAGTATTACTCATTTAATTGTGTCCGTCCGGTAGAAAGAGTTACATGGATAACAATACAATTCTTCTAAATGTGTAACCCACTAAATAATACAAGATTATTATTCTATTTCTAAAGTTATTAATAACAGTCTCTAAAAGTAGGTAACTCATCACAATTTTTCTCATCAATTCCGATTATATGTTCATTATCACCAAAATTTATAGGAAATGAAATTTAAACGGTATCTTAGATTGCTGTGTCTTATAAATGAGGCATTCTGTCTCAATAGCTCAGAATTTGAGGGAGCTCAACATAGCTTTTACTTAAAAATGGTGAACACGCTAGTTAACAATTTCTTTTTCGCCTAACCTTTCAACATATTCATATTTTGTTTAAAGTACATTTAACTTATAACACTTAAAGGCGTGAAGCTTGTAAGCTACACTTGTTAGTACTTGCATTTTATATGGAAAATTTAATGTTTTAAGTGGTTGTACTTTTACTTCAGGTTTTTTAAACGGGTTATACAGACACAACGAACTTTTAAAATACACTATGTTTTAGTTAACCAATTAATTATTTTCACTCATGAGAATTAAGCCTAAAACAGATGATATTATAATATGAGATAGTTTGCTTAATGAGAAGGTCTGAATATGTTTAATGTTCTCACTATAGAATTCTTTAATTATGAATACTCGTATTGTTTAAATGATCAGCTTATTAATCATATTTATTCCATTTTACATATAGCGAAGCTCAGTTCTAGTATGTACTCATCTAAAACAGACGTGAAAAAACATCGTTTATAAGAAATGATTTTATTGTGTTTAGTAGCTCTTGTCAACCCAACACAATGCGTGTTAATAAACTGAATAGTACTATTATTTTTCCAAACCCATTTTGCGTACATTTAGGAGATAGGTATAATTTTGATAATAAAGTAAACAAATAAAGTAGAATCTTTAGGATTTAATATATTTATTATTAATTACATTGAATTTTAAGTATTTTCCAATTGCTCTAAGAATCTTTAATTCCAAATTCATGTGGTCTAGATTTTACTCAATATAGGAGTCTTCAGTATAGGAATGAGGTGAATAGGGCTTTCTAAGAATAAAAGTAATAATATAATGTGGTCGATTTTTATTGTTATTCATATTGTTAAAAAACATTAAAACATCATATGAATCACTAGATTTAGTTATGAAGTACAATAAAATCTTCAAACGAATATTCAGTTGAATATTGAATCACTTCAGCGATTTCACGGTAACTTGCATGCATCACGAAGTCAAAACAGCCAAAGTGAAGTCGAATCGGACGAAATTTCGAGTACATCAAGCTGAAACAGCAGAAGTACATATGTGTAAATACATTATATTATTGATACAATGACAGTTGATTCTTAGCCTCTAATCGTAATACTAACTAATTACAAGTAATAAGTCTTCACGATTTTATTTCTACGATGTTGTGAACTTAGTGAATAGTGTGGATGCGCGCGCTATTGTAATTGGCTGACCTTTAGCAGAGCTTCACGCGAGGGCTGGTAAAGTTCATTTATGCATGCTTCGGACGATATCTCCAAAACGAACTATAGACTTGATATATTGTGTTAAATGTATTTTGCAGTTTCTAAATTAGCAAACACAGAGTTCAGTGATGGTGTATGTCTCTTCATGGGATTTGGCTAAGCGTTAGGGAATATGTTTACATTGGTATTATGGGCAACCATGGTAGCAACGAAAAAATCACAATACAAATACAATTTTTAATTGAAATAATGAAATGAATGAAATAATGAGTTTATTCCTCCACAAAAATACGGTTTTACAACAATCTACATTCTAGGAATATACACTGCCACTTCATCCAGTAGTGTGGCAACGCAATAATAGAAAAAAATGTTTATTAGCTAGAGTCCAAACTCTTCTTTATAGACTGCTCACTCCGTGCCTTCTGCTAATCACTTTATTTAATTTTATCAATACAAATTGCCTTATTTGACTAATGTACTTTCGATTGATTAGATATTAAATCTTTCTCTTGTTACTATAATAAGGAAACGAACATTAAACATTTAACAGCAACAGATATAAAAATAAATATAACACACATATAAATATAACAGTGAGGTAATAAATAAATACACACACTTCAACAGTTTAACAAATTAAATATAACGACGAGAAACCAATAAATAAGGTGACAAACAATAAATAATTATACAAGAGTATTGTTTAAGAAACTGATATCACTATTTTCAAATAACCATTTTTCAACTTAATACTAAAAAATTTTTGTGCTAACTACAAAATGACAATTGTAATGAAACAGACTGTGTAGACTCATGCGATATTTTAACATGTAATATTTGGTAAGACCTCATATTCTATAAAAATATAACTCGGGGTGATATATCTAGAATGAATACAGTTATAAACTTTACATTTTGTATATTTGCTTAGTCAAGATGCCTGGAAAAGTGTTTTTCTGTCTGTTTTCCGCGAGATATCCTCAAGGATGAATTGAGCCATGGACATTTTTCTGTCCGATTTCCTGCCAATGTACTTCTCCGCAGAAAATTCGAGTATGAATGAGTTATGGCTTTTAAATTTTGCATGCAACATTAGCGAAACCTGTTAAGCGACACGTGGTGTGGTGTACGCCTACCTCGTTTTAGTGTAACCTGAACCAATATTTAACGGTTAATCTTCTTATATTAAACATCTGAATCAATGAGTTGGCTATTAAATAAATAAATTTTTAAACAAACTGATTCCAATAATTTGAGATTTCATAATGTGACTTTTATTCATAGAGTATAAAGAAAAAACTGAAAATTAGTTTAAAACTTGGTGATAAGATTTGATTTTAGTGTACTCTTACGCTTTAGTACTCTCTTTAGCTCAACGGAATATTTATTATTTAAACACTGCTCTAAAACCTAATTTAATGAACAAAATGGGAATGCATTATCTCGCAAGAAACCTCGAGATAGATTTCATCTGCTGAGTTTAAATTTGGCTTGAAACTTTATATTTACATGCACAAGAATGTAGATATAAAGATCTACGACGGTGCATGTCCAAACATGGAATTTGGCTAAGCGTCAATGAAGGCTATAACTCAGTAGACTGACAAATTTTCTATTTTGCCTGCTGTATGGGATGTAAAAATTCCTTTTTGATTGACCGTCCTTCTACCTATCCGCAGGAAATCTTAAAACTGAATTGACCTAAAGACTTGAAATTTCGCATGAAGCCTCATTTATATATGAGGAACACGGAGTTCTTTGATGATACATGTCACTCCATAGAACTTTGGTGAATGTTAGAGAATATCTTTACATTGTTGTTATGTGTAAACATGGTCGCAACTAGAAAATAGCATAATAAATAAATTTGTAAGCAAAGAAAATAAACTAATCAGATATTTTCTATATTAACACATGTAGTCTAACTGTTCCTACACATACATATCATTATGTTATGACTTGGTTAAAAAAAAATTAGAATTCTTAAAAAACAAATATTTTAATATGAACGAAAATAGAACAATTTGATCTACAACAAATAATGTTTTCAAAATCACAAGATTTATCGTTTTATTAATTGGTTGTAACTACTAGGATTTCATCAGATGACGACGGAGAGATAAAAAATAAAGTTAATCTATTTTTGAATATGGGTGTACTTATTTGGGCTTGACTGTACATTGACAAAATCTATATATAGTTCTTCTGCAACACTTATAGGATCTATTATGATTTATTTATGATTTAAATGCTCACGATCAATAATTGTACCCTTATATCTTCCACAGGATTACCTTTACAGTTAAATATTTTTGTCAGTGGAGTATAATCTTTTTTACTTCTGTTATTTCAGTTTTTAAATGTTTACTATAGATTATAAATTATGTATTAAGGCTTCAGTCATAGAGTCTTGTTTAAGAAAATAGCTTATATACGTGTTTCTTATATTATTCTGAGCTAATTTTTAACTAATAAGCATGATTTCGTGACTGCAATAAACATCTATATCTAAACTTCAAATAGAGATATTGTTTTTTGTTTAGGATGTATCTGTTTTCGGGAATGTCTAAAATATCTGAGAACCTTTGCTATTATTTAATATTTTAGAATACAATTTCTAATAAATAATCGGTTATTAAAACGTAATTAACGTATTCACTTTTGATTAAAAACTTAGTTAATTAAATATTTAATATTTAAAATCTTTTCATGGGTAAAATACACTTATAATCTTACCTTGGTGTGTGATATAAACAAATAACATGTTCAATTTTGTTATATGCTTACACCAAAGCTGATGCTTTGCCGACTGATTTTCTGTTTTACCTGTGTATTCCATCCATATATCTAATTAGAACATTTAATTCCCATTGTTTTAAGACCATTTTGTGTTATTTAATACACACGGCTACTATAATTAAATATCCTAGTGTTTGTGAGTGCCGTGAAATGTCATATTTTGATGGATAATATTCCAAAGATAATTTGCTGGTGGTAATGTGAAAAAAACTTTTAAATATGTTAGTGGTCTTTACTATTCTTTACTAGAATCAGAGTTTGTTCTTAGATCAAATAGAAATTATTTTATTTTATCTTGTGGATACATTTAAGGAAAACAATGATTAGCTCTTTAGTTTAAAAATGGTCTTTAGTTAAAAATACAAAGTAAACTTCTATCACCGTTATTACAAACAAAGAATATAATTCTTTTTTATAAAATTCACGTAAATAAATATTAAGTATTTCAATCGTGTTTGTTGTATGTGCACAACCACACAACAAACTACTAGTTTAGTGTATATTAAAAACTTTTCTCTACTATTAATTCTTTTAACACATTTCATTTCAAACGACTATATAAGAATGGGAGCCACATTACTATCAATTACAATTCATCGTTCAACAATTTTTATTAAGTAATTTACTGTTTACGCTTGTCGCCTTTGGAACGCTGTCCCCGATTATACCAGATGTATTGAGGACCGTGCACGCTTCGAGGCGAGAGTTAGGGGCTTGCTGCTGAGGGGCCTGTGGGGGTGGCAGCACGGATGGTGCTGCTTGTTATGGTTATGTGGTCAATCGTTGTGTTAGAGTGATTGAATGTTTCTTTCTTCTTGCTCTTCATTTTGAATTATCTTGTATTTGTCATAAAATGTATAAAGTTTTTCTTTTGTATTTTAAGTATTCATTGAAATATATAGATTTTTACTTTAAGACAATTTAATTTTGTATACGTTAAGCATTTTTGGGTTTTTATTTTATTAATAAGTTAATTATTTACCACAATTGTATTAAACTATTGTAAATTTTCTGTATACAATATGAGGTTGAGTAGTAGAGAGGGCTTAATAGCCCTAACTCCGCCTCTTTAATAAAGGCATTTTTCATTTCACTTCGTTCAAAGAAATTAAGGAATAATCCAGGTGATTGCAGATATGGGTCTAGAAAAATCCGCCATAGTGATAGAAATAATAGGAGAAGATTAATCAGTATATAAACATAAACTGACCATATAAAAGGAACTTACAGAACGTTACGAATGTTTACCGAACCGACTAACCATTGTAAGGATTATTGAACCTTTTTACCCTAATTTTGTTCCTTAGACCACAAATATCTTATGTACCAAAGTGTCACGTTCCTGAAACGTTCATATCAAGAGTTATTGAACGTATAGACAGACAGACACCAACACGATTTCAAGAACTACTTGTCAGGTCATTAATAAATATATAGATTTTTGTCTTAAATATAAACCACATTAAATTCCTGTGAAACCAATTGTAACGTCTAATATAGAAGTAGAGTTGCATAACGAGACTGATAATCATGGATTTTATTTTTACTGTATCTCTAACTGAAAACAAAACCCGAGCTTTGCAGTCTCCACTCTAATTTATTCAGTTCCTGCAGTTATACTCCTGACATATGAACGCGTAAAATGAAATAATTTAATACTGTTAAAGCACCATGTAACACAAAGTAACTCTGAAATGATTATCCAAACTTACACTAATTACTTTCTACAACCATAGAACAATAAATATTTAAAACAAGAATCATTTTAAAACTTGAATATTAAATACCTTTTGTAAGTTTGCTCTGGTGAACTCAATACACCATTCTTTTCTTATAGCTAAAGAAAGAATCATTTCTTAATCTATCCTACCCCCCCAGTACACGGACTTGGAAGCAGTTAATTGCAATATACATTTGCCCACTCTTCAACTTTAGTAGACTAGAAGAGGTAGCGGCTGTGATAACTAGATCATATTTTCAATATTTTAGAGGGAGATAGCACATATTAATATAACACTCTTTCAACCCTTTTAACTCATTATAATAAATAAAGCTACCAGTTGCGCTGTCTCCTCTTCATCTTCCACCTGTAAAGGGAGAAAGTATCTAACTACAGTACATTTCACCTATTATTTACCTCATTAGACTAGAAAAGCTAGCAGTTACGCTATCTCCAGCAAATCTTTCAACTTTACAAGATTTAAAAATTACTTCATTACACTGCACTACACCTACCCTTCCAACTTATTAAACTAAAGGTGCTAGCAGTTGCGCTGTCTCCTACACTCTCATCCCATTAGGCAGCAAGACTGCCGTTATGCTGTCTCCAATTCATCTTTGAACGTGTTAGAGAGAGAAACTGTCTAATTACAGAAAAATTCGCCTACTCTGCTACCTTATTACAAAAGAAAGGCTTTTAGTAGAGATTTCTCTAGTTCATCTCACCACCTACTAGAGGGAGAAAACAATTGTAGTATACACCACCCTCTTTAGTAGAAAAGAAGAGCAAGTGATATCCCCAGATCGTGTTTCCACTCTGTTATAGAGAGACTGCTACTAATTACAGTACACTCCGCCTATTCTACCAACTTACTAGAAAAACTAACCCGTGCATTGTCTCCACCTCATTTTCGACCTGTTAGAGGGAGAAATCAAATAATTACAGCACACTTATTCTATTCTTCCACCTTATTACACTCGATAAGCTAGCAGTTGATGTCTCCACCTTATTTTCCCACACGTTAGAGGGAGAAAGCATTTGTACATACCTCCTACTCTTTCATTTCATTAGACTAGAAAAGCTATCCGCTGATGTGTCTCACTTTCTCCAGCTCATCTTGTCACTACCTAGAGGGAGAAAACATCTAATTGCAGTATAAACCACCACCTCTTCCACTTTAGCAGAAACTTGTTATCTGTTTGTGAGATAAATAATCTTATTGTAGTAAACTTTGACTACTCTTCCATCTAATTAGACTAGAAAAGCTAACAGTTATGGTGTACCCAACTTATATTTCCACTCTGTTGGAGGCAGAGAAAACCTAATACTCTGTCCAATCCTCTACCCTACTAGACAAGAAGAGCAAGCGGATGCGCTCTATCCAGAATACTCTGTCTACTCACTAGACTAAAGGAGCTAGCAGTTGCGATGTCTAATTTCATCTTCCACCTGTTTATAGGGAGAGAGCATCTAAATACAATACACTTCGCCTACTCTTGCACCTAATTAGAATATAAAACTGGAACTCTGGTTATCTTCAGCAGAGCTTTCCATCTGCAATAGAGAGAAAGCATTTAATTTGTATTACACCATCTATTCTTTCACCTTATTAGACTAGATAAGGTAGCAGTTGAGCTGTTTCCAACTCATATTTCCACCCTATTAGTAGGAGGGAGCTCCTGATTGGAGTACACACCGCCTACTCTTCTATCCATTAGACTATAGAAACAAACGATTGCGACGTTTCCTGAAGGAAAGAAATCTAATTACAACACACTTTTCCTACTATTTTCCCTCATTTGTCAAGAAAAGCTAGCCATTGCGTTTCCTCCAAGTCATTTTTCCACATGTTTGAGGGAGAGAGCATCTAGTTACAAAAAAACCTACTCTTAAACCTCCTTGTATAAGAAATTCCAACAGTGGCGCTATCTGCAGCTCATTTGTCACCTATTACAGGGAGAAAATGTCTAATTACAGTACCTTTTGCCTTCTGTTCCACATCATTAGACTAAAAAGCTAGTCGTTGCGCTGTCTCCAACTCATCTTTTTCCCCGATGGAGGGAAAAGGCATCTATTTACAGTATATTTCGCCAATTCGTCAACCTCATTAGACTAGAAACGTCAGCCGTTGCGATTCTTCCAGCTCGTATTTCCATCTTGCTAGAGGGAGAAAACACCTAACAGCAGTACACTCCACATAGCCTTCCAGCTTGGTAGACTAGAGGATCTAGGGATATCTGCCTATTCTCCTATCCTTTGAAGAGATCAAATCTTGGATTCCATGGTTAAACCTTCATATATACCCCTTCTAGATTGGAGCATTAAGTCTTAAAAACAGTACATTTGATTAACATGCGAGTTACTAAATATATTTTATTATTAGTACAATATAGCAGTAACGTGTTATAATTGTAACAGTAACGTAACCAGAGAATTAATATATCATAGATAACATGCTATATCAGTTTTGTGTTAGGTGTGGCACACTTTAGTTACAATTAAACAAACCAATAATAAACTCGCTATAAAAACTACGAGTTTAATATGTACAAGTCCATGCAAAGTTTTTATATCCAATCCTCGAAGAGTATAATTATTATTTGTTATTAGTAAAATTAATTTGCAATGTGCAGTATTAAAAACATCACAAAACGTACACTGGAAAAAAGCACACATTTGACTTATTCTGAGGATTTATGAATATTGTTTTAGCAATTAACCAAATAAGAGACGAGGTGATCAGTATTAGAGCGGATGATTGACAGATATGTATCAATTTTTTTGATATAAATTTTAATATAAAACCAATATTATAATAAAATTTCTTTTAAATCACTAATTTTATACTTGTTTAATGAATAAGCTGGCGTGTGATAACTTTGTTACAAATTTGTTTCAAAGTTATGGGTTTTATATAAATAATATAGCTTTAAAAGTATTGGCAAGACTTTTAGATTGTAAACCACAATTGAATTAGTAGTTTAGTTTTTTGTCATACTGATAAATGAACTGAAATAAATCCGATATTTATGCACAATTATATTTATTTATTCATATGTTATGTATATACGTTAAATAAATAGATATTGTCTCCGAATTTTGCTAAATTTAATATAAATTAAAGTTTGTAGTATAACACAATAAGTTTATTTTTATTTTTTAACAAATATTTCGTTCAACTCAGGAAATATTTTTGTTTTAAAAATAGTTCGTAAGAGATTATATCAATATACACTATTACAATAAAGATATAAACTTATTTAAATTAAATTATTACACAAGTGTCTTATTTGTTGAGAGGTCGGTTACAGAGATAATTAAAGAATGTGTGATTATAAATGTTATTCTGATTTATAATATTCATCTCTGTCAGATATCGTGCCAAAAATGCTATATACACTGTGTATTTACATATTAACATGATCGTGTTAGTACTGTATATTTTTCAAGATTTTTGTTAGAATATCTAAAATTATGTTATATGTATAGTGTTTCCAGGTGGTCACATGGTTGCAACATTTCGGACTATACTGTATATTTGTATAATCCATGTCATTCTCTACGGTAAAAACAATTCATCTCTCTAGATTGTTAGGATTATATTTCAGATGAGTGATTGATTATTGCTTTAAGTTTAAAAGTATTTTCCTGAGGTAAAAATATCTAGCTAAAGCATTTTTGAATAAAAAAAATTCAACTATGAATAAAACAACAGATTTAATGGTAATGGTTTGACTATATTAAACAGATTTTGTAATTCCGAAGGTATAGTTGATTTATGCCTTTAGACGCATTTACATACATTTATGTCGTATTTATTTGGTTTTGATTGAAAAAGAAATCACGACTAATGGTGACAAAATGCAAAATATACTAAACATAAAAAACAAGTTTTGTGGGTATATGTACAAAATTTATTGATTGATTAATCAATTATATTGGTAAGTAAGATTTAATTACGTATTACTGTACAGTAGTTAGAATGGGAGGTTCTATTATGATTTAAAGCCTAGTAGAAAGACATTAAAAGAAGAAAAATGTCACTTACTACCCTTAGTATCGAGTATTTTATAATTATAAATGTACAAAAGTATAATTACACATTTTGGAGCAACATATGTCAATCATCATCCCCCATGGAACACTGTCACCTCACCTCTTATTTGATTGAGCTCTTTCGGCGCAGTTGGACTAGTCGGATCAGGTAATTCGAATCTAATCATTAATTGCAACTGAACCCCATCCTAAGGGATTACTAAGGATTGTCATTCTCCTACCCATAGAAGCTGAAACATAAATGGTTTACAATAAATATATAGATTTGATCAACGTAAGACGTTACCTTTTATCAAAAGGTCGTAGTTCATAAACAAAAAGGGATGTTTATACACAGTTTTGTAGTTTAAATCTTGTGAAAGTAAATGGAAAAACAGGCAATATACTACATAATAACGGTACAAATATACTTTACAATATGCTATTATACCTTGGGCTGACACTTCTGTTGGGGCCGAGTCCGCCGGAGGGGCTTCGGATGGAGGTGCAGATTCAGCAGGTGCAGGTGGAGCTTCTGCAGGTGCCGGTGCAGCTTCTGCAGGTGCAGGAGGAGCCTCAGCTGGCGCCGGAGCAGAATCTGCTGGTGGAGCGACAGCCGGAGCTGGAGCAGTCTCTGCCGGAGCAGGTGCGGCTTCTGCTGCTGCAGGTGCTTCAGCACTTGGAGCTGGTGCAGGAGCTCCCTCAGTGGGTGCACCCTCAGCAGGTGGTGCGGCTGGAGCTCCTTCAGCAGCTGGGGCAGCAGTGCCTTCAGCCGCAGGAGCAGGCGTCCCTTCAGCAGTAGGTGCTGGTGCTCCATCTGCAGTTGGGGCTGGCGCTCCTTCTGCAGCAGGGGCAGGTGCTCCTTCTGCAGGCGGTGCTGCCCCTTCAGCTGGTGGTGCTTCTCCTAAGGCTGTACACATTATACAACGTATAAAGTTTTTTCCAGAATAGGAAAGAGGTTCATTGTTATAACTTCCAGATAAATAATATCACATTTTCTTAGTAACTGAAATATACATTCATACAAATATGTCCTTTTGAATAATTACTAGAATAATCTCTTGTTGAGTGTATTACTTAAGTTTTATATGTTCATACTGTGCTATATTATAGCTGTTGGCAGGTATGTTGTATCGCTACTTGACTTATTGGCTGAACGGCGAAGCCTATCATTCAAGGGTCAATAAATTATATGTCTGTCTATTTGCACGTAACAGATAAACCTTTAAAATTGAAGTTGTGCGTGAAGCTTCATTTATATATGAGGAACACAGAGTTTTATAATGTTCCATGTCACTCCATGAGATTTGGCTTCACGTTAACGGAAAATGTTTATTGATCTTATGGATAACTATTAAGGGAAGGAGATAATAGCAGAATAAACAAATTTATGAACAAATAAAGTACGTCCATAAGAGATTTTAGTATGAAATTTCTACATGTAGACCTTACTCCCCCAAGCATACATCCTACTTTTATTGTGACTTAGTGTGTAGACTTTTAATATTAAAAAACTGATATGAAACACAATTTAAACAAAAAAGTATGAATGTATCACGTGGCAAGATATCTTGAGAGAGATTTAATCTATAGACTTTACATTTTTTATGAAACTTAATTTATACATAAACAAGAGTGACACTTATACATAACCAACTTTGGAATTTGGTGGAGTGTTTATTTAGTTTATCATTATGTAGGCTGACCAAATTTATTTTTCGTTTGCCCAGGGAATGTACAAACTTATTTTATGTATTTATTTTCGTTCTTTCGTCTATAATGAAAAGAGCTAAAGATCTGAAATTTTGCATTGAACTTCAGCAAACCTGTTACGTGACATGTGGTGTAATATATTATTATACACAAGTATAAAAAAGCGTACATCAAATTCCAGACATGAAATATGCCTCCCACTACTTGGCCAAAGAGACAGACTAAACAGAAACAAGGGTTTCAAACACGATAAAACTTTACCCTTAGTCGTCATGGAAGCAATGAAATCCACGTTCCAAACGTTCAAGAATCATTAGTAATAAGATAGTTTCAGGTCCGAAAACCTAAATTGAAACCATTGAATTTAAAAGAGTTTATTAGATTATTATATTCAATAATGGAAATATTAAAAGGTAGGAAAATTGAAAGAGCTAAAGGTTCATTGCATATAGAAACATAACGCTCTCAATGCGTGTTAATGAGAATCGTCAAAGATGATTTGGTGCTAGTCAAGCTATGCTAGTCAATGCATTCAAGAGATGATGACAGAAATGATCATTACTAGCGGATTGTAAGTAAGTGTTATTGTAAATATACTATTGCAAAAATATCGCTTTGAAAATTTATAGTTTGCTATACATTAGAAAGTAGAGAGTAAAATACTTTGTTAAAGTTAAACTTACCAACTAATTTATTTGGTTCCAGCCTTTAGTTTGGTCTTCTATATAACTTGGTTTTTCTTGGTGTTATATAGTTATACATATGTTTTTGTTTGGGAATTCTAGTAAAATGTCTTGTCTTTAAGTTACCCTTCTGTAGGGATTTGAATTAAAGTAAATGTAAAACACTGTAAGTGTAGAATAACTGACTTACCAAGGCCACCAAGGTCCAAGCTTTGAGATCTCTTGATAGAAGCTTCCACGACAGGTTTGAGGTACCCTTGTGGTACAGCCTGAACACAGTCTATCATCTTCTTGACAAGGTCATCAATGGTCATTGGGCAGGCGTTCGTGACGGCTTCCTTGATGTACATCCATAATTCTATCCACATTAAGAAAATCCAATTAATAAAATAAACAAGAATCTTTGATAGTTGGTGGGAGAGATTAAAACGAATCTTTTATTTTACAGACCTTCTTCGGTGTGTTCTGGTTCCGGTGGTGGTGGAGGTTCCACTGGTTCAGGAGGTGGAGCTTCAGCCTCGGGTGCAGCTTCAGCAGGAGCACCTTCAGCTGGGGCAGCTCCTTCTGCAGGTGGTTGACCTTCTGCAGGAGCACCTGAGTTAAAAGTGCTTCAGTAAAATAATTGCTTGTGATTAAAGAACTTGATTATTTATGTATTTGGGACTATTATGTATCAGAAACTTCCCTCATTGTTCCGCTCATACATTTAGTAAAATAGTAAACTATAAACGTTAGAAGTTACTTACCCTCCGGCTTTTCTCCTTCGGGACCAGGGGCACCTTCTGCTGCTGGCGCTCCTTCTGCCCCTTCGGCTGGTGCACCTTCTGCTCCTTCAGCTGCTGCAGCCGCTTTTTCTTCTGCCGCCTTCTTTTCTTCAGCATCCTGTTGTAGCAAGTATTGCAGGAGGCTTACTCTCATTCTATCAATACTCCTTAGTTGAAACTCTAGCATTTCCTCAAGTATGTTGTACTTAATTCATTAAAAGTGTAATAATTTTGCTTAAATATATTTTTGTTCTCTTTTAATATTTTGAACCACGTGCCATTAGTAAACAACTAAATTTACGTTTGTTTGTCGAAGGTGAATTTCACTGACTACTATTCCTGTAGGAGTAGTAATAGCACAACGCAGGAATAGAACTACAGTTGTCAAAGAAATGACTGGTACCAGAAAATTCCATAAAATAAAAGTTTGTCTGTTTCTATAACTAGAAGACTACTAAGCCCCAATAAAAAATATAGAAATATCCATTGATTTCTAATAATTTTTATTGATATACAATTATTTATATTAATAACGTTTAGTATTATAGAGAGATTATTGAGCCGAGGACTATTTTTTATAATTCTATATATGAGAAATTTTGTATTAAAAAATTATGAAAATTAAGAAATCTAAAAATAAAATTAATTAACACAAAAACAGTATAGCCACATGGACATAGTAGTACATACACTTTATGACACCATTATGTCATTACTATGTTATTAATCCACTTTAAAATCTGGAGTAATAAGGGATAATAAAGGTCTAGACCGATAATTATTGTTTAATTTTAAGCCATACAAAAATGGGTTATTTACACCACTATTTTGCCTAATTCTTTTTCCTGCAAATATAAAACTACCATTATTTCCCTTAAAACATATGTAATGTGTACATCGAAAAATAAAGAATATGCTTCTTTAATTATTAATGATTAGGATTAAATGATTGGGCAAGCAATCTAGATGTGGGTTGTTCTATGACGTTTTTCGTTGTGACCTCCAATGAGTGAATCAACTCATTAAAATATTAATGATGAAAGTGAGCACTAATAGTTTAGCTTAGTATAACTTTTTTAAATTTTATAACTCAAATTACCTATCAATAAGTTATTAATGAATAATAAAAAAAACCAACAATCTATTTTAAACTTATTACATTTTACGTGCTAATTCCTGAAGGACACTGAGAAATTGAGAAAGCATTGTATAAACTTCACTATAACAGGCAGTAAGAACCCTCGTCATTTTGATAAATTCAATAAACAGACTAAGGAAACTGCAGACTTAACTCAATGGAGCACACTTCTGAAAATTACAGATTAATAACAGGGTCAACTCCGAAGATGATCTTGAGATTGTTGGGCGCGCTGTTTAATTCTAAATAGTTCTGTACAAAAGATCTCTGTAGCTTGTCGTAAACTGGTCAAGGGTTTTAACGCATATTTCAAACTATAATTTGCTTTTGAAATACAGAACTTAAAATGGTGAAAAATGTCTACTATCACCTAATATTGTAAACGTATGTAGATCTAAAAATCAAAGGACTAGCTGAAATGTTTTAAACTTTTCAAATCGTGCAAATCAAAAATGTTTTATTAAACACATTTTAGTGTCTGTTGTGAAATATTACAAGCGGTTTTAGATGTTTCCTTTAGAGAATAAACCAAAATATTTAAAGACAAATATCTAAGGTTCAGTAATTATCAAAATGGAATTTTAATCAATAAGTTAGACTCAATTTTCAATAAAGAACTGAGATAAGAAAACATCTTTTAATTGATCTCTGCCTAAAAACACATTCAATGCAATGTATTTTATTTTCACTAAACCAGATTTTCTGAAAAAAAAAAAATCAATTATGGCTAAAACAGGTTTTGAAACTAGTATTTTATGATCAGTACAATGTTTGGAGTATTGATCATAAAATATTCACAACTTCAAATATTTTTATTTTAATTAGATGACCCAATGAACGGTCAGAGTTTGTCTAAAATAATACCACTAATATAAATGTAAATAATCAAATACATATTATTATATGTTTGATATATTTATCTCTAACTGAAACTGAAAAAATATCATATTTTCTCTAGGTAATTTTTTTTATTATTTCGTATTGCAGGCTTAATCTGCAAATATTTATCAATCAATACTTTTATACCAAAATACGCATTTACTTGATATTATACTCACCACCTTAAACCAAAGCTCACCTTTCTCTTTTTCTGAAACACAATAAAATGTAAAAATAGGTTTGATGTTATAGGATAGGCATTTAAATACCATACAACGGTATTTTAAATGGATGTTTCCATAAAAATTAAGCAAGATAATAATAATAATAATAATACCTCTTCGTCCTTAAGCATGAATTCGGGCTTTTTGACCATCTTCAGTTGGTTTCTAAAGTTATATTCCGCTGCTTTTCTTTGCAGTTTGGCAAACTTATTTTCGTATTTCGATACTTTCTTCAAAATTGGTTTTTGGCTGAAAACAGAACAGGCGTTATTTTTAGTGCCTCTTACAAACTTCGTATGATTATTAAATGGTAATATTTATTTAGGAGAAAAAGTAATTACTTGTTTAATTTTGCATTATTTAATGTTAATATAATAATTTGGTATGTATAAAAAAATATGAAAATTTTGAATAAAATCTTTTATACAAAAAAGCTTTAATTGATAAAAAATAATACTAGGGTACTTTGCCTTGATTAATACAAATCAATTTATTTTGATACCTTTAAAGATAAGAAAGAAAGAGTCTAAAAATACACTGAATACATTTTTCGTACTATTGTATCTACTAGTTTTAAAATTCTTGTTGTCCACTGAAAACGTTCGAGCCTTCGTGTTTTCACCTGCAGCTTGTACAAAATAAAATTTTAGAATCTCTTTTAAATATAATGGAGTTTATGCCATTTTTTTAATCAAAAACCGTTTAGAAGTTCTTTTAAGAAATAAATATTTTAATGAAAATCATTACGTTAATGGTATAAACAACGCTAAGAATAAAAAGGTAAGAAAATTTAATTTAAATGATTTCTGAAGGTTATTTTAAAAATACAAAATTTTCATTAAAATTAAATTTTCCGTATCGTCTTTTAATTAATGGTAACTTAAATTTACATATAGATATTATTATTCAAATATTCACATAAAACAAAACTAAAAGTAGTAATGAAATTTACCTGTATTTATATGTATAAAAATGCATAATTTAGTTTTATGAACCAATAAAATCTTAGTTAGCTTTTTTGTTTTATCAAAATATGCCTGCAATGCTGCACAAACTGTATCCATACTTTTATTCAGATGTTTTATATCCATTGTTTATGAAAATTCAAATATTTATATTAAATATCTAGAAAACTAGTAAAAATGAACGTCTCCGATTTTGCGAGAATGATATGTGTTTTATTTATAAAACTTTATGAAAATAGGGAATTATCATTTGATTATTTGGAATTATAAGGGGTAATAAAGCAATACATAATCATAAATAAAGGTAATGTTTTAGATTAAATGAGTTCTTAAATAATGTTTATACGCCACAATTAGTTTAATATTTAACTAGACATATCCTTTGAGTATTGTACAGTATGTATGCATTCTAATACTTAATCATTGGGAGCAGTAATACGTTTTATCACTCTGTACCAATTTTTTATTATTATAACAGTAAACGTTTTACTAACTACCAGGCTAAACGTAATCGCCTCTGAAACAATCCAATGAAAGCCATTATGCAACAAATTTGTTTTCTATATGGTAAAAAAAATCCTAAACATAAACAAATAATTATTTACTTACAACTTTCCTCTAAGGTCGTTTACTTGTGCATTCAATTCGGCAATCTAAAACAAGAAATAACCGTTAAATACTTTGAGAAAATTATATTATTTTAACTATACATGGAATCACTGTAACTTTCATTAAATATACAATACAAAATATTTAAAAAGATATTTTGTTGAACACTTTTTAATTAAAAAATGTAGTATTTTCTATACTTTAATCAAATTGATTTCATTCAAACTTGCCATAACAATCTCATGCCATTAGTTTAGAAACTGTGTTTTTATCTTTAACTAACTTGAATTTAGTCCACATAACCAGTTTTTATATACTTATTTTTAATATTATATTTATAGTCAGATAAATTTCAAAAAAGAAAAAAACAAGATACTAACGGCGTAAACTTGCAACATGAATTTCCTCTCTATATCCCATTTCTTGCTTTCGATTTGTTTGCATCTATTCCAATAGTCTTCGCAAATCTCAGCCAAATCATCTGAAACAGATATTAGAGTTTTGTAATATACAGTTATTAATTAATTTATGGTTATTAACTATGATGTTTGGTTAGCTATGATTACTTTCAGACTTATTGTGTTGTAGGATGGTTTTGATATAACTATTTGTAAAAAAAAACTATAAGTATCTGATATTTGGTTTTAAGTGGTTTGAGCTATAAACAATGTGCGCTGTGAGTACGATCTGTGAAGATTAATTTTTAGAACCTTTTCACTACCATCCCAGTTTGAACCCTATTCTCCACCGAAGCTAGTGCGGTCGATTTCTTTCTAGTGGAAACTTCCTATCTCCAGCCTTCCTTTTTTAATGATTGATTGGCAAGGTTTATACCTAGTCCTTATGTAGGCAGTGATCTAATTTACACTAACAACGAGGACTTTGTTTTCTTATCTTAGGACAAGAAGATGAGGAATTGCACTTAGTCCTAAAAGGAGCTTTGCACTACTTTCGGAGTGGCAGTATATTCTGGATGGGTAAGCTTGAGTGTATGTGTCGCTTGCTGTCGAGATGTATGAGGAAGAGATAGTATTCTCAGTCATATTAATCTATTAATCTCAGTCATACACACCTGAAAGAAGGGCACGCCCTTATGTCCAGGATAGCAACTACCTTTAACACGAAGACTATCCTTCAAGTTGCTGGTACACAACGACATAAGCGTGCAATTATTGGTGATCACTAAGATTTATGACCAATTTTCACTGATTCTTTCAGCTTTATTCTTTCTAAAGTAAGTTCTACCTACGACCAATGGTATTCATCCAGAATCTTGTCCACAGTAGGTTAATTCAATTACAAGAGTATATTAAGAACAAGCCACTACACTCTATATCATAAGCGTAGTGGCCTATATATTCGAGGATGCTAAGCCTTTCAAAATTAAGAAGAAAACAACTTTGTTTAATTTTACTTAACAATTGTTCAATTTACTATCAACACATTTTTACATGAAATTAGCAGCAACAGTTATAAAATATTAAAACTGTTGGATGGATTATCATTGCCTGATCAATAGTTACCTTCCATTCCCCAATCCAAATCCTCAGGTGTACCACATCGCTCCTCTATAATCCTGATTCTCTCTTCCGCCTGCCTTTCTTGTTCCTTTTTGATTTCCTCAGCGGCTTTTTTCCTCAGCAACAGCTGAACATATTTACAACAGTATAAATACGTTAATATAAAGGGTTCTCTAAATGGATATTAAAATGTTGTTATAAAACTTGATACTATTACATAATTAAATGAGTACTTACCCTAAGTTTTTTCTTCCTCTCTGGAGTCATAAATCCTTTCTTGGCTCGCCTAGCCTTGGACGCTTCCTCTATCTTAGCTCGCAGCTCTGCCTTTCTCATCTCAATTGCGATCTGCTTCCTGATAGCTTCCTAGACCATCACCAAAAGATGGATATATAAATTAATAATTAATATTAGTCAATGAAATGTTCCAATATATATTTTCTAAATAATCCCTTCATCACATTGCAATAAATACTTGTTTTAACTATGCCATCCCATCATCCATATAGCAGTTTGAAAGTAGCACCGCCTTTAAAGTTTGTATAAAAGATTACGCCTATCGTATTGTTCAACACTATTAATTGGTTAATATATGATACAAAAGAAAAATAATTTCTCAGAAAAACCTTTTATTTAAAGGAAATTTTGTGCAGAAATATTGTCAACTGTAAAGGCTACAGATAAAATTCAATAACAGTATCTTTACCTATTTTATTCCCTGGGGTGGTCCTAAAAAGCCTTATATGTACCTGAGGAAACCCATTACACATTTTAAGGTCTCCTGTGGGGTTTTGGGAGTGACAGGTAAATTGGATCGAATATGAAATTCAGATTCAGGTCCCTTGGTTAATAAGTATAAAAGTATTGCTATGGAAATTTTTATTTAAAGTATTCCGTTAAAACTAGTTTTGTATAATGATGCTCACAGAGCCATCACTATAGAAAATATACATGGCAAACAGTATTATAGATGGCAGAACAAATATCATAATAGGTAAAATAATGCTCATTATAAAATAATTGTTTCCTTAATTATTTGTAAAGTTAGTGTAGTTATTATTCTATGTTCAAAAATGTGGTTTACTATTATCGCTTTATTAATGAAGCTACTATTTAACAGTTTTATTTAGAAGCAAATATTATTTATAAGATATTTTAAAAGATGGATGAATACGTACCTCCTCTTCTCTTTGTTTTTTCTGAAAAAGAAAAAAAAACATATTCAATTTATGTTGTACATTATTGAATTTCCTTAAAATAGTTCTTAACCCCACGTAAGAGTCAAAATGTACAATAATAAACTTATAAAATAAAAATATATATAATATATAATATAATCTAATATATAATATATTCTTCAGAATAAGAGTATATTCTGCGGTGCCGCAAGGCGCTAGGGTCTGGCGTTGTTCTATAGGAAATGCTATAGGAATAACTTTACGTATTACAAATATATGTAATATTCGTAAAGATATGGATGGATATATTGTTACAACACTTTAAGTTACCCTTTATAAGGGTATGAAAAATAGTAATTGATTTGAGTATTCCACGAAGAGTTAAAGGCATGTTAAATGTTATTCAGAGATATATAATCAATACCATTCCCTGAAGCTATAGCTCATGCACAATACTGTTAATAATAATAATATATTAATGTTTTATTTTCTCCTAGATACAAAAGTGCCTGAACTTCTTACTTTAAATACCAGCTATTGCTCTTGGAATTGTCAAAATAATCTATTTGTACTGTCTTCATGAAACTTATCTAAAAGGTATCTGACATTCAGAAAAATATATTATCCTACACAAAGTTTATTGCACCATCTTAAGTGAGGTGGGACGAACACGACGGGGAAGTTCCTTGAGCATTGTATAGAATGGTATCCTGCGTAGAAACATCTGTACGAAACTTCCTTGAGATATATGTAACAAATTTGACCGTGGTTAATTCAGTGAGAAATTCCGAAGAGGCGTATTAGTTGGTCCAAAGTCATGGCGGTTGTACTGCTGTATATGGGTCGGCATAGCCTGTTCATATCAATCAAGAAGGCAAAGATCTCCTCTTATCCGGCGAGCGATGGATGCGTGTTGCACAATTAAGTAGACAAAAAAATATGGATACAAAGCATAATGAAGTAGCTCAACGTCAAGCATAATATAAAGTTTACGTTTTTGGACAGACAGTGCTAAACTCTGTTGAAACCCGCTTCTGATAAGCCAGTAGATATAGATAAATGGTTCTATGTATGTAACCAGAATGTTTAAAGCCAAGAAAGCAGAAAAAGCATCAAGAAAGTATTTTCCAGCCTGATGAAGGAAATTCCACCTGTATTTCCTGGAGAACTTAGTAAGCATCCAATACGAGTAGTGCAGATAGTGGTGCCAAAATTTTTTTGATGGATTTCAGTCACCAACGCTCTTTGATGACTGCGATGCTTCAAAACTCTCCTCTCCTATCCCCAACACAAACAGTATGTTGTGCAATACTTCTGGTTTTTACATAAGTAAATAACTAGGGAATGTGTTATACTTGACCTAGATTTAGATATTTGAAGATATATATATAACTTACTAATTCTGCCGCCAAAGCTTTCTGAAACAATAAAAATAGGAATTGTATTATTATGCAAGTTTTAAATATCTTTTAAGATGCTAGTTAATTAATAAATTGCAATTTAACCGAATGTATGTTTTTACAGTAAAAAGAACGTAATTATTTAGAATAGTTTAGTGATCCATCACTTTAATTTATGATTTTTTATTTAAGATTTAGTGCTATTTATTTGATTGAATAATGAAAAAGATCTAAATATGCATTCTCACCTCGTCAACTGGTGGAGGAGGTGGTCCTTCTTCCACTGGAGGAGCTTCTCCACCCTCTCCACCTTCTGCAGGTGGAGGTGGAGGCGCTCCTTCCCCTCCTTCAGCTGATGGTGGCGGAGCACCCTCACCACCCTCAACAGGAGCAGGAGGTGCTTCGCCTTCAGCCGGCGGGGGTGGAGGAGGAGCATCTCCAGTTTCTGCGGGGGCTTCCTCTGGAGGCGCTTCCGCTGGTGGTGGTGCCTCTTCATCAGCCATAGTTTATTCAAATGGAATTTTTATCTGGAAAATGAATAACAAATGATCGTTGTTTAAATAATCTCTATTATTCAAACAAACTTTTAATCTATATGTATAAAAGGCTTAACTCTCACTTATCACTATTTCAACTTCCTGATAACTCAGAAAGTTGAAATTTGGCACTCGAATATCTCATGACTTAAAAAAAAATAATATTAAAAACCCTTTTTTTATATCAAATTTCTACTTTGTTGAATAACATATTCCTCTTGTTACTAGTTTTTGTCGGCATTCTACTTTTATCTAAAAGAAAACTCTTCGCTTCTTCTGTTCCATTTTCAAGCTTCTCCTCATGTTACATACAGTTCAGTATAATAAAAACATAACAAACAGTAAAATAAAAAAAAAAAAACAATAAAATACGTAATGTTTACATCAGAGTTTACTCAAGCCAATTGGTATATTAAAAAAATATTAATAAAAGCACTATAGTGATGAAAAGTTTGATTTCAACATGTGACTAAGATTCACTCTGTTTATCCACCAATGCATGTTTTAAGGATATTTTTCACCTTTAGAGGCCATTGGGGTTGAGGCCAGGTAATTTAATAGTTTTAAGTGTAAAAAAATGCATCACGGGATTTTAGGTTGCAAGCTCATAGTAGGACTCGAATAAAATAGCAATTCGTGACAGACAAAGACTATGAAATTAGAAGCCATCATACTCTCAACAGAAAAATTAAATATTTCTAAGGAAAATCAGCCACCCGTAGAAGCTGCAATGCGGTTGCTAATCGCATAACTATATTTTTGTTTTTCGTCTTTTCGCCCTTCCAGAAAAATATAATTTCACACACAACGTGCCTCACCATTGAAATAGAAAAGGAAAGGCGTGTTTATGTAGTTCAACGACCCATATAAGTTAAAATAGTGTTGCTACCTATAATACTTTTGCAACTTCCCGGTGGTCTAGAGTTTAAAATTTGAAATGCATTTATGCTATCAACAGCCAAAGTAAAGGTTTTTAAAGAAGATCAACCGCCCTTATGGGTTAAAATGGGGTTACAAACTCTGGATGAACTATACTTCAATTTAGAACTATAGATCGGACTATAGATCGGAATTAGATAATATTTACCGTAAGTAGTCGCTTTCTACAGAATAACATTTTAAGTCCAACATATGCACATAATTTCTTCTCAGATTGAACACACACACACACACACACACACACACACACACACACACACACACACACACACACACACACACACACACACACACACACACACACACACACACACACACACACACACACACACACACACACACACACACACACACACACACACACACACACACACACACACACACACACACACACTCACACACACTCACACTCACATATATGGCGAAACCACCGGCATTGACAATATCTTAGATCGGAATTAGAGAACAGTGGCCGTAAGTGGTCGCTTTCGACCGAGTTAAATTTTTAGACCAACATATGCATATAATTTCTTTATAGGGATAACATATTTTAACGATACTACCCAAAATATCTTCTTATATTACCAGAAGTAGAAAAAAATAGAGTAGGTCGCTTTTATTCACCGAATATATATAGACCTTTGAACACATTTGGATTATCATGTTTGGAGCAGTATGCAAATTGTAGAAAGACTGATTTTGTATATATATATTATAATATATATATATATATATATATATATATATCTATAATTGGTAGAAAAATTAAACGAAAAAATGATGGTCAACTTAAATCATCTATAAAAGTCTTGTAGTTATGGGATCAAATAGTCACTACACACAAACTCCAACGGCCAGCCGCAGCAACACTATTAGCTTTCTTTCCTGTGTCACCAAATGATTAATTATTGGTACTCGGCTGTCATAAACTATGGATTGTTCTGTAAAAAACGGCACCAACAAAAAAAAAATCTATTATGTATACTGTAAGTCTCACAACAGCGCTGATCCGAAAGTTGGCTGGTTGAATAGAAGCTAATTATTGTTGATCAGTTTCGAATTTTCTACTTTCATCAAAAAGAAGTTTAAAGCTTATGTTATTACGGTTAAACACTCTGGTAAATATAAGAAATTTGAGGATATATATATATATATATATATATATATATATATATATATATAAAAGAGACTCCATAAAACCTTCAGAATCCTTAATCAGAGAGTCAGTAATGAAAGAATGTTGACTATGAGAGATCTTATGCTATAAGATTGAAATGATAGGTACAGATTATTTTGAAACAATGAAAGATTCCTGTATTAAAAATCGGTACTACATATCCTTATTCAGTTTATGGAGAATATAATAAGAGGAATATTAATGATAAATAATTAATTTTAGTGTTACAGAATAGTTTCTAATTTTAATGTAGGGAATAATAAATGAAAAGAAATTGAATTATTTCATTTATTTTTATATTACATTTCTGAATTATTTAATATAGTATATCAACAGAGCGTTCACAAGCTTCTGAGGTTGATACCACTCATCATTCCAAACAAAAAACGTCATATAGATATAAGCCAAGAAATGTGTCGTTGAGCCGCTAGCCACCATTTTTGCATTTTAAATTGTTGATATAACAACATTAATATCTCTAAAACTAGTACAGATAAAAGTAAAAAAAATGCCATATAGGTAGCAATAAAGTTAATTCAAAAATATTTGAATTGCTTTATTATTAAAGAATGGCGAATGTTTAAACTTTTTAAAGTCAAATGACAAAAACTCAGTTAAGTTATAACAAATTTACAAATTACCAACTACTTAGAATCAATAAAAAAATGATGGATAGTAAATACCTCTTGCCTAGCGGTTAAACAATACATTTCATGACGTATGATAATAGGATTTTTTTTGAAACAGTAAGAAATATCAGCCACATGCGTTTGTGTGTATGCGTGCATGTGTGTATGCATATTTATTTATTTATTTACATTTAACCATTAAACTATGAACTTCAAAATATACAGATCAATAATTTATTAAATATAGATAATCTAAAACACGTCCTTTATGCATAAGTATTACATTAAAATATTGTTAAATGAGATTGGATTTAGAATAGGACTGAACGTTTCTTAGCTCACTATACATTGAAATCTAATTTACAATGTGTAATTGGAACAATCGCCACTGTTTATCAGTCACTAAGACGTTTAGATTCTTGGCAGGACACTACTCAAAGGAATGGCGGGGGACAGCTGTCTTTGACTGGCTTACATCTGTTGCCAGGCCTGTCCAAAAGTGGAATACCTACCCATTTCCCTTCTTTATTTTGAGATGTGTAATCCTCTCCTTAAGTTTATACTTATCTTTCTAGGATTACCTCATCACCACGTACTATGCCCGGTAGTCGTTAGTCAGTATCAGTAAAAGGTATCCAAATAAACGAAAAATAAAAATAATTGCCGTTTTATACATTTCTCATAGAAATTGAACCTACTTTGGTGAAAACTTGATGTCAGATATGATCGAAGCGTACGTCTGTATTGCGAATATTTTAATAAAGATAATACATTTTATTTGAACAACTTGATATGGTATAAAGCTACGTAAAACGATACTCCATAAACGGCATATACTTCCTTTTCCTTCTCATAAAATATAAAAACAATTCTAAAATATTTCTGGTGGATTATACAACAGCAAACTTAGTCAAATATTACTTATCCAGAATGGCAAATTTGTAATTAGTACACCTTTGATGTAGAATTTTTAATTATCCAGTATATTATTGGAGTAATAAATTACGTTGACTGGATTTTGAATAATGTTGACAGTATTTCATCTAATGAATCATGATGTGGTTACTGTTTCTAACTTTTTGTAGTACTTAACACTCATTTTAGGGATGGGGGAAGAGGAAATAAATTTCAAAGCATGTTTTACAATCGTGGTGTATTAAGATTTCTTTATGTTATCTGATCTAGTAGTTAAGATATGTATCGATAACTGATACAACGGAAGTCGAAGAATGAAACATATTACAACGAAGTCTTTTACCGAGCTGACTGTAACTTTTTCTCAGATAAGCGAGAAATAGTGATCTGGAAATATATATTTTCTATGCTTATTAATTATTGTAAAAAGTTTAAAATTGCACTCATGAAAAAAAAAACATAAAGGTTATTTGTTGTGTCTGAACGGCAGTGATAGTGTATTGTTCTGGCTAACCTAACATCTGACAAAACTAACTGTAACTTTGTATTTTAAAGCTTTTTATGACACCAACCAATCATTCATGACATGTGATATTATATTACTGAAAAGTGATAAAATATTAGTCTTCATTTTACTCTTTTAACTAATTTAACTATTATGCGTATTTCTCATTTGAGTACACTACTAAAATCTAAGTCTCTAAGTCTGTCCAATTTGTCCATTTTGTTACATTTTTGTAATTTTATTTTATTTTTCATAATTAATTGAACATTTTGAGTTGATCCTTTAACCTTAATTTGTGAAAAAATAAAATAAAGATATTTAAAAACAAAGTAGTCCCTAGATTTTTATTTTATTTAAGGTATTACAAAACAATTTGGAACAAAAGAAAATTACTATAATTCTGTCCCAAATAGGAACATATAAAAAGACTTTAATGCATAATAAAATATTCGGAGGTGATTCGGAGAGGCAAAATTGGAGCTGTTATAAAAAAAGTTAGTTACAATTAATCTTAATATAATTTGCATCATATTAGCGAAAAATATGTTACATTCATAATTGAGCAAACCATTTTTGGCCTACCGTTATTTAATTTTGGAATGATATGATAATGTATGAGTTGTGCTAATAAAATTATTATCACCGTTTTATAGGAAAAATGCTAACCAATAGCAGTTACACATAACGTAGCTATGGTAGGAAAGGGTTGATTCAATTTGAATGTTCAATAGCAGTTAATTATTGAGGTCACTTGGAGCCAAAGGAGATGGAAACCCAGTGCCTAAACAGTACCTTGTGGATGCAAGAATCTGGGAAAGAATTAGCTTTGGCGATGATGGTATATATTTAATCGGTAATAATTAATGAGTCCATTTTCAAAGGACTACGTAGATCCTAATGTTTGTCCCTTTTCTGTACTACTAGTATAGTTGTATTATTGACCAGAAATTTCAAATTAAATTTATATATAGAATTCCACTAATATAAAACTTCATCAAACTAATTTTATTATTGACTAACTACTTGAAATTTAGCCTACAATTGATATCGAACTGTTTTATAAGTAGTACCTTATGAATAGGTACATATGTAAATATCTAAGTACGGCATACGATTATTATAAATTGAGTAAAATAAGTCAATAAGACCTTTTTAATTATTCAATAGAAACAGTAATACAAAATGTTGCTGTACATCCGTACAAAAAAAGTAGAAAATTAATTTTTTTAAATAATCTAACAAAATATCAAATAGTTTAATAATATATAGTCTATGTGTTCTTAGAACAACAATATTAATTTTTTTTATGCAGAAACAGTATTTATATAGAATAGCATGATATATCGTGTATATTTTCATATTAAAATATGAATTGTGCGTTGAATTTTTCATATGTATAAACATATTACTTTACTTTTAAATTTATATATAGACAAAGTTTTCACATACCTTATATCCAATTATGAGAAGTAGTTACATGTAATATATGGTAATCGTTGTGCTCCGGTAATCCAACTGGCGACTAGGAGGGGGCCACGCTGCCAGTTTGTACCCAGGTTACAACATCAGGTATGCGGTGACGATACTCGGGTTTCTTGCTCAGGGCCTTGACGTGCTGCAACCCTTGGCAGGCCGTCTCAAAGCGCTATTTCTGCATGTTGTTGTGCCCGTACAATCAATCGTACACGACTTAGATCAGCTGCTTCTAATACTATAAATCTCAAACGCCAGAAGTGTTATATACCAATTCTTTCACACTTTCATTGTAAAATATTTTAATAACCACAATATTGGGTACTTATGACTATCTGAAATGTAATTTAGTTGTGTGTCTGATTCCTAGGTATATTAATCTTATTGGAGTGAGGTCGTACGCTCCTTAAAATAAAGAAATATAATTTAAAAGACAATTAATATGTAAATTAAAATGAATAGGCTATATTTATTTCAATGTTAAATGTTTCCCACTGTAAAGATATAAAAAAAGACAGCCACTTATAAGAAACTCCCGTATTAAAAATCATTTATAATCACACACACACACACACACACACACACACACACACACACACACACACACACACACACACACACACACACACACACACACACACACACAACGGGAGTTTCTTTATGAGTGACTGTCTCTTTTTTATATCTTATGTATAACTTTCAATGGAAGTCTTATACAGATCTTTATTTATAGTAGTGGCATCAGTAATTAACGTTTATCCAACACCATGAACTTCAAGAAAGGAAACACAATTCTATAACACCGAAAGTATTTACTTCGAGGTAGTGCCCTTCTTAAATACCAAGAATTATATCATAAACTGTTCAAAATCGTCAATATACATTTTTAAAATTTGCTATATCAATTCATCGAGTTCAGTAATCAAAAAGTCTTCAGTAAAAAAACCTTACCGATACATACTATGCAATCATCTAGAAACTGTACACTTATAATGAAACCCAGTTGTGAAATAAATGTAAAGTCGATCCAATCTGAAAATAAAATTTCTGATGTGGTTAGTCACTGTTTTTTTGTTGTTGTTTTTTTTTGAGGATTTGGTTTAAAGAAAATGTCTCTAGGAATACTTTTATACCTATATTTTGAAGGCCCAATAAGAAATTTAGTTGTAACAATAATAACAATATTGTGCAGGTATATTTTCGTAACGATGTGTTGGAGGTGCAATAATCAATCTAGAACGTGATGGAGATTATCTTTGAATAGAAGTTCTGTAATAGGGTATGACTATTTTCATAACCATATGTAGGATAAGCAATAAACAATTTAGCACGTAATTGAAATTGTCTCTGATAAGAAACAAAGTAATAATGCAGGAATAAAACTGTACAGGAATATGTTTGTAATGATTTATAGTATAGCTGCTACATATTTTTTCGAGTGGGCAAGTCCTAAAATGTCACCCTTTCTTACCAGCCAACTATATTAAACTAAAAAATAAATTAAATTATGCTTTTAAAACAGTTTGAAAAGTAATCCAGAAGTAATAAATAATAGTTGTTACATATGTGGTGATTTGTATCAATGATTGAACTGAAGTGTATAATTTGTTTATTGGAAAGATAGGGACAAGCGTAAACCATTTTTATACTTAACGTTTTATATCTGCAATTAAATTACACGCGTTTTAAAAATAAAAAAATGTTGATGTTGCCATAATTATATACTAGACAATTTTACTTAATAATAGTAATATTTTACTTACTACTTTTTAAATTAGTTTTAAACCTTAGCCGTTTTCGTAACAAATCAGCAAATTTTTATTATATATAATAAATTACTACATGGTAAAAGAGAATGAATATTATTTTTGGATAAAACGTATCATAGTGCTTTTTAAGTAATTTGTTAATAACTTAAGCTTGCTCTCAGACAGATACTGTTGAGTAAGGAATATTCGGAATTACGATTGAGTAACCCTCCTCTAAATTTTGCTTATAAATAATAATAAGTCGATTGTTTATAACATTTCTTAAATTATGATCCACTTTAAAGCCATGCAACTTAAAACATTCTATTTCTTTCCTCTTTTTTCAACTTCTAGATTACTGCTAACCAATGTCTTTGTTCTGATTGTAAGCCCATAAATAGTTTCGTTTATTTTAGAGCACTGGAGTAGCAAAAACGCGACTCGAGCGGGTCACCAGTAAAAGAAAGGTCGATGTTGCTCACTTATGCTTGACGCACTCTGGAGGAGCAAACCGCCCGATGCAAATGCCACTAGTCATTTTGTTGACAGTTTGCTCCTCCACTGTGTGGTAGCTTGGGACAAAGATACATTTTGAAGGGTAAATTAAAGGGTATTAAAGGGTAAATAAACATGAAAGATTTTGCAGTGTGCTTTCGGCTGTTTTTAAAAATTTTGGTTTTCTTTCATCCTGGTTTTGATGATATTTTCGAGTGATGTCGTTATATATATATATATATATATATATATATATATATATATATATATATATATATATATATACTAGCTGTTTCCCGCGGCTTCGCACGCTTTTCGTAAGTTTTGCCCGCGTATGAGCATTTCTGGTTGAAGTAAATTATATTTCCAACCCCGATGTAGATTTTACCTTGATGTCACGATCAAGAAAATATGTCAAAAATGTATTGTACATGCATAATGTATTTTATTACAAAGTGGTCTACCACTCAACCTTTAAGTTCAACCAAAAATTTAGTTTAGACAATTATACATCATAACTTAGCGCCTTCAAATAGTGTTTCACTGTTTAATATACGTATCCATCTCGTAATTGCAGGTTATAATGTGCAGGCGCTTTGAAAACTTTTCTTCATTTTATTCGTTTATATTCACGACATAAGCGAATAATTCAGATAATAACTATCCTATCTTCTAAGTTAGAGTAAATTACGGATACATGTGAAATTTGATTGAAATTGGTTCAGTCGTTTTGGAGTTTATTGGCAACATACATCGTGACTCAAGATTTTTATATATATAAGATATATAAATATATATATATTCTTATGTCGTTTTGAAAGAAACGCATGACACAAAACAACACACCAAAAATAGTATGCACGTGTTAAAAGAAAAGTTAGATTTATTTGACGTTGTTATGGGTGGATCATTTGCCTCCTACGGTTGATGTGAGATATGATATTTTACTTAGGCGTCCGACACTGTTTCAAATGGCCTACGTCGTCCTGAGACAGACGCTTCCTTCGTGTGCGATAGCCCGTTCGAATGCATGAAGAAATAGGTAGCCGACAAAATTGTAAGAGCTAATAAACTCGCTATACTTTCTTCTGACAGTTTGCTCCTCCAATGTACGTCCAGCTCTGGTGTTCAACGCGGCGAAGATTGAACACGAGGACGTGCTAAAACTGTCCGATTTTACTTGTACACAGATGTCCTTCCATTACATCAATCTGAGATGACATATATGAGATATAGCGGCCGTTATCCCTTATCGTTGTTCTCGACAAGAGGCGGCCCTTATCCTCAACCGTACCCATCCTGAAAGTCTTGTCACTTTGGAAGCAAGTACAAAGGTATTTTGGATTAGTTGCATTGAGAAGTTTCTCAATTATTTCCAAAAAAACATGCAAATATTTTGTGAAATTTAAATATTTTACATATTTATTTATGGTTAACATTATAAAAAAACATAAATAATTATAAATTAACTATTTGAAAACTTATAATATTTACTATTATATGTAAACAGTATTTTTGTCGATATAAATTTGAAGACGGAAGTATAACATTTGAAACTAGTGTCATAATGACAGCATAAAAATCAATGTTAAACAATAAAACATTTTACTGTTGCTTTGTTTTAGTGACCAGGCTTCTGTTGCTTCGGGTATATTTCAAAATAATTGTTTTAAATACGGTTTATAAAATGATACGCTTAAGATAATGGTTTATTTATCTTGAAGCATTTAAGTACCATTTAACGTGATCAAAGCCGACTTTTTAACCGACGGACAAGAATACAATTTCAGATCGTAATAGCAACAGTTTCATATACAATTCTAAAAATATATAGTCAAAACAGTACATTGATACTTATTTTTTACGAAAATTTGGTTTTAATCGATTACTGGTTATGGATTTTTAAACTTGCAGTTTGGTTGAAATTTATAGTTATTAACTCGTCTTCTGCTCGTTGGGGGCTAATATGAATTCTTTCTCCCCAGGCCTCTAATATGAATGTTAAAGAAATTCGAGGATAAGTGAAATTCCGGGACGGGTTAAGTCCGAGCATAGATTAAGGATCTGAGAGTCTAAAGTAGCCCTATTTTATCAAATTTTCCGGATTTAACCAAAGTTTTGATTTTAAGGACGTTTTGTGGCTAAACCGTTACAGATACGACAAAAAGTGACTGCACGTTTCTTGTAGAAAATTTTAAAAAAAATTTTTTTTTAAATTTTTGTTGTGGAATTTGAGTTACGACCTCTGGTTTTCTCGGTACAGAGCTTTGGAGAAAAGACTGCACTAGTCAGCTTTAAAGAACTTCTTAGATTAATTAAAAATGAAAACTGACAAGCTTTCGTGTACTTTCTGGCAATTTCATCGTCTAAGGTACAACTGAACCAAAATTTATATTTCTAACATACTATGAAGTGGATTACACTCCTTTTTATTACCTAAAGAGTACCTAATCCAAGTCAGTAATGTTATCAGATTATTAACATGATCACGGAGAGATTATCCGGTAATACCAAGAAATTCTCGGAGGGGTTAATGTTACCGGTGGTTAAGACATACGTGGTTCTATCTAAATTTTAGCTACACCTCAAATTACCTATACATTCAGATGATATCTGGCTCAAATCAATTTTTACGTGAAAATCAATGGAATTCGGATATGCGATAGTTTTGTGGCCTAACCTTATCAGATAGGACAAAAATCTACAGGACTTAATTTGTAAATTACATTATTTCCTAGTCCACACAAATATTTAAATTTGAGCTTCAGCCAATAGTTCGGCCACTGGCCCACAAACAAAATTATCGAATAAAAAGTACCAACTTTTTGCACTTAAACGCGTTTAGCAGCTTGACCAATAGAGATAGAGCAAAAAATTACCAGTCTTTTTTGTAGATAATTAATTTAATAATGTTATGGGTCAATGAGATTTGAGCTACGACCAACCGTCCGGTCGCTATCGGGCTCGGAAACTAAATTTTCACTTTAAAATTACAAAAGCTTGCACATAATCACGTTTTGCGGCAAAACTGATGGATATAGATCAAAACGTGACTGGAAATTTTCTGTAGATCGCGTAATTTGCTAACTTCATGGGCAAAATTAGCATATTTTCAAAGATATGGGCATCTTCCAAATAGAACTATGTGTCATATATATTTTTAGAATATACATATTTTTAGAATACTAGGACTTGGGTAGAATATCTTCATTCTCCAAAAGTAGCTTTTAAATTTGGTACTAGTAAAAAAGTTTAAACATATTAGAACTGTGGTATAAAAAATGAAAACTATATTTAGACAATCTTAGTCAAACCAGGATAGTTACTAGTACATATTATATATATATATAATTTGCCCATGAAGTTAGCAAATTACGCGATCTACAGAAAATTTCCAGTCACGTTTTGATCTATATCCATCAGTTTTGCCGCAAAACGTAACTATGTGCAAGCTTATATATATATATATATATATATATATATATATATATATATATATATATATAATATATATATATAAACAAAAGTAACCTACTGTGGGGGATGGAGGAACGGGAGGAATGTTCTCGTGCATGTATCACTAAAGTTGTTGCGCTGTTTAGAATCTAGTCACTATAAACTAAGAGTAGCGTTGCAATAAAAGTAACCTACTGTGGTGGATGGAGGAACGGGAGGAATGTTCTCGTGCATGTGTCACTAAAGTCGTTGCGCTGTTTAGAATCTAGTCACTATAAACTGAGAGTAGCGTTGTAATAAAAGTAACCTACTGTGGTGGATGGAGGAACGGGAGGAATGTTCTCGTGCATGTGTCACTAAAGTCGTTGCGCTGTTTAGAATCTAGTCACTATAAACTCAGAGTAGCGTTGTAATAAAAGTAAGCTACTGTGGTGGATGGAGGAACGGGTGGAATATTCTCGTGCATGTGTTACCAAAGTCGTTGCACTGTTTAGAATCTAGTCACTATAAACTGACGACCTTGACCAAATTAGACGGTACTGCCGGGAGAAATAGGACTGCCATATCACTCAGTTCTCGTTTACCCCAACTACATCTAACTATCACTTATGTAACAGGAAGAATTATTATATACGTAATATGTTCTTGACATATGTCGTATTCATAATTGCATGTATATATACCACCACAGTAGCTTACTTTTATTACAACGCTACTCTGAGTTTATAGTGACTAGATTCTAAACAGCGCAACGAATTTAGTGACACATGCACGAGAACATTCCTCCCGTTCCTCCATCCACCACAGTAGGTTACTTTTATTACAACGCTACTCTCAGTTTATAGTGACTAGATTCTAAACAGCGCAACGACTTTAGTGACACATGCACGAGAACATTCCTCCCGTTCCTCCATCCACCACAGTAGGTTACTTTTATTGCAACGCTACTCTCAGTTTATAGTGACTAGATTCTAAACAGCGCAACAACTTTAGTGATACATGCACGAGAACATTCCTCCCGTTCCTCCATCTACCACAGTAGGTTACTTTTGTTACAACGCTACTCTCAGTTTATAGTGACTAAGATTCTAAACAGCGCAACGACTTTGGTGACACATGCACGAGAACATTCCTCCCGCTCCTCCATCCACCACAGTAGGTCACTTTTATTACAACGCTACTCTCAGTTTATAGTGACTAGATTCTAAACAGCGCAACGACTTTAGTGACACATGCACGAGAACCATTCCTCCCGTTCCTCCATCCACCACAGTAGGTTACTTTTATTACAAGGCTACTTTCAGTTTATAGTGACTATATTCTAAACAGCGCAACGACTTTGGTGACACGTGCACGAGGACATTCCCCCCGCTCCTCCATCCACCACAGTAGGTCACTTTTATTACAAGGCTACTTTCAGTTTATAGTGACTATATTCTAAACAGCGCAACGACTTTAGTGACACATGCACGAGAACATTCCTCCCGTTCCTCCATCTACCACAGTAGGTTACTTTTATTACAAGGCTAACTTTCAGTTTATAGTGAATATATTCTAAGCAGCGCAACGACTTTGGTGACACATGCACGAGAACATTCCTCCCGCTACTCCATCCACTCACAGTAGGTCACTTTTATTACAAGGCTACTTTCAGTTTATAGTGACTATATTCTAAACAGCGCAACGACTTTGGTGACACATGCACGAGAACATTCCTCCCGCTACTCCATCCACAACAGTAGGTTACTTTTATTGCAACGCTACTCTCAGTTTATAGTGACTAGATTCTAAACAGCGCAACGACTTTAGTGACACATGCACGAGAACATTCCTCCCGTTCCTCCATCTACCACAGTAGGTTACTTTTATTACAAGGCTACTTTCAGTTTATAGTGACTATATTCTAAACAGCGCAACGACTTTGGTGACACGTGCACGAGGACATTCCCCCCGCTCCTCCATCCACCACAGTAGGTCACTTTTATTACAAGGCTACTTTCAGTTTATAGTGACTATATTCTAAGCAGCGCAACGACTTTGGTGACACATGCACGAGAACATTCCTCCCGCTACCTCCATCCACCCCAGTAGGTCACTTTTATTACAAGGCTACTTTCAGTTTATAGTGACTATATTCTAAACAGCGCAACGACTTTGGTGACACATGCACGAGAACATTCCTCCCGCTCCTCCATCCCCCACAGTAGGTCACTTGTATTACAAGGCTACTTTCAGTTTATAGTGACTATATTCTAAACAGCGCAACGACTTTGGTGACACATGCACGAGAACATTCCTCCCGCTACTCCATTCCACCACAGTAGGTCACTTTTATTACAAGGCTACTTTCAGTTTATAGTGACTATATTCTAAACAGCGCAACGACTTTGGTGACACATGCACGAGAACATTCCTCCCGCTCCTCCATCCACCACAGTAGGTCACTTTTATTACAAGGCTACTTTCAGTTTATAGTGACTACATTCTAAACAGCGCAACGACTTTGGTGACATGCACGAGAACATTCCTCCCGCTACTCCATCCCCCACAGTAGGTCACTTTTATTACAAGGCTACTTTAAGTTTATAGTGACTATATTCTAAACAGCGCAACGACTTTGGTGACACATGCACGGGAACATTCCTCCTGCTACTCCATCCACCACAGTAGGTCACTTTTATTACAAGGCTACTTTAAGTTTATAGTGACTACATTCTAAACAGCGCAACGACTTTGGTGACACATGCACGAGAACATTCCTCCTGCTACTCCATCCCCCACAGTAGGTCACTTTTATTACAAGGCTACTTTAAGTTTATAGTGACTATATTCTAAACAGCGCAATGACTTTGGTGACACATGCACGAGAACATTCCTCCCGCTCCTCCATCCACCACAGTAGGTCACTTTTATTGCAACGCTACTTTCAGTTTCAGTATTGTTTACCTTAATAAAAATGGAAGCCAAATAAATAAAGACACGAATAGTTAATGGCTTAGGGATGTTTGGTAGTTTACTGCAAAACAATTCAAAGTAAAATATGTTTGATTCTCTTCGTAATAATGGCTAGATATGGTAAATGATAAATATTATTAAAATCTACAGATAAAATGAATCGTTTAAGCATAATATTATTGCTAATAAATATATAAGTATTATTTATGTTATAAGAAGAGATCAACATATATATATATATATATATATATATATATATATATATATACATATATATATATATGTTTTTCACAAAAATCTGAAAGATATTGTATTTGTAGACTAAACCTGCAACATTTGTTTAGACAGTCCTTTGAAATTCTTAACGTAACTAAATACTAATATTTGTAAAGATAGCTTAAAAAACGGGTAATCATGAGTTTATATGGATGAAAATCGCACGATGTAAGGAGTAGTGGTGTTTGGATCTGGCTTAAAAATTAATGCAGTCTTTACATAACTTTTCATTACTAATCAGCACAAACAAAAATTTGTTATGTAATAAAAACATCAAGCCATTGTTGAACTCAAATTTCAACTCTCCTCTTTTTGAGAGTAATTACTTTAAGGTCGTGAAAATGGAGTGATGACTCAAATGGCGATATCAAATCATTCAATACATTTCAAACATTGTAATTAAATAAAATTTGACAAAATAACTACGTAAATGTGCATGCAAGCATGCAAAATTGGCTTCTTTGACATTGGGGTTATGGAACTGAAGGAGGAAAGGTCGGAGTTGTTACGCAAAAGGTAACAGCCTAGCCGCAACGAGCTCGTATTAATTTCAATGGGAAATAAATGTACAGTATAATACATTATACAGCGATATACCAATAGAGTAATGCCTATTTAAATTTATATAGCCTATTACCAGAATTTACTAATACGGGAAAACTACTAAATAAGAAAACCTGTGGTTTTTTTTAAAATAGTAAGTATATATCGTGTGTGCAAATAATAATGATAAATTATTTATACCAAGATGGCGCCTATTAAAAAATAAAAACATTTAATGCATTAAGAATATTACTTAAGCATTACCATTAAACCAATTTTGACAAAAATCTGTGCATGTAAGGTTTTTGAAACTGGCTTGTTTGAGGTTTTAAAAAAATGTGTTATTAATTTGTTTTGGTCTAATGTACATGATTGTACTGATTAAAGTTTGTATTTGTATGTACTATTATATTTGTTATTTATTATACTTTACCTTATGTATGTGTATGTAGAAAATATTGGGGCTAGGGAAAAACCGTTTCCAGATTTAGTTTAATTTTTGGGCCACCTATTTAAAAAAAAAAACTGTAAAATATATAGATTTCAAGCATATTTTATTACTAATTATTATACTAAGGTAACATTTTTGTTTATATTAATGGCTCCAATTATTATGCTCTTATCATTAGCAAAAAAGTAAAATTTAATTTAACGGACTTGGTACATAAATGGAATTTTTGCTCAGAACACTGCAAATCTCAAATGGTATGAAGTTTTTCATATTTAGAGAAGCTAATGGTATCCTGATGGTTGGGATTTTCAAGAGTAGGATCGGTTAGGGTTTTTAATCCAATTTCGGAAAATAATTTAATAAAATCTACCACCATACTAGGCATGTACATAGATTTTAAAAAAGGAGACTAAATATTTCATTATTCGATTTCAAACTAAGCAGAAAAGAAGAGAATAATAATAATAAGCATTATAATGTATAACCAAATCATTTAGGTACTGTAAATTATTCCATTATTCTTGGCATTGGGTAAATGTAAAGGCAACCTATATTTAGCAGGTTCAGAAAAAATCCAAACACATATACAACAGTTTAACATTTAAGAATGTTTGTTTTAATATTTAAAATTTTATGTATTTTCTTTCATGGATATAAACTAATATACGTTATTGAAATGTTTTCAAATTTAGTTATATTGTAAAGAGATATTTAAATTAACATGTATTGCTCACGTATTTGGAAATAATTTGGGTTTAAAAATAATTTAGGTAACTGAAAATTTTTAAAAATTCAAAGTTTTAAAATAACCCTAATATTATAAAAATTAAATGCTTTTATACAAATTTAAAAGAGTTTTCTTCTTTAGTTTAAATATTGTAATAAAAAAATTATGCTTACCAAACCCTCAAATTAGTTACAAAACTATGTTTTTCATATATTATATATTATTCAATATTATTAATATTGTTTGCCCAATAAATCTATAATTCTATAAAATAACACTTTTCAGTTTTTAATAATAATTTATTTGTAGTCTTATAAATACGTAAATGTAGGTAGTAGTCATTTTAACAATTCAAAACACAGTACTTTGAAATGAAAATTATTTCCAATTACTCAATGGAATTTAAACCAATGTAATATGTATGTAGGGTGATATTATTTTGTCAATAAACTCAAATTCTGTACAACTAAAAATGCAACTTGTTTTTTAAACTTTTGGGATAGTTAATTGATTCCTTGCATAAGAAAAATCACGTTACTGTGCAATTTGTATATATGGACTATTAGATATATAAAATAGCAACTTATAGGATGAGTCAATATCAAACTACCTTATCACATCAACCGTGTACGTGCTGCTGTGTTACAGAGAAATATGGAACTTTGATGGATTGTACTGTAGGAAGAAAGACGCGATTTTATGCAACATTATTTAGGGTGCATTTAGTTTGTAACAATGGATTCCAGATTCATGTTAATGTATTTGTTAAATGTCCGTTTGTTTAAAGTCCTTGTTCTTACTACAAGTTATTCTGTATTACAATACAGTATTTCATCTTAAACGTTACAAAATAAGAAATAAGTAATCTAACTTTAACCTTGTTTATACTATCGAATGTGTTTGTGCGGATCGAGTTTATTGTCAAATTCAACGCTAGAAAGTATTTAATTACAAGAGTTTTCTTAACTTAGTACCTGCTGTAATATACCGGTTGATTGCTTATCATCAGGACTTAGAGTGTAATTTATTTTAAAATTACATATTTACATATTTAAAATCAACAACCAAACCGTGCAACAATAAAAAAAAACAAACAATCAAACAAGCCTGCTTTAATTGGTATAATACCAAGAATATTGTTTATCATTGATATCAATTCTGATTTCGACATTCTGTTTCTTTCATTTTTTATTAGCATTTTCATTTGCATCACTGCCTTGACTAAGCTTAATTTGATGATGTTTCATTAGGACTCAACGTATAGCACGTATCCATAGCACGATATATAACTTTTTTAATAATGGTAAAAACTGAAAATAAAGTCATTACAGCTTATCATTTCTTGATCGAAGATAGTAATAAGGCTGGCAATGTTTCGACGCATCAGCGGTATAATATTAAAGATAGTATTTTATCTACTTTTTAGATTATATTGTAGTCGATAGAGTGTTACGCGATAGACTTTTGACTTGAAAGGAAGCCCTTTAAAGCTGGTAAGCTCGTTTCTTGCCGGTTATACTACAGACAAAGAATACGAAATTCAGTACCGCTTTAATGTGAGCTATTTGTTGTTCTATTCCAGCATTATAGCGGATATGAAGACATTGAAATAGGAAAAGTAGGATTTAATTAGATCAATGGGCTAACAACGGATGCCTTCCATTTGGCAATTAGTCTCATAAAATACAATTGCCATTGTTGTGTAGTTTCAGCTAGACTGGCAAAGTAATTTACCTCCAATCCTTTTTTTTACAATGATAGATCAAAATAATGTTGTAATAGTCATTTATATAATTGCATTCCTTGTTATGTAAAGGATACATCGGCTTTGTAAACAAGAATAGCTTCATGGAAACAGTGGTCAGCTTCACTGGAAATAATACTCAACAGTGTTACAGCAGCGATGAATTTTTCCGGCTTCGCCGGCAGCCCAGTTTTACAAACCTCAAGACAATATTTAGAGTAGACCTAAATTGTGGTAATTAACATCACGAGCTTGATAGATGTATAGCGAGTTGAGAAACACTAAGTTTACAACCAACACATTTAGGTGCTTTTAAATATACATTAAATTAATTAGCAATCTGATTTTATCACCACAATTGGAGGGTTAGCAGTAATTCATTGGATTTTTTCCAACTGTATTTTTGGAAAAAAATTGATCTATAGACTTTAAAGTTCATTTCTGTATAAGCAAAATTGAGCTCGATGATGGTGCATTTCACTCCTTGGGATTAGACTGAGCGTAACAATAATTTTTACATTGGTCTTATTAGTAGTACCCATAAAGACAGCAAGAAAATTATAGAATAGATAAGTAAAATAAACTGCATACTTAAAAATTATATGAAATATTAATATTTGACATAGTAACGCATGTTGCCAAACTATCCGTAAGATAAATAAAAAGTGCCTGCCACAAATTTGCTTTTGCTCCTCCTTCTACCGCCGGGAATTGGGATTACAAACATTTCTTTTCTATGTAATTGTCTATCAAGAATAAAATAATTTATAGATTTGAAATATTGCATACATCCCAATGAGGCCTATTAAGCACGTTCTAATGTGTAGGCCTACTACTACTTTGTTTACTCTGTTTTAAATGTTGAACGCATATTTCATTGCCAATTTGGTACGTTACTAAAGTATGCAAACGTCTAGTAGACTATAAAAGATGAGCATTTCAATAAAACCTACCAATATAGTTGCCCTGTTATAGATTTTTTTGCTCTGAAATTTTTAGTCTGTTTGAAATGCAAATTAAAACATTTTAAATGAAAAAAATTAGTTTGGAGATACTTTAAGTTGAACGGAATTATTTAAAAATGTCTTTGTTTGGATCTGCCAAAACAAAAAATTCTATTGAAAGGTAGAATGAAGTTCTTTTCCCAGTTACTAATTTTTTACTGTACTATGTATGGTGTAAAGTAAATGTAGAGCTACACTTTATTGAGGGCCATTTAAACCCAACATTGTGGTAGGAAAAATAGCCTTTTATGCTTTTGTATTATTGGAAGACGTAAAAAGCTTTCACGTGTTCTTTACGAGGTCTCTCCGGTAGAACAATGCACTTAGGCTTTACAACCCAATACAATAGTAGAATACGGAGGGTGGATTTCTTGAGCTATAACAATAAGTGTAGACTAGATAAAAGTTTCGCTCGAAATATATTCTGCATGACAATGGAAGGTCGAGTCGGCAACCGTAAGACCTCTGCTATTGTGTAGTCAATCACATCTAAGCCTTAAAGTTGAGAAATACTCAGGAAACAAAACATCCTTTGTCATATTTTCCATTACTGTTTCATTGTTCAAGTTTTAAAGCACGTCTTAAGATTTGAATAAGACTTTTAGAAACATTAGAGATATTTAAATGCTGAGAGATTTAGTGTTTTACTTTAATTGAAGTAGTTATATACAATGTAAGTAAATATGTCTTAAGAAAATATATACATACTTCTCGACTATCCACTATCCACCATTTTTTATTTTGTATTATCTATAAAACTAGTTAAGCTAAATAAGCCAAATGTGGTACATATTTTAGAATAGATAAGATTAATATAAAATAAATTGTGTTATTTCCTTAATAATAAAGAAATGGTGACTGTTGACAATTTTTTAAGTAAAATAACAAAAAAACCAGTAAAGATATAAAAAATTTAATTGATGCCAACTATTTGTAAAACTCCATTAAAATTCTAACGGTGTTTGTTTCAACGAAATCCGTCGGTGCATAAGCGAGCACGACCACTTTAATGTCAGGCTTGTACAAGCCGGTAACAACAAACATTTTGTACTTTGATATACGTCAGCTATATTACATAAGTTAAAAGAAATTTACAATGTACCGCCTATTTTGAAATTGTTATACCAGTTTTAGTACCAACGGTAATTTTTCCAACGAAATCTGTTAACTCAGAAGCGAGAACAACTACTTTAATGTCAGGCTTGTACAAGCCGGTAACAACAAACATTTTGTACTTTGATATACGTCAGCTATATTTCATAAGTTAAAAGCAATGTACCGCCTATTTTGAAATTGTTGTACCAGTTTTAGTACCAACGGTAATTTTTCCAACGAAATCTGTTAACTCAGAAGCGAGAACAACTACTTTAATGTCAGGCTTGTACAAGCCGGTAACAACAAACATTTTGTACTTTGATATACGTCAGCTTTATTACATAAGTTAAAAGAAATTTACAATGTACCGCCTATTTTGAAATTGTTGTACCAGTTTTTAGTACCAACTGTAATTTTTCCAACGAAATCTGTTAACTCAGAAGCGAGAACAACTAACTACTTTAATGTCAGGCTTGTACAAGCCGGTAACAACAAACATTTTGTACTTTGATATACGTCAGCTATATTTCATAAGTTAAAAGAAATTTACAATGTACCGCCTATTTTGAAATTGTTGTACCAGTTTTAATACCAACGGTAATTTTTCCAACGAAATCTGTCAACGCATAAGCGAGCACAACTACTTTAAAGATAACGCTTGCACAAGCCAGGAGGAATAAAAAACTGATACTTCTTAACTGTGACATGTTTGGCGGGTATTTATTTACATTAGCGTGACCATGGAAAATGGACTTTTTTTCATGGGTTGGGCATTTATAGCCAAGTATTATTATCACAGGTGCATATGAACTGTGGGGAAAGTATATTATTGTATTATATTGATGCCTTTCGGACATTATTGCGTTAAGGAGCAGGGGCATCACGTGATCTGGGATTCGACTTTTGCGAGCTCGAGTTAATTTTTTTTCTAAAAGAGCAAGCAGTGCGCAGCACTGCGCAGCGGGCAGGCATCGTTGACAGGATTAACGTATTAGTCAGACTCGTCTTTACGAATTGCTTCCACGTGAGATACCGAACATCCAACACAAAGGTGTGCCATTACCACTACTGAACTAGGAGGTTAAGAATAGACGTGGAGGAACAACGGTAGTTCAAAATGGCGACCCTTCTTTATTTGAGCAAGTAATACCAAACTGTCAAATATGGATAGTGTTGCCAGAGGTACGATAATTATCGTAAAGGTACGATAATTTCATTGATTTTATGCGCCGGTAAGATACACGATGGGTAGTTATTATCGTACCATGAAAGACTTTTTACAAATTTATACAAGTAACAAACCAAAAGTTAATTATAACATAATTTATTATACGAACATAACATACTTTTTCATTAAATGTGTTTGGTACGATTATTTTATATGAAAGTACGATAATTTCTCGTTGTTGGTATGATAATCGGTTTTTAAAATCTGGCTATACTGAGTTTGAGCAGACGTGGAGTTATAGGAAACTGTCAAAAACGGAGTTTTCAGAGGATTTAAAAAAATCGTAGGTCCTTTGATTTTAGTTGCCGACGAATTTTTTCTTCAATATTGTTTTCAGGAAAAATTGTAGTTTTCAGGACAAAAAATGAACATACCTTTCCATGGTCACGTTAATGTAAATTGATATCGTTTGGCGTTATTTTTGTTACAGTTATAAGAGTTGTTATACAATTTAATTAAAATTCAAGGATATCAAGTTCAAGAAAATCTGTTTATAAATAAGGGAGATAATGCGATTAAAAACCCTTTTCCTAAACAATATCCATTGTGATTATGTGACAGCGCTGTTAGTGAGCCACAAAAGTCAGCTGTTGGCCATAATTTTAGCTTCTTTAATTAGTTAATTAGCACTACATTGTTTAACTGGATTCATAATATCGTTACGTATTGTAGGATTTAGGTTTGTTTAAATTAAAAAAATAAGACAGTTAAAATGGATTTTAATCTATATATAGTTTATTTTAATTCTGATATATCAAGATGACAGCCGTACACCAATCTATTAAATGGGCTTTTTTTAGAGATATATGTACAAAATATTTTTAAAATTTGTGTTTGATAAAATTAATAATTTCTAAAAAGAAGAACTAATATAGATTAATATAATTACTATACGAACGTTAATAGCTAGCAAAGGGCTGGGATTACGTAGAAGATAATTGGATTCACAACACCAAAGGTAATCTTCCAATTTCCACCGATTAAGCTTTCTACCCTTCAAGGAAATTTACATTCGAGAGTAATTTATTCATAAGCTCTTTAATAACATCAAGTTATTTATATTCCTGATAATTTCCATAAATTAGTTAAACATATAAATATGTGAATATTCTTTCTTACATAATAGCATATTTATCGATAGGTAGGAAAACGATTTTTCAAGTGCGACACAATTTAATACTATTCGTTAGAGAAAAACTTTAAAAAGCCGAGCACTGGAAAGAGACATTATTCCCACGAGTTATGATCACTGCTTCACGATACTAAAGTATTATGAAAACTAATATCACACATTTATTTCACTAACTTTATCCCGGTAATGTCGTGAAATATACATTTTCATGTTTTGTTCTAATACGAGCTGTACGTCAGTCTTGCGTCCGCACTCTTATTTCCAAATCGATTCTAAGAATTTGGTAAAGTATTGAAAGTTCACCAAAAAATCTCAGGTTTGGAAATCCAGAAAACATGGTGATTTTCAGACTTAAATGCATTAAAACCAAAGAAGAGGATATCTACAGAGATAAATAAATAGCAAAATAGCGAATTTCCTGGGAGTGATTTTCGATATTGTACTTGGAAAAACGAACCACTATATCCATAGAGTCTGTGGAAGTTTACTCATAAAGCTGTAATTTTGATGATATCAACTTTATGAATACCAAGAGATCTGTACCATATTCTGATGGATACTCGAGGGAAATAATGTATTGTTGGCGTGTTTAGCGAAAATTGTTTGGCTATAAATACTGTGGTGTGGGAAATGAGGAAATGTATTGTATTTTCGTGAAGTAAGGCTTATATACATATCCAGGGTCATAAAAACGTAAAATAGCACAACACCCTATGTAAATAAACCCTGCCAAACTATTAAGCAATTAACATGCCCAATCTAATCAGATATGCAAGGCTCAGAGAGCGGGAGATTAATATGATATTGAACTATATTAACCAGGATTCAGCGCACTGGGAATTCAATAATCTTAAATCTCAAAGGCCTCTCTGTGTCAGGGTGTCAAAGTAGTATGACAATTTTACGTTTAGGCCTCTTCTCTTCGTTCCAACCAGATTGGTGGAATACTATTCTTTAATATTAAGAATTTCACCAAAAACGTTTACTTAATTTAAGACAAAATTATTATAATAATGAATTATCAAGAAAAAAATTACATAGTCCCAACTAAATCTCAATTAAAATTTTGAAGTAATCACAATACACAACGGAAGTAAAGGTTGGTAAAGTTTGGCCAATAGCGTTTATGTTACAAGGGTAGTTTTAACAATGTCAATAGTATTTTAGTGTAATTTTTTAAAAGTTCTTAAGAGAAAAAAGTCAAAGCCTATTTAAAATTTGTATTGACCCGCCCGCAAATCGATTTTTATACCTATTAGATAGTGAACTTAAACATACCTCTAAGTTGCGGTACATGTATCCAAGACTGTTTCGGCGTGAAGCAGGAAAACTATCATATGGTCTACGAACAACAAATATGTTTGTGCCAATTTCAAAGGGTATTCAAGGAAATGTCTTACCAATCGCTAGATGCAAGCAATTTATCAATAAAATTTAAATTAATAATGAATAATGTGTTAAAGTAAATCAAGTTATATGTTTTAGTGAAACAAAAATGATAGAAATGGTAGCAGCAGTACCCGACATAAATAACTAAGCCACTATAGCAGGCGGGAGATGATTTATGGCAGGGCTTATTGAAGAATTATAGTACCTCCCGCTTAGTCTCCACAGTGGCTTACCTTGGCTTTATTTAAATGAGCTTACAATAGTGTAATATACTAGTTGGTTCGTTGTAATGCAGTTGGTATTGTAATTTATTAATGATTATTCTACATACACTAAATATATAAATTTTTAATGTACGAATTTGAATTAGTCAGATGGCTGTATTAGACTGTTAATACTTAGTATAAAATTTACAATTCTAAATATTTATTCTTTGATTCTGAGTTGAAGAAGACGCAGATAAAAAATTTCGTGATGGGAACACGTTTTGTGAGTATTAATGACATTGTATTAAATATCATATTTTTAATAGAATCCTCTCACACGAACTAGTATTCTGACACATCTCTTTATTTTAAAGTTTGTTATTGACTATGAATTATTTAAAACGATAATAAAATTAGGGACTGTAGAGAAAACCTCAAGTTAATAAATAATGTTTTGAATAGCATAACTGCAATTATTTATCCAGTTTCAAAACTAATTATTTATATTTATTAGGGTAGATACGCAGGAGAATACTTTATAAAATCACTTTAAAAATAGTTTATTGAGAAATCGGCATTGAATAAAGATCCTTTATCTAGTTATGAACATTTAGATTTAATACCAAATTGTTTATACGAAAACTTCTCTTGTAAAGGTTTTCTGAAGAAGAGGCTTTCTCCTGCCAAATGAAATAAATTAAATTAAAGTTAACTTCTTCTTTCAAAACAAAATCGAACAACAATTTTAAATTTCTTATCAAATTCAAATAAAATAAAAATTTATAATTTAATTCAAAATAAAATGCTATTTTCTTTATTGTAAACGAAGCTCAATAATTAAACCGAATTAAAACCTTGCTTAAAAACTCTTTGAACCACAAGTTTTCATCATCAGTGGCGTGAACTCTTAAAGCACGTTTAATCAATGTTAGTTATATTGGATTTTTTCTGTGGGGAGCCATAAAGGATAAGGTGCACCACACGCCCCCTACAACTCCCAAAGACTTGCGTGAAAGGATACGCAACGAGTGCAGCTCAATTGATGATGAAAACATCCAGTCCACGTAGCTCATGAACCATTAGAGATATTGAAAAACTCTCAATAGCAAAAATGTCTTATTTTTTAGAGTAGAAGCAAAAAAAAAAAAAAAAACATAAAATACAGGGTGTTACATAAAGGATTTTAAAGTTGGCCACCATATTGGAAAATGGCGGCCATCTTAAAAAAATTTGAAAGTGTATTCCTGAGTGAAACTTAAAATTGAGCAAGTTCCAAATTTAAAGTGTGGTGCTAAGTCGTGTAATTAAAAAGTTTGCTATTGGATCACTTTACAAAACTCACCCGGTATACTTTGATAACATTATTTAAATTTTAAAATATTTTTGTATATCTTGTTTCCATAAATGTTTAATAAATACATTTTCAATTGCCTGTGTTGCAAAAATAAAATTCTCCCCCCTTTTGTTTTTAAGTTACAAAGATAAAATTAAAACCCTCGTTTTTACAATTTACTAACATTGTTTCTCTGAGGTTCAATTTCCACGTCCGGAGCGATAATCACTTGACTCTTGTTTACCAGTAATTGATAACAGCTGATGGTTACAGTCCAGCGGCCTGTAGATCGAAGTAAAACTAAACAAAAGAAATACCTACAACAGTGCCTACTCCGTCAACTTCAGTGCCATCAGAGGTCAATTATGTCAGAAAAGCCAACACAATATTGAAGATAGTTTTACTGTACAAGGTTAACATGAAGAATCAACATCAAGTGACATCAATATTGTAACAGGTGAGATGATTGCACTTGCCAACCAATCATTGTAAATGGTTGAAAATACTGGTTTTAGAAACTTGATGAGAAAAGCTGAACCGAAACACATCATAGTGGGCAGAAAGTAATTCACAAAGAACATTATTCCTCAACTTTATGAAGAGATTAAATCTGAAATACGAAAAAAAACTGATGAGTGCAGCTGCAATTTAATCACTACTGACAAAAATATAAATAACAAAGAAGGTTTTTAGAGTTTTACAGCTCACCGATTTGACGAGAGTTTCAAATACCATCACGCAGTATTCTAAATGAAACATTTCCCTGAAAAACACACTGCCTATAATATAAAAAACTGCTTAGAAAAAATTCCATCTTTATGGGATATAGGTTTGACCGAAATTCGTGCTGCTGCATAGGTGATAAGGGCAGAAATAAGACGGAAACGTTTAAAAAATCGACGATTCAGTTTTTAAGGGAGTACCTTGTTTTATTCATTCTCTACAATTCGCAAACAATAATGCTCTGAAACATGATGCCATAGCCGAAATAAGCGCGATATAATCGCGACGAAAACTTACGCGATTTCCAACAAGAATTGGATTTATTAGACCACCAGCTTGTCTAAGACTTATGTACCAAATGGAATTCTGCATACAATATGATATCTCACCTTTTCGAACAAAAACGGTATGTTTCTTTATACCTGGTTGAAACATTTAAGAAATTTGTTTACTGAAGTATACACGAAAAAAGCATTAACTTGCAGAAGCCATTTGAAGAGGTTACCAAGATTAAAAGTTCAAGTTGCTCTTAAGTGTCTGAAGTAATTAATACCTCATCTGAAATCCTTACAAAATATTTAGAAATTCAATGAAATAAACTTGAAAACAAAGAAATAATGGAAATGAAAGCCCTGCTAAAATGAACTGAAAAGTAAGTTCGACGTGGATCATAACAGTCTTTAACTTTGCTTCATTGTTGGATGCAAGATATAAGCAATAGTTTTTCGAAACAGAGGATCTCATTACCATTGAATTTCAACTTTTATTAGAATCTCTGAAAAATAGCATAACTGATAAAGGGAGCGGCAGTGGCAAAGATTAACTGCAGTACTACTGTGCGTTACTGGTAATACAGAACAATGATGACCCATGTCAATGGTGGAGCCTTAATAGTTCTTAGAACATACGAACATAAACGAGACAAAAATAAATTGACTGCCGCAAAAAACGGAAGAAACGTTAGTCTGTTTACATCATAATTTACCTTTAAGTAAAAGAATATAAGTAAATAAGAAATACAACGAGAATATGGTATTTTTGTTTGTCACTTCGATTTCATTAATGTACGTACGGTTGTAAATAATGTAAGTACATTATTGTCTTGTTTTGTTTTTATTAAGCCGTATATGTTTTTATTTTGAGTGTACATGATGTAGGTACATGCAATCTTGGTTTAATAATTATTACTTACAAAATTATTACTTACAAAAAATCGACACTCTTATTTAAATAAGAATAAATAATAATAAATGTTTATTGAAGATAAACGATATTATATTATTTTGTTTGTTAACTAAGATATTATTTTTGTTTCATAAATGTAATAGATACCTTTGTTTTCAAGAAAGTAAGTTTAGAAACTGATTTTAACTTTAGTACCAAATAAAAGGTTACTTTGATTTACATTTAAAATGTTTAACACTGAATATAAAACAAAAATATTAATAAATCAAGATATTGTTTGTAGTTTCCCTACATTTTTTGACAAATACATACTGAGTAAGAAGCTGGATAGTCGACGATCTTTGCCAAGAAATCGCCGACTAGTGGCCGAGTACGATAGTGGCCGGATAGCCGGCTTTACCGAGTAGTCGGCTCATTCTTAATAAAAATATCAGGTACCAGGTTTTTTAGTATATTCTGAAATAAAATTCATAGAATATAAAAAACTAAAGGAATGATAAGTATAAAGACTAAACAAATAATATCGGTTCCTTAAGTTTAAAGAAGTAAATGAATATTTAATTCGTAACATTCAACATTTATGAAAAACTTTAAATTAAATTTGATACATAATATGCTTTAAGTAGAAAATAAATTAAAATCAAATGTGAGTGAACAAGGGTTCGAAGTGTTGGGCTAAGGATACCGAATTGTTTGAGTATAAACATTTATCCTGAAAACGTAAAGTTGCAAAGGAGTTAAATCATGAAAATAAATACAATACTCATATTTTTAATATAAAATAATTACAAGACATTTAAAATAAACTGTATGTTTGATAGTGACAGATTTATCTAGAGAAAATTTATAAAACTAGATTGAGAAAGTTCAGCATAATCCAAACTATTTCAGTTTTGGAGTAGCTAAAATATATTAATATTTTGGAAATGGTGGCAAAATTATAAATCAAATTTATTTATTGATGAAAATCATAAATTTTAAAAAAATTACAAGATCTAGGAAAAGATTTTAATAAGTATTGCATTTTAAATTTTATAGAAAAAGTAATCATTCTACTCAAATCATCTTTGCACGCTGATATTAAAATGCAATAGCATAATTTGTATATGTAATACTAATGCTATTGGGTTTAAAAATCACTTGATTTATTTAAACAAATATTTTTTAGCGTAGTTTAAAATAAAAAAAGTATATTTAATACCATAGCACTCATAAATAATAATTAAAGGGATTATACTGGGTATTAACAGAGTATAAGAAAACCCAGTATGTGCTAAATTGCCTGTCAGAAAAATACGCCTTTCCTTGATATACGTGCAAAGTTTTTCCTCCAGTTGAGGAAAGTACATGACCTGAGAACAAAAAGATTGTGTTAACTTTGTGCATTTACGAAACAGACTGGAATTAACTCCAAGATTTTCTTCTCCTATGACAAAACTTCATAAACAGCGGCGTTTATTTTTATTGAACCACATAGATTAAAGTGTAAGAATTTTTCTTGATTTAACTGTTCTTATTGTAACAAAGTATAATATTCATAGTATTGACGTTTGTTATACTTCCCATTGATGATGTGACATCAAATGTTTGTAATTTAAGGCAATTCGATAAAAAATATTTCTATACAGTAGTAACTATAACATTAGATAAGTGAGTAAACTGTTTCATTCATGTATAGCTAAACATTAGTGATATGAACATTTTTAGAGCACATATAAAAATTAAAGTTCGCGGTGGTGGAGTATATAGTTTTATTAAACGTAACGACATATTCAATTTAAATTTCTAATTATGTGTATTTATCACGTAATGCACGTTAAGTTCATTTAGTTGTAAATTTAAATTGTAAAAAGAATTAGTCACCCATTTACAACTAAAGCAATACGTACAATTTTTACTCGATAACAATGATCATTGCTTCAGCATATTGACTATAAACGTAAAGAAAAACTTATATTTATGAGATAGGACTTTAAAATGTATTACATACTTGAGTACCAAATTATGGTTAACTATGAAACATATGAGGATTACGAACCCTAAGAATTGAATCTGCCGGGCCAATAATATTTCAAGATATCAGGCGGACACTAACATTTTATGTACGGAGAAATCAGTTTTAATTGTCTAAAATGTGTTAAATTTAGAATAATGTTTAATAATAAAACACTACTTTCATTTTAAACACTTAACATTAAAAATACTCTTTAATATAAAAGCCCTTTTTCTTAGACATTTTAATATTAAAAATAACCTACTTTCCGAAATAAATGTTGATTTTACAATAAATGCAGGAGTAAAAATACCATCTGGCTGTAAATTTAATATAAAAATCTTCTGTAAAACACAATCAATGTTTAAGATACTACGCAATTTTCGAATAATTTGCCTTTGTATAATGTTGTTTTCTCTTTTGTTCAGGCTGATCTTGAAGTGATATTACTGGATGTTCTTTGGAATTCTGGATCACAAATTTTCATGTTCCACACAGCCTGAAAAATAGTTTATTTTTAATGTTTGTTAGTTGAAACATATAAGACAATTATTTGAAATAATTATCAATATTGTAATAGATTAAATTATTCTAAAGATAGTGACAATATTAGGTATTGTATAATTATACCTTTTAGAAAAGCTATTCATGCTTGGAAAAAATCTGATTAATTGTTAATCTGTTTAACTCTTAAAAGTAATGCCTTTAAAAATATGTCATTCTTCCTATGAAGCCAGTACGATTTTTACAACGATGGAGTGCTGTTTTCATTGAGGTGTCCCAATATATTTAAAAACTGCAAGGTAAAATAATATTTCAAATATGCCATATTTACCCCTGTGTGAAGATCTAAGACTCGTTCGGAGGTCCCGGGTGCCTGGACGGAGGCCTTGTACAGAGCCAACGTGTGATGTTTCTTGAAGCCCCTTGGCGAGTAAGTAGTCTCCATAACCTCCTTGGCGATCCAGTAGAGGTCGTCACCCATGGCTGCTATGGCGTAGGTATACCTGGGCACAGGATCGTGTCTTCGGAAACCTGAGCCGTCGTAGTTTCCAGACATCATCAGCCACACGTCGTCGTCCTCGAAACCCGCCAAGAAGTACAGCCTGCGTCTCGTCACGTCCAGAGCCAGGTTTTTAACTCGGCTTTTCACATTACCCAAGACTTCTGGGAAGTCAATTTTCTTAATGTTTTTGCCGTCCAAGTTGGTGGAATAAATCTGACTGGCAGTTGCCCATATAAGTAACCTGAAAGAACATGTAAGAGATGGAAGACATAATAACGGGCCAAGCGAACAAAAACAAAGCTTTGAGACATGAAGAATTTGATAAGGAAACATAATCAAAATTAAAATAATAGTTATGGTAGAATGAATTTTAATTCTCGTAGTAACAAACGACCATTTACATGATGAAGATGAAAGTCTTAGTTTTGTTTATGAATCATTAGATTAGGAATAATAAAAGATAGTTCCATTTGTCAAAAAGTAAAACGGGTCAAATCACAGCTACTAGTTTTCTCTTTTATAATGGTCTATGTGAGTATTATAGTGTTCCTTTATATGGGACATGTAAATAATATTTTATAAGGTAATACACATATTTTATTCAACGAGTTTCAAAAAAATTCATTGTTTTCATTTTTTCAATACCCCCATCATTTCTCTTATATCCTTTTCTTGTCTTCAGTCAATCTTTTTTACATTCTAATTGCAAAATAAAGAGCCAATGTTTCCTCTTATGGTAATTCCCTTCTTAAAACTTTAATTTAGTTCATTTCTGTCAAATGTTTATTAATAATTGTTTTACAGGGTCATCAACACCTTACCCACCAGGGTTTGGATTTTTGTTATTGTTTATGCACTGAACAGTAGAAATCTGAGACATGTTAGTAATGAGAGTGTTCTCATCATGCAGCCTTTGAAATAGAAGAAATAAATGTCATTGTTTTCCATTAAAGAAGCTAATTAAAATGTTCAATGCCCTTGCAGAAATAATAACTCTTGAGTAAATACTAAAGTTCCTCGCAATTAGATTTTCCTTTTTACTCGTCTCTATTTGGGCAAGTCACGGTCACGAACTTAAAAAGGATGACCCTTGGAACGTAGATAATTCTGTTCAACCTTCATGCATGAAACCTTCTGCGGGTGGAAAAACCAAAAAACGTACAATAAGGCATTGCTGTTTTTATAATTAATCTGCAAACAGTCTGTCACTCCAAAATTATACAATTTACAGTTTTTGGTTTATTTTGCAACGAATGGCTTTTAGTATGGCAGATAGGCAATTTCATTTTCCACCCAACCCAATCCAACTCATTCCTCACACTACGACCCACCACAAAGACACAACCCAACTTCCACATCCAATTCCACCAATCCCCAAACCCACCCATCCACCTCCTCACCATCCATTTTTTTTTCCCCCCGAAAACCACCAGCCATTCCAACCAACCACTCAACCACCATTCGCCATCCATTTTCCCACACCCCCACCACACCCAACATCCCCAACCACCATCAATCCTATTCCAAGCAAACATCCAAAATCCAAAACCAAGTACCCTACCAGATCCCACCACCCCCCCCAGAATCCACCAAAACCAACACCACCAACCACTCCACTTTCCCACAAATTCCACCATCCACCAACACCCCCAAATCCAATATCCATATTCCAACCAATCCCTAATCCCTCCATCCACCCTCCCACCAAAAACAAACGATCCACTAACCCCCCCCAATCTCCAAAACACAACCAACCTTTCCAAAAATCCACTCAGCTCCACGGATCCATCCCGTAATTCCAATCCCCACGACTTTCACAACAGCCCACACCCTTCCCTCCACCCATCCGATACATTCCCCAAATCTCAACAAGATCCAAAGTCCCCCTCCCCACCAACAAACCCAGATCCGACCTCACCAAAACAATCCACAATCCTACCTCCAACCCACATTTCCAAAAAGCGTTCCACCCCCAACCATATAACTCCTAAACCTTCCAACCTGAACAATCCAATTACCAAACCGACCCACCACCAACCCCCTCCACAAACATTCACCCCCCCCCACCCAACGCTTAGTGCCTACATGCTGTGCTTAAGTCGCGTCTGTTCCCTCCGAGTACGACCATATAAATAAAAACTTCAATTGTTGTCCTCCGATATGTATCCACACAAACATATAAACACTACGTAAGCTGTGTTTGAGTAATACATTTTACGTATAGGGTTAAAGCTGGAAGTGAGAAAACATGCTGGAGGTCCATACTAAGAGTACAAACAGCGCTACTGGGCATGATTTGCAAATTATTTGTGATCCTGAGTCTCCCAGAATTTTTTTTCTTGCATTTTCCCTTGCTTTACGAAGATGTAACACAGTCGTATGTTTGCCACTACCTGGTCATAGAATTGCTCTTCATTGAGGCTAGTATAAATCCACAATTAGCACTTCGTGGCTGGCGATAATGATAGTTTTGGAAATTCAATGTTTAAGTACATTAAAAAAAACTTAATTTGTCTTCCAACTTGGTTTTTCGGGATATTTCTCGTTAAAAGCCCGATGTAATCTACTTTTTATTCAGTATAATCGTGGCTCAAGTACTCCTTGTTACTCTAGCCCTAAGAATAGATGGCTTTCCTTGTCTGGGAAGAGTTTGCACAGTGGTTGTTTTTCAATTCGTTGGTTTGTCTTCATGAGTGTATTTTTTGTTTTCCAATTCCCACCTTTGGAGTAAACCAGAGTTTTTTTTTCAATACGCCTTTTGGTGACCCAGCAAAAAGTCCTTGAAATATTTTTTTTACATACTCTTGACAAATTTTTCCAGAACCCATCAAAAAGAAACACTGAGTGAATATAATTGTTTGCTTTGTGGCTTGATTCTGCAACTACACCTATTGCGCCGCGCGATTAATAGGGCACAGGATTATTAAGCCCCATTAGGTAAGTTAAATTTTGCGTTGTTTCACAATCAGATATTTTTTGTAAAGTCGTAAACAACTTCAGCTTTTGTGTTTTCATCATCTAACTTTGTCAGTAAATATTTGCATTTGCAGCATCAACCTAAAAATAAAGTTTGTCACAATATAGTTGCATAAATTAAAACAAAAACAGATTTGGCACCGTTAATTCTCCCCAGACTCTTCAATTTCCTTTACTCCCATTTTTTAACAATGCGTATCCCTGCGAGGCTTAATACGCGCAATATAACCTCAAATTGTAAACTTTCGAAAACATGACCTACCTAAATTTTTATATGCATGAATAAACTACGAAACCTTCATATATACACTAGATTACGTATAATAACATATGCTTGACATTTACAAGGTGGTGTAGGTTTTTGCATTCCACTAGTTTATTTTGTATGGCAGTGGTCGGCCCATTTCACAGCAGTTCCGCAATTCTTTTTTACGAGCAGTTTTGCCAAGATCCTTCACCTTTTCCTCCTCCTGCCTTTCAGGCTTCCCATCATCACTCATTTGCACACAAAGTACTTAGAATCGATGACTAATCACAATCTTTAAATATAGCACAATAAAAAGCTAACAAAAATGCAAACAAAACACGTTCATACAGTTGCCAGGAACGCTATGACCTGCGGTAATCCGCACTGTGGCCTCACTATATAGAAAGCCAAGAAGTTAGCATTTGGCGCGCATGCTATCTTGAGTGGATTGTTTTTTTAAACTATTTCAAGAAGCAACAGTCCCACTTGGAGCTCCGTTATATAGATTACACGCCTTGCTGCATAGAACGTAATTTTCGGGGGAAAAAAAACTGTGCATTTTTCAATTATTTTGTCACTTAGCCCATTATATTTTTCCACTCTTCCAGGTTTGCATTTTATTAGATGAGGAGAAGGCGACACGCTGAAAAGTACTAGTGCAGGTTTATCTTTGGTAAACAACTAAAACATGATAATTTGTAGTCGAGACTATTATAATTAGAAAAAAATGCTTAGTAAGTGATATCTTTAAATTCTATGGAACCTAATATGTTTGTCAACTGAAATTGTTACTTGTGCCAGAATTCTGTATTGTGTAGACCTGTTTACAAATTAATATATTACATTTTAATGGGTTGTTCCTAGCCATATTAAATTGATTCCAAATATCATTATAATGGAAAATAATTTCATGTCCCTTTGTATATTATATCTTATCTGTGTACACAGAAATAAGCTATGTTGGGAAGGGCTGATTCGATGCGAATCTTGAATTTAGCTCCAGTTCAACTTCCTCTTCGTGTAACATCTGAAGTCTGACGCTGTTGCAGACTTGACTCCTAAAATCTGGAGTCGTGTTCGTCTGAAGGGATCCAAAAAGAGTCTGGAAAGAAAAACCCTGATTTCAAAATAATGCAGAGGATTTGTTTCGAGCTTCTTCGTTCTTCTTCATCTACTACTTTTGGATCCCTTCAGACGAACATGACTCCAGATGTCAGGATTTAAGTATGCAAAAGCATCAGATTTTCGATGGCGCACGTAAGAGGAAGGTTATCTGTATAGATATACATATAATAGACTAAATAGATTTTGCAAAATGGAAGAGATATGCATTATGAAATAAATATTTTCATGCAGAGAGAATAAAATGAATTGTTCCATAAAGTAACTACACGGGATGAGTAATACATGTGTTGACCATATTCTTGTTTCTAACAACTCTATAACCTGAAAAAAGGAACATTTGAGACGCAAACTTCTTCAAAACTGACTTAAGAAAGCTAAGAAATTAAAAACCCATTGATATCTCGTTGAATAAGACAATGGAGATAGAATGAACCATGCGAGACTTACATATTATATAATCTATTTCTATAATATAGTTTTTACGAACATTAAATAAACGTTTAAATAAAGTACTATTTTTTGGAAAACGTATGGTTTAAGTTTTGAATCAGTCGTTTTTCAAAGAAAATTAAAGGTAATTAAACTATAGATTTTTGGACTTATTTGCTGAAAAGGTAGCGGAGGTTCTCTTACAACATTAAGAACTATTTGATTTATTACGAATGCGATAATACTGAAGACGTTCCTGCAGTAAGCGAATGTCTTGAATCTCTACCCCAGGGTCAAAGTCATGACACCTTGAACCTCTTGTAGGAGAAACTTACCCAGCATGAGGGTCTATCAGCATCTTCTTGTGGTAGGTCTCGATGTAGTAGCCGCGGAAGATGACGGTATGATCGGAGCCGTCAATGGCAGACCTGTGAATCATGAATACGGGGCCGGCAGTCCAGTAGAGTGTGTCGTGCACCCAGTCCACGGCCATGGACATGAAACTGTACTCGTCCTCACTGTATACCACCGGCCGGTATTCGTAAGAGGAGGTCATAGTCAGAGGGCACCTATAAATTGTAGGAGTTTAGTGTTTCGCAAGAAAAAAAAAAATATAGTAAAGTATTAAATAAAGAAATATTTATATATCCACATATTTACTATATTTAGCAATTTATATACATTCCAATTAACACAAAAAAGTCAAAGTTGACAACAACGAATTAAGTAAAATCATGAAAATACAAATCATAAAATCCAGGACTGGGCCAGGATAAGAACCAACGAAAAATCACGACATAACAAACTTGTACCGCAGAAACATAATGATGCACACACCTTGCCTGCAACTCAAACCTGCAAGTCATGTGGTTTCTCGATGAACAAGTTATACTAACCATTACGAAACAAATGAACGCACCTTATTATCTGCCGCTTTGTGAGGGCGAACACTTCTTTTCTGGCGTAGTGATAATCTACCTCCTTCATCATCTGCTCGTTCTCCATCATCAAGGAGGTTTGTTCTCCAGAGGTCGTGTTGTAAACGCTGACGCCTTTATTGCTAACCACCAGCACTTGGATTCCATGGGACGCTGTCGACAAAACATTGTAAATGATAAGGTCTGCTTGGGGAGGATCCTTTATTATTGTTACACAAAAGTGAATTAATTAATTTTTCTCAAAATGTGAAAACTAATTTAAGGTTTTTAATTTGCGTCCAACACAAAATGTTCTTGAGTTTAATCAATTCTCAGAGGTTGCTATGCTGATTACCAAGATGTTTGTATGGTGCCTAAACAGGGGTTGATACACAATTATTTTCTGAAACACTTTTGGACTAAATAAAGATAATTTGGTAGTTAAACCGATTAAACGACATTGGAACTTTTTTGTAGGCTTATAAAAAGTTACTTTTAATCAAATATAATTTTCATATTTACTAATGATAGAAACCTATTAAATAATTAATAATTGATGGTATAAACTTTAAATTTCGAGTAAGTAAATTTCGTTTTCAATTTCTCTGATGTTATTCATTTCAGGTGTGTAAATTGTGGATCATTTTAAACTTAAAACAATGGAAACTTATTCACACTTACCATAAATTGTTCAAGTTATAGTTTGTTTTAATATTAACATTTATTTTGTATGAATAGCTAACAGCCATAATATTACCATAGATTTTAATAAAATTTTCATGGCTTAAATATATATATATATATATATATATACATATATATTCGGCATACTGTTAAGTAATAAATTGAGAAAGGAATAGACTTTAGTATATTCTCAAAAGTCCTCAAATGAAATATTTAATTTTTTAAACATAGAAAGCTTATCTTTTATTTATGTATAATGCTGTCTGAGAGAAATTTAACTGACTTTTATTATTAAAACATTGTTTTTTCACATTTTGTACTTTTTATAGTTGCTCAATATTATTAATGCAGTAATATTTCATATTCAGTAATATTTCATATTTCATATTTTTTATATTCATTACACTTGGCAAGCAACGATTACTGCAATATAAATTATGTATGATAATTACTATATACCTCCTGATAATGTATGAATGTATTACTGTTAAGAGAGATATATGCATATATTAATTTTATTAGTTCTTGATGTCTTAGCAATAAAAATTAACATACAAAATCCCAAAAATATTTAAGATAAACATAATATCAAGCCTAAAACAGAACTATTCGTGATTTATGACTTAAATTTAAATTCAACTTTAGCAGAATTTAGTACTACATATTTCAAATACCTATAGAGTTTAAAGTAAATTATAGTAAAATGATAATAAAATAGAAATATCGTAACAACCTTAGTACCAGTAATGAATGTAAGCAGCGCAACATCAAACACACACCACATTGTATACTGTTATTTCACCCTGGACAATAAACAACAAATGTTTCTTATGTTAATGCAAGTGCTACATGGTCGAGTAGCCAAATGATATATTTAACTGATATCGAAGAGATCTCATTTCACGATAGATGATACGCTGATAACACTATCGTGCACAATAATATAAGTGTTTCTGTTTTAAAATTCTCTCTCTTAATACCTTTCATTGCTAAAACTGGTGCAATATCCGTATGAAGTCTTACCAGGCGCTTTTTAAAATACGAGGAAATTACTAAGATATTTTTACTCACTTTTCAGATTTTGTGACGAGATAAATGCCCTTTGTTTAGAGATATTACGTGTAAGATTCTTCAGTTAGTAGAATAATATCACGCAGTCACTTAACAGTCTATTAAAACAGCGTCAGAGTTTTTCTAAAACTATTTTTATTTATATCCTTTTCATTGCAATTTTCCATGGCATGAACTATTAAAATAAAATACAATTTCAGAGACATTTCCTATACTTTAAAAATTTGTATTTAATGGAAGACACATAATAGAACCTTCAGTAATACATCATTACAAAGAGTATTAAAACAGTTTTCACTCAAAAAAAGTTCAGAGATATTTAATATGACCCCCACCCCAGACTCTCGAGCAATAATAACCCGATACTCAAACTCAATCCACACTCTCAGTAGCATATCAGGCGTAACAGGTTGGATAGTTGTTGTTATTTCTTGTTTCAAATCAACAATGGTGGCTGGGAGAGGTGGCCGAAACACCATATCCTTAACGTACCCCCATAAGAAAAAATCATAGGGGATAAGGTTAGGGCTTCTTGGAGGCCAGTGATGAAGTGCTCTGTCTCGGTCTGCCTGGCGGCCGATCCATCGCTTCGGGTAGTTGACGTTCAGGTAGTCACGGACAGATAAGTTCCAATGTGGTGGCGCTACATTCTGCTGAAATATGAATTGTTGTGCTGCTTGTTCGAGCTGAGAGAACAGCCAATTCTCCAACATCTCCAGATACTGTAGTCCAGTTACAGTAGCACCCTCGAAGAAAAAGGGACCAAAGCTGTGTATTGGCTGAAATTACACAGAAAACATTCACCTTAGACGAGTCACGTTCATGTTCAATTATTCCCGCGGATTATCAGTGCCCCATATATGGACATTGTGCCGGTTAACTTTCCCGTTAGTGTGGAAAGTAGTAAACGAAAGAATTTGTCTGTTTCCATTAGAGCAAGGATAACCTCACAGAAATCGATTCTTTTAATCCTATCAGCTGCAGAAAGGGCTTGAACCAATTTCAGACGATAAGGTTTTCATTAATAATCTTTTTCGTAGGACTCTCCATATAGTTGTTCGTGGAAGATGCAGCTCTCTGCTAGCTCTTCGAGTCGATTTACCTGGGCTGCGAACAAATGCTTGCTGCATGTGTGCTACATATTCATGACTCGTGCGCGGCCGTCCAAAACTTTTCTCTTTGCACAAACACCCATCTACACTAATATTATAAAGAGGAACACTTTGTTTGTATGCATGTTTGTAATGAATAAGCTCAAAAATTACTGGACCGATTTAACAAATTCTTTTACCATTCGAAAGCTACATTGTCAACGAGTAACATAGGCTAAATTTAATTTTGGGCAAAAAAATAGTGTTCCTTAAGATATTTGAGTTTTTCGGACACAAGGTGTAAAAAATCAACCAGAAAAGTTACTTATTTTGCGTACGCTGCCTAAACTATAATAGATAGAACCATAAAATTTTCTAATTAATTGTAGATCTTATAAATATCTACATACAAGTCCGCGACACACTATATCTATCTATGTCGAGTAAGGCACAACAACCATTTTTATTATTTAAAAATCTTGAACTACTTTTGGACTACATTTAAACGCGTTTATTTTACTCATGCTATTAATCCTTATCAAAATAAATTATTTCATCACTAAGTACAGTTTATGTAGATAATATTTGGTCCTTGAATGATTAAAATTGGACGATTGGTTTTGAAGTTATGGCGAAATTAAAATATTACGATTTCTGCTGCACGGCGCGCTGCGAAGTGGGCGTCACCAAAAGCTCTGCTAATATCATGGGTGGTATCACTTTTGTATTTGCTGGAGATTTCCGACAAACGTTTCCAGTCGTCAACAGAGGTACGCGAGCAGATATTATGAAGGCATGTTTAAAATCGTCTCACCTTTGGACATCTGTTCAACATTTGAATTTGCGCACCAATATGAGAGCTCATCTACATGGAAATACGCATAGAAATTTTCCACAACAGTTGCTGAAACTTGGAGAAGGAATTTTTCCATCTTTAAATTTGGGCACCGATTATGCGGTTACTTTGGATGAGTCTCTAGGCCAAATAGTCCATAATTTAGATAGTCTGATATATGCTATATATCCTGACATCGAAAACTTACATCAACATGATTTTCGTTGGCTATGATGTAGAGCAATAGTTTTTCCCCAGGAATGAAACAGTCAACGAAATAAAAAATTTAATTATGCAGAAAGTACCGGGTGAAGTTAAGTGCTATAAATCCATAGACACCGTCACTAACATCGAGGACTCAGTGCACTACCCCACGAATTTTTTAATTCTCTGAACCCCGTTGGGCTACCACCTCATGAACTGTCGTTAAAAGTTGGCACGCCGATAATGCTTCTCAGAAATTTAAGCCCCCCAACATGTGTAATGGCACGAGACTTTTTATAAAGGAGCTAAACGATAATTTAATAGTAGCGAAGATTATCACCGGCCCTGCAGCTGGTGAATCGGCTCATAGAATAAGAACACCCATGATCCCTACTGATTTGTCTATACCCTTCAAAAGGCTCCAATTTCCAGTACAAATTTATTTCGCACTAACGATAAACAAATCCCAGGGCCAAAAATTCAAATTAGTTGGAATTGATTAACGAAAAGAATGTTTTACGCATGGGGTTTTTACGTTGCCCTATCATGGGTCGGGGCTCCCGACCATTAGTATATGCTGTTACCTGAAAATAATTTAACGTCAAATGTTGTTTATAGAGAAGATCCATAATAATCGCTTTAGTTATCTATCCTAAAACAACGGGTTGCATTCCGTGACTGCCGGCAGAAGTGAAAACTTAGTATTAATTACATTTTTAATATTTTCATCATTAACAACTTTAACATCCACAGAAAGACAATCTGTGCAGGCTGCGGATAATGACTGCGTCGTCGATGTTAGTGTCAGTGTCTGTGAATTGACCTGGGAATCATTTTGCTGACCGTGTGGTTTTCCTGTGTAGATTTATTGCAGCTGTAACCGACATCCACGCGGGCGGAGTTGCGGGCGACCGCTATTTATAATAATATCATCGTATACTTTTAGCGGTATCAGTAACTATACAGAGTAAGTTTTTATGAATAAAAAAAAAAAACATTAATTTTTTGGTGTTTTGTTATGTTTATATTCCGTCATCGTTTACAGCGCCCCATACTTCTACTACTCATACACTACATCCTCACATACTTATAATAATGTATTCATTTTATTTTACTGAAATAATTTTTAAAAAGAGTTTATGTGGCAAAACAACGTTTGCCGGGTCCACTATGTATGATAACATGCTTCATACATTAGAGAACTACTGATAATTTCAAGACGTAAATAAAAACATTTTTGCGCTTATATTACAAAAGCTAGCCTCTACGAGATAGATCAAAATAATGTTCTAAGTAAAAATGCAGGGACATCGCGGTTGCGGCGGTACCGGCTGGCCGGAGGCGCAGCACGGCGCATGTACAATGAAGTCAGCTGTGACATGCATCTATCTTTCTGATATAAGAGGTTGAAAACAAAATAAAATCGTAAGAAATCATAAAAAACGCTAACGAAGTAGCGGGCGGGTCGCTAGTTCTCTATAAACTGTTTATACCAACGTTTGATACACCCCCTATCAGGTTGAACACCATACTTCGTTCGAAATTCACGCTGAACAGCTGTCGTTGATTCACTTCTGCCGTACTCAATAACACAAAAAGCTTTCTATTTAGCAATCGCTATCTTAGCATCAACTGACGACACCTTGTTAACAGTGCCTCAAGTGAACAAATGAGCAACTAAATTAAACTTTAGAACTTCATTAATTGGCCGACAGATAGTGCTTAGCTCTCCTTTTATTCTCTGCAGAATTATAAATTTCTAAAGTTGTGGTATTCTTTTTGAATCACCATGTATTTTGAGTACAGGAAATGTCTCTGTCAGGGTTTTAGTGTTGAAATATTATCCTCTTCATCAGATGTCAAACAAATCTGAAGACTAAATCTTGCAAAAACAATTAGAGCAAAACGTATGGTAATTAGCTCACCAGAATAAAACTTGACAAAATAACAAGTTGTACGTTAAGAAACAAACCATCTACAATCTAAGTCCATGGCGAGAATAAATCCAAATAAAGCTACTACAAAGAAACAAGCACACTACATGACACAAGTCACACGCACTAGGGAATACATAGTCTCTTATTTTTGTAACATGAAAAGTTAGTTATGAAAATTTCCGAAATTCTATTTTGATATATTATGCTTACTTCAGAGAAAAAAGTCTCACTATAGTTGCAAAAAGACGACAACATCGTTGGGAAAGGAATTTATCGGGGAATTTTATCTAAAAAAAGGAATTTTTAAATTCATCTTACTGTAATACTTTTAAATAAAACATGTTTAATCAAATTTGTAAATTTGGATTGAAATTCGTAGGAATTGAAACAGACCTGTCGGTTACAAAAGATCTTAATCCTAGGACACCGTAAAGATTTGCAATTTTTAGAACAATCTTTCTTATACAATAAGAAACGTTCAAATGAGTTCCCTACCATCTTTCATATAACAACTACTAGGCTGTCAAAGATTAAGCGCTTATGGCGGAAAGTATGCTTCAGCCCATTTCGATTTTCTTTTTCATTGGATCCTTTCGTAATTAGATTTAACTTAATTTAGACCCTTCTTCGATCAGTTGTATAAGTCAATGATGGTGATAGGATCGTACTGGTTTTATTACATCAGGTTAGCTATCAGGATGTCATTACACATTAAGCGATGAATGCAAGATATCTGTAATTATCTAAAACCTATCTAAAAATGTGATTGCCTGCTGTAGGCTAAATAGAATAGATTTAACCCTTATCCATATTTTATAAATACTAGTACGATCTTTTAAGAGAAAATAACAGATTAACCGATTTTTTGTTTAAGTGTATAATGGGTAATTTGAAATAAAAAAGATTTATCATTTTTGATATCGTTATATGTTACAAAAAAGACTACTAAGTTTGAGTTAGAGTCTATCCTATTCTTCAGGTTTCGTACAATCTTAAAATCTAAGATTAAGAAATATAAAGGTGATACATGTATAATTAATCCACTAAAATTAAGCTTTCCAACACAAAAATAAGTATTAAAAAAATCAAGCATTTATCTAAACGTTCATAATGGTTAGAAGAGGGAAAAACATGTCACCACACAAAATAGACACACAGCACAGCACATGCGGCACACACCATGGAAAACGAAAGGCTGAAGGGACTTCTTTAGGTGTTGTGATACCTGAAAAAGAATATAAATTCCAATACTTAAAATTTAATGTTTTGGAACATGTGATGACAAATGTCTGAAATCCTATTATATTTTCAACACAGGAACTTTATATATTATTTTGCTCATCTTAAAATAAAAAAAAAATTATGTGATTAGTTTAAAGATATATGTTTCTTTGGAATTATTGAAGGTTACTACTTTTGGAAGAGCTTTTGTTACAGGGGAACTAAAATCCAACATTATTAGAAATAACAGACGTTCTTGGACTTACATTGAATATTACATGTCATAATGACGATCGGTCCTTGTTTCTACCTCCCAGAAGGAGGCCACTCTGCCCTTATCTACTATTTGTCATTAGGCTATATAAGTAGGTAAATACATACATAAATATTATAAATATAAAAAGTAAACGAGCTCTCACGTGATGTGAGCTTGAATTCAGGTACTATCTCTAGGATTTATTTTTCGCCAGAAGAGCGGAGGTTGCCACCAAAATCCGCACCCAAATGGCCAGGGCCATTTTCAGTCAGTGGTTATCCGACCTCAGATCACGTGCCTGATTATCCAACGTGATCTGTCGTCGGAAAAGTTAGCTTCAGTGGTGCCTTCCTGTACTTCAAGAAACAAAAACATCTTTCGAGTAGTAACCAAATTCAAGCTCAGATCCCTCAGATACGTGAGCCCTGGTAAAGGTTGTATTTAACTTTGGTACTAATAGTGACATATTATGATAACCTGATCTAAACCTACTTATATTGCCTAAAAAGTAGATAGAGACAGAGCGCCCTCCTTCTCGGTGACATCGCTTCCTTTAGGGAGGCAGAAAACAATAACTGATCGTCATAATGCCATATCATTTTCATTTTAGATTAAAATATAGTGGTCTCCGGAAAATGCCAAAATAACTTTTCTTTCGTATATCCCTTAGGGTACACTATTGGTATTTTATTTTCTTAAACAATTCCATTAGAATAATGAAAAACTGCATAAAAGATGGTCCGAAGACCGTGTGTTGTGGTTGACTGACTTGCGAAATATTTAAGAAAGTAAAGGAACTATAAAACTAGACTTAAAGATAATCTAAGTGTACCTTATATTATTCAGACTTAATATTTACAACACCAAAACATTTTCATTTTATAATATAAAAAACAAAACAAAACAAAAACAAAAAATTCAAATTAAAGTATAATAATTCTATACATTTCTACAGTACAAAACAATTCAAGAATAATATATATTTTAAAACAAACATTCAAATCGGTCAAACATCGTGCAAAACAAATTGGAATTACTAATACCAAGTAATTTAATTTAAATTAATCCCTGTTATTGATCAATAGTGGGATCGTTTAGTGGTTAGGAAATTGCGTTGTGAAGTACGCTATTGTATTAATGGAGTATACAGGTCATTGTCCTTGACATTGAAAATGCTGTTTTTAACCATTTTGAGATAATAAGCTTCTAAGGAATGTGAAATTTCATAGAAAGATAACCTTGTTATAACGCTTCCTTTATTCCTCTTATATTGCAAAAAGGTTATATTGTGTCAATGCAAGAAAGGTTGTAAAGAATATATTGTGAACGATTATAGCAGTATAGGATGTTCAAGGTCTCCTTCACCGATTCGGTTGTTCTTATGTTCTAGTGTGAGTGTTTATGTTATTTAGATGTAATTAAATAAGTAATTATCTAAATTATATATAATTTAAATGTCTTCGATTTGTCTGCGCATTCGCTTTAATGAAATTTTCGAACATAGTCTCTAATTCTGAATGCACGGGGTGAAATCTGATAACTAAGTTTTTGTAATCTTTATAATATTTATAATTTTTACAAAATATTAAGGAAGTTTATTAAAAATAAATGAAACAATAATGATTCTTAACTTAGAACTTCCATTCAGGAACATAGCCCGAATAAATAGACGAAGTTGAAAGCAACAAATTCCGCCGCGTAATAAAAGGAAATTTAACTCAAACTGTAAACAACCTCGTTGATCTATAGCCAGTGTGCGGGAGAAGAAAGAAAGTTCTTAATATTACTGTTTGGAAATTGCTTTCTAACAATTTTAATTTCGCAACTTCCAGAAGAAACTTTAATATCGTTTTAGTAGCAAACAACTTTCCGCTAATAGATTCAAAGCGTTTGGTAAACGGATAGTTTCGGAGAGTCAACACTTTTTAATCTTACTCGAATAAACTTCATTATGGTTTAACAACACTAAGTTTTACTTTATTTATACTGGAAGTTTACTGTTCATATTCAAATATAACGTTTCCAATGGTTTATTATCCATTTCAGTGAAAAGAGGATAACGTGTCTTAAATATTTATGCAGCTTGAAAGAATTTAAATCCCATAGTATTAATTATATATAACTTTATAAAGTATTAATGTATAAAATATTTAAACACCTTAAAATAATATATTGCTGAAAAAAAAAATAAATATAACGCTAAATGGTATTTTTATAGATGAGAGAAATAAAACACCATTATATTGAATTACGTAAGTGTAAAGTTGAGAAAGAAAAAAAGGAATTCACGTTACGTAAGACTTATAAATATTTATATAACATTTTTGTTTAAAAATATAAAATAGACCCAATCACCTGCAATGTATTATGTCATGGAAAATAACAAAGGTCATGCAATTTATTATAAATTAGGAAAACAAGACTTTAGGTAATGCGAGTAGACTGTGTGTTTCAATTTCAAAGATATCAGACACTAAAGATTTATTTTAAGTGTAGTCCAACTTTTAATACCCAATTTTCCATAAATAATCTATTGTTTTGGACCTTTAAGGCCACATGAATGGAGGGAGCAATAATAGTCAAACGATATTTAAAAAGATCTTTAATTGGAAGGTAATGGTGTAATTTGTTTGGTTTGTTTGATTTTTTCGGGGTTGTTGCTAGTGTTTAAGTATTGAGCAAACAACTAGAAAAAATCTGGTTTTGGTGTATTTTAAATAAAGTTTTACGTTTCACGACGTAATTTTATAGGAAAATATCAGATAGGTATTGATAAAGCCCGAAAACACAGAAAAAGTTATTAAGTGATACACCAGAATTTTACATTTTACTCTATAATTAAATAGTCCTGGTAGTGAACGAACAATGACATATAAAAAGCCTACCACGCGGTGACCTCACCCCACTCCCCTCCACCGATCAAACCAATGTAAGTCTACACAAAAAATTCACAACGACAGAGTAAAGTTCCTAAAATGCAATAGCATTATAGAGTGTGAACAGTAAATGCCTAAATGAATATATTCTAAGAAATATTGCTTAATAAAATGCAGGTTTTCCTTTTACACTTAGTCGTCCAATTTTGCTTTACAATGGACGCGTCCTTGCGCAATGCATATAGGTATTAAAAAAATAATTAAATTTTATGAAATATTATATTCTTTATATGAATAAAGGAGCTTGTTTCGGTAAAAATGTGTAATTTTTTATGTAATTAGTTAAAAACTTACAGTTACAACTTACAGGACACATAAGTTACATTTTTCATGTGTTATATTTTAGATTTTTTCCGACATACATTTTCATGGGAAACTAGATTACAGTCTGTATGATGTAACCTGCCTCCTGGAACCTATCTAGTGTGGAAGCTAGTTGATGAATAATTGAGGAAACAGCTGCTGACGGCTGAGAGTGCCGGAAAATGGCCCGGGCCAGTTCCAGGTAGCTGAGGGTCCAGGAGACAGGTTAAATCATACAGACTATAGTATTCAGCAACCCCGAAATATAAATCAGGAAAAAACAATTACACCAGAACCTTCCACTTAGACACGTATTTGGCTGGATTATACTGTTTATGTGGGTCAAAACAACTTTAACATTTCATTTGCGTCAAAAGATTTTAAAATATTCATTTGGTCACACTCTTTCTAAGTGTCAATGTTTATTACGTAGACAGATTATTTTTAGTTGCTAGGTGCTAGGCTTACGCGGCCATGTTGTAAATAACATCTTGATTTCTTGCATAATACTGAGCCTAACACTCCTTACCCAACTGAAGTCTTGAAGTATTTCGGCTACACTGTGGAGATTATCTTAAGTCAACAGATGCTTAAGTGAAACAGAATTTAACGTTTGTCGATCGAGAATATCGATATCAGCGACATCGAAATATTTCAAGACTGTTTTAAAATGATATCGATCATTGGACACATGCTCAGGAAGGAACTGAGAATCCTGTATGTTACAGGACTCTCAGTTCAATAGAAGCAAGAACAGATGATAGTTACTCCTATAACACCAGCTCAGGAAGGAACTGAGAATCCTGTATGTTACAGGACTTTACAATAGAAGCAAGAACAGATGATAGTTACTCCTATAACACCAGCTCAGGAAGGAACTGAGAATCCTGTATGTTACAGGACTTTACAATAGAAGCAAGAACAGATGATAGTTACTCCTATAACACCAGCTCAGGAAGGAACTGAGAATCCTGTATGTTACAGGACTTTACAATAGAAGCAAGAACAGATGATAGTTACTCCTATAACACCAAACACAGGAGCAACTTCCTCCTAAATTAATATAATCTCAGATTAGTTGAGAAGAATCCGTCATGACGAGGAGCGTTCATTCTGTCCCTAAGAGGAATTCCAGAAAAGAAATTAAAACTTAAACAAATGGCTGCAGGAGCGTCTAACCTACACCATCCAGGACTTTAATCAATGTAGGACATACAAACCTTTAAACACACTAACTGTAATATAAACATCTATGATATTTGCTCTGATCTTCAAGAATATGCGCAATAAAGAAATGTTCCATTCTGTATATTATTAAAGCTGTAACATAAAACTAATTGTTAAAAACGTCATTCTTCAGAATAATTGAGTGCCGATAGGTTTATTATCAATTGAATAATGTTATAAATAAAATATAATATTATTGAACACGCACTAGCTGAATCAATTAAAAATGACACATTTGCGTTAAAAATATTAAAAACGGATATAATGATTATATATATACTGACTTAAAAGTGAAATATATTTTTCACTTTGTATAAGATTATAATTATTAAACTGTTTGGTTTATTACTTTGTAAAATATTCTCCGTAATTAAAGGTTTTACTTTTAAAGTGCGTAATATTAAATATCCGTACGTAACGGATAGTGTTGATGCATTGTAATACTATATGTGAGCTACTGATAACACTATCAGAGTGATTTATCTTTAGTAGCTTATCGACTAATAATTCACACCAGTAACGTGTTTAGCTTGGATTAATACTGTATTGGTGTTTAGCAACAGAGCCGCAACATCTGATGCTTATAGTTATGCGGTGTGTTTGTGTTGTAATCACGGGTTTAATCCTTGGTATTTGGGGTGTTTGGCAACATCTGTGACTGTTAATGTTTCAGCTTTGTTCTTTAATTAGTTAACACCACAGTAGATTTTACATTATAATAGATATACTATTAATATTAAAACTGTTAATGCACTTAAGTGAAACAATTACATTATTTTTACTTTCATAACTAACATAAAACAGTAAAAATGGCATCTTTACCACATAATTTGTATAATATACTTGTATTTTTAATTAAATAATAGTCAATTGTAAAACACTACATATACTGCAGGACAAAAAATAAAAATAAAGTGTAACATCTATTATCAAAGTAAATTAAAATGATCTACAGATTTACTGAGATATAATTTTAAAATAGGAATGTGTCCATTCTAGCTGCAAACGCGGTGAAGTTCCTGATCGTTACACACGATGGGGTGAGGCTGTACAATATGGCCGGAGGCTACAAGAACGTGATCCTGTTGCAGGACATGGTCAAGGATGTTGACTACCATCTCGCCCGGAATGACGTTTATGTGATGACTTATAGGCAGATAATAAGGTAACTTTAAGGACACATAGCTGTTTTTAACTTCTACAGAGTTCGTCCCGTTAACCCAAATTACGATGCTTAGAACACCTCTGGAAGGGCGTTCCACCCAAAACTACACCGTTATAGCAGATCCTGAAGACGAGTACCGCTTCACCTCCTTGGCTGTAGACTGGGTTCACGAAGTCCTCTACTGGACGAGTGGACCAATCTTGGTAATCCACCAAGCTTGTCTTAACGGCTCTGAACAGCGGATCATCCTCAGGTGCTGTTACATCGAGAAACATCTGAACAAACTCTTGGTGGATCCCTATGTTGGGTAGGTGCGTAAGACGTTTTCTTGGTAAATAATAAATTTAAGACTGTAACTTTGATACTAAAAAAGAAAACTTGTCTTAGGGTTGTTACAGACGTCTTTTCTGGATGACCAACAACGAAGTACATTCCGCTAATCTTCAAGGTAAGGAATACAAGAAAGATATCTTCCCAAAAATCAGCAGTATTAGGGACATTGCCATAGACGTGTATCGACAAAGAATCTACTTTCTGGCCGCTTTTAGTGGCGACGACACGTGGTTCGTAACATCAAGCGGATACGACGGTGGATACCTAAAGAGGCATGTCCAGGCTCCAAGAGTAATGTACGGGCTCGGAGCTCAGAGAGATGAAGTCTACTGGATACCGCATGACGACGACAGTTGCGTCTGGGAGGGCAACGATGTGTATCGGCACAGATTCACTCTCTACTCAGCTTCTACAGAGGATAACTCAACTGCTCGCCCATTGCTAATGTTCCCGGAGGTCAGTTTATAAGATGTTATAAAAGGCATGTTATAAGAAAATTCCGAGTCATTACCAAAGTCTACTGAAAGAAAGTGCTGAATGTATCATTATTTTACATTTACTCATGATATTTTTAGATGTGTTTAAAATTTTTGTTACAAATCTGTCCATTTATTTCAATTAATTTCACTATAATATAACTATCTAAAAATATTAGCGTGTCATCGTGAGCCATATAAAAAACACCCCGTTTAAAGTTTTAAGATATAATGTGAGCCTTTGAACAGACACAAACACACAAACACACACACACACACACACACACACACACACACACACACACACACACACATATTATTGTTAACTATGATTTAGATCAGACTTGATTGGATTGTTTCTCTTAAATGTATGCATGCACATTGTACTATATGTAACACATTTTTAATACGGCTATCTTATGTCTTACGAATGGAATAGATATATTATTATAATTATAAATTATACTGAAAAACTTAAAACTGGGTTTGAATTAATGAGTTACTATTATTTTTGTCCTTCCATACCAGACTTTCAAACCTTACGTATGTATTAAATTTACATTTTCACCCACTCCACAACTTTTTTGACCGGTCTGAGAAACCTTTTTTACATAAATTGCTAAATTTAATTATCTTACTACTTTATTCAACACAGTACTAAGACTGATGTTTAGTTGCACGTATTGTTGAATTTGTATGTCGTTGAATATTGTTTAGATGTCGTGTACATTTTGTTGTAAATTAGTTTAAAACAATAACTGTATTGCTCAGAGTAATAAAGTATAAAATGTATTTTGTTCTAGCCTGTATGGAATTTACGAGTGATTCAGTCAGACCTTATGGAAGGAAACAGTTCACATGGAATGTGCACATGATAGGATACTTCACTTGTACGAGTATGATAGGCTGCATGCCATTGAAATATTCACAGTTTGCGGCATTCCTTACATAAGGTTCTCTCCGCATGGCTGGCTGGAAGAAGTTTCTAGGTGTTTACAACCTGTAATCGTCATTAAAACTTCGATTTGTAATTTTCAAAAACCAATAAATAATCATGGTAGTAAACGGGTAAAGAAGTTATATGATTCTCTTTACTGTACGAATATCTGTTTCATACTATTATTCATTTACCACCTGTACATTTACAAAAACTATTGAAGAAGAGAAATAAACCCCTTTCAAAGTGCTTTATAACTTTATACTTTGTAACAACAAAATCCTTGTAAATTACTATAATTGCTTCTTGTAAGACTTAATTCAAAACTAGGTATTTTAATGAGGGTAATACTTAGCATCAGTCAACAGAATCTGCTAATTATGTGATATGTCCAACCAACATAGGGCATAGGCCTGTACATTTTACATAGGCCTGGTCGTCGAATAGCACTGTGATAACATTTTTGCAATTGATAATTTCCCAATTTATTGATATTTTATCCCACACTGTCTCGTACCGCTTCTACATTTATTTAAGAAGTAAAGCATATTTATGTTATAATGATCATAAAAAAACCCTTTCAAATGAGCTTTGGGCTCTCTAGGGAAGATTACATTTACTACTAATAAGAATGTCATGCTTTGAATACTGACACGAAGAGATTATGACCTCTCTATAACCCTTTATTCAAAATTTATCAATCAGGAAAATCCCATGTTATGGATTCATACTTATCGATTTTAATGAATGTCTAAAGTGTTATACACGTGAAGATATCAATGAACTGTTGTATAAGTTTTAAAACATCTTATACATTAAATATTCTTATTCTTGATGCGTTACAGTTTTGGAATCTTAATGAAATAAATATCCATAAATTACTGGAAATATTGCTGTAGGCATGTCATTATACGAGTGCTTTGAAAATGTTTAATTTGTGTTGCATATGTTTCGTTTTTTGTGTTAAGATCTAACTCAAGATACAATTGGCATAACATATGACCTAGTTATGAATACAAATTATGTATACTCATTATTTTTTATGATTTTTGTTTCTTTTGAATAACAGATTTCGTATAAATGAAGTTATAAATGAGAATTAAGTTTTTCCAATGATGTTTGTAGTACACTAATATGTATACGTAAAGTTTTTGTAACCTGAATTGGAAGCAAATTTTAAATAAATTCCTAATATTTTAGTCGAGTAAACTTTGGAAGCAGTAACAATTTAAAAATGAATTAAGATAATAGTAGATTAATTTTAAACTAAAACTCTTTAAAGTTACTTAAAGGCAACTAAAGTGAAAGAAATGCTTCAGCTACTCAACCAATACATCTATTATTTTAATTTGAACTTTGGAATGAAGGTGGAAAGATTTATAATGTAATTTAGTAATATAAAAATACCTTTATCTATATATATATATATATATATATATATATATATATATATATATATATATATATACATAAGTTAAGAATATAGAATCATACATAATTTTATATTAGCGTAAAATTACATAAAATATTAAACTCCCACAATATAAGCCATGCTTAATGCTGGCTTAAAAAAGAAAATTACGTTTGATATTAATAGGCTTATAAGGTGATATTTTAAGTTAATATAATGTAAAACAATAATTAAAACATAACCAATTTAATCATCCATTAATATATAACTCAAGAACGCCATAAGACTGGCTGGATACTCAAATGTACATTTTTGTCTCTCTAAACAATGCTTGAACCTCTATTCCACCGTGAAAAATGCCATGACGTCAATACCTACCAATAAAATGTCCTTGTGCTGTATTGCGGGTTGCATATTTCATGTTTTACGGCCTAGATGTAATTAAACTCTCCCTGCCTGACACAAACTGCAGGAGGCAGTTTACCAGAATAGTTTCACTTTAATTCTCCTATTATTAATATGTTGATTTTACGTTTGTAAGTTGATTTTAATTCTCCTATTATTAATATGTTGATTTTACGTTTGTAAGTTGAGTCGTTGTTAAAAGTTGTCTCAACGAATACTAGGATACTGGTGTCTTGTTTGATCATTGATTTTACCGTAGTTCTAGATTTAGATTATTATTTACCAGTGTATAAATATTAGAAAGCCATCTCTTCAGTTATACCAATAGTCGGGTTAGTAGCTTGGTTAGTTGCTAGAGGGGCACATAAAGGACGTGTTAGTCGAGAAGTTATGTTAATCTGCAGTTAAATCCCATTGTATCATTAAGTTCCAACCAGTTTAACGCTAAGATTGCGCATTTTTTATAATCGGTAACCTTTTTTTGGTCACTTACATCGTAACTTTTTATATCAGACAAAACTTGGTAACTAAATAGTATTTGTATATTGCTTAGCTAAGTTTCTTAGCCAGTCATAAACAATAAACCTTAAAATGGTGGGCATTTGTATTAATATCAAGCATATTATCAAGAGAAAGAAAAATGGAAACTTTTAATGAACTTTGAAAGTAATTCTAAGCTCTATTCTTACTTAATTTCGATACTTTTAAGGTTTAGAGGTGAAAAAGCAAAAGCAAAGAATGTCTTATTTTACCAGGCGAAGTTAGGGCTAAGAAGCCCTCTCTAACATTTAACCTGGGGACCAACGGCTTAAAGGTGACTTCCGAACCACCACCAATGACCGGGCAGGCGGGCCGCTTGCAAGGACAGGATCGCTCAGCGGTCACCTGTCCAAGCAGCAGCCACGCTTGGACAGAGGTAGGTGGTTGGGTAGAGGTGGTGGTTGTTTGAAGGTATAGAAGTATACGATTGAACGGTTGTAAGTAAATATGATTATAACAATAGTTTCTCATTAATTGTAACTAAAAAAACTTAAAATGTTTACAAAGAAATTCATATGGTTATACAATGTCTTGTCTTGTAAGGTCTCAAGATTATGAGGACTTTCTAAACGTTTGAAAATATTACAGTTATATTAACATGCTAAAATTGAGGGTTATTGTCCTATCATTAGTGTGGTAAACTAATAATGCATCTTCAGTTTGACATTTCAAGACGACGGAATCATGTGAAGAGAATTATATATTTTTTCCGACTGCACAGAAAGTGATGTTTCTAATATTTTCTTTAACACTCAGTACGGAAGGAAAATTTTCGTATGGCAATCCTACTTTTAAGTTCGACAGAAACCACTGTTACCCTCTGAAAAGTCTCGAATACGCTGTCTGAGGATTATTTACAAATGATTCCTTGATTTAAAGGAAGTTCATGCAAACTGTAGAGGTATCCATTATTTTCCTCACTTAATAATTGTTTTAAGAATTTAAAGTAAGGAAATTAAATGAAATGCCGGAATTATAATGCTACTTACAACTTTGTCCAAAAACTAAACATTTTTATACTGAAGGAAGGTAACATCTTAAAGTAAACAGTCGTTAACTGCAAAGTATTGCGCACACATCACATAAACTTGTCTATAACCACTCCTAGCAGTAGTAAACTACTACTACGTGTAGCTCTCCAGGTACTAAACAACTAGTTAAAGTGTTAACAGTTAAGTTTAGGTAGCTGTACAATACAGATGAACATAAAATACGAGCATTTAACAGAGAATAATGAGGGTATTGCAAATAGAATATCAGACTAAAGTCGTTTCCTTCTTATCAAGGCTGAAGGAATTTCTATTATTACGCACTCACTGCGTTTGGAAATAAAGAAACCTCATTCACGTTAATAATATTGAAAAAAAGAACGATAGTTGTGAATAGTTTAAGGTTTATTTATACCTTAAGGTGATGAGTGTGATACAATTTTCTGTTGTGTTCAAGTTTTATTTTCAGGGAAAGTTTCTGAAATAACTTTCCTCGAGAGAGAAAAATAGGAAAAAATCTTTATTACTGCACTGAACTGCAGATGAACTGTGGGAATTTAAATCAATATCATGGGACAATTTCGTTGCAAGGCTTTATAGAAAAACGACTCAAATATTATTTGCATAATGTATAATTTTCTTTAGAGAGAATGACATGTTTTTAATGAACTATAGCTTAATGTAATTGCGTTTTAATTTAAATATGACTATAGAAATTATGATTATACATTTTAAAATGCAATTCCTTTGAGTATTTTGAACTATCTCTTGCACATAGTTTAAAAATCCGTATTAAAAAAATGTTCGGCCGGGTTTTACAGGTCATTCCAAAATGACCCGAGTTATTACTATCTCTACAATTCCTACAAATGTCTAATATTGATTGTAGAAACGCTGATTATTATCTATTTAACTTTAATTAAGGACTTAGACATTAAACTTAAAAAAGTAAACCATCCTTGTGTTGTTATTAAATAACATTACCTATGTTAGTACCAAGTCAAATTATATTTCATTATGTTTCTAACTTACAAGTCAGATTCTGGGAGTGCAGTACAAGGCATATTACTCTGAAAGTAGGTTTCTCAGACCTGTATATGTATAAATGTTCTTGATCGGGACAGCAAAGCAAATTCAACTATGGCACCAGAAATATCAGACTGGAAGTAATGTACAATGGCCGAAGATTTGTTTATTTATTGATTTGGGAAAGAAGGCAAACGCAATCATATCGTCGGAAATACAATTTTTTTGAATGAGAAGTGCTCAAACACGCGCAAGGGTCTGGTTCGATTACTCCACCGATCGTTGGCCCAACGATCCAAACATTAGTTTAGTTTTAAATAAGAGGGTCGTTGGCCCAACGATCAGTGGTGTAATCGGACTGATTTGTTTCATAAAGTAAAACATAACTAAAATGGGTCGTTGGCCCAACGAACCGTATTTAAAATTTAAACAGTAAATTTACAATCAAGGTTCGTTGGCCCAACGATCCAAAATTTACTTACAAATACTAATAGCGTATATGGTTCGTTGGGCCAACGACCCTATTGCAGTAACAAGTTAAATTGTAGAATACAGGTTCGATTACACCACTGTTCGTTGGGCCAACGACCCGTTTTATAATTTATAGAGGTTCGATTAGTCCACTTGGTCGTTGGCCCAACGACCCTATCAAATAAACATTGCATTTCAAATGAAAAGGGTCGATTACTCCACTGACCGATTAGTCCACTATGAACAAGGGCAGGCGGTACGGCAGCCGCTCCTCCTGCACTGTAGTAATTTTATCTTCATTATGAGCGTGAATACATTTGATAAAATATAAATATATATATATAACTATAAATATTATTATAAATTATATATTATTTAAATGCATGTATGAGGTAACTTGTACACTTTTTTTGTCAGTAAAGAAAAAATTACATTGGTTAATATAAACGTAGGCCTAATATATTTTTAGTTCTAATTTCTTCTACATCATTGGCGTGACTAAACATATATATATATATATATATATATATATATATATATGTTTATATAAAATTTTATATAAACGGCAAAATCGTGATTTAATCTTTATTGAAACTACATTAGTATCGATTTTTTATCATATACATATACATGTACAACTGTACAAGTAAAATAACTGGCCAATTCTCTTCAAAAAGCCAATGTATAATTTTCTGAAGCATTTACACATTTTCGTGTATCAGGTACATTTCTTCAGATGGATATAAACTACATTTACAGTACATATTAAAGATAACTATCAATATTAATTGAGAATATGTTGCCAACTTTAAAATAGAAGCCTCTGAAGAAGTAATGTTGATGTGTGGTTAATGGGATGTGAGAGAAGGCATTACATTATCTTATACCGGGTATTCTATATGAGGTAATCTATAAACGTAATGCAGCTCTTAGACTCTTAGTTATAAGTAGAATAGTGTAATTTGTGGTAATATATTAGAAATATAATGTTATTAGTGATGTCGCAAACAGTATTCAAATTTCACATGCAACTGTGAAAGTACAGTACTATTAGAGCTTTAATTTCCCATAAGTTCAACATTATTCTTTTGATGAGGTCTTCCTCAGTTTCTTTCCAAGTTGAACATGCAAACTTGAATTGACAAACGTTGTTATAATTATTAATAGTTTTAATGTGAATTAAACGTTTTCTTTGGCGTCTTCATTGTAGCTTTGTACGCTGTGATGGCTGATGAGAATAGTGATAACTGTCGACCGTAACATGAAGTCGCAGTCATTTACATGATTTTATTCAGTTTTCATTGAGCCCGGTGGTTTACTTTTACAGTTAATTATTTACATAATAAAAGATGGTAAACGGATTAGGTCTTCGGTTTACACGGCCTGTGTCATAACCAACTGTTTTGGCCTAACCGTGGAAAGCAACCCTCCGACACAATATTGTTCCGGTTTAAGATCTGTTGTTTAAGATAGTTCCCTACATAAAACCCGATACATTGTAAGAATTTAATTGGGTAAGCATCGTTTCGACGAGGTGTAAACTGCACAACACATCAAATATTATAGCTCGTGTTTTAGTATTTAAGGTTATTTAACAACTATCGAGAAGTGTTCAATGAAATTTTTAATACCTTCAAATTTGTGTACATTATTTACATTTACTCTATATCATTGTCCAGTATGACTTAGACAGTGAAGCAGTGGACCTGTACAGAAGGAGAATCAATCGTGGCCATTAGGCAAACTAGGCGGCCACCGAGGACGGCAGCTTTAAGGGGCGGCTAAAAGAAGAAAAATTACAAGAATGTGTATAAATTACTTTACAGAAACCGAGCCAAAAAATACATAAAACAGGCTTGTTTCACTTTAAAATTCAACCTTTATCATATCAAACATTACTTAGAGTGTCAGCGTAAACCTTAGGTAAATTAAATATAGTACAAGAAACCTTTGTAGTTACCCTCTATGTGAAATTGAAGACGGCAACAGTTTTAGTGTTGTGTTCGGAGTTGGGCGTGATGTGGCCTCGAAAAAGCATATTGTCGCATCGCTTCTATAACCCCATTACTACTACTTGTCTAAACCTTTACTCAAGTCGGACGATCGATCAATCATTAGGCTAGTTTTGAGGGTTTTTTTTATCGAGTCTGTGTAATTTTTATTAGCGGTATCTAATGTTGCTTGATTATGCTAGCATCCCGTACGTAAGAGGACACGCTAGTGGATGCTGCCTGCTCATCCGAGGCTCTATTTTTAACATGGAGCAAAAATTGAATGGAAAATAGGCACTTGACTTGTCTCAAACTTGATTTGTCAATCTTTCATTCCACAAACAGACTTTATAGTGGAACGCCTGGGGGTTTTGACCCCGGATTACAACTACAGTGAATGCATTTATATGGTCGATGTGGTATTTTGTTTTTCAGACTATAAATTGCAATGTTTATCAAATTATTTATCTAGGTTTTTTCATTGTTAAACAAATTACTATAACAATTAATCTTTGAGCATCTAGTTTTGCTTTAAATGGTATTTTTCGTATTATATGTGAAATTTCACCTAAATAGGTGTAGAGAAACATCTATTAAGAACACCACTACTCTTGGTGTGTTTTTGATTAGGGTTGTCGGGCTCTTGAAATGTAGTAAAACGTGGAGGGGAGAGCGGAGCTGCAGGTGCAAAGTACAGTGGAAATATGTAATATAAAAAATAATATACATGTGGCCTTATTTTCACATAGTTCAGTGTCTAGCAACGAGGATTGCTATTATTAAGACAATTTTTTGTCTAAATTGTAAGATTTTGAACAGTCTATCAATTGTATTCACATCTCGTTACCATTTATATACAAGTTTTGTTATTTAATAGAAATCAACCAAACCTTTTCCTATATTGGTCCTCGACTTGACCTGAATACTTAACCTTCTGATCTGGAAAAGGTTAGGTTGATGCCTATTAAATAATAAAACTTGTATATAGGTTAACGAGATGTGTATTTATTGAGTATAACTGATAGACTGTTCAAAATATTACAAAGTAAACTGTCTTTATAATAACAACAACCCTCGTTACGAGGCACCGAACTATGTGGAACTATTGTCACATACACATATATCATCATAAACCTATTTCTTATTTCAAGTATAGTAAATCCCTCCAACTAAATCCATATTCGAACAATACTGCTGGACGGTGTTCTGATCCTTAGATTTTAACCAACACTGACATGGTCCAAATTTTGAACTACAGATACGAAGTTCTAGGGCCAACTCCACATTTCTTTACGACAATCCTAGAGGATTTAGGGACCCATGGATTCAAAAATTGACATGGAGATTTATTTAATCCCCTTTCCCTTGGAGATAAGGGGCGTAGTTCAAGATCATAAATGTTTTTCGGACAACATCCCCTGCATGGCAATGGGAGTGGGTGCATAAATGTTTGTGAGGCTTAACTTACCTATTGACTTGAAATTTTGCTTGAATCCTCATTTCTGCATAAGGAACATTGGTTCGATGATGCCATGTGATTTGCCTGAGCGTTAGGAAACATGTTTATATATTTATCTTATGAGAAACCACTATGAAAACGAAAAAAAAATATTTTTATAATCAAAATTTGTAAATAGACTTGATTACAAATTAAAACACATAACTATTTATTAACTTTATGGTCCAGGAAGACACACACCGCTTGCGGTGGCAGAGTCACCAAGGACAAGCACTCGGCAAAAGACTGCTTGCCGATTCTAGCTCCGGATTCACCAGATGGCTGATGGGGCTGGGGAGGGATCGGGTTAAGCAAGTGATTGCCTTGATCACTGGACACGGAAACACCTAAACACTCTAGGTTTACGAAATGAGGACTCGGAGTGTAGACTCTGCAATAAGTCTGAAGAGACTGCAAAACACATAATACTGGACTGTGAGAGACTGGGAGCAAGGAGAAGGGCTCTTTTCGGTGATAAACAACCAGGCGACGAACCAGATGCTAGTATCGGGGAAAAGCTTCTTAGCCTAATTAAGGGCACGAAGATAGGCTTACCCCTCTAACATCAAAGGGGCACACAATAAGCTCAGGTTGACGTGTGAGGATCTAGGAATCCACCCCAATATCCCAAAGGAAAAAAAAGGCACAAAATTAATACAAAATCTCGATGTTTTTTAATATTTCCATCACGTTTGTGCACGAGTTCACGGAGCCGTTTATCGAGGAAACTGAAGTATTTCCCTAGTAACCAATAAATTGTGATGACGACATGTTCTGTCAATCAAACGAAGAAGAGAAGATTGATTTAGAAGACAAGACAACAGCACAGAGACCAGGAAGTAAGTGTAAGGCTACACGGATAAGCTGGCTTCCGGGAACGAGGGCATAATAATAATTTTAGATCAATAACATAAACTATGGCTGCTTTGAAAATTCTTTCCCTTCATTCGTCCAATCTCAAGCATAAACCCTGGAACTGCACAACCACTTCAATTGTTTGAAAACATTCCATTGCTATATTTTGAATCATATAATTGTCTTGAATAACAATTGACATCAGTGATTGCCGTTGATAGATGTCGTAATTACAAAAAAAATACGTTTGGCTTCGTCAGCCCCTAAAATCCTTAGTTTCCAAAAAAATACAAAACAAAACCGACACCTATTTTCAAATGGCAAGATACACTGAAGTAAGATTTTAAACCAGTCTGTGGGTCTTGTACTGTATCGACTCTCCTTATAATCTTTAAAATCCTCGTAAAGGCCAATGGCACATGAGGAAGAGCAGAATAAGGATTTGAAAGAGACCAGCCTCTCCATAAAAATTAACGTCTATCATTTCATTTCTAAGATTAGTATTACAATTTTATATATGCATTGCAATCTTTTCACCAGTTGATGCCAGTTTATTAATTAATGCTTTTAAAAGAACTATATATTACTTATAATACGTATATAAAAAAAATCAGCGATTTCATTAATTTAAACTACAACACTAGTCTAACTGTTGATTTGAGCAGATTTAATATTAAATTGAGTTTAAAATGTAGTAGTCAGAAATGTACAATGTGTATGATATTAAAACCAATAATCTGATGTAATTCTTAAATTTAAAATTAAGTTTTCTTTTAAAATCTGTAATATTTTTTAAATTGCTTATACCCTTTTATTATGTTGTTATTCTCTTTGCTTGAAATTTCAAAAACCATCAACAGTTTACACACATCACAGTTGATGTTTATATTTGGCTTGTATCCAATTCTCTTTTACCACAGACCTATGTTTAAAATAAAATTATATATTTCGTTGCTTCCAAAACGGTCAGGCTTAACAAATAAAACTGTATTACCTGATTGTTTTGTATGCATGAAAGAAAATTTATCAAAGTATCGTAAGCAAAATATAAAATATTTATATTTCGTAGAATTATTTTTATGAATAAACTGGTATAAACCATCTGCACTAATTCTTGATAATTTAAAATATATTTTTACTTAGATTATATCTCATATACTTCCAGGACCGATTTATTGTGGTCAAACAATAACACATCGTTAAATAGTGTAGATTTATTGCATAATTATTTTCTTTATCAATGAATAAGTGTTTGTATTAAGGAGGAGTCCTGATATAGTTTATACAAGTTATTCATTATAGATTATTTCAAAAGAATATCCATCTTATCGAAATTATTTAAATTGAATTAATTGAATAATTCAGCTAACACCATAACGTCCTACTGAAAACCTCAGTCAACCTTAATTATTTTATGTCACAGGCAATGTAGTAATCGAAAAATACTATATTTTCTTATTTATGTATAAATCTTGTGTTATATTTTTCCATTGTGTGTCTTGTTATGCTATTTGTATTTTATAATTGTTTGATTCCAAAGATTTAAGATTGCAAATTAAAATGATTACAAAATATCTTTAAGTGAAAGTGGTTCATCTATCGAACTATACATAACGTTCGTTTAAAATTGAATTCTTGTGTAATAATATGTTAAGAACCTGTGTCAAATGTCAAACACCATAAAATATGTAAATAACGCTTCTAACTGTATTTATAACTGTTTAACAATTATTAATTTTCACATGATATTAAGGATTATGGACTCTGAGAAATCCTACAATAATAGGTTTTTAAGATGCAAAATAATTCTCGATACATTTTATTATGAAAAATAATCGGGTTTGAAATAGCATTAAGATGTTATATGATATTACTGTTATAATTATTCCTAAACTTGTAAAACATACGCATCTAACAACGTTTACGGGATTTCAATACATTTTACCGACTTCTTATTAACCATGCAAAATATACAGTAACTATCAACGAAATTTAATAATATAATATTTGGTTAAATATGAAACCACTTATACTTTATATCAACCTTGTTATATAAATATTAAACAGGTAATGATAAAAACAAAATGTCATCTCATAATAGCATTTGTGGGTACTAATACTAATATAATAGTACATACTCCTACTAATATGTATATATTTGATTTTTTAGTATTTAAATATGTGGTTACTTTATCAGTTATGACATATTTTCTACATGCATTAGTATCTCGAGAACAACACTAAAACTACATATTAACTGGAGTGCTAAAAAAGTAAAACATTGCCTTGCAAGAGGACTTATAAGGAGAAGGAGAATGAAGTAGTGGACTAATCGACCCTCTGGCCGCTGAAATGAGCTAATGTAGCGGCGTGGGTTGTTGGGCCAACGCCTGGTGGTGTAATCAGCCCTCTTTTGAACATCGTACGATTTATTTCACTTAGGTTCGTTGGCCCAACGACCCCGTTTAAATATTATTGCTTAATATTAATTCATGGTCCAATTACACCACTGATCGTTGGCCCAACGAACCTATACCAGTAAATAAAAATATAAGGTTCGTTGGGCCAACCTTATATTGAATACAATATACATTGAAATGAAACAATTGGGGTCGTTGTGACAACGAACCAGTGGAGTAATCGAACCTCTATATGTTTGTAAACTGGGTCTTTGGGCCAACGACCCTCTGTACAAATTACATTTCTTCCAGGAGGGTCGTTGGGCCAACGATCAGTGGAGTAATCGAGCCGTCCCCTCAAAGATTAATAAGAGTCAAGAGCAATTTCGCCTAACATCTGAAGCAGTCAAATATGAACACTGATATAATATGTGCTGAAAATATGCTACTACCTTCATATGTTTCTAACTTAAAAAACTACCGCAAATAAAAGTGAAATTTCACAGGTGCTCAAAACACTGCAGTTTTTTTAGTGAAAACGTTTGAAACTTAATAAAATATCTTGGCATGTTGGAGTTAAATTCGAGTTATTTCACTGGTACTTATAAAAACTGGGTTACTCTACGAGTTCAGGATACCAAAACAATGATCTTCAAACTCAATCTACAAAGGATATTGATACACAGGATACAAAGGTGCTCAAAACACTGCAGTTTTTTAGTGAAAACGTTTGAAACTTAATAAAATATCTTTGCATGTTGGAGTTAAATTCGAGTTATTTCACTGGTACTTATAAAAAACTGGGTTACTCTACGAGTTCAGGATACCAAAACAATGATCTTCAAACTCAATCTACAAAGGATGAGGAGATTTAAATAATTTAAGTTACTGTGAGTTATCTTAGAAGTGTTGGTAATACAATTTAAACAAACTATTTCAATGGTGTCACTGCTTTTCAATAAGAAATTGAGTGTGAAGCCGCAAAAACTGCTTGTATAAAATATATTTGCTACATAAAATAACTGATTTTATTATGAAACATACTAAATATCACTGGAGGTTCTAAACTAGGAAACTAAACTACCATTTAGTTTTCCAGTCTAAACTGGAATGGTATGAAATGGGTTGAAAATATTAAACCTTGACATATTTTAAGAAATACTTTGCTGGATGGACTTGAAATTCGCCGTTACATAAGTTAATACATTTTAAATCATCATCATCCAATAAAATAAACACCGAGTATTTGTCAAACCTATTCATAAATGGTTACAAATGATACAGGTATACATTTTCATAAACGATACAATAGGTTATAATTATTTGAAATGCTCATCCAAATAGTCGTTGTTTATCTCATTGGATCACGTTCATTTAATATATATTCTGTAGGATATTATGTTATAATAGTATAATTTATGTTTATAACAGAGAAAGAGTAGTTTAGGTTCATGAATAGACGTTTCAATGCTTTACGTGTAACTTAGTAACACCTTGTGTACATGAAACACAAAGAGTAATCTCATTTGAGAACTCATTACTGAAGGTAAATAACTGGAATAAATACCTCAGAGAGATGTGTCCAGTTTGAAAGAACTTTCAGGGTTTGACGTCATAAACCGATTCTGTGGAAACATTATTCTCTGTGGAGCGTAAATCGTGTCTCTATTCACACCTTGGTTTATAAATAAATAAAAGTACGTGCTCTTGAATTGTTTTAATATTTGAATTGAAATAGGCGTGTATATCTTTAAAAACCTGAAATGACATCAAATTGTTTTCTTGTCTGTGACAGGTAATAAGTATCATACAGTTTGTAACAGTTTGTTTTAAGTGTCAGATGTGTCTGGCTCGATTTATAGGTTACATTAAATTTTTTTATTTATATGTTAAAAGCAGTAGACACATTACATATACAGTGAAAAATTCCCCAAAAAACTACATGATCTGTGAGTAGGAACGTATTTTCAGATTTTACGTAGCCTTAAACATTTTACAATATGGGTGTATGTATTAATGTGACAGAACTGAAACAGTAATTAAAAATTTAATATATAATAATTTTCCGTGTACCTATATAAAGTTTTTTGCTAACACATTCGCGATCGCTCAGCCTGTCACTCGATAGGCTGAAAAGGTTAATTACTCTGTTTGTATATATTTTATGTCTGTCCACCGATCTTTAAAACAACAAGCTTACCTATAAACTTGAATTTTTCATTTATATATAAGCAACACTGACTTCAATAATGGTGCATTTAATACCATGTGTGAGGATTAGTGAAGTTTTTACATTGGTCTTATGGTTAACATTATATCTACGAGAAAATAGCACAATAAATAAATTAGTTAATACGCTAAGTACAATTATACGAGATATAGCAAGATGAAATAAATGGTTCATAACTTAATAGGAACAGAATATAGTGCCAAAATTAAAAGTCAGACAAAAGAGTTTATTTTAGTACACTGTCGTGTGGTAGTACCCTTCCTAGATTTTTAATTCTCATATTATTTAAACTCTTTGTAGATTATTTAATTTTCTTCATACGAAGGGTTCTTTGAATAATGAAATGAAAACTAAGTACAGTCTGAATGGATAAATATGTATCACGTTTGAGCTTGTAGACGTCTAAAGTTTCGGCTCACTAAAAGTATTATTAGAAAATTAAATTAGTCTATAAGACTTCGTACCATCAAGATGAAGTATTTTCCATTTTGTGAAGAGATGTGCATCTATTTCTTTCCAATGTACCAGAAAGTACCCATTTAGCGTGAGCGGAGATTTTTGTGCATACTATTATTAATTACGTTTTGTACATAATAACGACCACAATAAATAATAAGTTCCTAGATTACAAATGTGTTAGATGCGATTTATTGCCAATCAGCGTATTGCATACAAATTTTCGTTGGATTATTGTGAAGCCATAAATACATAAAATTTGATTCAAATTTAGTCGGAAAGAGAATAATAATGTTAGAATATATTTAACAATTTTAAAACTCCCTTAATGCCCGTGTTAAAGCAATATTAGAACACTTTTGTTTTGACCTTTATATAATTACGAGGAACGTGATGAATGAATATTCCATAGTAAACGCCAAGATTATATATAGATTAGAGCTCAAGATAATTGAATCCAAGGGATGGCGCAAGAACAGCGTTTACGTTTAATGGTTTATCGGCTTGTCACTTAATACAAAAACGTTTAAACCTCGTTCATAACATCCCATCTCTAAGCTTTTAAATGTGTCTTTACAATGAGTTAGAAAAAAATGCTTTAAAAACATTATATCTGCGTAACTAACGTTTTATTCAAATATCTGAATTTAAAATTAAAATTAAATTTATTTAATACGATAAACATTAGTTATTACGATGTAAAAAATACAGACGAGTGTTTTATAATTTAGGAGTTGTAAGATGACATTATTAAATGGATGAAAGGAACACGATTTTAGTTAATTTTTTGAAAAATGTCTTTAAATGAAGAATTGTTTTAGGCAATCTAAATAAATAAGTTTAAAAAATTAATAAGTCCAAGATAAGAAGAAGTGAAGTGAGCTTAAAAAATAGTACCATTTGTATTTCAAAAGAGAAATAAAATGTTAAATAAATGATAACCACGTTCACTATGGAAGGTTACAGTAATAATGCTTGATGATAGTCACTGTACTAGACAATGACCCGCTCCGAAGTCAAAGTGGTAATATTGCATACTAAATCTAGAGTATATCTTTGATTGTATTTGATACAGAATCGTAGGTGGTTGGTCGATGAATGCAGACCTATTGTGACCTATAATCTGTAGTTCAGTTTTGATAATTAGCGTTGTGTTTAGTTTTTTTATTAAGTACATGTTTTAGAGTTAGTGAAGTTGACACAAAACATGGTGGTTGTGAATCCTGACTTACGCGTGTCACAACGCTCTGGTATGTCTTGTTTATTTTAACCTAGTTTTAATTATGTCTTAGGTTAGTTATTTACCTACAGAAGAGATCAGATTGAAGATCGAGAAACGTAGTGTTACTAATTTTTTGTGCACCACTGAACGATATCAAATATCCGGAAATATCCTGTTTCCTTCACGTTAATCATATTATTATTTGCTATTTTTAAGCCTCTCAATCTACCCGGAGGGATTTTGAAGCTTCCCGTCTGCTTAGGGACTTATGAGAGTGAATTAGCGTGCTTAGGGACTCCGTTTACGAGTATTTAGCAGATAAACGTGGCACAATCTTATTTCTTAGGCTTACGACTAACATTAAAGTTTTCCGCTCTACTTTACATGAAAAACATTAATAATGGTACTGTGCAAGTTATGTTGCGAAGCGTCGTGAACTGGATAACATAGATGTACATGGCACAATTTTGTCACAACAATTTGCATTTACACCTAATATTACCTTTCAAGTTAAACTAATTTCTTATATAGTGGATGTAATACATAAAGTATATTTTGAAGATATATCCATTTGATTAAAATTCTCTCATTAATAAAAACATGATTTATCAGTAAGAAATAGAGCTTTTAATTTTGAACATTATTTTAAATATAGATGCAGAGAAGTAACAACTTCTATTTACTAGGAATCCGTTTCAAACTACTTCCCAATAATGAGCCGTAATATAAAGGTTAAAATTTGGGCTGCTCCTGACAACTTTGTTCCAGCTGCATATTCTGCTCGATTACATTTTAATGGAATTATAACTAGTTTGTCATAGTCAGACCAATTATATTTGTACTGCTCGAGATAGGTTTGGGTTCATTATTTCTATCTATTAACTTCAAAATTCTTTCTTTAAGTGGTCTGCACTGAATGGAAGTAAATATCAGGAATAACATACTTGCGTATGTATTAAAACATGAACTAACTATAGTCACACTCATTTGGTTTATGCAATCATAACCACTTGAAACTTTTAAGCTACATTACTCTCTGAGGGAAATTACACATATGTCACAGAAAAGGGTGGAAATACATATTATACTTAAAGAATAATAATGTTTAGTGTAGCTTGCAACATAGGGTTATACCAGTTATCTACTGCAACGGTTCAGATTGTATATTTTTACATAGGCTATCATACCTTAAAAAGGAAATACGCCACAGTGTTAGCGCAGAAAAGGCTTCGCTGAGGTATTTTTCAACATTTTCATGTCTATTGTTCATTTCATCCTAAATGTCATGCGAACAGATAATCATACAGAAAAGGCTTTTACACCTCTTCCAGATAAAGATAAATTGTGAAATCCTGCTAATAATTAGGGTTTAATGACACTCAGGTGGATTTCCATTCAAGAATTTTCATGTTTATATATTCTTTATTCATCCTCAAATGTTAATTTCTAGTCTAACAGTTAAAAACTATTTCCATATAAATGATGTATTTACATTTACCCCTTGTGTTTCCAGAATAAAAGATAATATGTGAAATCTGCTAATAATTTATATTTATTTATGACATCAGGTGGATAATTTACCATCATAGAATATAAATATTTATATTATACATATTATGCATTGTATAATATATAATATTTATATTTCTAATATTCTGTTTATATTAATATATATATATATAAATATATATATATACTCTTCCTTCGGCTCGCTGGGGCCCAGGCCCCATTTATAAGGCTGTTAGTCGAATTCGGGGATCCCAGCATTTCAGTGTTAGAGATCTGGGGATGTTTAAAGTAGACCTATTTTATTGATTGTTTAATATGTATAATATACAATAATTTGCGGCTAAACCGATAGAGATATGAGAAAAAGTGACAACCTATTTTTGTAGGAAATTTAATTTAATCTTTCAAATCTGTTCTTAGATTTGAGCTACAGATCAAATCTTAGCACAAAATCTAAAGATTAGATTCTAATCTAATTCTGAATCATATCAGATTCAGATGAGATCATCTGAAAACTCATCTCATCTCTGATCTCTTCTTTTGGTTTGAGATTTGGATTTGGATTTAAGGTTTAGGTTTGTAGGGTTTGAGGTTTGGTTTGATTTGATTTGATGGAGCTAGAGAGAAGAGACTGCACTGGTCAGCCCTTCTGATTTTTTAGAGTAAATTCCATGAAGATATTGCTGGCCTTCAGGTTATTTCTAGTTATTAAACTGACTAACCTAGAATTATGCAATATTTTAAATTTCTAGCATAACATAAAGTGGATTCGACTCTGGGTAGTGACTAAGTTTGCCCCATAGTGAGTTATGAGACAAGCTATGTCATTACATGAAGAGTATTGAATCTAAGTCAGTAATCCGTATTAATTTATTAAGATAAGCAGGAGGATTAATAAAGCTACTTGACCTTTAATGTACAAATCATCATTTTACAGTTAGAATCGTTTTATATTTAATCTAGGACCAACTATTCGGCCGCTATCAACTCCAAAAACTAAAATTCTCACGTAAAAATAACAAACATTTGTATTTAAACACATTTTAGATAAGCAGGAGGTTTAATAAAGCTACTTGACATTTAATGTACAAATCATCATTTTATAGATACAATCGTTTTATATTCAATCTAGGACCAACTATTCGGCAGCTATCAAGTCCAAAAACAAAATTCTTACGTAAAAATAACAAACATTTGCATTTAAACACCATGAGGCAATGAGGCCACACAATAACCCAGCTTGTTATGAACCAAAATGAATATCTAGACAAGCGTATTGTTAATACTAGAGAACTAAATCACGATAACAGAAACAGACTAACTGGACTGCGTGATGCCGAGGAAACAGTACTAAATTAAAATACTTTGTGGTGAGGCAAGGAGCAGGTATACAAATGGAGTGGGGTTCAATAATTATGTAACATAGGACTACCAAACTCACTGAAGCTGTTTTCATCTGCCACACAGCACGTCACAACTGTTCACCTCCTCGAGAAATAATTGTCAAAGTGTCATTATAGTTTTTCGGCACTTGTGAATTGATTAATAAAATAGTGAAATGGCAGCGTAAGGAGAGTTGGAGCATGTAAATACCAATTATTTCCTACATTTAAACATGGGGCAAATGGGAAAGATTTAATTCCAAACACGTAAATTATGTTCACAACAGAAAATAAAAGTCAACCAACCATAGTGTAAGTTGAACTGGTGTTGCAACCCTAAAAAAATATTATTTTCTCTGTAATTTATCTCAGGTGGAGAGCTTTCAAAGACTGGGAGATACCAGGGTCGAGAGTGCCTAGAGGTCTCGCTCCACAGGCTGAGAGATGCCAACAGCCATATACGAGTACATCTAAAGTGTGTAAAATATCAGATACCGTTAACTTCCAAAAGGAGGAACCTGCTATTACCTGGAATTGCCAAAGGCTGGAAGCACTCTGAGACCTAGTTTTCCCAGAGATTACGAACTCTCAAAGGCAACAGTATCCTAGACTTTTTAATCAATACGAGGCCGGGATCTTTCAAAGACTGGGGGATCTAAATGCCACAAGCTGCAAAATCGTTTCTCCTTAGATGAAGGGAGGTCCAATATTCTAATGTTTCCATAGGCCAGTAACTGTCTGAGACCAGGGGATTTCAAAGGTCGAGATATAATACAGGCAGGGAGTTTAGAGTGTTTAAGAGTTAGTTAAGTGTTGGTGAGTGGATAGATACTTTTGATCCACAGGAGAATATTTTTAGTGACTCGTTAAGGTTGTGATAATTGAAACTTTAACATATGATAATAAATATTTGTAAATGCTTACTAAAATGGTCGTTAAGTAAGTTTCTTATAAAATATTGTAACTTATAATAATATTATAAATGTTAAAGAGCCTTTGTTTGTTTATTTTGTATTCACGCGTAAACTAATCAAGCGATTGTACTGTAATTTTACCGTATGATTGTACTGGACATTCTTAGGATCCCTAATATGACTATAAGTCCAAATAATTAATATAACGATATAAATGCCACTCCTATATTTCGTATTACAAGTTTAGACTTTAATTTTGCTTGGCTATAATTTTAATTATAATTATTGCATAAATACAATCCTTGAATATCTATATTAAAGTATTTTAAATCCATAAAGTAAAGATTACTTTATATTTATGACATTATAAAGTGCCATTGAGCGTTATGCTAGAATTTTATAAAGTTCATTTAAATCAGAATTTATTTATTTTGATTCAATTATGTTACGTGAATTCCAGAGTTAATACTTATAAATACTTCTATGATTGTTATTGAACTATAATCAAAATATTACTATGTATAAACACATATTGGTATCATTTACGAATTAAATGATGTTACCTACTGACAATTTACTGAATGTTTCTAATGAAAGCATACGAAATACAAAGATACAAGATAGAGGTAAATTTAAAACCCGAATATAAGTATGAAGTAAGCGGCGAACCAACCTTTATTGCTACAAACATATTACGACAGAGTGCATAGAATTTAATGTCAACTCCAGCTCAGCTCTCCGATATTGCAGTCCCATACCAGCCTCTCTTGAGACTACCTCTACATTGACTGTTGACATTTTTACCCTTGACGGAGCTGAGAAACGATGCTTCGTCGATATTGACACAATCCGACTATTACACATATATATATATATATATATATATATATATATATATATATATATATATATATATATATATATATATATATAAAATAAGGCCTACCTACTTGAGAAACCTTTTACCTCTCAAACAGAATCTTAGATTTTAACTTTTGAAAGAAACTTGCTGTTTTCTAATATCACAGAAAAGAATGTGTTTCTTCCATCAATTATCAGGAGGATAGCAATTAGATGTCATAGATTTATTATATCAATATTTATTAGACAATATACATATTTACAAGTTATGCTACACTATCATAATTCTGTTTTTTTTATATTCTTTTAATTATTCTGTGTTTAAGGCATCAAACAGATTATTTGATTTATAGGTGCAAAGCTATTATTCATTCCATAAAATACATGTGTATTATATTAAGAAAAAAACGCTTGGGGCTCGTCCCAGGATGGTTATATAAACAAGTTATAAGTATATTTTCATTCACGATAGTAATTATAGATACATTTTCTAAACTGCTTAAAAAATAAAAACTAAATCAATTATCAAATAGTTGCAGGGGGATGGTCTCAATATGTTGTTTCATTCAAATGTCATGATGCAAAGAATCTTATGCAATGCCCACAGAAAAAGAGATCAAAACTGAACCTGTTCGTTTGTTGGTTGTCTGCTCAAACAGCAATTTGAATAAAGCAGTCGATGAAAGGATATTTTTGGTGCCTATTATATTTAGAGGAAATACGTATCTGATCATAATATTATTGTCCTGTTAAGATTAAATAACAAGGATTATAGCAAATTAATGTAAACGGTTTTCATCCGGGTATTTGGCCTATTGCATTTGCAAACCTGTTTAGTTTTAAAATCAAGAGAGAGAATAATTATAGCTTCATATTGATTTTAATATGACTGTATAAAAACTGTATCCGTAATAGATATACAGAATAAAATTGAAATAAAGAAAAGTTAAAATATTAATTGATTGAAACAAGCGTACCTGTAAATCTGGTGTAATCCCTATGCCGCAACGATACTGGAAGGATTCAGATCCGGCATACTTCACATTTAGTCAAGAGCCTGAAAAGAGTGGATAGCTTACAGTCTCGTTAGTTCACTGCTACTCTAATCACATGGTTAACAATATTTGGAACCTTTTAACCTGTTGTTTTCATTAACAAATCAAATCTAAACGATGGTACGAAACTAAAAATAAAGATCTAATCCAAGGTTATATAACCAAAATGTATTATGGTGCTGTTAAACGAAAAGCACTGTCTTGTTCATAAATGAGTTATTTATTTTTTTTGGTTTAAAAGGTGTTTACCTATAATCATATTGTCTAAATCCAGGACTAATTTAATGATTAGAAGATCATTAGAAGTATTAGAGAAGTCAATAAATTTGCTTCAGAACGTGTTTAACAAAGAATAATCATATGGTTAACTGGAATTTAAACAGTAATGTGACTAGTCATATTCTTTTGAGCAAACGAACAACTTAAATGTAGTATTTCACATTAATTATCCCGTATAACTAGAATATAGGTTTATACGACAATACTTTAATATCACTGACGTAATAGTTTATAAGTTAACACAGTATTGAGTTAGTCAGCCAATTATGAAGCAGTTTAGAGCAAAATGATTACATCGTTGTCCAATCTCGAGAATGCTCTCTGGAGAATTTTCAGTATTGGCTATTGGCTTGCTGGGACAATACGAACACAGATTGGAATGATTCCAAGAAGAGCGGAAAAAAGAATATGATTGAGAAATATATTTTCAGAGCTATTTAGTTGATAATAAATTAAAGTATATGTATAGAGCATGATAAAGATTTTAATACTGCATACTATATTGTTTTTCATATTACGTAAAATTTGCAAACTAAATCTGCCATAATATTATTTAATTTATTTGTTTATTTCTAATATATGTTCGTATATATAACATATACAATATGTACTTTAACAACAACCAGTAACTTTCCAAAACTATCTATATTTTTATTCTTCTGAAATAATTTTTAGGGTAGTGTAAGAGAGCAAAGCTGAAAGTGTATCAGACGGACCTGATGTTATTGCATATTTATTTTATGATGAGGCATCAACAACAGTTTTGCACAGTTAAGATAATACATACAATTAAATTGCTCAAGTCTTAATAGATCAAGGTTTATGAGTATTTGTCACTAGTGTATATTATGAGTTTCTTGCTTACACTATGAAACCCAATAGAGGTCTGATGTCATTGACATAGCTGTGAACTCTGACTTTTACTTCAAGGCTTAGGATAACTTCAGCCTTAAAAAGAAAATACCCGTAATCATAAGAACTATCTTTAAGTTTCTGGATAATCGTTAGTCTAAAGGCCTCTGCCAACTAGACTGTTGAGTAATTCAAATGATTTTTGGCATTTGCATGAACTGTATACTAAATAGATCTACGTAAAATAATACACATCACGTAAGAGGGCTTTACAACCTTTTTGTTAATTTCACTTGTTTACAAACTGTTTTGCCTGAGTGTTCGCAAAAATGTCTATCTCTCTGTCTCTCTACACGATATTAGAAAACGACGAACTGGCCTATAGACTTGAAACTTTACAAGAATCTTCATTTTTATATTAGCTCCACTGAATTTGAACATAATGCCACTCCATGGAGTTTGGCTGAGAGTTATTGAATATTTTAAAATTGGTCTTATGAGTACCCAGGGTAGCAACTAAAACATAGTAGAGTAAATAAACCTGTAAAGAAAGACATTACACTCATAATAAGAGATTGAAAAATGTGACATATTTAACACATAAAGCTAAATTATCTTAACACATACAATATATTTTATGGTGACTCGGTGTGTATACTCTTATATTTAATCACTGATATGAAACCTAATTTAATGGAAAAATTTTAAGTGCATCATGTGGCAAGATACATGGAGAAATATTTTATCTGTAGACTTGAAATTTTGCATGAAACTTCATTTATACATTGAAAAGAATGAATGATATGATTTTGCATGTCCAGTTATGGAATTTTGCTGGGTGTTGTTGAATACTATCACTCGGAAGGATGGCAAATTTTTTTGTTTGTTTGCTGCAATCTTTAAGAATGTCTTTGATTGTTCGCAGTTCTATCTGTAACAATGAAATGAGCATTACATTTAATATGTAGTACTGAACTCAACAAATCCTGTTATGCAATACGTGGCGTAGTGTACACCTACCTTATTTATATAAATTTTAAATTTACTTTCTAATTAAAAAAATTTAATAAGGAGTTAATCAAAAAGTGTTTATAACTCTGTTTCAAAATTATGGAATAATAATATTTCGGTATGTTAACATGCAGGTCACATATTCTGTAATATAACAATATATGCTGAGTACACACATTTTTTATTCTGTTAATTAAATAATCAGTAAGTAATTTAGTACAATCTCCAAATTTTGATGAAAGAGTTTATTAATGACACATTCGAATACAATGAATGAATTAAAGATTGTCTGTTTATACCATAAATCTTCCGTAAGGCGCTGAATTCTCGAACCCTTACTGCCACTTGATTTTCCTATTTGTGTTTCAACTTCAGTGTGTCTTGTTTAACATTAATTGGTGAACATAACATGTTTGTCTGACTTTCACTGAATAAACTTATAATTGATTAAATTTGTTATTACTTTATATTTATATAATTACAAATATATTATTTGCCTATTTTACTATTGTAGTTATAGGCAAAAAACCAAAAAATAAAAATAAAAAAATATTTGAAAATGTCTAAAAAGGTCTCCCTGAAGTTTAAAAAAGGAACAGTAGATAGAAAATTGCCTATACTCTCCAAAAACCACTCCAAAATCTCATCAACTTTATAATTGTATCCAGGTAAAGAAGTATCTGACTGCTATACACTACGTTTATTCCCATATTTACAGTTTTGGAATTAAAAAGTTACTACGGAATTTTACGTGTCTGTGAATTCAGTTCTTGGAAAAATAAATAAAATAAAGGAATAAATTTATCTAGATGGAACTATTTTTGTAATGTTATTGGAATGGAAAATAGCATATGATTTCTGTACAGACAACACAATTAATAGGAATGACCAACGATATTTTTTACACAATATTTCTACTTAGAAAACCTCTGCATAAGGATAGGTATAGTATATATTAATTAGTTTGTAGTTCTAAAACCCAGTAAAGGGCTTAACTAAAGTGATAATTTCTTTTAAACTAAATATAGGAGTAAGCCACACAACGTGTCGTATAACAGGCTTCGCCAAGGTTTTTTGTAAATCTCTCATTAAACTGATGAGTTATCTTGAGGACAGATAGACATACACGCAATCATATATAAATGTATTTACAACCCGCCGACTTATAAAGGAGAAATCGAGTGGAAAACTTTAGTGAAAGGTCAGCCAGATTTCACGTTTGGACACGCATGATCGTAAACTCATTCTTGTTTATTTAGAAATAAACTTAGTAGTTAAGCTACGTTTTACAACAGTCTTAAAATAATAAAAGTTTCTGTGAGCTAGGGAGAGTACTAAAATACAAGAGCGCGCTGAAATCAAATCTTGTTTCCCAATTTTTAACATTGACCTTTCATACTATTAGCTTTATTTTAACTCATCACATGTAGAAGTCTCATATTGTTGTAGTTAGGATGCCTGTAATTTTCTCCTTGCTATCATGGTTACTCTAAAGACCAATGTAAAAATGTTCACAAACGTTCAGCTAAATTCAGTGGAGTGGTCTGCACTATCATCGTTCTTAGTGCTGCCCATATAAAAATGAAGCGTAATGCAAACTTTCAAGTATATAGATCAGTTTGTTCTTGAGATTTCGTGCGGATAATCAGACAGATAGACAGACAGAGAGAATTTAAATTTCCTAGTCCCTTCCAATGATGGGATTTTCTAACACTCAGCCCATAATACAATGACGATGAAAACATATAGGAAATCCGCTAAGTTTATATATGTAATACAATAAAAATTACCTATTCAAATAGCAAAATGAAATTGCAATCACAAGATCTGGTCTCTGACCAAGAGGACAATGAATTTCTGTCTCTAACATATGCCGTGTATCTAGATAGATATCCCCATTCAAGAAATGTAATAATATTAATATCGCCCATCTATCAACTCTCGGTATTCTTTAGGGCACCGGCAACGCTGCCGCTGATCCTGAACGATAGGGATGTGACTTAGGTGTCTTATTCTTTGATTGACACGGATTAAGAACATTGACTCTCCACATAATTATTTTTTTTTAACTCTATGAATTAATAATATATAACATGTTATAACCTTTTATGATTGTACTAAGTTTGCTTAAAAATTCATTTATTCACTTAGTTTCTCGTTTGCCATCAAGGTTACCGATGTAAAAATATTAACTTAGTCAAATCCCATGGAGTGGCATGCACCATTAGAATTTAGTGTAGCTCATATAAAAATGAAACGTTTTTCAAACTTTCAAGTCTACAGGTCAGTTCGTTTGCGAGATATCGTGTAAACAGACAGATAGCTAGACAGACAATAATGACATTTTTACCCTCACGAGTGATAGGCTTTGGTAATGCTTAGCTGATTAACACATTCATTTTAAACCTTCAGTTATCGTCCTAACTTAGGGCCAGAACCTGAATTAAGCATTTTTATTATGACATATAACTGTGACATATACATAATTTTATTGACTCTATTAAGGTACAAGACACATTATATCTGTTTATCCACCTTCTTCATAAATGAACGTCGTAAGTATATTATAGATACTCGGCCACTAAAATCAATACATTTATTATTGAGCATCTTGTAAAAACCGTATAATTTCCAGTTTTAAGAAACTGTTTGGTCATACGTAGTTTTAAACCTGAAAGAACCATGTCAATAATTTTTATGACTAATAATAAAGAGGTTAACCTTATGTAAACCAATACCTAATTGATTATTTACAGTGTACTCTAATTAAATGTATACGAAGCAAAAAATATATACGACGGTTTTAAAATGAATATTAGTTATATAATTAAGAGTACCTAATTTGTTTGTGCAATCTTTATCAAAACTAAACGAATAAAAATTATACATTGTAATAAATCTAAGTTTGGTTTTATGACTATTTATTTCTTGTTTCAATACTTGAAATACAAGTATAAAGACCTATAAGCAGTTGACAGTCAACGTGAACACATTCTTTTTAAAACCTTTTCTAAAAGTCTGGATAAAGAGAAAGCCAACTGTACCTTTCACATGCATATAAGATTCTTGAGTTACAAGGAACACGTCCCTTTGTTCTCAATCTTCAATTGATTTTATAATGTCCATTTAGGTTGTTTTAAAACAAAAGTATATATTAAAAAACTGTGCTTTTGATAAAGAAAGGAAAATTTACAATAGAAAAACTAGAATAAGATGAAGTTGAAAAATCTCCAAAGATAAAAACATAATGATTCATTATTACCAATTTTGGTTGAACGTAATGCTGGTCTAAGGTACATTGCATATAGCATAATTCCTAATTAATTTAAATAAAATTAATATAAATAATAATATTACATTCAGATCAATGGTTTTGGGAGTGTTTTTACAGAAGTAAATCTATTGTTCATGATGTACGACTTAATAACGGAAATCTGTGAGAATGTGACAGTTCACCTCCCAATGCATGAATGAACTGAGGATCGTCCCCATGAAAGCTTTACACCGTAAATCTCTCGTAATACGCTGAATATTGAGAAGGCTCTTAGTTTTCCTCTTTGTGTTTAAACGCCTATTTTTTTTAACACTCCGTGCTTCACAGAATGTCTCCACCTCATCGTTATGTAGTGAACTTGTTTTACGTGTGACTATTAAGTGTGTAAATTTTTTATATAGTGTGTTTGGATGCCTTTTGAGAAACAAGTTTAACACACGCACTCTCATATGATAAGTTTTGGAGTTCAATAATGATTTGAATATCCAGTAAATATAAAAATCATCAAAATGAATTAAACTATTTCAAGTTTTATGAGTGAACTTTCCTTAGTTTCAAAATGTCTTGATGTAAAGTTAAAAGATACGTACATTCTTCACTGATAGTACATAAAGGGTGTTTGAAAAGTATGGGTACGGCTTAATATTTTAAAAACCATAGGAGATAACATCTATAAACTTTGCACAGTGTCATATAGCTATGTAAACTATTGTTTCTTGGTATTACCATGACATACCAACCATGGGGGGACGGCCCACAGAGGAAAACATGGAAATCTTAAATTGAAGCATATTGTTCTTTGATAACATCGGGTGAAAGCTTACTTTTTGACGAAGTTGCTATAATGTTAATTTATTTTAGTTACTACTTAAATATAACCATATTAGTTTGAATATATTTGTGAATATAAAGGTTTCAACTAAATTCAATAATTCACATAATTTTGAACCTCAGTTATTTATGCAGAATACGTGTGATCTCAACTCTAGTTATTATTTATGCACAAACTAATATACACATAAAACTGATTTGAAATGACAGTATTTGTATAGTGTAAATTCTAGTTCTCTATGTTCAAGATTGTTTGCCAACAATAATCTAGGCCAAGTTATATCGGGACCTCTGGTTTACAGAACTCCCGGGTATTGAAGAGCGACAGATACATGGAGTTCACCGTGGGATCCCTCTTTATGTCTGACACTGCTGCTAAACTCGGAACTCTTTAGGGGTACTTAAAATTCAGGTATCTAAAATATCTGATTTATATACAAATTATCAATTATTTGAAAATAGCCAGGCATATCAAACTATATCTAACATCTTACAACTAGTCAATATATTGTCACGCCTCCTGCTCAGCTGGGGCGAAGGGGGTGTACTCAGGAATCAAACGCAGCTCAGATTACAGCAACTTTATTTAAACGACAACACTCCCGAACCCATGGACACCACGCGTCACGACCATCACTAGGCTAAGCCCTACACTAGATCGGCCCTCAGGGAGCTCGGACGTCCACTCGCGCCGGAGTCCTCTCGCGTACACACCGCCTCGGGCGCTCACCTTGCTGACCTCCCCCTCCAGTACTTCCAGACGGCGGGAACATGGGCCCCGACGTCACACACCCCCAGCCAAATTAAGGGTGGTTGTTGGGGTGGATGCCCTCTAGGAGTTCGTCTTCTTCATTCTTTCAGGCCCTGGCAGCTGGTCCCTTGGTTGTGTTCAGCTGGGCGGCTGGGTCACGTGCACAAGTTACCATGGCGTCTACCCTCACGTTTCGCCGCGTATCGCTAACAGTGTGGCTAGCGGTCGGGGTTGTCTTTAGATGTGGAGGAAACACATGGGGAACAACGACACTGCGGCAGCCACTTCTCAGGGACAGTCATTTACACTGGCACATAAAGTCTCTGGCGTTGGGACGGCCCGATCACACATAAAGTCTCTGAAGTTGGGACGGCTCGATCACACATAAAGTCTCTGAAGTTGGGACGGCTCGATCACACATAAAGTCTCTGAAGTTGGGACGGCCCGATCACGAGCCTCAGTCGTTCGCTCCTATCGGTACCCGCTTCACTAATACATTTCCAGGGAAAGTTTATTAATTTTAATGATATTCCAGCAACAGGCAATGAATCGTTCCTCACAAAGGTTTGCCTTCTACAAAAACATGTTGTCCTACGAGAGCCTATCTACCTACTCTAGTTAGCAATGTTTGCTATTGGTGTAATCGCATTTATTTGACAGAAACATTAGTTCATAGAAACTTACTCTTAAATACCCGCGGTGGTGTCCATTCCCTTATATTATACATCTATCCTTACGTGTAGGTATATTCGACATTTTATATATTAAAAATACATTAATCAACTTTACATGTCTTTATAATTACTTGAAGCGAGAAATTATAATTGTATATGAATAAATGAGTTCATGACACATTCCGGAACCATTCAGCTGTTCTGTGCGAGTCATACAAAACAAAATATATTAATCCTCTATATTGCCCTTTCTTATGATCTAGTACAATGACGATATTCCAATTCAAACATGATAATATTATTATTAGAACTATTTACCAAATTACTAACTAGTACATTAATCCTTATTATCTACCCATACTATAACTTACTATTGCAAAAACACTTTTTTTATAGATAATAACCTTACAAAGTGGATATTATTATAGGGACCCAAACTAAATAATTGTAATTATAAGTCCACGACAAGGCTATTCTAGATATTTGACATCTTCCTACTCATTAACATAGACAAGTGAAACAAACTATAGTAGGACATTATAAGCGTAACCATGTATTACAGGATACAGATATTTTACAGTGCAAGAGGTGGTACAAAGTTTTGTAACTGAAGTTGTGCACAGCGGCAGTGTCTACGTGACGAAAGTAGCTGTGGTCAGCAGTAGCCGTCCGGCCTCTCTGGTCACCTGACCTCTCGGGTCACCGGCCTGGCTCTGAGCTACTGGACTTCCCACCGGTGCTCTAAGACTTAGCAAGAAATGACTTCGTTTTTCAACAAAGCTCTTATCTCTTAAATTTTATTCTTTACATACATCTAACTACCTTTTAACATAACTACCTCAATACCACACAAGAATATGTTAATAGCTAACTATACCCGAACAACTTATAAGTTACTTTGTATGCATTGACAAGTTAATACTTGATTATTTTTATTCCCCAAATTACAAACAAATTACAAAAGTAATTACTTAGTTCTTAATATTGGTTAGCATAACCATATACAACATTTGGTTTCGTATACGGTGTTACAATCTTAGAAACTAACTTGTCAACGCTTAATTCATAATTACGTTAATCACAACTGGAAGAACAACATAAATTATTATTAAATGTTTTACATCAGTGTTATAATACAATAGGCAATTATATTTTACTAACAAATTATTATGTCATTGCGACGTACCAATCCTCTTAAACATTAAGTCTTAACCTAATCTAGGAATTCTAAAACTATTTCAAGGGTCCCCTGTATTTACAGAATAATTATGAGTTTACAATTTAATTATTATTAGTCAAAATCAACTTCTAACCATTCCACGCTGATATTAGCGTATGTATACGTACCGCTGAAAACAGAACATGTATTTCACCTAGTCAATCATAATAAACAGTTTTGGGATATAAACTCTTATATTAGCTAATACTCATATTCACTCACATTCACTCTGAGTGGCCACTCGGTTTTTTTTTCATTCAAACTTTCACACTCCCCACATTTTCATTCACACACTGGACTTACATGTTTACGAATTCATGATAACAATAATCTCCTGAAATAATATATTTTATACATTTTATTAATCATACACTATAACGTTCACAGTTATACAGTTTACCTCGAAGTTTACCTATGGTTACAACGATTACCTGGTATCCTTTATACCTGATCACGAACTTGGTCCCACCATTCAAGAGTGATTCTCAGCTCCTTTCCATCGACCTCCGTGATAGGTAAGTTCTTTGGCAAGCCATCGTCTCTGACGTCACGTTTGGCGGTCATCGCTATGTCGTCGCCTTTTCGTCTCGATACCATGGATCTCCAGTTTACCCATAATCCCACGACGTACCGACAACCAATCAGAACCAATATTATTATAATGCCACAAAATAAATCCACAATAAATTGTTCCTGATTCGGGGAGAATATTTCATTTTCTGCTCTCACAAATGCTCCTATACCTAAGCCTACTAGATGGGGATTTCTCACAACAATTATGGTTAGTAAACAAAAATAAATGGAGTGCAGCACGGCTGACAGTGATGTATACATGTCCCTCTCCACTGACAAAACCTTAAGCGTCGGGCTCTCTAACTTTCTATGTTCTGAAAAAGATAAATTCCAGTGCGGCAGCTGACTAGGCCATTCGTTGTCTAAGCATTCGTCCAGTGTCTCGAAAGTGCTGGAAACATGATTAATTTTAGAGGTGATTTTCAAAGTTTTTAATTTTGACCACGAAGCTGGAAGTATGTGTGCCACAGCTAACTTATCCGCTTCCTGTCTACACGGATAGCTTTCTGAAACCAAAATGTGGGAGTCAGCGACTAAGCTACAATCACACGGCACTCTCACGTGTAGTGCACCCAGGCTCTTACGCTCTGTTATCTTAACTGTAGTGTTCGAAGTGTATCTGCACACAAACTCTAAATGCTCAACAATATGGGTTAGTACATAGGTGAAGTCGTCTATCTGGGTGATAAGTGGCACGTCACCTGACACACATGAAAATAACACATAGTGAGCTCAGCTCTTGTATGGTCGCACCCATAAATGTTTTTCTAGGGCAACATGAACCGGACACAGCGTCACCGGCGTATCTAGGGACATAGCATAGTGGATTAATATTCGGCAGGCAGTGCTGCAAGGCTGCTCCCTGTATCACTACCATACTGTCTTCACTGTTAACAAAAAATGACGTTTCCTGCTTAATGGTACAAGTCTGGTTATTCCACGCAAAAGGTATTATTAAAGGGGTATACAATCTCCATTGGGACGTAAGTTTCTTGATTGGAATCTGCAAATTTATTAAGATTGAGTTACCAGAAATTACACAATCAGCTACTTCTAACTTAAGGTATTTAGACACTTCCTCCACTGGTATCGCTAGGTCATAGCTGTCCGCTTTTAATGCAACTGTCAATTTTGTTAAATCCTCTCTTAGCTTATCTACAGTTATTATAGAATTCGGGATCTTCCCCTCTCGACATTGACTCAATATCTCTAGGCGTGTAACAAGTTGTAACAATTGTAACTGACGTACTGTATGGTGCGCGCTCACCTGTAACAAACTAAAACTCTTGTGATCATTTCTCTGTTCGTTTGTGAATTCCTGCTTCTGAAATCGATCGATTAACTTGGTTATGTTAACGCCAACATCGACGACACGTGCGAAGGTCCTCTCTACTTCTGCACTGTAATTCTTCATACCTAAATTGACATTTTCTATTTCTGAAAAGGCTTCAGTTACTTGCTCACTTAAGCTATTTTCAAATTTTGACATTAAATATTGATTAGTGAATAAAGGTTTTAACTGTCGTTTAGTCGTTACTCCACAGCAACAATGGGCGAAATCTCCTATCACACTTAAACTCCTCTGGACTCTAGCAGACATACTATTAGACTTTACATATACATCGGATTTCCCACTGAGGCTCGAGTTCAGCCATTTAACTTGCTGTCCTATTCTTTTATCGGCCTGAAGAATCCATGCGAACAACATACATTGGGGATCATTTAATACTCTGTTACAAAAACCATTATTCTCTGGCAGTGACAAATGAGCCATATCGACCTCTGGCAACACTTCGCCTCTTTGTAGGCACTTTTTATCATCTGCCAGATTCATCACCAATACTTGGTTAGGTGGCTCGGCGTGAGTCAATCCGTAGGGCACTAGAACAGATTTTTTCTCTAAATATTCCTTCCTTTGGTTCCATAACTCCTAAAGTGGGCAACAAACCTTCGTACTTAATTTTCAGGAGTCTCTGACTTCTTGGAGGGAGTTCAGTAGAATCATCACATATTACTCTCGCCTGTATCTGTTGTCTTTCTTCAAACTGTATGTGCTTCAACCACGAGGGGTCTGGAGGTGGACGCAAATACTTGGCGTCTTTTTCCGCGCTGAGGAAATCTACTGAGATTTTTCTTCCGTTGGCGATTATAAATTGGGCTCTTCTCCTCGAGAAATCTATTGTTGTACCAAACTTCAGGTGGAAATCGTTACCCAGGATACAACAGTCACCCACTCCTTTGGCCACAAACACTGGGAACAATATCACACAGTGGCTGATTTCTAAGATAATTTCTATTCTACCCAAAATCTGTACCGGCTCATCGGTGGCTGTCTTAACATTCATTCCTTGTACTGCTTTAATCCTGTCTCTCACGTTGGCTACTAGATTCTCATCAACACAACTCACACAGGCCCCAGTATCTAATATTATTGGCATTGTCCTCTGATTTAATTTTCCTTTTATTTCCAATACTCCCACGGTCCTAACAGTACTGGCCTCGGGACGAGGGAATTCCTTGGGTATAGCGTTGGTAAAATCCCCACGGCGATACTCATGGCGTGGATTTCGGTTGTATCTCCTCCATGTGTCATGCCATTCTCGGCGCTCATGTTCTTGGCACAAGACGCTCATCCTCTGTTGTTGGGAGCTCCCTGTCATTCTAGCGGAACCACTCGCTCCCTGATTTAGTGGTTCCCTCTGTCGTTTCCCTGATTTCCTGAGCGACAGGCAACAGCATAATGACCGGGTCTATTGCACTGGTAGCATATCACTCGACCGTCACTAGTTCTTCCACGATTCGAGGTGGAGTAGGCTCCTCTTGCTCTCCCTCGGTTCCACCTTCCATACTGTTCACCATCTTGTGCTCTTCTTTCCCTCGGAACTTCGAACTGAACCCTTGGCTGTTGCTTATTGTTCTCAGTCATGCGGCCTCGTGTATCTCGATTCTTCTCCTGCTGTTCTAGAAGACGCATGCTTAACTTGGCAAATTCAGATGTTAAGTTTTCTAGTTTGCTTTCTAGCTCCTGTGTTCTTTCCGTCTTTGATGGCTGACTGGCGTTCCCTGTAGTTGTCGCCTTTGATGAGACTTCCGCCAGTAGGTGGTCTACCCGCTGTCCAGCCATGAAACGTGCGGTCTGGATCTTCCTTACGTTAGCCAGTAGGCTTTCTAGAGTGTCATTGGTCATCACCATCACTTTCTCCAATAGAGATGGCCTTAATCCTCTTAAAACATGTTTGATCTTAGTTCTCTCGTTCATTCCGGGGTCCACTTTTGAACATAAATTTAACACATCTTGTACATACGATTCTACGGGCTCCTCCTCCCCTTGCATCCGCATCCGCAGTCGGAAACTCCATCTGTTCATCCCAAGCGATTGATTGAAACGTATCCTTCATTCCATTCTTTACCCTCTCCCAGGTGATATTGGCTCCTAAAGATTGCTCTAGGTTTTCGTACCATTTCAGAGCGGCCCCTTCCAGGTAACAGGGGAGAATAACCAACATCTTATCCTCGTTCCAGCCATTGGCCTTTGCCACTCTTCCAAATTGGGCTAGATACTCCTCCACGTTGTCCTCCATTCCGCCCCTGAACTTTCCTGGAGTAATAACAGGCCCCCTGGCTTCAGCCATAGCTTCTGCTTCCTCTTCACCGTCAGGACCACCACCAGGTAGGGGAATTAAATCGACTTAAGCTACGGTTCTTACTTCCTCAAGATGTCTTTGGGGTTGTCCTGGGTCTTCGGGAACCTCACTAACTGATTTCAGCCTTGACTGACTTCTTGTTTTTACACTAAACTTGATGTTTGGGGACGAAATACGATTGCTCCACCCTATCACGAATTTAGATTTAAATAAAAACCAAATCAGAACAAAATTAAATCCAAACAAAATCAAAATCACAATCACAATCACAATCCAAATCAAATAAACAATTTAAATATACATATTCCCCTGAACACAAGGGTTATTCAAAACACCACAACATTTCAATGCCGCGACAGTCGTCGTACCAATTGGGTTTGACCTGGCCTACCCATGGACAAGCTCTCTTTTTTTTGTTCTTTTTTTTAAACCACTTTATAAAAACACAAACTATTTCTCAAAATTATTCTATTCACCAATGAAAAGAAACAGCTTTGTTTACATCACGGGTAGGTTGCCTCCCTTACCGGTACCTTGGTTCGACGCACTATGGCTGCTAAGTAGGCTACTCTTACAACAACTACAAAATTATGTTCGGCTTACAAGCTACGAGAAAACAAATAAAATTATTTACTCCAAATTACACTTTGCTTTCAAAAAGGTAACTACAATTATTTGGATCAAAAACTAACTTTCTCTCTTGTTCTTTCAATCTACATTTTTTTTCAACTTAATCAATTTACTAAAAAAAAAAAAATCCGAATTTTAAAAAGAAATATTCACTATTATATTATATTACTATTAAATATTATATTACTAACCTGGGATCGTTAATCCGTCTTTGGTTCTGGATCACCTCAGGATACCCGGCTGCCTCCACCAATTTGTCACGCCTCCTGCTCAGCTGGGGCGAAGGGGGTGTACTCAGGAATCAAACGCAGCTCAGATTACAGCAACTTTATTTAAACGACAACACTCCCGAACCCATGGACACCACGCGTCACGACCATCACTAGGCTAAGCCCTACACTAGATCGGCCCTCAGGGAGCTCGGACGTCCACTCGCGCCGGAGTCCTCTCGCGTACACACCGCCTCGGGCGCTCACCTTGCTGACCTCCCCCTCCAGTACTTCCAGACGGCGGGAACATGGGCCCCGACGTCACAATATCGATATATAGATTCCTTGTATATTCTAAAATTAATCGTCTTAAACAGACTATGGCTATTTCTAGTCTCGTATATGGTACTATTTATAGTAACTATCATGGTTAATATTAGACTATGAATATAGAATAAAAGATACTTATTATGAATCACATATATAAACGAATAGATTAATATAATATTTATCTACATCTCATCAGTCACGTCACTGCATTGAAATTTTGAAAGAATCTCAACAGCAAAATGTTACTAAGTAAATTCTTGGCGGTTTTGATTAACAAAACCCAAAACTTTATGTTAACAGCCGGGGAGTAAAACAGACTGCATTAGGTTATTGACTTATTTTCTTCATTCCACGAACTCGAGGCATTATTTATTATGCTTATAATGTCCAGAGTAGCATCAGGCAATATATTTTCCTTATTAAATAAATTACCACTGATGAACGTTTTTTATAAATTAAAATAACAGACAAGGAAACACATAGAAGTTTTACTAGTCATTAGTAGTAATAGTATCAAAGATTGCCTTCATTATTTACACAGTAACGTACAACTGTTAGAAGACATATGTGGTCAGGGAAAACGTGTATCACTTTTCAGGTCAGATAAGTAACATTATATGACCTGAACATTCAATCATATATGAGAGGCACTGGCTGAATCGTGTGACTTTAAATTGTGAGACCTCTTTTAAATGCCTGTACCAAGAGAAGATGGTGCTTTAAGATGTTAATAGCCAACAGAACACAATCGTTAGACCTCACAAATTTTAAACTAGTATATGGAAAAAAGGAGGGGATAGGAACAAAGGCAAAAATGAATTATTTTGATATGTACAGTATGTTATTACCACATTAATCATTGAGTGGTTTATTTATTGTATTGACCTTGGATCTGAATCCAAAGTACATTTTGTGTGTTATATAACAGTGATATCTACTCAATGACATAACGGAGGACTTGAGAGATACGCTGTATAGTAAACTTCATTTTAGAGTATGCTTCAAATAAAAACATTTATACCTACACACACGTGTAGTATAACGTTTTATATATATATATATAATATATATATATATATAGTATATATATATATACTATATTATTGAAAGCTATATTAAAAGATCTGCTTCAATAAGATAATTTATTTGTTATTATATTTTGGTCACGAAATGTAATGTAAGGTAGCGATAACTGTGATACTCTGAAAGAGTGCAATAGACAGTATTAGCACATTGTAAACTCTATTCTCTATATCAAGATTGTTTGCAAGCCACAGTCCAGGCCAAGTAATATCGGAGATCTCTGGTTTTTTTTTTTTTTTTTTTTCCTTTGGGATATTGGGGTGGATTCATAGATCCTCACACGTCAACCTGAGCTTATTGTGTGCCCCTTTGATGTTAGAGGGGTAAGCCTATCTTCGTGCCCTTAATTAGGCTAAGAAGCTTTTCCCCGATACTGGCATCTGGTTCGTCGCCTGGTTGTTTGTCACCGAAAAGAGCCCTTCTCCTTGCTCCCAGTCTCTCACAGTCCAGTATTATGTGTTTTGCAGTCTCTTCAGACTTATTGCAGAGTCTACACTCCGAGGCCTCATTTCGTAAACCTAGAGTGTTTAGGTGTTTCCTGAAGTGGCCGTGTCCAGTGATCAAGGCAATCACTTGCTTAACCCGATCCCTGCCCAGCCCCATCAGCCATCTGGTGAATCCGGAGCTAGAATCGGCAAGCAGTCTTTTGCCGAGTGCTTGTCCTTGGTGACTCTGCCACCGCACGCGGTGTGTCTTCCTGGACCATTTGTTTATACTTTGGTAAGCGGCTGACTTGCTTATACCACAACTCGGTTCTGGACCGGTGTATGGCATGCTTGCTCCGCTTTTGGCAAGCCTGTCGGCGCATTCGTTGCCACCTATGCCTGTGTGGCCCGGTACCCAACCAAGACGCACACAGTTGCGTGATCCAAGCTTGCAGAGAGTGTTAAAGCACTCCCACACAAGCCTGGATGAAATGCTGTTGGAGTCAAGAGCTTTAAGAGCTGCCTGACTGTCTGACATTATACAGATGTTCATTCCCTGGTACCTTCTGGTGAGGCCTAGGTTGGCACAGGCTAGGATACCATAGATTTCGGCTTGAAATATGGAGCAGTTCCGACCCAAACTGCCGCTAAGGGCAGTTCTAGGGGATTGACTAAACACTCCATATCCAGTTCTACCCTTAATAAGCGAGCCATCCGTGTACCAGACAAAGCTCTTTCTTATTGTTGGGATGTTATCTTGCGATTTCCACTCATCTCTGGAGTAGAAGTCAACAGAGAATGGCTTATTGAATACGAACTCCGTTCTCATTGTGTCGGAGACCATTTCGAGAATAGCGCTTGGGTTTACAGCTTCAGTGATGGCGCCATGGCTCGCGTTAGACGCGCCATTCCTCCACAAGCCAGCAACCATCAGCCGATAAGCTGACTTACGCGCTTCAGCTTTTATATGGACATCAAGAGGTAGAAGTCCTAAAGCCACCTCGAGGGTCGCTGAGGGACTGCTCCTGAATGCTCCGGTTACAAAGATTGTGCCAAGCCTTTGTAAGCTTTCAAGCTTGGCTTTGGCAGTTACCTGATTCACCTTTGTCCACCAGACTAATGAACCATAAGTGATTTGAGGCCTTACAACTGCTTTGTAAAGCCATAGTGCTATGTGGGGTTTTTACGCCCCATGAGAATCCTGCAAGTCTCCTGGACGTCATGAGCGCCCACTTTGCTTTGTGCAGGATATTATTAAGATGATCATTCCACGTAAGCTTATGATCTAGAGTCAGTCCTAAATATTTGACTGTCTTTGACCACTCCAGCTGAGTGGATGCGAGTTTCAGCCTAGAAAGAGACTCTAGGTTCTTTTTTCCTAGTGAATGGTACAACTACTGTCTTAGAGGGATTTACTTTCAGTCCCTCTCCCTGACACCAGTTGTGTACATGTTGAAGGTTGGTATTCATGATATCAACAACAACATTTGTATATTTTCCCTGTACCATAAGGACTATGTCGTCTGCATATCCTTGGACATAGATTCCGTTGTTAGTAAGGTCCTCAAGTAGACCATCTACTACTAGGTTCCACAGTAGAGGTGACAGGATGCCTCCTTGAGGACATCCCCTTGTGGGTGCGATCACAAGCGATACTTCATTAAGATCGGCCCTGATCCGTCTGGAGCACAGCATGGCCCTAAGCCACCGGCACAGAGCTGGCTCGAGGCCACGTCGCTGTGCTCCACTTACCATTGCAGTGAATTTGGCATTGTCGAAAGCTCCTTCAATGTCTATGAAGGTGCACAATGCCAATTCCTTGGCGGACAGGCTATCCTCAATCCTACTGACTAGTTGGTTGCAGTGCTGATTCACAGGATTTGCCTTGCTGGTATGCATGTTGGTTGCGATGAAGGGGAGTGTCTGAGAGAACTCCCTTTCTCAGGTGCCTCTCCACCAGTCTTTCTAATGTTTTCAGTAGAAACGAAGATAAACTGATGGGACGAAAAGATTTAGGGACAGAGTAGTCCGCTCTCCCTTTTTTAGGGATGAAGACCACCCTGTTGAGACGCCAGACTTGTGGTATGTACCCATAGGCTAGGCTCGCCCTGAATAGTTCACATAGAAGGGTAAGGAGATTCTCCGGCCCTTGTTGAAGCAGGGCCGGAAAGATTCCATCCCCTCCTGCAGATTTGAAAGGGGCAAATTTAGAAATTGCCCATTTGGCTTTAGAGAGAGTGACAATCCTTCTGGCAATGGCCCAGCTACCACGACAAGCTCTTGGCCGTGAGCCTGCCTCGCGGTTACCAGACGTTCCAGTGTCGTCATTCTCAAAGATACAGTCAGGGAAGTGAGTCTCAAGGAGAAGTTTGAGGCTATCACTAGACCCGGAAGTGTGTTGACCTCCCTGGGACCTTAAAGATCCCAAGTGACCGGTTGGACTTGAGGCTAGTAAGCGTTGCAGTCTAGCTGCCGCGCTTAACTCATTTACCTTCTGTGTAAACTGCCTCCAGGAACTTTGTTTTGCTTTTTTAATCGCTAGGCTGTATTCTGTAAGAGCTCTATGATAGGACTCCCAGATACGGCTCCTTTTGCATTGATTGTACAGCTTCCTGACATTAGCCCTTTTGCGAGCGAGGTCCGCAGTCCACCACTTAGTATTGGTTCGACTCTTCCCCCGTCGCAATGGGCAATTGTCGTGGAAGCTATTGATTATAGCATTCTGCAGGTCAGAAGCTATCTGATCTATGTCTGTGAAGCATCGCACCCTTCCGCCTACCGATCCCAACTGTGACTGAAGGTCAGACTTATATCCCAACCAGTCAGTCCTCCTGGGATTGCGATAGAGGACCTCTGCAGCCTCATCTTGCAGGTTAAAGCGGATATACCTGTGATCCGATAATGAGGCCTCTTCGCTTACGTGCCACTTATCAACCATTCCAAGTATACCTTGTGTGCAGATTGTTATGTCAATAACTTCTTGTCTAATTCGTGTTGCGAACGTAGGGCGGTTACCTTTATTACATATAAATAGGTCCCTACTTAGAAGAAATTGTAAAAGTGCCTCACCTCTGGGGTTAGTGTTTGTGCTGCCCCATCCAGCAGAGTGATGGGCGTTGGCGTCACAACCTAGAAGAAGTTGTTGACGTCTGGCTTGTGCTTCTTCCACCAGGAGCTCTAGGTCTCTTGATGGAGGGAGTTCCCTGGCATCATATGGCAGGTATACGGAGCCTACAATTGTGCTCTGCACTGTGCCTCCATTCTTCCAGGTCAGTGTGCCCACAGTAAAGATCTCTGGACCAGAATTCGTTGAGGGTTAAAAAATCCAAGCCTCTCCTCAACAGGATGCAGGTTCTAGACATTCCTTAGAGAGGTGCAGTAAATTAACTTACCTTTGGTTTCATTTAGGCCCGCCACTCTCCCTTGGTGAAGCCATGGTTCTTGTATCAATGCCAGATCAAATCCCTCTTGGAGGAAGAACTGGCAGAAGGCTGCCGAGGCAGCTCTACTGTGCTGGAGGTTGATTTGTAGAACTCGTGGCATTGTCCTTGACTGTCGAGGAGACAATTGAGACCTGCCAGAGTCCTAAGTTGGCTCTACAGTTGGAAGCCTTCACAGCCTTGTAGCAGACCTCGTCCAGGAAGCAGACGAATCCGTAACCTTTCGGGTCTGGCTTGGATGGAAGGATTTTCCACTCGTTTACATTCAGGTTGGGGTTCTGCTTATTAAACATCTCAAGTACCTTTTCAGGTGTCTTCTTCAGAAGCTTCGGGTGAGCTCTGAAAAACTCCCAGAGGTTTTATCCTTTGAATAACTTCTTCCAGCCAACGTTTGGTGTGTTCGTTGATGCAGGAAGCAATTAAAACACCTTTCTCTAGGTAGGTGCCCGCAAACGATGGAACGGAACCATCCTCCAGGGGTTGGATTTCTTCCATAATTGCGTCCTCGATGGCTTCTCCTTGCTCTGCACTTAGCTTCGCTTCCGGGTAGCCTTCGAGGGCTATGGCCATTTTGATTGCTGCGACCTCTCTGTAGGTAGCCTTGGGTGTGCTACCAGAGGCCTCGGGATCGTGGGCTTCGGGCTTTTGGGTTTCCCTCCTAGCCTTCTTTGCGGGTCCCTCCGCGGAGGGCGGGGTGACCAAAGTGCCTCTGGGGCGCTTGGCCGACCCCACCCCCGCCTTGGCACCCGCAGTTGGGCCCGGAGTTGAGACCTCCTGCCGTTCTTGATTCTTTTTCCTCTTCTTTTTCCCCCTCCTCCACTTGGAAGGGTCAAAAGCTTCACCCTTTTCGAGAAGTTTAGCCTTTAGTGCTTCTCTTCTTTGAGCAGTGGTGAGATTGGGCCTCTTCATTCTAAGGTTGCCGAGTTGCTCTGTGGCATCATCCAGCGTACCTGTAGACTTGGGAGTGCTTGGGCTGTTGAGGAGCTGATCTTCTATATCTTGAAGGGATTTTGCTTCCTCAGCGCTTGTGCTGCCTTCCTCAGATAAAGCCTTGCCATGTATGGGAGCTTCAGTGTGCAATGGAACCTCCTGTGTTCCTAAGGCACTTTGTTGAGGAGAAGGTAGGGATGTTGGCATAACAACCTCTTGAGTTGTGTTGCCAGGTGGTGGTATGTGCGAGGTAGCTTCAGGAGCTACCTCAGCAGGAAGAGGTAGGTTTGAAACAGCTTCAGGAACTGTTTCAAGGGTTGGTTTGTTTTGATTTTTGTGTTTGTTTTTTTCCATGTTGTTCCCACGAGAAGCTAGGGAATGGAAGGTCCACCCAGACAGAGCCCCGCATGCCTGGGTAAGCTGCTTTTAAACTGGAGGGTCGCCGGTGTCCAGAGTCCGCATAGTAAAGACTGGTTTGCCACCAGCCATTCAGCCCTGGCCTACGCTGTTCCACCGTGGCTTGGCCCCTAGTGGGAGAAATGAAAGGGAAACTAGATCGAAGAGTTGAGGAACTTTACCTCAGATAGAAGAGAGTGAAGAAGAGAGATAGGCTGACACATAGAAAAGTGTGCCAGCCATAGGCCTCCAGAACAAGAAGAGAAGGGATCTGGAGCATTAGCTAGGGTACCTCGGGGTCGCCATTACCCGTACGGCCTTGAAGTAATATCGGAGATTCTCTGGTTTACAGAACCCTCCGGATATTGAAATACCACAAACTCAGTAAGTTTCCTGTGTGTCCCCTATCTCTTGGACCTTTAGCTATAAACTCAGAACTATTCATAAATAATAAAAGAATCTAGATTATACAACTTATATTACAACATTACAATTTAGTTTTGCTTACAAAGTTTTATTTTTAAATCAATATGAAAATGACTAGTGAAATAGAGTGTTTGGTGAGTAGCCGGTCAAACAATGTTTAATGAATGTCCCACTTTTCATTCATGTCACGTCATGTGAATTAAACATGTTTAACAAGAGTTTAACTTTAGTATTATGGTAAACGGATATAGCTTTAGTATTATGTAGTTTAGCATAAATCCATTTCACATATATTTGGATAATGGTTAATCATTTTATTAGCTGAGTTTTATTGATGCCTTATTACTGTTTATTTTATCTGTTTGTCCGCAACGTTCTATCTATATATGATACTTTATTGTCTTATATCGATATTTTCATATAAGACTTCAAGTAAGGATTTCTGTAATTTTAAAGATAGCTAAGAACCTTAAACGCTAAATACATATTTATATTAATATAAAATCTGATAAGAAATTCTAACACTTTAAAATAAAATATGAGTTATGGTTTAATATAACTTTATTGGAGACATTATCATTTATATTTAGACATAACATACTTTAAACTAAGCCACCAATGGAATATTTTTAACTAAAAATCTATTATATTATTTCAGGTAGAAAATGTCATTAAGAAATGTACAATGATGAATAATATATGGATAACTCCAACATTTTAAGTGATGCATACAGCCAATTTATTTTACAATATAAGGTATCTGTCATAAGTGAGCCACCAGATTATTTATATTTTTTATTTATATTGTCCAAAAATATATATTTTTTAATTACGATTAGACAACATTTTCATTGTATTTTGCTATCATTCATATGGATAGAGGACTGCCTTGATTAAAAACAAAGAATATGACTATGACCTTCAATTTTAACTTCCAGAAACTCTATTTTTATGCAGTGAAACTCTATATTTGGGACCCTACTGACCCTGAGTTGTTGAAAAAGTTCTATCAGGAAAAACTCCCAGTTAAAAAATTGGTTTGGCATGCCACAAAGAACCATCGTAAAGCCTAAATACTTAGTGTACGTAGGGAGATTGTGAGCTAGGGATATCGTTTTATCATTCAGTTATATGTAATATAATCGTAAATTCTAAATTATTGAACAGTTGAAATTGAAAATGGAGGAACATTTTCTCGTTGCTATGCAATGATAAGATTAGCGCATTCAAGAAATTGAAAAAAAAAACCGTTTGAGAAATAGAAGAAGTATCAGACATAGCTTATTCCTACCTAAAAAGGAAACGTATGGACCAATTCTGGGAGTTAGCAGAGTTGAGTAAATAACGGTTAAATTTTTTAGATAGGTTATTTAGTCAAAAAGCACTGTTGTCCTGTAGACAGACAGATAATCATACAGAAAAGATATTAATCGAGCAACACTGTAGGCAAAAGATAAAATTGTGCCAACAAAATCTTTGAACATATATCATGCGGAAAATTACGCTAAAATATTATTTTACTTTGTAGAATCTTAAAATAGCACATGACTGCACAAAATTTTGAAATTTAATTAATTTATTCTTAATTTTTTTCTTTCGTTCATAGTTACCGTACCCTTAAGACCAATATGAAACTTTGATAACGCTCAGCTAAATTTCATAGAGTGAAACGCACACTCATGAAATTAGGTGTTAACTGAATAGAAATAAAGCTTTGTGCAATGTTTCAAATCTATATGTGTATGACAGTCAGACGGAAATACTGAAAAATAGAAATGATAATTAAGTAACCTTCCCCTAAAGAATTAGACTTTGCTAACGTTCAGCCGGTAAGGAATGAAAGAAAAATAGCATGAAACTGTAATAAAGATAACTTCTCAGCTAGTTCGATTTTCTACTGTTCCCAAGACTTATTATATATATTCTCCTTCAGGTATAGTACAGGAATTATTTCCCCTTGGTACTACTTTACAATATTGGAGACTATATATCTTATCTTCTTATTCCTTTTCATCTCTGAACAAATTTTTTTAAAATTTAACAATGATTATTGTGTAAAAAGTGACTTTAAAATTATTTTATTTTTGATTTTATAGTTCACTTAAACAAATTCAATAATAGACAACAAAATGAGTGAATGCTGTTTTCTCATTTTAAGTTACTCTTTACTCCAAAATTTTAAACAACTTTATTTTCACATGTTTATTTTCCTACGCCCTTACGTAAGAAATTATGAAATATATAACTGATTTCCTAATTACCACCATTTCCTCGATCTTAGTTTTGGATCAAGCGTATTTTAATGCTGTAAATGTAATATTAAAATTCTCCTGAACCAATTTCGTTTATATCTAAGTTAAATACGAGTAATAAAGATTTAAATTCAGTCAAAATGTTTTTATAAATCACATATAATCCATTTAATTAAAACATAATTTACACTTAATAACTTTCAAACACCTAATCACATTACAATTTTAAGTACTGTAACAAAACGAGTATGTGCACATTTTTACTGATCCTAAATTTTTATAAGCAAAGATCATGATTTTTTAGGAATTTTTAGGTCAAAAATTTAGTTTGAAGGAAATGTAATTACAATCTACTATTGGGAGGGGAGAATAAGTACTACTTAGGCATTTAATGTATTCGTTATATGTTCTGCTTCTTACTCCCAATGCTTGATATGTAACAATATATGGTATTAACACCTATTCAAATATTTTAAATCGATATATTTAAATAAAAGTGGATTATTCTAAACACCGCTCTAAGTTTTTGCCAGTGACCAATGACCATGTGTATCTAACTTGTGTATCTAAAAAAAATGTGGTATAGTTTTATTTAGCGTTGTAGTTACGTTTCTACATATGTATTAAAGTTTAAAATATATAATTTGTTTATATGAAATTAAACATATCACAACAATACAAAAATACTGCTTTTCACTCTAGGCTGCCAAAATTGGTTATACATTTAATACGTGCCCAAAATAATAACCATTGACCTCTTACATTACCTGGTTCGTGCGTAGATCCACCTCTTTTATTTTTGTCCGAACTGTATAATATACCTTTACAGAATAGTTTAAATTCCTACACTAAAAAAATAAAATCCAAAGATATTTAGAACTAAAGTTAGTGATGTGGCATTAAATATATTATACAGTATGAAGAAGCAGTCACAAAATATGCTACACAGAATGTATTTCACCTTTGTAACTTGGATTAAATAAAATAAAAGCAGTCCACTTTTTTAAAAACCTATGTAGTCTACACCTATGTGTGTATATAGATTGTTTGGCCTATTGCTTGTTCTATCCATCCTGAGAGTGTATCACAACAGAGCGGTGCTATAAAAGAGAACTCGTTTTACGACTAGAAACCCAGTGGTAGTAAAAGGTTTGCTTTCAATAGGATACTTTTCTTTCTTTACTTTAAGTATATTTTTAATTTTATAGGCAAACTTGACTAAGAGTTAGGTAACTTATAAAATGAAAATGTGGCTAAGATTTGTTCTATTTACATATTTATTATTGTACCTCTTAACTTCAAATATAGAAGTTTAATCAAGATAAGGATTTGTCAGTATTAGTATTACTATAGTAATATGTCAGTATTAGTATTACTATAGTAATATGTCAGTATTAGTATTACTATAGTAATATGTCAGTATTAGTATTACTATAGTAATATGTCAGTATTAGTATTACTATAGTAATATGTCAGTATTAGTATTACTATAGTAATATGTCAGTATTAGTATTACTATAGTAATATGTCAGTATTAGTATTACTATAGTAATATGTCAGTGAAATGTTAATAGAAATAGGATACAGTTATATCAAACTTAGAGTACGGTTTCTTTTGTAAAATATTATAATTATAAATTACATATAAATCTGTGTGATATCAAACTGGTGAGTTCCTATACGAAGACTATTTCCATACCTATTAATCCCATCTTATAATTAATTAGACCCCTAATTATTTCCTTTTTTCACCTAGTATAAGAGGCTGAATAACCTTCGTTCATTACGCCTTTGTCCTAAAGGTATCTTTGCGCTCACTTCCGGAGTGATAGGATATGATTAGGTCCACTTCACCCTCCGCTTAGTGCAGTATCTGAAATTTGACACTCTCACAGACTTGATTGGAATCTAGAGGGCACGCCAGTCCGAAGAGAGTCAGTAACGACGTTCAAAACGAACTCTTCGCATAGTTCCGAAATGAGAGACACTTAGGTAACTAAAGAAGTATGTATGTTTAACTAGCAGTCAATTGGTATAATTCTGATGAAGGCATATTAACATTGTCTCACTATGTGCACAAGTAAGTGCACTGCGATGTTTTAGACGTGAAACTAGATCACGGCGGAGCAACGGAGTTTTCTAGCTATGTCATACCTATGGTGGGAAGGGTTTATTCGGGGGTTTCCCTTCCCAGGGTTAGTTCCACTGGAAGATTTCATCCACCCTGAGATTAATATATCTGTAAATTTTATAGTCTCTTATAAGTGATTAATATTCAAGGTATTTAAATTAACATGAATGCAGACCTAAATCAAACACTTTCTAAAAATACTAATATTTAGAAAAACCAATAACCTTTTGGAGGAAGTGGAGCATACTCATGTGTTTAACTCAACAAATAAGAATATTTAGGTTATTATATATTAAATACTAGTAAAATCGCAGTCAGATAATAAAACATTTATTTTTTTTTTAAAGCTGCCAATTAGTTGTTTTACAGTTTAATATCTAAGATAATTGCCCCACTTATTATCCTGGCCTTGATCTTAGTACCACATTTCAACAAATACTAATTTATAGCTTACGACCTTTATTATCTTATTTTAAAATGTATCTACGCATAAACTAATAAAAAAATTCAATCACTACATTGAAAAACATACCAACCAATACTGTTAACGTTTTATTTTATGTGACCTTTCGATGGCAAGACTATCTTCTTCAGACACATCTTTTGTGACGTGATATTTTAGAGTGTCATTTAAAATAATAAATATCATTACAGTTATCTTTACTGGGTAACTAATCCTTCCTTCACTATTCTTAAAAAAAATTTTAATGATATTGGGAAAAGTAAGTTTTGTATTTTGCTTGTCATGAAGGCTTTTACAGTTGTATGAAGTTTTAAATAATTTAATGTCTAAAATGTGCATTGCATATCTAGAAATATATATATATATATATATATATATATATATATATATATATATATATATATATATATAGAAAAGTTACAAGCATAATTGACGATTTATGTTGTTGAATTCAATTATATCAATACAAAGACTTTAAATTAAGAGATAAAATTTGAAAAATTTATGAAATGAAGGTATTTGTTAGTTATATTTTAGAAGATTAGTTAGTATACATTCTTGTGCCTGTTGTTTTTTAATAACATGTAAATCTTTGCAAATCGGATATTGCTTTTTATATATAATACTTTGCTTAGTGAATGAAACTTTTAAAAATAAATAACAATAATATTAAGGGAAAGGACACAATATTTATTTCAAGAATGACTTTTCGTATTATAAATACAAATAACTAAACTTAAATAGGTATGAAATTGTTTGAATCAATTTAATACTGATATAGACGGTGAACGTAATTTATCAATTAAACTCCAGAATGACAATAATATTAAGGGAAAGGACACAATATTTATTTCAAGAATGACTTTACGTATTATAAATACAAATAACTAACCTTAAATAGGTATGAAATTGGTTTGAATAAATTTAATACTGATATAGACGGTGAACGTAATTTATAAATTAAACTCCAGAATGACCTCGCATAAAACTTGTGTAGTAAGGAAGTTTTCGATAAGGTATCTCGAGTGTACAGACCTCGAATACTTACAGACGTAAAACGAAACTTAGCGCCGACAGAAGTGACGAAATTGAGTCCTCAGTAGGAGCTCACAAAAATATCAGAATGAGGTATGGAACTACTCTACGAAAAAGGAAGTATACTTCCTTGTACAAAGGAAGTATAATACATGTACAACTCAAACATAATTGCAGGCTTGTTAGGTGTCAGTTAATTGTTGTTTGCCGCAATCAATATAATTATTTTGCTTCACCATTAATATGTGCAACAATAGTATAGTCAACTATATATTAAGGGTTACCTAACCTTTACATACGGAATGAAAATACGTGGTAGCCATCTTTCACACATACGGCAGCGTCGCATGGAGGTGTAAACTGCTGGAAATCGTGGGAGGTGGCAGAGCTTTCACCCAAGAGACAAGGGTCTAAAGCCGCTCTCCAAGACAGATTAGTTTTGTCCTTGGCAGGGTCGATATACAGTATTCCTCACGTATTATTTAGTTTTCTGGAACTGATATAGTATCACCATATAACGTTGTATTTCAAGTACTAAAATAAATTATCAATAATAGTAACTTTACTTGAATGTACGTTATTATTTTAATTTAATATTAATAGTTGTAAGATCTGCTATAAGGTATTAATGGTTTGTCTTTCAAAATGTTTATACACGAGATATTAGCAGAGTTTCTCATGAACTTTTTTCCTTACGTAGAGGAATAAGTTTTGTAAAAAATATGATTTGCCTTTTTGTTTTGTAATAGTTTCATTTATATTATTTTGCTAATATATTGTATTTTTGAATTTCACTTAAAACATCATGTATAAGGTTCATAAGAATCAATAAAAATCCTACTTATTGTACTTGGTATTTAATATTTACTTACAACACATTGCTAATTACGAAGTTAAGATGAATAAAGTGTTTTTAACTCATTGAGACTGGAATACTTGGGTTGTACTGAAGAAAATAGTAATTTTAAATGGAAGATGTAAGAATATAAACTCCTTTTAAGAAGGTTATGTAAAATTTAAGACGTATGAGACCTCGCCAGCAAACGATAATTACCAAAGAATTCCTATATTTACTCCTACTCAACAAAGTACAGATAAAAAGAAACTTTATTTCTCCAAAATAAGTTACTAAATTTACACCAGCATTACCAAAAAATAATGTTAACAATATATTACTACATAGTATTAAACATAAGAAAACACTACTGAGAGTCTCGGATGCACGGGCTTGACCTGATACTTGCTACACACTATTTTCACTAATGTCATTCTCTGCTACAGTTTTTAACCTATCCAAACCGTACACTCACACACATATTTCCTGATGGATTAAAAGTTAAAACACATTTAGGAGAAACAAAGAAAACCTCCAAGGCATGCCTGTTTGGAGATATATGTATTGTACATTTCTGAATAAAAACGGCTTTTTTTCAAACCGTACATAATTAAATACAGAAAGGGATTTATATAATTTAAATACACTTTTATATATTTAGATGTAAATCTCTGCGTGTTGAATCCTTTTCCTACAGATTACCACAATACAATACTACAACTAAAGTTGATACATTAAATGTTACATGTTGGAGCCATTCCCTTAATATTTCGAATGGAACTTGATTTCATTTTTACATTGCATCTGTACAAACAAATTAGTAAATAAAATGAGCAACTCGTTTTTTAAACAATTAAATTCCACTCACTCTCACAATCTCACATACATAACTGAATGGTGGACAACATATCTATAAATACATATAGTACTGTGTACACAAAACTAATAGCAAAGAACAATATAATATCAAGTAATAACAAAACGTAAAATAACAAGTAATAACAAAACATAACAATAACAAGTAATAAAAAAAAAACCTAATAATAACACACAATAACAAACGTAACAATAGCAAGCAATAACAAAAATAGTAATAACAATTCTTTCCTTTAGTCGTTAAACTTAAACACGAGTCAAAAAGGTGGTAGTCAAAAAGGCTGTCTAAACAGATTTATCACATGTTATACTACACTAACTAAATCATATACGTCATACTTTAACACATATAAAATTGTCAATATTAGGGATAGAGAGATGATAGATTTTATATGATATAAACAAAACACGATAACGTGATTGTTCTGTAACGAATGCTTTCACTCAGCTTCTTCCCAGTAAAATATAATTATCTCAGATACTGTACAGTACGATTAAGGGTTGTATTGAGCCGTTGATTTTGCAAGATTTCTGTAGGTGGGAGTGCACAGAATAGTTGGAGCGTTGGGTAGAGTACGGTGATAGGGAAAAAATCCTTGCCTCTCTTGAGTACTACAAAATAATAATAATAAAAACTTTATTTTTATCAAATTATATGAATACTGAAAGAGCTACTGAGAAAGTACTTATAAACTCATACATTTCTCATTTTAAATTTTTTAACTAAAGTAATATTAGAATCAAATAATTGTATTTTTAACAATCTTAGGAATTTATAAATGTAACTTTTACTGCTTGGATGATGTTCATTCTCCGACTTAGTAGACATAATAGAATAATTTCATTAGTTTTGGTAATTCTTCATTCTTCTTATGACATTATAAATCTGACAAACATTTTAACATCATTATACTTTCCATTCCAATGATGAGTCAATCAGTTAATGATACACATCAGACCACAACAATAACATGCTGAAAGCTAGAGATAATGAGGGCTAGATTTAGACACTTGAATATACAGATTAAGGTGTTATGTGGAATTCCTGGATACAGTTATACGATTAACACGTTTCCATATAAAACTTCTACAATTTGCTCACCTCTATTCGATTATCTAATACTCATTCTTGCTATATAAACTTTAAAAAGTCAACCTTAATAACTAAATACTGATAAACTATTCCATGTACTGTTCAATTTAAATTGAATGTATTCCCTCAGTTTGAATGAAATACACAACTACACTTTGACAGATTGACTCAGAAAATCTGGAGCTTTGAGATTCACAAAAGTCGGCGACAAAGGCGCCAAAGTGAACCTCTTCAATCGTTTAGACGTCATATAAACCTAATTACCTATCAGCTATCCATTGTAGTCTAGTTGAAGAGCTATCCTGAGGTGAGTAAATGTCATTAATCATAGTTATAAACACAACGTATCCATAGATACGTGAGGGTTGATTCAATGACAATGTTGAGTTTAGCTCCACATCACATTCCGCTTAGTGCAGCGCCTGAACTTCTCCCATAGTCTAGACGTCACAGACACCTAATTACCTATCAGCTATCCATTGTAGTCTAGTTGAAGAGCTATTCTGAGGTGAGTAAATGTAATTATTAATCATGGTTATAAACACAACGTATCTATAGATACGTGAGGGTTGATTCAATGACAATGTTGAATTTAGCTCCACTTCACATTCCGCTTAGTGCAGCGCCTGAACTTCTTCCATAGTTTAGACGTTATATACACCTAATTACCTATCAGCTATCCATTGTAGTCTAGTTGAAGAGCTATTATGAGGTGAGTAACTGTCATTATTAATCATAGTTATAAACACAACGTATCTATAGATACGTGAGGGTTGATTCAATGACAATGTTGAGTTTAGCTCCACTTCACATTCCGCTTAGTGCAGCGCCTGAACTTCTTCCATAGTTTAGACGTTATATACACCTAATTACCTATCAGCTATCCATTGCAGTCTAGTTGAAGAGCTATTCTGAGGTGAGTAAATGTCATTATTAATCATGGTTATAAACACAACGTATCCATAGATACGTGAGGGTTGATTCAATGACAATGTTGAGTTTAGCTCCACTTCACATTCCAATTAATGCAGCGCCTGAACTACTTCCATAGTCTAGACATCATAGACACCTAATTACCTATCAGCTATCCATTGTAGTCTAGTTGAAGAGCTATTATGAGGTGAGTAACTGTCATTATTAATCATAGTTATAAACACAACGTATCTATAGATACGTGAGGGTTGATTCAATGACAATGTTGAGTTTAGCTCCACTTCACATTCCGCTTAGTGCAGCGCCTGAACTTCTTCCATAGTTTAGACATTATATACACCTAATTACCTATCAGCTATCCATTGTAGTCTAGTTGAAGAGCTATTATGAGGTGAACAATTTTCATAAATCATAGTTTACAGAATTTCATATATTCCTAAAATTTCATAAATTCAGAAAACAGAACGTATCCATAGATACAGGAACATTTTATGCAATGAGAATGTTAAGTTTAGCTTAATGCAGCGCCTGAAATATGACACTGCCACAACCTTGATTCCTAGTATCTGAGACAGGGTAGCAATTCAGACGCTGCTCTAAACGGAAGGTAAAATGGATTTTAAGTCAATATTTCCCTTGAATTGACCCTTACCACCCAACCTTGATTATACTATTATTGAGAAAAAAATATTACTACATGTGAGAACTAAAGAATATAAATAAACAGCTATAAAACGCTTGTGAAAAAGTTAAAAACATCTCAACATTGCTCATTTGAAATTATGAAATGAATTAGGATACTATAATATCATTTGTAATATATACTAAACTAACACATTAAAAGGGGATTTTGAAACGCCATTCACATGACGTTGCTAACAAAATGAGTTAATTTATGGTTTCATAACCCATGTACTTCAGTATAAATGATGTTTCTTCTCTTTTTGCATCTGGGGCAAACATATTGTACATTTCGTTCATACTTTGCACAACGTGTCTTTTCTGATAATTTATATGACTTGTGAATATTGTAATTATATATTTATTTCTGACCTACACATGCAGAAAAGCACAGCAAATATAAAAAAAAATACATGGAAAGCTTGGATTTGATTTATATAAGATATGAGCTGTAAGATAAATTTATATTCTTCTAATCCTTCAAACGTAAAACAAATATACTGCTTATATTTTATGATATGTGTGTTATTAAATTGCTATAAAAATAAAAGTTAGTAACAACGGTATTAACGGTATTGAGTTCATCCCGTGAACAAATACGCAAAGCAGCAGACTATGATTAAAAATATGAATTAGTAATAACTGCTTGAGAGAGAATTAACTTGAGACTAATAGAGACAAGGAGACAATTTAATTAAATGTCGCACTGGACCGACTGACAAAATAAAGCCAGTGTCAAGTTGTCTTAGTATTTAACAGTTTTTCTTTGATGTAAGCTCCTATTTTGAAAAGTGCAATGACTCTCTGTAACCAATTAAAATAACACAAATGTGATGTGAAATTATTATTGTTCTTTAATTGGATTGGGCTGACGTGTGTTGCAAATAAAACCATTATACTTGTAGTATAGTCTCAGTCACTTCAGTATGAACCAACAAAAGAACGCAACACGTACCTTATCACGTATTCGACCCTGCTGTAAATAATATGGTTACTTCTACCTGGCTTTAGAAGACCAATACTACTACTACTACTCCGAAAGCATTGTATAAAGTTTCATTTACATTATTTTCGCTAAGGTGATTACGTTGTAAATAAGTTTTTTTTTTATTGAGTATTGTCTTTCACTGATTTAAAATCAGAAAGCAACGAAGAAATTATAATTCATTTAAAAGACAATACACCAATCATAATTGAGCATTTGTTTTCCGGCTTACGCGTAGATAATAGTTTTGTTTAGGAATATAATAATGGTATTCGGCAATACATTGTTACTTGAAGTTGAAGTAACCTGGCGTTGAAAGTAAGGCCAGTATATTTGTATATTTTGAAGCAGTTCAAGTAGGGCATATATTTTACTGTTAATACTACTTGTCAAGTTTTAAATTTATGAATTGTGGTTATATATGTTTAATTGCTTTTTCAATAGTATTAAAAATATCAATAATAAACTAATAATCTTATTTGCTGGGCGACACACATGTGGTTGCTACATTTGCCCATTATGGTCAAATCCGAATAAACCTTCCTACCAATGCTATTTTTTGTGTAGAAAACTCGGTAGATCTGTCGTACTTTGGAATCTTGTCCAAAAACACTGCTTTACATTCAATTGATGAGACGATGAAAATAACTCTTTTGGATTATATTGAAAGGTCGGTAGATAACCAGACAGTTTTGTTTTGTAGTCTGGGTTTCTCTCATTTCGAAAATCTTCGAATGTTTGGATCAGCTCAGATTAACGTGTACTCGAAAGTCAGATTTCAAACGATACACTTGAAAAACGAAAGATGAAATGGAGATAACTCCAACATTCGCATCCTGAATATCCATCAATCTGGAAACAAGGGCAAAGAGATACTTTTAGGAAAACCTCTTGTCCTATAAGTGAAAAGATAAAACACAGAGGATAAAAAACAACATAGGGATTGATTACTAGGAATTACGAAACTTTTCTTTCAATAGGAACTTTCCAATATAGGTGAGACATATATTGAGATACGCATTTAAAACTTTAATAATTTATAATTGAAATTTGATATATTATTCAAATTCAATCAAAATGTCACCCAATATTAATGAAAAATGAAAAATTTGAACTGAAGTGGATGTTTACAACGTATGGAGAGACGGTTTACTTTTCATTTGGTCCTAAGTTTCTCCACTATTAAGATTATACTCCATACGATTATTCCTCTCTTTAACTTGAAAAAAAGAACTGCAATCAGGCACTTCTAATTGTTTTATTCCATTGATAAACCATTAAGAAATGAAAGGTTCCAGGATATTTATGTATAATAACTCAATTTATAATCTAATGTCTACTGATATTTTGGAGTTCTTATGTTTATATCTGAAGTAGTCAGATCATAAAATTTCAACTATTAACCATTTTAATAGGCTCATGTGTAAGCAAAAAGGTCAAATAATGTTAAATTGATATTAAATTTCTCATTGAATTAAAACTAAAAGATACATTGTCATTAAAATTTAAATTAAAATGTTCTTCATGTACTTAATAAATAGTTTTGTTTACAAAGTCAGAATGTATAACGTTAAATATACAATAATATAGAGCCAAAAGTTTTAACAATTTAAATGTATATTTTATTAAATGTATAGTATCTTTTGCTTTCTAAATAAAGGTTCTAAAATAATCAAATTAAAATAGTCAATTCAATTGCTTTTTTTAATGTAATACACAGATTTTTTAATTAATTTTGTATAATACACTTCCTCTTAAAAGGAAGTTAATCAGAAAGAGGAGTTTTAAAATAACAGTAGCCACTCACTTATACTTATTTTTAACTTGTGTTGGATAAAATCAATAAGTAAGTTGATAAAGAAATAAAATCAAGTCTGAATTAATATTTGGTCCTTCACAATTTGACTTACCAGAGAAAACTCAAATTATAGCTGGAACAGGAAGTTGTGATCAATCTATTCTTAATCTATCTACTTTAGTTTTAAGTGTTCCCGAATTACATCCTAGTAAATACAAAAGTATTAGGGGTTAAAAAATCGAACTCTTTCACTTTACAATGAAGATAAATATCGATAGTTGTAGTTAAGGGGTATAATGTTAGATATATAATGTTATAATGTGAGTATAATGTTAATGCAGAAAATTTTAGAAAAATGTAAATTCCAAAGTTTATATAAGTTTTAGTCAAGCTGTGTTTTACAACAAAATACACTTAAAGTAAATAAAGAAAACTATCGTATTGAAGGCAAATATTTTTCTACCGCGCCAGAATTCAAAAGTCGCAAACCAAATTCTATTTTTTAATACCGTTTAGTTCTGATACTGTCTTAGCCTTCTGTTATATATACATATATATATATATATATATATATATATATATATATATATATATATACATATATATATATATCTTATTTTTAGTAAATTACTGTACAAATAAATTAAAATGTTTTTAAAAAATTGGCACTATATTTCGGTGAAAACCGTCTTCAGGTGCATAAATTGTATAAAATATAAAAGAAAACAGTACAAACGAAAGTAAATAAACAGTGAATAAATAATAATAATAAACACAGATGACATGAACTAAATAATTGTTCCATATGTTGATTTCAAATTTAGACGTTTTTGGCTATATAAAATCCTATTTAATATATATATATATATATATATATATATATATATATATATATATATATATATATATATAAACTCACGCTCTGTACATTTTACGCTAAACTATTATATGTTGGCAAGTTAATGCCGAAGAAAAGTCAATTATAGGACAAAAGCAAATAAAATTTGATTCTTTTTAAAATTATTACACTTTCATAAATAATTAAACCAAGTAATAAACATATTGGGGTTTTAAACACGAACAATCAATTGGTAAAATACCGTAATCGTAATCGTAAGAAATTAGCTGTACTTATATCAAATAGGAGTATATATCAATAATACGTATCTGGGCGTATTCACGTACCAATCCTATGGCTAATGGAATGTATCTTCATCGCCGGAATCACTTCCTTACAGTTTTATGTCAAAGTCTGAAAGAATAGCACTTTTTTTGGCTGAGAGTCCTTAAAGCCTTTCATTTGAGGGACTGGACATGTTTCACTTCTGTTTGTCTGCTGTCATTCCGCAGGATATGAACTGAACTATAGATTTCTTTGCATGAAGCTTCATTCGTATTAAGCAACGACGAATTGTATGATAGTGTGAGATGGCAAGAATAAAAAACACATTTGTAAATAAATTTAGTTCGATTCATTTCATGTGCGTTTACATAGCATTTAACACGGCCGTCATAAATCAGTATATGAAGTTAACTACTCGCACCATTCAAGTAGCAAGGATGATTACAAAAAGGCCTAAAGACGATCAGACAACTAATTTAATAATCTTGGTTTTAATACTGGATAACCGGTGTAATTACTGAGTGAAGTGTAATTATTGCGTGCTAAGAGCACTTAGTATTTTTGAATTCCTTAACTTACTTATTTTCTATTATAAGGAATACTTACAGTTCTCGATAGCAATTTACTGTAGAAATAATTCTTAGCTCATTCTTGTAATTATAAACTTTACTTGAAAATCTGGGGATAGAACTCCGCGACCGCTGTGGCTTATAACAGTTTTAAAATGAAGTAAAATCTAAAGATCGCTCAATACAAAGAGTTGATTACAGGTTGGCCGAATCTGTCCACACTAATGCTCAGGTAAGTCATCGGAATGTAAAAGAAATTATTACTAATCCCAAACTTCTTCTGACGTTAGATGAGAGTCGTAGTTGATCACTAACAACTACACAAAGTAGGGTACTTAAAATAACAATATTTATACGACTAGCGTCTCTTCGTAGGCAAGACAAGCCTGAATAGGAAATATCAAGCAGTTTTAACAGCTATAAGATAAAACGATATCATAAAAACATGATTGAAAAATAGTAGCCCTATTGAAAACTGTATAGTTAACCAAATACATGTTTTGTTTACTTAGGAAAAGGAGATGAGGAAAGCTGTCATTGAAATGACTCATAAAAGGATTGATTAGACTGTCACCGTAACTCAGTCAGTTACCTTTGGAGAAATAACTAAAAGCTAGTTCTGGTCCAGTATTTTTCAGTAAAGGTGGGTAAGGGTGCTTTATAACCTTTTTTCTAGGCTTGCCAAAATCTTTAAAATTAAGGGCCACTTCAACAGTCATCCCATGAAACATATAGATAAACTTGTTTTGCCCAAAAGAACACGATGTTTGCGATTAGTTATTTGTCACTCCTTGCATCCTTGGTTTGCCAAATGAATGTGATACATCGATTCTTGCTTACCCAGTGTTTTTTTTCTGGTAGAGATATAACAACCAGATGTGAGTTATGAATTATAAACAATATATATTGAAATTGTATGGGATGTGGTAGGTATAAATATAAAAAAGGGGTATGGATGGTATGATCCCAGGAGTCGATAACGTAGCATTTGAAATGTATGTACTTATTAATATATTATGAGTTGCCTTGGGAATCAAAACCTAGCGAAAAGAAAAAGTAAAACCTAATTTTTTAGGAAGTCGGCCGTAACTTAGTTACAAAGAACGTAATTTAAGCTCTGCGATGTGGAACATCCGAGAACGATAAGGAGGGATTATCTATAAATGTTATATCAGTACTTGACATTACTTTATCCTTTAGTATATTATTCTGATGGAAAGTATTGGATATGTATATGTAAGTTACAGCATAATATATAGAAAAACGTAATAAGCTATTAAAATCCACTATTATCCGTGTTAAATAAACAAATCCACCTTTTAATTTAATTCCATTAATTTATGCAGCTTACTGAGAGAAGCTCTTAGCCTGAGGATAAACGCCTGGACCGGACAAGGTTTACAGTCCTGAGTAAACTCAGATAACGTTATTATTCACTGCTTCACTCTTGACCTTTACCTTTATCTATTGTAAGCTGGACTTGAATAATCAAATACCCAAAATGTCAGCCGTGATAGAATAGGAAATAAATAAGTAACCGTAGTTTAGAACCAATGATATCATTGGAGTCGTCCGAAACCTATATGTTTATATACATATATTTGTATTATAGGGTTATGTGAAGTGTGGAATTGCAGTTTTAAGATAATCCCACTTTTTAAAAAACATTCCGAATCATTAAACGTTTGAAGATTACAATCTTCTGAGCCAGAGCTCTCAAACTGGAACAAGTATAGGATTAAGCATCCATAAAAAGAACAATAGTAATATCTTCATAATTATGTTGTTACAATTTAATATTTGCAATCATCAAATCAAATAATATTACAAATTACATAATCTATGCAAACTTACGCACGTTAAAATTAAAATCAAATCCATTTCCTCCCACCACAGTCACACTGACTTAAGACCCTGAATTTTCTTAATTCTAAGTGGCTTATTATGAAATTATCAACCAATACAACGCCTTAGAAACTTGATTTTGATTGCAGGAATTTTTTATACTTTCAGGGAACCTATTAATTAATCTGACACCAACCCCTTGCGACAGATGTGAGAATGGCAGTCTGTGATACTGATTTTGGAAATTATCCTCCCTTCTTGTTTCATAATGGGAAAGATCCCTATTACGAACCAAATTGCATACTGATTTTATTAGATGGTATGTGGTGTAATAGCTCTTCTGGCTCCGTTGGAAGAAGTATGTAGATCTTGTTACAAAATAATTATAAATATGAAAAGCAAATCAAAATTGAAAGAAGGTATCAATCATTAAAATAACCAAAATGGTCTTAGCCAGAGTTGCCATAAAACCTCATTTGTAAGTTGTTTTATTTTAAGGAAATCCTTTTTAAACCGAACTTTAATAGGTTCATACTTAGATTTGTATCCATAGCAATGTTTATTCAATATTTGTAAATACTTTATCATTTAAAAATATTAATATGTTAGTAAACTCTGAAACATATTCTTTCATAACTGTCAGTTATTATATGAATGGTATAGATATTTAATTTTAAACAATAGTTTAGTAACTCCATGCAATAATGCATTTAAATAGTGAAATGCAATCATGATTTAACATCTTTAATACTGTAATGGTGTCAGTCGTTGCCTGAGGAGGAACGCAACTGACAATTACCCTTCTTCACAATAGTCGCCATCTGATGATCATTTAATTAGTGCACTCGGCCAGGTGTAGTCTGTTTGCACAGTTTACCATAGCACTAGTACAACACAAACAATAAAATGCGCTTCTGTTCGGTGGTCTTTTTGATACTGCAGTTGTGACTAAATAGGGGGGTAAATGAGATGAGGAAGGTTCTCTAGAAAATCTCACTAAATAAATTTAATATTAACAGATGTAACCACTAAGGGAATCAGTCATGTGTATTTTCACATTGTCCAGCGAACCAAATTCTACGAACCACCTTGTATTAAGTTTAGGCAAGGTGATTTGCATGATATTATTTCTTAAGTCTAAAAAAATAATAGAAAAATCAAATTACACCACATGCAAATACAAAAATGACAATGGACACTTATATGTTTTTACAATTAATGAAACTGGACAAATTAATATTAGGCTATAACGCGCCATTCGCTCCAGTCACTGAATTTGTTTTTCTAATTACTGGAAAGTTGCAATTATGAATATCAGTGATTTGTCATCTAATTCTATTCAAAATGATTTGCTACACAAAACATTGAACCCCTTTATCGAGTTTCATATCCACTCTTTTGACACTGGAGGATATATAACTAGGCTCTAATATAAAGAAGCTCTACAAAACCTTGGAGTATCGTTGATAAACTCTATAGGACGATTTTTCCGTGGAAAATAAATAAAATGCTTTGAAATATTTTAATAAAATATACACTGGACTAAAATCAGCACTGAAAATAAACGTAACTGATTATTCTTCTTTAGTACACAAGTAAGAGGAAAAATGCCTGGTGAAGTAAGAACCTGGGTTTGCAGAAAATAAAAATTTAACGAGTTAAACTTACCTAAATTTTTATATCAGAGTGTTTAAAAATTAATTATTAAATTTTAAGAGAAAATATTAACAGGTAAGCAATTACACAGTCATGTAAATTTGTAAAAACAACAGGGAAAACAGTTTTAGCAGCGTGAAATTCGAAAAAATGTTATGCTTCATTTTTAGCCTAGAATCATACATAAAATCAGCTCCAATTTTTAGAGATTTAAATGTGTTACCGATAAAAAATCTGTATATCTATAAAGTATTAAAATCATTTTATAATCAAAGCAGCAGTTTTTACAATGCAAATTCACATTATAGTCATAGAAAAATAAACGTTCAAGTTCCGAGACTCCATCTAACCTTGTTTAAAAAATTCTATCTTTTTTTAGGACCAAAGTTTTTTAATTGTTTACCAGAATATTTATGAAAATGTAAAATCAAAAATAAGTTTGTTAAAATGCTCCGGCATTTTTTGTTATTAGAAGAAGATGTAGACAGGTTTTACAACACTATAGTATGATCATTACACTTTTAAATTGTAACTTTATATTATAATTTACCTGAAAATCTGATCAACATTTCACGTATATTCCGTTTTATGTTACTTTTCTTTAGAAGTTAATCTAGTTATAGTTGTTTCAGAGTGTATCATTACGAGAATCTGGTAGGGCAGTCCTTTTTTTCGAGTTGCTGTTTCTTTCTGTGTGCTAGTGTAATTCCTGAACAGGTATTTTGTTACCTCGGGCTTTATTGTTGATTTTAGTTTAAGATCTACTGTATGTAAAATGTAAAACTGACAAAAATAAAGAAATTTTTCATTCAATTCAAAAATCTCAAAATGTATAGACAGCTCAATATTTTTTTTGCACCCTGTATATATATCTTATAATACAGACACTTCTAGAGCATTTGTGAAATTTACATTCCCAGTATTATATATCCCAATTTTAATAATCTCACCAAATCATGATGGATGTTGCAAAATTAGTGGAACTAGGTTTATTAGTATTTAATATTGTTGCTTTTACAAAAATTGTGTAAATAAACTTGTAGCTTTAACAATCACTGCACTGCACCAAATATTGATGTAATACTAAGAATGCAAGGAAATTGACAGTAAAGGTATAACCTCTCATAATGATGAAGTAGAAGCCTGGCAGCACTTCATACAGTTCCTTGCATAAAGTGGAGGATTAGTTTCCTCCGCCCTGTAATCATACACATGCAAAGGCACAGAGACTTCTCATATATCCTCACTCAGTTACGTCTTTCTGACACATTGATCAAGCATATTAGTTACTTCTTAATAATATTATAAATGTTATATTATGTATGTAATATTATATGTTATATATGTATGTTATATTATAAATGTAATATTATAAATATTATAAAAAGCCTTTGATTGTTTGTTTTGCTATCAAACGTAAACCATTGAACCGATTGTACTGAAATTTACATAGACATTATTTAGGTCCCTGGTATGAATATTAGGCCTATTCTTATTTCGAAAACTCCCTCCGAGCTACTGGTCTTTAAATATAGAAAACCCCATCTTGGTCTCTAAAGTTGTGACATAATAACTGAAAGAACCCGTCAATGTAATCAACTGTTATGTATAAACATTGTTTTAAGACGGCATACCTATATGTTTAATTTAACAAATATTTTAAATTCGTTTACATTTATAGTGTGAAAGCATAGGTTAAGCTTTATCGTAAAAACACATCTTAATTTAACCTCATTCTGCAATCACTGTTGATCACAGAATAAGTGTGTATAGTTAATACAGGAAAGGAAATTAATAGTATGCAGTGCTTGGCCAGTATTGTAATGCAGATATGAAAGTCAGTGTTACTTTTTTACATATACTATAATTTAGACTGTTGTAAAACCCATCTTAGTGTTTGTTAAATTTAGTCATTATTAGCCTTTTAAAACGTGCGTATACTTATATATTTTCTTGATTGGAAAACAAGGCAAAATGCACTATGGAACAAACATACTAAGACCGGAGTAACAAAATGGCCATAAATATACACTTTTGACAGACTTTGTTCATTGTGGCAAGAAGTAACTCAACACTTGTGTCGGAAACATAATTAAATTGAACCATAAGTTCTCATACACGTGCAAAGCCTATGAAATTGCAATGCAAAAACCACAGGTAACTGCAAAGCAATGCACAAGACACTAAAACCAATTTTGTAATTTCATAAAATCGCCGAAGAACATTTGGTTAGTTTCTCCATCCATCTTATTATATTATACATGCTTTTTCTTATAATGCTAGGAACTTGAAATTTAGGGATTCTTCACATTGATCTAAAATAGTTCCAGTGAAATCAATGGATCAATGAATGAAATACATGGAGTGTTAGATGCAATGCAATGCAGAGGAATTGTGGGCGAAGCGGTGGGTAAGTGCTAGTTTATTTATACATTGATCTAGCAAACTAGACTAATTGAGAGTAAAAAAAATCGTTAGTTATGCAAGGAAGAAACAATAACAAGAAAAGGATGAAATGCTAAAGTTGTAATTTTGTCTAATCCATATTACACTTCCAAACAGAAAACCATCTACGGAGATAATTTAAAGCTGATGCTATAAATAACAAATATATCTATACGAAGGAGAGACCTTCCACAAAGAATCTACGTCGGTAAAGGCGGTGCAATACATACTGATGGCGAGAGAAAAGAAGAGACCTGGATTCTGGCCTATCTGAAATTTGCAGGCGTTACTACTAGTATGTTGCCGCGCCCTGTTTCGTAATTCCATTATTGTTTCACTGTTCCATTGCTAGGATAAACAACTCGCAGGGTTGGCTGTGGGGCGAAGCGCCTGAAATTACCGGGCGGCAACACACTAGTACACAGCTGTGCGCCGGCACGGGCCAGGTCTCTTCTTTTCTCTCGCCAACAGTACTTAGTAGGGTAAAATTTACGCCTTAATAAACACTTTTTCATAACAGTCCTTCAAGTTATTTGACCTCGGGATGGAAGAAAATAAAATATATTTCTCGTTATGCCGGCGGTTATAAGTTAAAAATATTAGGATATGAAATTTTACACTACTCAATACATAATATGATAGAAGGAAAGAAATTGCTATAACACAAATTGCTTGCCTAATATTTTATTTCAAAAACTTATTTTCATTAAATATATATATATACATATATATTTTATATATATATATATATATATATATATATATATATATATATATATATATATATATAAAATCGCATAAAAGTTTTTATCCTCTGGAGTCATAAAATTTACAGTTGGTTGACTTTCAGCGTTACCAATGTTAGTTACAGTTTTTAAACCGTAGAGCTCAATAGTTAAATTATTTTTAATCCACCTTGCAATAGATGCATGACCTCTGAACCCTTCAAGAAAAGGAATTCTCCAAGCTAATGAAATATAACTCTCAGGAACAAGAGCGCACACAAAGCTTTGTCAGAACCTTTACAAGAAAGGTAAACTGTTTATACCCACTGCCGTGAGAGTAGCAACCACCTGGCCTCTCTCTACCCAGAAGTAGTGTGTTCCAGCTCACAGTTTAGAGAATATTCTAGATAAACAAAGAGTTAGCACAATTACCAATCGAGGTTTAGAAAAGCACTGATATACGCTTATAGTGGACCATATTCTTAGACTGTATTAGCACAAATTATCACAAATGTATTTTACACAAGTATTTATCACAAGTTTATTTTATAGCGCGAAACGATTTAGTGAACAACTAAAGATATGTTTTAATAGCATACAAAAGATTAATACTTTGTGACAACATAAATATTAAAAATTTATTTATTATGAGATTAAAGGAAAATTTAATAAGTTTAGAAATATAATAAGTATGTTGTAACAAAATCTTGATTCATTATATAGGTCCATAAATAAGAGAGTTGTGAAGTTTTGAAGTTTAGACAGCTGCCATATTGGAAAAAACCCGTTAGAGATACAAAAAAGATGTTTAGCAAATGTTAGAAACCTTCAAGCATTATTTTTTTAACTTCGTCACAAACGACGGAGCTGGCTATGCTCCGTTACGATCGTAATGGTTTACCAAACTGGCCAACGAGCTAAGCCAATATGTTCATATGGTAATTGTTTGTACTAAATTAAAACTTAATTGAACATTTTTGGGCAGTTTGTACTAGACGCGTTATGAATCTTAATAGTATCTATATCATAATATAGAAATTAGTGCAATTGAGTGAAATTCTTCAACAATGTTATTGGAGTGTTAGTTTTAGAAATAAATATTATATAATGTACGTTTAATATTTGTACATGATGATTGGAATTTGCCTGTATAATGTGTAAAAGAAACATACATTTTTAAGTATGTGTGAATCTTGTAAAATATTTTGCACACTTATTATAAGACGTATTCAATATTTTAATAATTAATAACTGAGTAAAATGGTTTTTTGTCAGTAGATTAACTGTGCTACTCTGTCAGGTAAATACAATTTAAGTTGTATTTTATACAATAAAATGTTTAAAATGCTCAGTATTAATTGTTAAAATTTACTGTTTTATGTACGGAATAAGTGAACTAAAAATTATGACAGTTTAATGAAAAAGATGTTTTTCCATTTGAAGCTTATTGGGCTTTTTGAGGATGAAGAGGTTAGTGCTAATTTAAAATAGGTAATTACATTATACATTTTCGATGTATTTGTAATACGTAATTAAGAATGTATCAATATATAAAAATTAAAAAAGGTAAACAATGTCTGTTTATTTTGTAAGTAAAGAAAGAGTGTAACATAAAAAAAAGTCTTTAATATTAAAAAGTTTGTTAACAAAAAAAATATATGTTTATAAATTATGTCATCCCAGCCAATAATATACTTTATCATGAACACGAGGCATGAGGCATTATATGTCTTTCTAATAATATAGTATATTGGACGATCAAGTGCACTCTATGCTTTATGAAACTTTTTGGTGTAAAAGGAATAGTTTTATATATTGCTCCATATTATTAGAATTACATTAGCCTCACGATATTCGGTTAAAATAGATTCTAATGCAACTGTAAAGGTTTAGTCACCTAGATCACTCGCCTTTTACGAAAAAAAAGAGTTTGTACCCAGATCTACTGATAAACACAAATGTAATTAACATACTGTAATGAAAATCAGACAAGGGCAGTGCGTAGGTGAGTTATAGCCTATATGAAGTAATTAAAAATATTTTGCGCACTTCAAAGGATCTGATTACAGGATGGGGAAAGCAATCCTCCATTATACAAGCAACAATATGAGGAGCACCCGGAGGCTGATACTCCATCAACACGAGAACTTCATCTTCTACCCGTCACTTTCTCAGTATTCCAATATATTACAGGAGATATCAGAAATAGTTAAATTTTAGAGTGTGGAAAAAAATTGATAAATAATTAAACAATTTAATACATTAAATTAACATAATATAATAATGCAACTGAAATCTGTCCGTACATATATAACATATACGTAATCTATTCAGCTAAATTATAAAACAATGTTGCATTAAATAATTCATGTTTAAAATATTAAAAACAGTCGCTATTTATACAAATAGTTGACATTGGATACACACAATACAATATAAAATACAAAATGACCACCAACCTCGAAATCACGGACGCTTGAAATTATTCGTGAATAAGATGGTTTGTTCTCTACATAAGACTATAAAAGCACTGTAAAGTACTCAAATTATAATAAGTATAATTAAGAGTAGCCCTGTTTCTTATCGTATTATCATTATTATTTAATATAATTATATGGATTTATAGATTTAAAGTCTATTCATAGCATGTACTTCGTAAATTGTATGGGAGCATATGAAAAATATTTTACATTGAACATAATGAATAATACAATAAAAATGTGCTGTTTAAAATTTGAAACCTTTACAAAAGTACAAAGAAATAGAAAGGGAAGGAAATGTTTACATAGATCAAATTTGGATTATATTAGCTACAATGTTATTGTAATTTCATCATCAACTAAGTACCTGTACCAGAGTCCACAACTCTCCAATGTTTGTTCAATAAAGCTACGTAACGAAAAAAAAAACAGTTTCATACATTATTCTACATTAATATTAGCTACTAAGAATCAGCTTTAAGCGTTATAAATGAAAATATGAAATGTCTTATAGCTATAAAGATAACGAACTTGAAACTAGTTTGCCGAACTTTATAACTCCAGATTATTTCTGTAAAATACATCTTTGCAAATGAAATTATTATACTTGATAGCTCCCTCAGACATTTATGGTTAGAATTTCTTTTTCCTAGAAGTTCAATCACAAATGCTTGAAAAGACGAATAACAGATTGTGATGTATTGAATGATTATATTTTTCATATTAAGTTAATTACTTAATACTTACGTAATAAGAAAGTATTTATAATTACTTACAATAATAATTACTTACGTAAAAAGGGAAGAAAAAAAAATATAAGGCAAGGAATTTATTATAAATAGAAACAAACTAAATTAATATATTCAGCTGATGATTGGTAAATACTGTAGCATTGAGATAAATTTTGCACAGGTTGCTGCACCTGAAATCTCTAGTGACGTAGCAGCTGATGAAAGACTCTAATAAACGTAACTAGTCGAAAAATTTGAGATATTAATTTGGCGTTTTTAAAGCTTTATACTTCCAAAACTATTTTTACGCTGCTAATATCTCTCTTATTCCCGTGAAAGTATATTTCACATCTTTTGTCTAAAGTGATATATTAGTCAGTTATTTGATACCTGAAAAAGAATGGATTCTAATCCTCGAAAATTTTTTTTTTGTTACATGAAACGATGGTACATGTCTGAAATTCTCTTATATGAAGTCTAACCATACAAAATTAAATTCACACTTATGTATTAAAAATATATCGTAACTTTTTTTCCTCCGGACATTGCGTTGCTCATACCACTGGAAATATTTGTTACTTGTCTCTAGGCGTTTTTTAATGTTGGTAAGTAATAATAATATTTATGTATACATACAAATACAGGTTCCATATAATAGTAAAACAACAAAGGGCAAGGTAACCAACCCTGCGTTGGTGTCAATGAAATTTAGTTTGCTGTGTCGCTCTCACGCTGCAGCCCTTTGTTACTGTCCCTGGGTGCTCTGTAACCTTGTTGTGTGAGTGTTGTTTTTATATGTGCAAGTCAACACAGAGGTGAAGCTCAGTCGATTTGACCTAATAGTTTAATGCATGGTTGAAGCTAGACTAGTAATCCATATCCATACTGCGTATATAATAAACATTGTTATAGTTATTTTATAGATTTTCAATAAAATTCTTATTTTTTTTTGTTAACTGGACTTTAGCAGTAGAATTTATTGGAACCATTTAAATGAAAAGGTAACATTTTCCCATATTCCAATTAAATTTTACTTTCAAAGATGGAATACAATACAAAATATTATATAATAGTAAATTAAGTTAAAAACGTATGGTTCATTATTTGAAAAAATGAGGCATTTCCAAAAATATTAAACAGCCATAGGGATTGAAATTATTATGGTAACCCTAAAAGAACTATATTTTGTTTTCCAATTTGTTTATATCCTAAAAAAATAAAACCTGATAGACAATTAGAAAATAAAAAGCATATTCACGCATACTAACCACCTATAGAAATATAAATAGGATTGCAAACCTAGAAGAACCACATATTTATTTTTAAACTTACTGGTGTTCTACATCGGTAAAATTTCACAAACACGTGCCTCACGCATTATATAAAAAAAAAGATTTTTCACATGTAGATCAACCACACATGGGGGCAGAAATAGAGTTGAAAACTCTTAAAAGCTTTATAGCTCGTTTTTTAAACTTTTGACACGGACTGTGTTATGAACTTTATAGACACCTATCGGCTTGAAATTTTGCATAAAGCTTTATTTATATACCAGAAACGTTGAGGTACATGTTTTTTCCAAGAGACTTAGCTGAATGTTGGCGAAAGGTTTTACACTTATCTTATGATTTACCATAATCGCAACGGGGGGAAAACCAAAAACTTAATAAATGTTTAAAGAAATTAAGAGTAATTATCTGCTATTTTAACATATAACATAGTAACACTTACAGCTTAAAAATATAGAAGTGATCTATAAATAGATTTTAAATTTTACTCGTAACCTCAAAAATATCCCTGTTACGCGACAGGTAATTTGGACTACTCCACCTTTCATTCATTATAACTTTAAATTTGTATTTAAATTACTATGTTACTTTTGTTATTTGCTATGTGTAATTTTCAACTTTTGAATTTAACATGAGTGTTAAAAGTAAACTGGTATGTCATAATTTTGTGTTTCCATAGCTACTTCTATGGAAATTCATAACGTCTCATACATTGAACCGAAACAATATTATGCCCAAGTACTATTTTATAATGTAATTATTACAATATAGTAATGAATTAAATCCAATCTGGTGAGATGTTACAGCACTAGGCAACAGTTTACTCTCTATATAAGTTTGTGTTTGACTTGAAACATCTGTTCCTTGTGCAAACATCTCAGAACCATTGTTCTCCTCTCAGCGTTATAGACGGAGTTTCTGCTGTCTATTGTTTCATCCATTACACAAAGATTTCTTTGTTCTTGGTATTTTCTTGTATCTTTAGATTTTAGGTCAACTATACAAGTTACTTTACTTAAAATGTCCATATAAATTAATTATAGCGTAATACCATACATAAATAATAGCTACATAACATGTCGTTACTGTATAACTCATATATATATGTGTGTGTGTGTGTGTGTGTGTGTGTGTGTGTGTGTGTGTGTGTGTGTGTGTGTGTGTGTGTGTGTGTGTGTGTGTGTGTGTGTGTGTGCGCGCGCGCGTGTGTTAATAAACCTTTATCATCAAGCCACATACAGTTAGAATGAGTAACGATATCATGAAAGCTGTTTGATTATTTGAAATTAAACATTTTATAAAAAGGGCTGTTCAAATATATTGAAGCTCAATAAAGGGAGATATTTGTAGTAACTTTCTTGATGTTAAAGAATGTTACAGTGGTGGATAGGCTAAATGTATTTATCCCTGTAAAGAAAGACAGCGTTTGTAATTATGCTCTTAAATTAATTCTCAAAGAGCCATCAAACGAAGACAATATAACACTTTAAAATTAAAGATTCCATTGGACTTGTTATGGAAACATTTATAAAGTTATATATATATATATATATATTTCTGATATAATATCGTAATAATCCACAAGCCTAAAACTAATTCACACTTTAAACCTGGCTTTTCTTGAAACTGATTAAGGAAATGTTTATAAGAACGACATTGATAATCAGTATCGCTAGGTTTGCTAGAGTCAAAATTAAAAGGTATTGAAAATGTTAAAATTGTAAGTGACCATTCTTTCTCAGTTCAAATTAATGTTAGCTTGACACTTAAATGCAACAGTTAGAGATGTAAATAACAGTTATATGATAGGAAACTAGATAAAGGGACTGAAAATCATCTCTCAATCTTTCATAAATCGTAAAGTAATTATCTAAGTTTTTTCAATACCTTTAGTATTATTTGACTCATTGAAATATAACGGCGGTAAGATTTTATAAAATATTTAAGAATTGTATTAAACTGTACTCTAGGAAAACACTTTCCCAAATTAACGCATAAAAGGCTCTACACATAATTTAAAAATTGTATAATGAAATACTACACATTGTATCTAATCAATCACTATATTTATTTTTACCTCCTAATTATAATGGTTATATTTTAAATAGAATTAATTTATTAGATATTCCATTAGGGTTTGATTGGAATGATACTATTTTGAAATACCAGAGTGAGACAAGTGTTAATAAATAGATTTGAATTCTCAACTAAATTTCTTGTGTATTAGGAATGGGTGTAATTGACACATGACTCCGTAGCATCACTGCAGCGTTTATATTTATTACATTTACTTGATGTAGTATCAACGCCTCATAAACATAAACATCGGTATGTAAAGCCTCCTCTTTTTTAGACAATTAAATACCGCAGAAGCATTTTTTATTATTATATTGGACTAAGAAGTTAGACACATTTTGAATACTGATAAAAATTAATTAGACATACTTTAAGTATGCAACTAAACTATCATAATAATTAGTATTATGAATTATCTTTAAAAATAACAAACATTAATTATTACATTCAAGTTTCAAGCAAAGTATATTATTTCACGAACGACAGTGGGTATGTTATTCAGAGAACAACACAGAGATAAGACTAACTCCATTTCACTGCAGAGTTACACTTATGTCTTTCCAGCTCGATGAGTTTCTTTCACCTAATAATGTAAACTCTTGTAACATGGCTGTGATAAACCATTTATGTTATCGTTTTCACTGTCTTCCTAACTTTATAAAGTAATCATGAATTAATATTTTAATAACAATATACAGGACTCTCGCTTCACGTTATTACATATTACAATGAACGCTAGAACGTATGTCGCGTAATAGGCTTTGCTGAAGTTTCATAAATTCATTTAAGTCAATAACTCATTTTATTCATGATATGACCTGCTGAAAGACAGAAAAAATAATACATAAATAAGTATTTACATCCCTCCTGCAGACAAAAGAGGAATTGCGTCAAACTACCTAAAATAATATCTCGGACTTCAGCAAATCTCGTTCGTATGAAAGAATTAAGTCCTGTGTAACTAATACTATCACAAGTAGTATACTGGCATCCTATTTATTTATTTACAATTGTAAGCGGTAAGCCATTATACCAGTAATATATAACAACAATATATCTAATAAAACTACATTGAGTATTAAATGTTAGTCGGTTTCGACTTCTTTGCAACCAAGCAACAGATTTAGTAGAATTATTTCTATATTAAGAAATGTTACAACCTAACGTGTATAAAATCTTAAAAGCATAAAATTGTTTTCCTTAACTAATTTTCTTAATTTAGGCCAGACAAAATATATGAAAAATTTAATATGACAATATTAAAATATTAGTGTTTCATTTGGGATCTTCTTAAAAAAGGATAGTTCTGTATACAAATTAGAAGCAATAATGTATTAAAAATATTACAGAATTCTATGTTAAAACATTTAAACCATCAGTTAGCAGCTATTTCATGTTTTAATAATTACTAGTACATTGATTATTATGTGTCAAGTTATTTAGCTTGATTTCAAGAAATATAAATTGAACGTCAAGTGGTCACTATCAATTACATTTAAACTGAAACATTTGAAATAATTATTAAATGTTTAGTTAATAAGTACATAATTATATAAATATTAATACTTTTGGCTAACATAATTTTTATGTAGATGTTTTATATCAAGTTTTGCACTTCCAAACACATCGCCCCTTCGACCCGTACTCTTTGAAGAACCCCCGTTCAAATCCCTTTTCATCCATATATAATCTTTTGCAAAGACCCCTTGGCCACGCCAATATGATTAATCTGTAAGAAAACATGTCTGGAGGTAGCTGTAAGAAGTGGGAAAATTCCAATCAATAATTCATTACAGCTCTATGAGGATCATGCACGTGGAGGTTAATTTACTTAGGTTAATTGAAGAGTCTGCAAAACTTGAAAGTTCAGCATCACATGTCTGTGGAAAGTGCGTGATCACAAGATTAAGTTGCTCTTGAGATCTATGAAGAGTAAGATGAGATGGCGCGTTTATAGGTTAAACTGTTTAGGAAACCTTAGCTGACACCTGACCTAACGTATAAACATTATATAAATATTAGAAAAATTGTGGTTTGGTGTCTAAGGGTAATTATTGAGGAAAATGCACAAAGCATTCTGAAATTCACTGTCAAGGTTAACTATAATCGACAGATTTTTATGAAATCCTGTAAAAAACCATGTATACAGCTAACATCAACACATGTATATTTCCATGAAAATACTCTTAAAATTTGTATTTGTATACATTCATAAAATTAAACTTGCTAAAATATATAATTTTTATTTTGAAATAGATTATAAAACGAATATAAAAACAAAAATAAACGTAATTATGTCACATATTAATAAAAATGCAATTCATTGCAATTGGTAATATTTAATTGAAATGCAGTACAACAAAGACAAATTATTTCTAGTCAAATACAGTTACTTTCCCAACAATTTTTTACAGTTATGTGTTCAAACATAATTGTAAAAAATTATGTGTGAACACAATTAGTTTAAAATAAAGATTAATTAATCAATGAACATAAGTTTCTTGAATAGAAAAAGGTAGTGGTGGTCAATGTGGCAAGAGGAGAGGTTTTGATCAGAGGGTCACAGAAACGATATCCACCGCAGCGTGATTCATTAACACCAGATAAAGCTGCCAGCCAAAGATTGGTTGTGAGCTCAGTTCAATAAATTAAATTGGGGTAAATGTTACCTGACCTTTCTCCTTTAAACGTAGTAGTTTACCTTCATTTCATACTTAATATGATACTTGAGTTCGAAAACGGACTGTTTTATGAAAAACCTATTAATTAATGTGTGCGCAAATAAGTAAACAGAGAAAGAGTTTAAGCAGCACAATATTGTAGTTATAGTTGGTGTGAAGTAACTTAGGTAAGTGAAGAGGATATGTCTTCTACGTCAAAAATAATATACAACAGTTATAATTGTACACCATATACTTAGCATTTATGTTTCCATTTAAAACAACGTGCTATTGTATATTTTAAACAGCTCATTAACTTTAACTATGAATATTGAAGTCGTTCTTTTACAGCATTTTATGCATACATACATGAATACATTCAAGACACATTATTTTGTACTATGACGATATACGGTTATAAACTTCATTAGTTGAAAATAATTAAAAAGAGATAAAGCAAAATTCATCCTAAAGTCACAGGAATGACAGGTTTAAGAAATGATATAAGTGATAAAAAAAAGAAAGAAACACTTCTTTATTGAGGCAAAAATAGGACCATATGGTCCTTTCTTCCATTTAACCCCTTAAAAAATTAATCTTAATAATGCAAATTAAGTGTATATCTTTCTAAATCACTCCCTTCATTTATGCAGATTCTAAAGTTCCGACGCTCTTTACCCTTTTGTATAATATTGAGTGGGGCACTATTAGTGATTACCCTTTTCATCCGGTATCAAGATTGATTTGCGTGCAAAATGGTAAGTTAAGAACAGAATGTCTTAAATTATAATCCTTTATCCAGAAAATAGCCAAACTAAATAATAGGTTTCCTAAACAAATTTCTGTGCAAAACAATAAAGAAACTAGCCTTATCCACTTATGTAAGTATAGGAGGAGTTAGAGGACGGGAACTCCCAAATGACGAATCTGTCAGAAACTGAGACCTGCCAAAGGCCGGTACCTGCTACAGGCCAGTAGGTGCCGAAGACCGGGAGGTTGGGAGCTTCCAGAGTATACGTCCTGCCAGAGGTCAGAAATTACGAAATGCCAAAAGTCAGATACTAAAGTCCGATACCGACAGCTTCCAAAAGCATCTAACTGCTACATACCTGGAGCTGCCGAAGGCTGGAAGCACTCTGAGATCGGGTTCTCCCAGATACTGCGAACTTTATATCCTAGATTCTGCAACCTCTATGAGGCTAGAAACGTTCAAAGGCTGGGAGATACCAGAGACGGGAATCGCTTATAACAGGCCAGAAGCTATCAAAACCAAGAAGCTCCCAAAGAGTATCAGATACCAGCTGCATGCAAATGACAAGATCTGCCAAACATCGAGTCCTCATAGGTAACAGGAGCTCCAATATTCTGAATGCTTCCATAGACCGGTAACTTTCAGAGACCGGGAGATCCTAAAGTACGGGAGATCATGGAGGCTGGGAATGTGTAGTGTTTCAGAGTCAGTGAAGTGGCGATGAGAGAATGGATATATTTGGATGATTAATTTTATGGGAATTTTATTTTAGGGACACATTATAGTGGTGATATTTGAAACTTTAAAACATGATAAGAATTATTTGTAATTGCTTACTAACACTGTTGTTAGGTAAGTTTTAACAAACATGTTATCAATCTCAATAACATTATAAATGCGAAAGTGCCTTTGTTTGTTTGTTTTGTTTTCACGCGTAAAATATTCAACCCGTATAGTACTGATAATTTACCGTACGATTTTACTAAACATTTTTGGGTTCCCTGGTATTATTATAGGCCTATTAATCTTTTACATACACATCCTAATATTTTAAATTTGAAAGTGCCGTTGTTTATTTGTTTTGCTTCCACGCATAAGCAGTTCAACCGACTGTACTGAAATGTTGCATGGATATTCTTTTGTTCACTGGGATGAATATAGGCCAATTATTATTTTTAAAATATCCCTGGAATACACCTCACTAGTCTCTAAAATGGCAAAACTCCATCCTAGTCCCTAAAGTTACGAAATATTACTGAAAGATTCTGGTAAATTTAATCAACTATTTGTCAACATTGATTTACATCATAAAGGCCAAGTAGAATAGAGACTCATTTTTATTTATTTGTTCATTTTTATGTACAATGTACAAAGAATAGTGTCACATATACAATTGTAGTGTTAAAAATTGTCATACACGAGTTTACGTAAGTTAATTTACAAACAGTTTAAGGCACCAAAAACTCCAAGAAACAATATTAATTTTGTAAATAAATAAGTTATTTAGAAATGGAAATTAAGTTAGAAAGACCTCATATGTTGAATAAGGAGAAATTCTTTGCTTTTAAAAGTTGCGCGTGAAGCCGATGTTAGCTTCTAGTATGAGATAAGACAGTAAATATAACGATATTAATGCCAATATTAACATTTGGTATTACAACTTTAGTATTTAAATTTGTTTGGTTATAATTTTAAATATAATTATTGAATACAGGTAACCCTGGAATGTCTATATTAAAGTAAATAAAATCGACAAAGTAAAGGTTACTTCATATGTGGGGCGTTTTACGTGTCATTATGAGTTTTGTAATATGTAAGTTAATTACGAGGATTTTAGGTATTTTTATTTGATTAGATTACGTAAACTCCATGTTCAATAATTTTAAATTGTTCTATTATTTATATTGAACTATAACAAGAATAATATTACGCATATGCACATAGTAGAATCACTTCAAATTAAATTATGTTACTTACTGACAATATACTGAAGTTTTAATAATGAGATAATAAGAAATACTCGCCTTCGGCTCCGCCCTCAGGCCCAGGGATATGTGTTGGCAAATTCGGCGATAAGAGGAATTTGATGATTGGTTAAATTCTAACATGTGGTTTACAATTGTAATGTTCCCAGCTGTATTCATTCTCGAGGATCGTACGGGTCGTAATAGTTCGCTAACGCTAAGCCAAATGATGTGTGATATATAAAAATATCCATTGAATTTCGTAGAAAAATTAAGTGACGTTTTAGCAAAATTAGGTGAAGAAAAAGAATTTAGTGAATAACTAAAGTCCGATATTAGGTTTGCCAGGAAGTGAGAAATAAACTTAATTTGCTGGATTTAACCAAATCATTCAAAACCCAAATTTAAGTACCTATGTAATAAGCGGCGAACAAACCTATATTTTTAATATATTACGACAGAGTGCACAAAATATAATGTCAACTTCAGCTCATCTCTCCGATACTTATAGTCCCTAACCAGCCACACTTGGGACTTCGTCTACATTGGCTGTTGACATTTTTGCCACTGACGGAGCTTAGAAGCGATGCTTCGTTGATATTCAATTCAATTTATTTATTTTCCTAAATAAGTATACATTTTATACAATATATACATCTCCGAAGTCACAAGTTATAATCTTAATTTATAATTAAGGAACTAACAATAAATTGTTTGACTTACAGGCTAAGAGCTACAGTAGCTACAGGCTAAAGATTGACGTTCTTTAGCCTCACTTAGAAAGGAATTAATCAATACTGTAAAATTTATTTTGCAATAAATATTTTTTCAAAGCACTGTCAAATTTTTATTTTTGCTTTCTTTCCATTGAGATTGGTGTTTGTAGAAGTAACATTAGAAGCTGGGATGTACAGTGATTAGTATTTGTGACAGAAGAAAGTGAGTCCTGTTGCATATGAAATTGGAAATATTGACAATCCGACTATATATAATCAGCCCTACCTACTTGAGAAACCTTTTACCTCTCAAAAAAACTAAGATTGTTAAACCAATCTTTGAAAACAATTGAAGTATGCTAATATCACAACATTGATTGTGTCTCAACTATCAATTCCCTGTGGAGTAGGAATTGGGTATTATTCTATATTATTGTATTATTCTTTGGTAATTAGCAAACAGTATTTATCGGACAATACACATATTTAAAAGTTATAAGACACTATAGTTAATTCTTGTTGTATACTTATATTTTTTAGTATTCAGTATTAGTATCATGTAGATTATTTGAATTTCAGATTTGAACGCTATTATTTTTTCTATAGAAGGGCCTATAGAACTGACAGGTCAAGGTCACGCTTTAAACATAAATATACATGTAATACTATGAAAAATGAGCACTTGGGCTCCAGGAAAGCAGTAATATAAGTATTTTTTATTCACTATAATAATTAAGGATACATTTTTAAACTGCTTAAAATATAAAAAAGTAAAAGATATTATAAAATAGCTGCACGCTGTATGGTTTAAATATGTTGTTCCATTAATATGCCATAATGTAAAAAATACAGTTCAATGCTTATGGAGAAAGATAAAACAATTAAACAATTTCAGTTATGGTTAATTGTTAAACTGGAAACTGCCAATAGTTTTGGCTTGTGTTATATTTATCTAAAGTATGTATCTGATTATAATATTACTGGTCTGTCAGGATTCAATAACAAGGCTTACAAGACAATAATATAAAACATTTTCACCCTGTTGTTTGCCCTCCGTCACATTTACCAAAGGTTTTTTCGGCAAAAAGGCAGCTTTTAGGTTTTTAAATCGGGACGAGAAAAATTCAAATTCCTAGCTTTATGATGGATGTTATTTGGTTAAAAATGTGAACCTATACGTTTTCCCAATAAAAATATAAAACCTAAAATGAACGGATAAAAATAAGTAATCAAATTCTAGTTTTCATGTTATAATATAAATCCAAAATGTGATGTATTATGTTCCTATTAAAGTAATAGTCCGGTCAATTTAGCCAAGAAATAGGGGTAACTTTGCATTTAATTCCCAGAAAGCTGAAAATTTGCATAGGTGTTAGGACACCATTGCTATGAAATTGCGAAAAGTCCCCATCGATATACATTTTTTTATTCCCAATGTCTGCAACATTTTTTATTCAAGGTCAAATTTCACAAAAATAGGTTTTTTGAATTTTTTAGCGAAAACGGTTAGTGTTATGAAAAAATATTTTAAACAAAAATTGGTAGAAACATGCAATTATCTAAAACAATGCTCCCTATACTTTTTTCATAACACTAACCATTTTTTGAGAATAAAACAATTACAAACTTTATTACGCTGTATTGTCCATAATAAACACGACTAAGCTGCCTATGATATCATTGGGCGTGTAATATAAGTAAGAATATAAGTCTGCGTGACTAATACATTCATATTGAGCGATAATTCTTAGAATATGATATTTAAAAAAACGAAGCCCCTAAATTTAAGGGACCATGTGCCCTTTGAACAACATCTGCCTGTCATTCCACTGTTCGAGTGGCCATTCCGTCCACCTGCTTTTCTGAGGTGGAAACTAAATCACTGTTAGACTTGAAAATTCCTTCGTAGTGAAAACACGTAGTTATTTCAAATATTCTCTGCTAAAGTTTGTGCTGTATTCACTTTTTGTAGAAACTATATCGCAATAATGTTTAATTTGCACTAAACTTTTATTCTTCAAGTGAATGTGTTATTGTTGATCACGGCATGAAGACGTTACTTATCGCGAGTATTCAAGGGAATCAATTTACTGATTACTTAAAGAATGTAAATTCAGCGACAAATCATGTGCAGTGTCGCAAACAATACAATAGAAAGAGTACAATTGCAGCAGCAAAACGGCAACATGTAGAGGAATCAGCTATTACCTCTCAAAAAGTCCTCCTCGTACTAGAGCATTATGTAAGTGTCATACTTTTCTTTTAAAAATTGTGTATTTTGCGTCGACAAGTTGAGTGAGGAATACAAAAAGAAACAAGCACAGAAATCTCGTTATAAAATTTGTAACGTTAGAACTCTTTCATTTAAAGACTCAGTTATGAAAGCAGCTCAGTCTCGTTCTGATGACACACCGCAAAAATTAGTGTTGCTCCAATCGGGTTTAAACACAGTTTAGTTGCTGCTGAAGCTAAGTACCATAATGATTGCTTTGTATCATTTTAAAGCTGACCACTGTAGGCTAAGTCGGCCGTCCTCAAGATGAAGCATTGTATCTCGCCATGGGGGAACTATTTTCATATATTGAAAGTAGTGATGACTGCCAGTTTACGTTAGAAGAAATAGAAAAAATTTGTAACAACGTAAGTGTTTGATAACAGAAAAATTAAATTATGATTGAAGTTAAATTATAGTAATAGATTCATTATTACTCATAAACTAGGACAATTATCATTGTACGTTTTCTTGTTAATTATCATGATGTTATCAATCAAGCTAGAGTGAAAAAAACATAAAGGAAAAGAAGAGCAATTGAAAGTCCTATCAACTGCAGCAGCAATTATTCGGGAAGATAATCAATCGGTTCAATCATATACAGTTACATGATATATGACTGGCTGTGATAAAATATCAGCAATGTTTCGAAGGGGTAAAAACAACAATTTTTTTATGTTTGAAAAAGAAAATTTTGTTACTTGTGCACAAGCTTTCCAAGATATCAACTCTTCACCAGAAACTCGCTTTCTTCTGTCTGTATATGGAGCTCCAAATATTACTTCGATAGACAAATTACGTTACTTATCTTTTGCAAAGCAAATACGTAATAGAACACGTGTGCAATTAGCTGGTCTTCCTCCAACCGCAGCTTCCGCTCACAAACAGTTTTATCGTATATATTACTAGGTTCAGGTGTGGCTTGGTAATCAACTAGACCCTAAAACAATGGGGTTGGAAGCATGTCAATAATGCATTGGAACCAACCCACACGCTTCTTCCACCTGCACCAGAAAACCTCCTTAATTCTGTTTTTTGGCAACTGCAAAATTGGGTGTAACATAAGATGCGGCTGCAAAAAAGTAGAATTATTTTGTTTCATTAATGTGCACCAATTGTCAAGGCCAATCGTGTTCAAATGTTGAATTTCTAACAAAAGAAGGTTTTTACATGAACGACGAAACAACTGATGTATCGCTGTTTAGTACAATTTACGTCTACTCAAAAATATAAGAAAGAAGAAGAAAAATAGAGAGAGAAGAAGAGGAAATAATTAGTGACGATGATGATGAATAAAATTGTTTACAATAAAGTATAACGGGACATCACTCGAGCTCGACCTGATCGACAACGACCACACTAACAAGATTGCAACGACTGAAAAGAAGAAGAATAACCAAAACATTCATTAATTTTACTGGAAAAGACTGTGAAATAGGCCTACCGGGAAACTACATTAAAAAAATCGCGCTAGGTGCACTACCTCATAGGTGGCGTGGAAACGTGTCCGTATTATAGCAGTTGGACGGAATGGCCACTCGAACAATGGAATGACAGGCAGATGTTGTTCAAAGGGCACATGGTCACCTTAAATTTAGGGGCTCCATTTTTTTAAAACATCATATTCTAATAATTATCGGTCATTATGAATGTATTAGTCACGCAGAACTTATAGCCTTACTTATATTACACGCCCAATGATATCATAGGCAGCTTAGTCGTGTTTATTATGGACAATATAGCGTAAGAAAATTTTGTAATTGTTTTTTCCCGAAAATGGTTAGTGTTATGAAAAAAAGCATAAGGAGAATTTTTTGTAGATAATTGCATGATCTACAATTTTTGTTTGTAATACTTTTTCATAACACTAACCGTTTCGCTGGAAAATTCAAAAAAACCTATTTTTGTGAAATTTGACTTTGAATAAAAAATTTTGCAGACATGGGATCGATGGGGACTTTTCACAATTTCATAAAAATGGTGTTGTCCCTAACATCTATGCAAATTTTCAGCTTTCTGGGAATTTTTGCATGGGTCAATGTCTAAATTTGACCGGACTATAACGAACAAAACCGCCTGGTTAATAAAGGAGTTTTTTTATTTTTAAGTTTGGTATTTTTTAACTATTACCATATTGCCTAAAAACCGAGAATAATTTAATTATTAGAAATATAAAAAAGGTCAACAAATTTGTTTCAGTAACTGTCTAAACGCAAAATTAAGCAAGCAAGAAAAGTAATATGGTTAAGTGTAAGTTACATAATAATCTGAGTAGTCATCTTATTTTGACCAACAAAACGGTTTAAAACAGTGTTTCAAATTTACTTACACAGTCTAACCAGAGTACAGGTTGTTGATACAACAAGCTTTTAATACCAATAATGCAATATTATATCAGTTAACATATTACTTGTATTAGTGAACGAATACTGTAGTTGGGGGCAAAATGATTACTTGTTCGTGCAATATCAAGACTGCTCTCTGGAGAATTTTCAATATTGGATGATGGCTTTTGGTACAGGACGAACAGATTGGAATGTTTCCAAGGAAAGTCGCAAAGAAAAATATGATTTAGAAATAATAAAAAATATTTATATTAAATAATTAGATTATTTAAACTATGAATGTATAAAACAAAACTTTTTATAATGCATAAAATAAAAGTTATTTTTTAAATATTTTATGAAATCTTGAGAATTAAAATTAGTATAACCTATTATTTTAATATATGATCGCTTAATTAATATTGTAACGTATTCAGTAGCTATTTACAGGATTAGCACACTTCTTACTCATTCTGAAGAAGAGAACGTGAGAAATCACCACTTGACAAGTACCTCAACCGATTTCATTACATATATTGTTAGGCGAAGTATCTGGTATCATGTTTATATTTCGTGTGATTTGCTTAAACACGATATAAAATAGAAATCTGATGTTTTTGACTTAGCTGTGAATTGTAATTTTAACTTTGAGACTTAATATAATTTCAGCGTTAAAAAGAAAATTTAAAACTAAAACAGAAATAGCAATAATTACATTTGTGGTTATAGAACATTGCTAGTCTGAAGGCCTCTGTTAACTGAAACTATTGAATATTTCAGTCGATTTTTGGCATTGGATCATATCTACATACTACATAGATCTATCTCTGTTAATACAGATCACATATGAGAGGGTTTGCAACTGTTTTTGTTAATGCCATTGTTAAAAATGCTTATTAGCTGAGCGTTAGCGGAGCCTATTACTTTTTGGGCTAGAAACCTTTCATAACTGTCTGCCTGTATGTCCGCAATATCTCAAAACCGAACTGAAATTTTGAACGAAGCTTCAATTCTATTAGAGAATTACTAAGTTCGATTTGGGTGTATGTTAATTCATGTTATTTGGCTGTTATTTCGAATATTTTTAAATTACTAATTATGATGGTAACTATTAAGAGCAACACATTTTTACGATTTGTTTCTTTGTGTAGTCACTTAACATTCAAATGTAACATTTCTGCGGAAAACCATTGTAATAATGGTTTTAAAATTTCAAAAAAAGTATGTAATATCAACATTTTTTAAAAGACAAAGACTAATGGGGTAACTAATATTAAACCGTTTATTAAGTTACAATATTTTACACTAAGCTTGTCCTTATAGTGAGGGAGTGTTATGCTGTATTTGGCACTATGGAGAGTGGTGGTGATTTTTTCGAGAATGACCCAATGTTTTCGGCCGTTTGTTAGACTAATGTAACTTTAGGGATCTGGTAGAGCTCATAGTATACTTCCGGAGTGCCCAAAAGATTAGAAGGTTTAGATGCCCCTTAGAAGTAAAACGTTACTATAAGTTTGAAAAATCAGAACTGTGTGATACTGTCTAACAAGTTGTCAACAACTTGTCAAAATCATTAAAGAACCAATTTTTATACCAATATTGAACAAACAGCGCAAAAAATAGACTATCTATTTGAGTACTCTTCAATTAAAATGTAAAGAGGGTTTTAAATGTTTCAGAGTACGATATTAAATCAAGTCATGGTTTAAACACTATTTTATTGCCTGATGATTTGATGAGGATATATTAATAGTAGTAGGTAACAAATTAAAAAATAATTACTAAAAAAATAGTTCACTGTGGACAAAGTTTCTAACAGAAAATGTTTCAAAAGTGTTTGTTTAATATTAATTATCATGCAATAAGTAATGAATCGTTACGTAACTTGGAAATTATGTGTATTTGTTAATAACGTGAGTACTAAATACTAAGCAATTCTAAGGAAATGTAAATACATCAGAAAATTCAGCACCGTAACATTTAGTTTCGCTCACGAAGCACTAATTAAACCAAGTCGCTCATTAGTTATTTATCATCACAGTGCTAATATCAGCTGTTCGCTAACGATGTTAAGGAGTCTCAGTAAAGCGATAATTAAGAGGGTTTTCTGTAAAAATATCTCGAGGCATTGAAAACCAATACATAATTTTCCGCGTTATACATGATGTAAAACACAAGATTTTATTTCAAATAGACTTGTATAAACAAAACAAATACATAAATTACTTGCTGAAAAGAAAGGTGAATAAAGTAAACATTAGAGCGGAAGGAAAACATATAGTAGACTTCCTCTCAAGTAGTTTTCCTTATAGCTAACCAAGTTTAGGTAAAACCATCTAAAATTAAAAGTTACAACTTAATTGCCTTATAGATCAATTCTGCCAACGGAATAATTGCAGTGTAATATTAGCTTCCTTCATCAGGTTGTTAACGTTTTAAGAACTTCTTTAAAAATTTAAACATTAAATATGAATATGTTTTTCTGGTCGTATTAAGGTCATGTATCTAATTTAATTAGTCGGATGGTATTGATCTTACACCAATATTTCACATTTATACGCGAGTTGGCTGCAGTATAATAAGAAGCTACCACAACAATAGAATCATATCTAAAGTATAGACACAAAAATGTTGACAGAAATAAAATAATTACGTTATGTAAAAACTATCTGTGATGTGTATCTATAAAGTGTAACAAGCAAAACAGTTTAACACTTAGTTACTTTTTGTTGTTTTCAAGGATATACTATGATTATATTGTGGTGGTGGCCTCTTATTATACTGTACACCGCGAGCTCCCTATTCACCTATTTACTAGGCCTATACGTAGGACCTTGAAATATAAAAAGTTCAATAATTTATTTACTTTACCTTGTTGGAATTCATTTGATTTAAATGAGATGGCTATACTCATTCTAAGCAAAATACAGGATACAGTTATACATTGAAAATGTACATCTTTATTGTCTACAAGTTAAAACCATAACATTGCAAATTTGGCAATGTCACACATAAGGAAACTCCGAGCCAAATTAGATTTCTCTTTAACATTTTTTGAACATTGCACTTGTCTAAGTCCCAAGTTCAATGGTGTGTTCAATTTTGTAGCATATCAAGTATAAATAAGCTAGTGGATATGAAAAATTAGATAATATAACTATAGTTACCAGCACGAACGATATTGTGTAAAAATATCCTTTGCACGTTTTTGGAAACAGCAGTCATTCTGAAGCATGTATGAGCAATCAAGTGAATTTAAGATTCATAATTTGTTTTAGGATTCCCAAAGGGAAATAAAATAACCATCTTTCTGTTAGATGTAGGAGATGTAATTTTATTTTGGGCCTTAACTTTGCAGCCAGGACTGAACTTAACCAGATTATAGAGTATAATTGGCGACGTCAACTGTGCGGCAAACTTGACTTCTACTTAGCCAATGCTATCTTCAGATGCAGTGTAACACAGTAAACCCCGAGCACAAGACCACAGCCCATCCTGTTACACGTCATGGCCTACGAGATAAAACAAGCATCTCAATTTGTCCACGAAGCATTCTTACGTATTTAACCTAGAAACATCTTATAATTTTTGACTATCTATATTCAAAAGTTAGTAGTAGTAAAACTAGTAATAATTAAATATCCTCAGCAACACTTACAGGAAGACATGAATTAGGCTTTAATGTAACATTTAATTGTTAATTAGTTTGTTGATTGGACTCCTCTCTCTCTCTCTCTCTCTCTCTCTCTCTCTCTCTCTCTCTCTCTCTCTCTCTCTCTCTCTCTCTCTCTCTCTCTCTCTCTCTCTCTCTCTCTCATCTCTCTCTCTCTCTCTCTCTCTCTCTCTCTCTCTCTCTCTCTCTCTCTCTCTCTCTCTCTCTCTCTCTCTCTCTCGCTTTCAACATCAAATGCGATTCTTTATCATGTAGTAGCTGCTTTGTTACTTCTACGAGATTAATTCCTGTTTAGCTTAACTTTTCTTGCTCTAATACCGTTGTAAATCTCAGTACTAAAATCTTTTTCGTGGTTTGAGAACTTTAGCCTAATATGAAATTTTATATAAACACGAAATTGTTGAATAAAGCGTGAACTTTCAGATCCTAATAAAAAAGGAGACACCCTTTAAAAGTTTATTATTTAATAACTAGCATATGTGACTGACAAATTACATCTCAGCAGGACAAACTCGTCAGGGTTTAGCCTACTAAATAAAACAACTATTGAATAGCAAAGTATTGATGAAAATTATATTATGTAAGCTTAGTTTTAGATGAATAGTTTAAGCATAGTATCCAAAGTGTTTGTTACAATATTTCCACTATTTTCTAATATGATGGATATGACTAAGTATCTGTTTCGTCGTTGCACGTTAATTCTTCACTTCAGAACAGAACTATTTCAATACGAATTTTCTATGTAAATTAGGTTATGTTGTTAAAGTAAATTTTCCACTATAGAAGTTGACCACTGTTTGAAAAGCGAGTTAGTATAAACAGTTATGGCTGCAGACAATTTACACTGCCACAGCAGCTTAGTCAATATCAGAGTGATGGCGTTTACATGGGGATAGGAGGTCGGTACACATAAAAGGTGGCTACATGACTGGACCGGAAACCACATTACAGCCTTTATAATCGAAATTATTTGGCTGTTTATCTGGTATTGAATATATTTATTCACTTAATAATAGACCATCAGCTACCCACAGCTTTGCACACAATATGCTATCAAATAAAGGGAGCCCTATAGGTATACCATTTTCTCATATATACTCCTAAAAATAAGTGAATTTCAAATCTGCTAAAGAGTGCTTCCGTTTGGAATGCAACTTATTACAAACGCCACTGTAGCGTTTACCTTGTTACCTAAAAATATTTACATACCTAGGTCTGAGACGCCTAATTCAATCTAAAAGGGTCTATTTCCGGCTTTGTACACTTCAGTCAAGAAACATCTACTTCCAGTTATTATGATTTACTTCGTCTTTAATGTATAAAAGGTGAAGTAGTAGCGTTTACCGTGTTTCAATAAAATATGTACATTCCTACGTTAATAATGTCTAATTAATCAACAATCGTATTCATTTTTAACATATATCATTATAACTCTTTAAAACTAAGCAAACATAAAGTAAAATATATAAAACAACTTAATTTGTGAATACAATAAGAATTTCTTATATTTCATGGCATGTAAATGTTTAATCACTGAATTATACTGAAAATACTATATTGTTTCCACCCCTACAAATTACTAAAATATTTAAGTAAAATTTATGAAAACTACATTTTTTTCAGCTATTCATGAGAAATAAAAACTTTTTCTACCAAATTTTTTTATGAATAACAATGTTTACGTATTAGTGCAGCTAATTATTTTGAAATTTTAATATAACTAGGTGTTTGAAAGTTACTAAGTGTCAATAATAAAAGGCATGGGATGTGCGAATTAAAAAAATATAGTCCTAGTCTGATGTCTATACTATTTATTTGGTTAAAAGAGTAATAAATCAAGTACAATCATATTATTGCATTTACATCATTAAAACATGATTATTCCAAAACTAAGTACAAGGCAGTAGTTGTAATTAGGAGCTCAGTAATTTATTTCATGCAGAGAGATACGCCTCATATGATATTCTTCGCTGTCACTCAGCCAACGAGATAAAATACAAATATAACAGTTAGTTTTAGTCTAAGAACATTCTAAAAAAGATTTGCGAGTTTTTGTTTACAAGTTATTATCATATTTCATATGTTAAAAAATGAGTATTTTATTTGCACATATATATTTCAAAATTTTGTAATTCGTGTTATAAAATCTTGTTGTTATAAAATTTTAGTCCAAGAACATTCTAAAAAAGATTTGCGAAACCGAGTTTTGTAAACAAGTTATTATCATATTTCATATGTTTAAAAAATGAGTATTTTATTTGCACATATATATTTCAAAATTTTGTAATTTGTGTTATAAAATCTTGTTGATATTTAAAAATTTAGTGTTTATAAATGATATTATTATAAGATAAGATTTTTAAACAAGCATGGCAATAAACCCTTTTAGTGTACAAACAAACACGTTTCAGAAGTAAACATAAACGTGCTTGATAAACAATAGAGGTCTACCAAACCCATAAAATCTCTATGGAGATTAAATCTGCTGGTCTTGGAAGAAGAAATGATATAGTCTCTTTAATCCGCCATTATGAGTTGTGCTTGAAATATTTTCGTTGCCTCTAAATGTAACATGACGGCTATTTGAAATTCAACCAAATGGCATGTTCATGTTTCTATAACAAAAGTAACGACTATTATGAAATAGGATACCTAGTTATGTAAGTTACCCCTAACAACGCTTTTTATGTTTTCTTTTACTTCTATTGTTTGTACATTACATATAGTATTTATTATAATGGTACCTCTGTGTAACAATTGATTTTTATTTCTGGACTTATTTTTCACAATTTTTTATAAACTTTATTTAAAGTACGGTATTTAAACAGTTCTTATTTTCCCTACTCAACTTTAAAAGACTGTAGATAGAAAAAAAGCTTTTGGGAGTATATTCATAAGTAAAAGAGATTTTGATGTAGTTAGTGCTAATTGTTTTTAAAACTAAGCCACACTTTTTGATACACAAATTAAAAACTTATTATGTTGTACTTTTGTCAAACTAAGAGGATTGTATAGCACTTGTTTTGCTGGAGGTTTTCAGATTTCTAGACGTAGATAAAGAAATGTGTAAAGATTCATCATGTTCCTAAAATAAATACGTTTAAAAACACTCAAAAGAAATGTTTTCACCCAGCTGGGACTTTAAGATTGCATTGCAACTTATATTTTCGTGTGATACGTTTTCTTCTCGAGAATTTCATTCTTTATCTATTTAAAAATCGTAAAAATTCCTAATTTAAGAATTTAAAAAGAAGAAACTGGAGATGTCTCCGTCTACACCAGAACCAATCATGGAGCGGATTAGTGTCCAGTGAAGCATGTAATACGGAGATGGTTTGAGTTTCACCAGCATCTCGGTTTAGTCAACTCCTTGTTTACCAAAAAATGCAATGATAACAGTGACATTACAAAAAAGTGTACTACGAATTATGTTATTACACTTAAAACCTTTGAATTATAGTAAAACCCATACAATTTTAATCATCACAATTGAATTTTAAACGTTCTTAACTGTACATATAACCTATTACTGTGGAACTTTATCTGGTAATATATCAACACCTCAATATTAAATCTGAAAATACTACTTTCTCAAGTTACATCATGGACTACTGGATGTTCCAAAACAGCCACTCTACTTACTTCCTTTGTAAAACTTCATCTCTTATAGTAATTAAGTATAGAAAACATCTACGCCACAGTGAAGGAGAAGTGACACGTTTAGACAACTACATATTGCAGTTCAATATAAAATATGGAGAAGTTTACTTTCTCCAACCATTTAATGGATCACTAGATATCCCTATACCTGTTAATTTACTTGCTTAAATTGCAATAATGTCATATATTGTAGTTACCAAAACTAGGGAAATATCCAGGACAGAGAGAATGAAGGTGAGGCGAAACATTTACTGACTTTCTCCAAATGTCTCATAGATGTTCCACAACAGTTACTATACTTGTTTCCTTTGCAATACCGTCATATCCTATGATTATGAAATGTAGGAAAACTTCCAGAACAGAGTGAATCTGAGGGGACGCTTTTAGGCAACAAAATATCAGCAGCTCAAAATAGAATAAGGAGAATAACGTTATCTCTTATGGAACCCAAAACTAGAAAATAATCCAGGATAGAGAGAAGGGGAGATGATTATTATTACTAAGGGGTACTTCAATGTAAATGTTCGGTTTAGCCCCATTTAAATTTCTGATTAATACAGCGTTTGAAATGCAACACTGTCACAGACTTAACTCCTGGGATTCGGAGTCCACATTCGTCTGAAGAAATTCAAAAATTGAACTCCGTAGTTCGGGATTGTGTCTAAAACATCGTAGTGCATTTAATTGCACATCTGGTAGGACAATGAGAACATCTATTTTTTTAACATTACACTTAGTTTTGTAGTTGAAGTGTCTCAGGTGTCGTAAGAAGTTCGTTTTGTTCTACATTCTCGTCGATCTCTTCAGCGTGGACTCCAGATTCCAGGAGTTATGTCTGTGAAAGCGTCAAATTTCAGACGTTGCATGACGTGGAATGTGGACTGGTGCCAAACTCAAGATACGCATGTCCTTCACAATGCAGAATCAGATTGGAACTACTCAAGATAATTAACTGTTTAGTGAAAGTGTTAATTTATTTGAAGTTATATTATAATTTACAATTTTATTTCCGTTGTAAATTTCTTGGAATTTGTATGATAAATGACCATGTAAAGCGAAAGATATTCACAACTACGTTATATATGCACTTAAGTCTTCTTGCGAAAAATGTAGTCTTCTGCAATAAGTATTCCATTTTTTAAACGTTTTTAATAAACAATCTTGCATTATCTGGAATGTTTTTCGACATGTTGATTACACATGCTTATCCCATAAGAAAGAAATAATTAATATTTCAGCTGGAACAGAATCTAATTACTTCTTCGTCTCAGCCAGAAAGACTATTTTATTGAAATACAAACAGATGACGTAATTATAGAGAATAATAATGAATATTGAAAAACGATTCTTGTACCTAATCAACAAATATTTTTCTTTATAGATTTTATCTTTATAACCTTATCTTTATACGTTATCTCCTAACGTTATACTTATATTTTTTATAGTTTTCTTTATAACACGTTTTATTCACGCTGCTGAGTGTTGAACTTATATGTTATTCTAATATATCAGAAAAATATGATTTTAAAACTTTGTTTAAATTTGTTGTTAAATAAAAATTAAAATCTTGCGTATGTAACCGGGTTAAAATGGTCTTGTGATCTGAAAATAATTTGAGCATCCAAAATAAAGTTCTAGCCATGATTAAATGAAGAGATAATAAATATTAATTCTAGTCGTTGGTATATTTGGATTTTAGAATAAAACACACAACTATTACAAACCGAGGAGACAGTAAGGACGTTTAACAATCATTGTTCTATTTGGAAGGGAATATAATATAAAATCAAATAATGAAAGTAACCTATTGTGTTGACCTAAATAATAGGAGGAACATAAAATAACAATACAAAATATATGATTTGATATGCAAAGATTATCTAAACTCTTAATGGCTCAGAAAGATTCTTTTTTTGAGATGGTAATACCGGTTTTTGGCTCTGTGACTGCATGTGCATTTTCCCATAATAAATACTTCTATTTTATTATAAAGTGAATCTCCTGCTATGAAGTCCTCCTTCCACTTAAACTCAATGGCAGTAGGCGTATTATAATATACAATTATTTTATTGTATGGTTTTCTTTACACTTAGAATTACCTAAATATATAAATATTTTAAATAAGCTTAAATTGAAATAAAAACTGTATTCCTTTAGTTTTTATTGCAAAAAACTAAACCGATACACAGTGGTCCTATTCAAAATATTCACATATCGGGTAACGTTGCTCCGCACATCGTTTGTCGTTCCACATATAGCCGCTGTTATCTATCTCCCAGAGCTCCAAGCAGTGTTCATCTCCAGAATTGTTAGGCTCTCCACGCCTCCAGTCCGAGTAATCTGGAAGCACCGGTTCTCCAGAAGACATCCAGACCCATTGTCCCATGGGCAAGTTTGTCCCAGACGTCCAAAACTGGCTGTTACGTATACCTGTAAAAGTATGGAAACTTATGTGAGTAATCAAGTTTTCAATGGTAATCAAATAAGTAATATTCAAATTAGTAAAGGAAATAAAAATATAATTATAATACATTTCTCGCTTTATAAAAGTATTAAATTGGAAATTTGGATAGAGATACATTATTACAATAGAAAAAATATAAATTCAGGAATACATAATATTATATTTAGTTTAATACAACTTGGCTAATATATCTTAAACACACACACACACACACACACACACACACACACACACACACACACACACACACACACACACACACACACACACACGCACACACACATATACGCGCGCTCGTCTCGGTGAGTCTGTAGATTTCAGATGCTGCACTAAGAGAAACGCGAACTGGAACTTAACTCAACATTCACATTGATTCTTCCCCTCCAATTACAGCTACGTTATATGTAGAAAATGCGGTTACTCCATCGTGCTTAGAGATCGCTTCGAATACAACGTAGTGCACTTAATTACTCACCTTGTGAGACAGTGACAATACATGTTCAGCTATATTACATTATAATTGTGTGTCTAGTGTCGAAAAAATGTACAGTTCATTTTGAGCTTCTTCGTCACCGAATTTTGTTGGATATCTTTATACGAACATAAATCTACATTCCAGGAGTCTAATCTTCCAGCGTCAGATTTAAGACTCTGCACTAGGAGGAAATTGAGCTGGAGCTAAATTCCAAATTAACAATGGCAACAGATTTGATGTTGGCTCATCCATTTTTTGCGGACTCTGCCATAGTCAACCGACTTCAATATAAATGAAATGACGTAAGTTATCGGCCAATAATAGCGATAAGGTAACCACTGACAAAGCATTAACAATACAATGTGTTCACTTTATATAACGTGGGCTGCATGGATTCATGTGATTCTACAACATTTCCTACATATGGGTGAGTGAAATAACCTTAGTTGATTAAGTGAATACCAGAGATTATTGTGTCATACAATTCATATTATATTTACTACCTTATTATACCTATATCGCAGGCATTTGATAGGAGTTTTTGGTTAGACCCGGGGCCAGCGGAGATAACGTAGACTACAGTGACTACAGTGCTGCCACCACAGGCGGTGAGCGGAACTATGTAAGAAATTAGGTATATATACAGCACACACGATTGATTGTAACGCGATGGCAGCGATCTTTGGAACTATTTCTATACTTATGCTACAAAAAGTATAAATAAATGAATATACGTCCATTTAGGTTGATTTAGATACCCAGTATTAAAGTATAAACAAGAATACGCGTAATTATGTATCTTGAATAACTCTAACAGAGCTAAATACAGCCAAATAATGTTATCAAAATATAGACAAATATGTAGAAAACGTATTTTTTTTTTACTTCAAGCCAGTTTGTGAAAATATCTTGCTTCGTGCTTCGTGAAATTATTTATCAAGCAAAACAATTGTTTCGATAAAATAATAAATGTAGCCTAATTATAATTTTTCAATAGAAAAAGGATCTTTAGAAAATACGGCACGCATGAAAGTAATAAACTTCTACAGACAAAAGGGGCGACATTACATATGGGCAAGGGGTTTTGTGCCTTCCTCAGTCTGAAAGAAGAAACATGAAAAATGGTTGATGAACCCAAACTATATTAATAAACGTTATATTTTAACTGCAGGTTAGTTATTTTACCTATAAAACATTTTAATGAAATATTACACACGAAAGAAGGTTAACCCTTAAAGCTCGCCACTCTCTCCCTTTGTTAGTTCTTGCCCCCACCATATAATATTTTCTGGTGGCACCCATGATAAACAACATTTTATCTCAGTACAGGCGTAACCATCAATATATTATAAAGCTCACACATAGAAGTTATGTAGTGAATGAAATTAAAAACCAGTGATATATTCCTAAATATCTTAAAATTTGGTTACTAATTTAAACATAACATAAACCGTCCCAATTTTCTTAGCCCTGTAACAGTTTTAATCTCCAGGTGATGGGCCCTTCCGACATTCAACCGCATTAAATTTTCCCTATTCTACTTATTTTTATCATTCAAGACACGAAAAGTCTTACCTGATTGACCTACCGCATCCTTGATTAATTCCTTTTCATCTTTTGACTCGATACTCGCCAATCTTCCACCATGAGCCGTGCAGTGAAGAAGTGCAGCAAAATAATTGACCTGCACAAACAGTAAGATTATAATTAGTACTATTATGACTTATTATTTAACCATATTAGATTTACTATGATTCATTAGATTTGATTATGAAATAATTGTTTAGGCTGATGCGTATACATTAAAACTCCTTCAATGGTTTTTATGCAGCTGTAAGTCAAAGGGTTTAAAAATATTTTATATTTGTTACCTGAATTTTGACGCGACGCCTAAGTTTTCAGTGTTTGTTCACTTGTTAAATGTTATACAAGACACATGTTATACTAACAGTACACAAGATTTTAAATTTTAATTATTAATTTTACATCAGTTGCATTACCTCATTTTGTTCTCCAATACAAAATTAACTAAGCCCAGACTTTCTCGACATTATATATAATAATAATTATTAATATAAAGTGTTTGAAAAAGCTACAAAAAGAACCTCATTACAAACTCCACGTGCAAAATACAATTTTTAGTTTATCATGGCTGTAAAAAACTATAGACTATAATTGTGCACATTATTTCTTTTTTAATATACCCTTAAGAAGCGCTCCACTCTGTAGACCTTTCTGCCAGAAGGTCTGCTGCCTGGTAATGTGGGACCTCTTCGAGAATCTGGCACTGAAACATAATAATTATTTGGATACTCACTTTTTTAACGATTTTTAAGTTCAGTTACATTTGTATAGAATGTTTAATAATACGAATTTATAATAAATCTACAATACTGCTCTTCAGAATACCTAGTTTTTATTGTTACAGATATAAATAAAATATGGCTTAAAATCGATAAATTAAGATATTAACTTTTTAATAATAGCATTTATTAAGTTATTTCGGGTTGTGAAAGAGAAGCTATTTAAATTCTAATAATTCATTAATAAATAAAGATTTTTTACAAACTGAGCTAATTTAAATTTTAAGGGTTCAAAATGTATTCGTGTTTAAAGTGATATAAAGAATGAATAATATGATGAATGAATAAAGAAATGAATAAAAAAACACGATTAAAGAATTATTTGAATGTTTAATTAACTTGGGTGGCTTTGCAAGGAAAATAATTTGAGTATGTACATGGCAGGATAATATGACAATATTATTAGGAGCATATGAATAATATACAGGGTGAATGGCTCTTGGTGTGACAACATTTTTTGGTTTATAATGCAATGTAAATGTGATACAATGGCGGTTATAAAAAAGTCTAACTCCAAAAATTAGGCCTGAAATTAATTATATTAAGTTTTTCTAAAAAACCCGTGTTTTTGTACGTAAATCTGATATTTCTCAGCAACGTATAGACATATGAGAGCAAACTATATCATTTTTAGATTCTCCATTAAATTTTCAATTTGAAAAATTTATCGGTTAAAACGGTAAGTAAAGAAAAGTAAGCTTCAGGTCGATTCAAATGGCAAAGTTGCTAAGTTTCAGAAAAACTGAAATATCATTGAACCCCATCTTTTTACCACGCCCTGTACACAAGAATGTGTCAAGTGATATTAAAAACTTTGCCATTTAATAGGCTTTAAAATGGTATGCCATGTGACCATAGTTAAGCATTAGGTTACCTACCTTTATCGGTTTGAATATTAAAAAACATGCAAGCTACAAAAAGGTTAAAACAATTTAATAACAACTGTACTTAATTTTTATGTTTTATAAAACTGCCTCATAAAACAAGGAATTGAAGAGTACAAAAAGTAAAGAATTTTAACATAATTTGTGGATGCTAGTTACGGATTAATGGTCACATCCTTTATCAATGTTTTAATTCCTTATCTTACCACTTTCACCAGTATTGTACATTCATTCCTTATATTGTGTTGTAAGACCAGTGTCCACATGAATTACTTCTACCTTCAATAGACTATTTTTCTTCTCAATTTAGTCAATTGTAGGCTGTCATGGAGTTCACTACTCGTGAATACGCTGATATGCACTTTAATTGCGGGTTTTGTGATGGAAATGCGCGTGCTGCTGCCCATAGAGAGTATCAAGCTCGTTACCCTGATCGCCAACTTCCCAGTCATTCTGTGTTCTCAAGACTCCATCAACGTCTTGTGGAGGGAGGTACAGTTCACAGGTGAATATTAATAGATGCTTTTTATGTGTTTTTATGTAATAATATCAATATGTGTCATTATGTCGTTAGATATAAGCACCTATTTTAAATACATGTATATGTGAATGTTATGTTAATCTCCAATTCGCCATCCACTTAATGCAGTGTCTGGGATCTGATACTTATCCTGCCTTTACTTCTTGTCCCATCAAGTGCACAGTTGAGGCACTACAATGTTTTAGATACGATCTTAAAGCACGGTGGATTAACCACCTTTTCCAGCCTATTTGTTGTTGTTGGCAAAACGATTGTCCAATTTATGAATTATGAGAAATGTATTGAAGTGTGATGTGTTTGATTATTTTGTATATTGTAATTATTTTATATATAAGATAAGTTATTGTACGGAACTCTAGGACATATGTGCTGTCTAGCCGGCAAAATATATATAGTTTTAAGTGAAATGAACCGTAAACATAAAGTTATAATATTCACATAGCAAATTCCAATAAGCAACCCAACGCTATATCCTGGGCGAAGTAACTTGGCAGTATCCACTACAGTACCATCATAATACAATTATTTGACAATGGAAATAACAATTTCATATTTCAAACGAATTGAAATTTATAAAATTTTTAATGTAATTAATTGGTATTACTGTTACTCAATTATTGTGATTCGAAAATGTTGTAATAAAAAGTAGGCATTACATTCAACTTGTGTTTAAATTAACTAGGAGGTTATCATTGACTTAATTAGAAGTAAAAAATAGTGATCAATTTGCATTTTATTCCTCCCAAAAACTAATTATCTTATGAGTAGTTTATAAATAGGCTCTCAAATACAAAATACTTTAATAATCTATTAGCTGTAATAATTATAGTTTATTTAATGAAAAGTCAATTATGTAAGTCTGTATGGTATTTTATAGGCCCATTAAATGTATAAATAACTTTAGGGTTAGGTAACACGGTGTCAGCGTCCTTTCCAGTGAAATGAGGCCCATCCTCAGAGGAAGATGATAACATCACATGTCCAAAGGGAGAAGACTACGACTGTACGCTGAAAACCACGGAGATGCAGTCATCTAGCCTAGTCTACTGCTTGCTATCTTTCCCATCGAAGGACTCTAGTGAGATCCATAAGCAGCAGGCAAATGTAATTTAAACTGCCCTGGTGTTTTATGTTATCCTGAAAGGACAGGTTTCGATGGTGTATTTCTACGTCTTAGACTAGTATACGTTATTGAAGCTTCTGATTATCACAAGGGTCGTGATTACTACAGTGCGTCCCTTGTTATTTGATGATACGTTTCCTAAGTAAAAAAATGGAAAGGGAGTCGTGAGACTGACTGATAGAAGTGACTTCTTATAGTTATGGGAAATTATGGGTTTATAATAATTGAGCTAAAATATAAAAATTCTGGAATGAAATCTTGCTGAATAACTGAATATCTTACCAATTATTGTTGTTGTTCCTTATCTCGTTGTACTTAGGTTTTTATCGTTTAAAATTGTTCAATTTAATTAATCTTTTAAAAAGTAAACAAGCGGGTTTTGCGTTTCTTAAACAACATTTGTATTGAAATCTATTTTCACGTTTTTTAAGCGAAAGTAAGTTAATTGAGTAAAGGTTATAATTATAATCAACATAAATATACATTGTCTTTTACAAGTAAATTAAATTACAGATTTGTTAGCTAGAAAAGATCTAATAAACTTATTTTTAATAATTTGTAAAATCTCATCAGACCACAAGTAGTAGTGAATGAAATAGGAATTAGCATTAACCGTGCTGAAATTCAATTTGGGATAAGATAAGCTTTAAATACGATATTAAAGATTTGGTAGATTAATTAATTTTAAGTTGGATTAATTAATAAACGAATTAGTAGTTCTAGATTTATTCAAACCAGCATTTTCTCATATATTTTAGTCTTTTTGCAACGGTTGTTTGGCGTTAGAAACTTTTATTGTGTTAAATTCAATATTTTGACAGCTTTCAAATTGGAGCTTAAGTAACCTAACCTGAAAAATTCCATAACCAAAGAAAGTCTGCGGAAGCAGTGATAGACCCAGACGATGAGATACTTCAGACGTCAATAATAATATGAGTAAACCAATCGAACAGTTATAAAACAAATCATTGTAAAACACTACTAAATTAGTTTCCTTATCACAGAACATTTTGTATATTATTGTGGTGTATATTACCCCTATAGTCTCTCCTAACAGATTTTTCATTAACGTCAACTTTTGTTAGTTCAGATCAGATGTTTATATAACGGTTTGTTTACGTTTCGGTAAAGCTGTCATTCTACTTTGAAAGCACGTGGAAAACATAAACTAAACATGCATGACGCAAAACGAAAGTTTTTTTCCCACGCAAAACATATAGCCCGCCAATTCAAAATAAATCCTTTTGTGACTTGGACGGACTGGAGGATTGGACGAAGGGGTATCATTATGTTTTCTGTTGCTAGGTTAAAAAGATCGTACCATCGTCCTCTAATAAATAATTAACTAAATTTAAAAAACGCGTCACTTTTACTGGAGGGTGCGTAACAATATTTAAGAATTAAGTAGTGTTTTTATCGTGATATCTTCTTATGGGAGGTATCAATCCTTTCAAAGGAGGTGGTAAAACGACCACTGAGGCACATAAATATGTTAAATCAAAGAAATACTTATAAATATATACTTTTGAAAAAAATTAAACAAATGTTTACTCCTACTCACCTCGCTGACAGCCGCCGAAGGGGTTGCCGGAGAAGCCAGGCTTGCAGGCACAGTACGGTACATGGTTGTAGATCTCGCAGGTGGCATTACCATTGCAGGGCCCAGGACATGGGTCTTGACATTTTAGTTCGATACATGCAAGTAGTTCCCCACAATCGACGTTGTTTATGCATTGAGGTAAATCTATTACAAAGTATAAATTAGTAAATTTATCTTTCAAGGTCAATAAAATGCTTAAAAGCCTCAATAGTCTGCGACTTGTAACCAAAGTGTCTGCTTGATTTGGCAATATAGGTATGGATTATTTTTTCGTTGAACTATTATATTAACTTGTATACATAGTGCAGAAAATTCTAGTCAACTGCGTTAGCGTAAGAAATCATTTTAGAAATTTGTGTGTGAGACTTAAGTTTGGAGTACTCTGTGTAGGAAAAAAGAAACTTCGTAAAAGACTCTACTCTGTGTGTGTGTGTGTGTGTGTGTGTGTGTGTGTGTGTGTGTGTGTGTGTGTGTGTGTGTGTGTGTGTGTGTGTGTGTGTCTTCTCGTGATCTAATACAAACTATATGGCCAATCTGACGTAATTGCTGGAAACTAAAGGGTATTCCTACATCCTAGGAATCTTATCTTTTAAAATATCACCAATAATAAAAAAGTGTTTAAGGCTCTTTTAATATTAATACAATGTTTCACTCAAAAGAATAAAAATAGCATTACAAGCCTTATTTAAAAGAACATGTTGATTTGGAAATTATAAAGCTCTAAACCAGTTATTTGAATTTAAAAGGAAAAGTTGTTACTCACAAATGTTCTATAGCTCGGATCATAATATTTATTATATTATGATATTGCAGCCTTTATAGTCCGAATATAAATAAAAAATTTTAAAATTAGTTGGACGCCAAATAATGTTAATAGTTATTCTTAAAAATACATTACATTATACAAAATACATTATGACGTAAGAGGAGGTTGCAAGTAAAATCATACTCACCCTTAATATAAAAAAGTACGATTAGTAGTGATTTGGAATATTTACACCATTTCCACCCCTACATTCAATTATCACCAGTCAACAAATTTCATGTGCTACTATACGTATCAGATTAAATATCAAGCTAACAGCTAAGAAAACGTGTCCATATTTAGTAAACACAAGTGAACACAAAATAGCACCTTCAACCATGGAGTGTTTCTAATGTTATCTTTTGGTCTTCATTTTTCAATCTCTCGCTGCTTGTGTTTTAAGGTTACAGTTGTAATACGCACTTTCCACAGTCAATTCTATTCATTTACCTGATTTTTAGTGACAGTTTTAGAAAATATAGATAACAATGCTTCTGTTATAGAAGGTAACGCTATGCAGGGACCAAAAAAGAAACCGGAAGAAATTATCTGAGGAAAAAGAACCCACTGTTGGTTTGTTTTCCTGCCTTGTGGACCGATATCACAGTTTTGAAAATTGAGACTCAAAGACGTTTGAAACGCAAAAATGTTATACGTTAAGAAATCGATAAGAGGAAAAGAGATTCATTACCACGTGATAAGAAACGGGATACTGTAACAGAAAAGAGAAAAAAACAGCTCTGTATTAAGCTATTGCAACACGCAACCCATAGATGCGCACCATAACCAATGGCAATACTGTTAGATCTTTGGTCATCCAACATAAATTAGATATCGATATGTCATATAATATTTAAAAGTAATTATTACCTTCTATTCTATGATAGAAGTAGCTCTCTTTACATTATTCATATCCAGTGTTTTAATGGTCTCTACTTTGGTTTTCTCAATACGGATTGTTTTGTTTTAGCTTTATCTATTTTTTATAAGTTTATTTGTAGATTTTTAAAACAGTAAATTGCTATTCGAACGTAAAAGAAATTCCTGAAGAAGATAAAAAGCCTGAAGAAGATGGCGTCTATATGACAAATTGGAGACTTTTGGACGATTTCAGTTAAATATTTTCTTTTGGCTCAGAAACGGGTCAATGAGGTACAGTATGATAACTAGGGTTAACCTAATGCACTATGATCAATAATATTGACCAGTTATTGACAAGCTGCCCAAGTAATTAATCCAGTAACCGACGGCAACCAAGCCTATCATTTAGGCTAGTTACAACTTTGTAGTCTATGGTCACTAATGCTTACTGTATAAAAGAGCATTATTAAAATATAGATCACAAACAAAAACACATTTGTATTCGTCCAAAAAGTTTTCTGGATCATCAGTTAGGCTTATAGGCATTAGATATAGGCATAACGTAAAGTACTTACCCAAAGAGTTATCAGTTTGACCAGAAACGTGGGTGACATGCACAATCAAATATAACCACAATAATCCTAACAAGGCGAAATTCATAGCTGGGCCGCTTATTACTGATTGAGGTGTGCGGGCTTTCCGTCTATCGAAGTTCACTATGATGGAGTTATCAAGGTTATCACAGTGTTTTTATACCGTTATCTGAACTGAAACAACAATAGTTGAAGCTTATGTAGTTTACAAGATGGAAAGGCTGTATCTGATATTTCGCTCACTGATTCAAATGTATGTTCTTGTACAAAGTACGCCCAACATGTTGACGTGTGCTTCAGGGTAAATTTTTTGTGGTTTTTCTTATCTTATTTAAAGCATTACAGTTTTAACTAAACGTTTGTTGACCGGAGATATAATACGTTATCTAGCCAGACAGATTTTGTAAAATACTTCCTTAGAATAACAATATTTAAATATTTAGTATTATAATTAAACTCCGTATTCACTGAATTTTAAGCTTTATAGCTTATTTATATATATTTTTTAAATGTGCTCCCTCAAAACTGCGAAAATTTTTCCCGATTATAAACAAGAACTAAAATTGATTAGCATTATCATCATTTGTTATCAACTTTTCAGGTGACATTGATGTAGATTTTGAAGTTGGAATAACAGTGAGTTAAAAATTTAAAAGTATATGAATAGAAATATTTGATCAGCATTGATAAAAAAATTACTTAACTTTGAAACAGATCAAGTTGAATGAATGATATATTTGTTTTATATTTGAAAAAAATAATTAATAGAATAGGAGGATTTCACCTAACTTTTTAAAGTCTTCGAGTGATGTTTTCAACATCATTGACTTCAAGTCTGTTGACACTTTTAATGCTAAGATACTGTATTTAAATGCTCAGTCTTTAATGGACAAACGTGACATGCTGGAGGTTTTGCTATCTGAATCTTGTTATCTTGGACTCTGTGTCAGCGAACATTGGTGCTCTGGACTGACTTCTGATGTGGTTAATATCCAGGGCTTTCTATCAGCTAGTATGTACTGCCGATCTATTAATCAACACGGGGGCTCGGGTATCCTACTAAGGCAGGGTATCAGGTTCATCGTTATTGATGTTAATGAATTTTGCAGCGAGATGGACATTGAAGTGGCGGCAGTCCTGTTGACTGAGTATAAAATAATTTTATTAGCACTATATAGGCCTACTGGAGGGAATATGGACATCTTTATGGGTCTCTTTGAACGTTTGCTTGATCACCTAATTGAGTTTAAATGTTCTATTATTTTGTGTGGGGATTTCAACATTGACTTTTTGAAGGCTAACTTATCTAGTGTTAACAATTTAAAAGACATTTTAAGATCAGTGGATTGTAAATTGACTGTAAATCTCCCGACAAGAGGCAATGCCTGCCTCGACAATGTTGTGACCAATTTGGGTGACAATTGTTTTCAGGCCAAGGTTTTAAGTGAATGTTTGTCTGATCATAACATGATTGAAATATGTCTTGTCCTTGAATTGCAATTCACGAAGAATTCTTGGGAAAAAGCAGATTGAGGTGAGATGTCTAGCTCCTAGTAACATTGAAAGTTTATTCTTTTATTTAACATTTACTAATTGGTCAGCCATATTTGCAAATAGTGATAATAACACTATATTATTTGACATTTTTATGGAAAGATTTTTAACTATTTTTGATCTGTGCTGCCCTTTTAAAACCAGAACTGTTAATAATTCTAAGCTAAATAATGTTAAACTCAAATGGTATATACCGATCACTTAAGAGATCTGAGTGAGTTATGGCTGTTTATACAATTTATTGTCATACCAAAACTGATCTTGCACGAAGAGCCTACATCAGTGAAAGAAACATGTATAAAAGTGAACTGAAGAAGGCGAAGCTTAGAGCCAATGAGACTTTAATCAACTCTGCGTCAAATCCCTGCAAGGCTGCATGGTCCATTATTGCTGCTGCCAGAAGCCCTACTACTTCATCTACCCCCGACATTTCACCTGAGACATTCTCTGATTTCTTTGTTGATACCGTGAAAGAAGTAAGACAGAACATCACTCCTAGTAATTCATCTGCTGAGGACCTACTTGGTCGTGCTCCCCGTACTACCAACAGCTTTAAGTGGAACCCATTGTCCTGTGAGGAGATCTCTAAAATAGTGAATGAGATGAAATCTTCTAATAGTAAAGATATATATGGCTTATCAAGTGTTCTTTTAAAGAAAATTTGTTTCTCTCTCATACTGCCACTCAATTGGTGTATAAATCAGTGTTTGTTAATAGGAGTTTTCCCAAAATATTTAAAAATATCAAAAAATGTGCCTATCTATAATAATTACCAAAGATTTCACCAGTTCCAATAAGTTCCAAAGATTTACCAGGTTCCTATAGACCGATCTCTGTGGTGCCCATTTTTTCAAAAATTCTGGAATCCATCATGAATGAACAACTGAGTAAGTACTTTGAAACTTTCAGTCTCTTTCAAAATTCCCAATTCGGTTTTCGAGCAGGAAGAAGTACTCTGGATGCGGTTGGAGCTTTGGTGGGGTCGATTGTTGATGGCTTTGAGGCCAAATCTGCCACTATGGCAACCCTTTTCGACCTCACCAGAGCTTTTGACTGTGTCCCGAGAAAAATCCTGGTCTCTAAGTTATCATATTATGGCATACAAAATTCTGAATTGGCTCTTTTAAAATCTTATCTGACTGAGCGAGGGCAGAGACTTTGTGTTGGTGGGAGTCTTTCTGCTTATCGCTCAGTTGAGTTTGGCGTACCGCAGGGATCGGTTCTTGGGGCTTTGTTGTTTTTAATAAGCATTAATGATCTTCCCTGTAATGTTAAGGCCAATGTTATCCTTTACGCTGATGACTCTACATTGTTTAGCTCCGATAGTAACATTAATAACTTGTTTAGTTTTGTAGACGAGGAATGTCTTGAGGCTAAATCTTGGTTTCAGTCTAACGAACTGGCTCTAAATGAAAGTAAAACACAACATATTTTATTTACTTTACAACCTAACCAGTACAATTATTTGTCAAATGTAAAACTGTTGGGAATTGCTTTAGACTGTAAACTTACTTGGTCAGATCACATTAATCAAGTTTGTGCTAGATTATCTAGAGTGGTATTTTTGCTGAGACAACTAAAGAATTTTGTACCTAAAGAATACTTAAAAAATTCCTATTTTGCTTTTTCCAATAGCATACTTTTATATGGCTTACTCTTTTGGGGAAATGGAATTGGTATTGATAGAGTTCTTATAATACAAAAGAAAGCAATAAGAATTTTAACAAACTCAGAAAGAAATACTAACTGTATACCTTTATTTATTCAAGAATCGATTCTTACTGTAATAAATCTGTATATATACACATGTTTAGTTTATGTGAAGACAAAGTTAAATGATTATGTTCTCAGAAGTCATGTGCACTCTTACAATACAAGGAACAGGAATTTAATAGATACAAATTATTGTAGGTTAAGTAAAACCCAAAAGAATTTTGAATATATGTCCATTACTTGGTTTAATAAACTTGACCGCAAGGCAAATACAGTAGATCTGAGACAGTTTAAACGTGTTCTTTTCAACTGGCTGGTAATAAATCCTTTCTATTCAATCAATGAGTACCTGAACTGTAATAACGTAGACTGTAAGTTTTAAATAGGCCTAATTAATAATGTTTTTTAATCTAAATTTTATCTTGTTATTTATTTTATAGTTTTATAATTATTCTTAATTATATATTTGTTTTTTTTTTTACTCCCTAATAATTTAACATCAGCTATTTTTATTGTTATGTTTTAAACATCCTTGTTATTTGTCATTTACTATACATTTTATTGTGGCTCTTGTATGTTTCGTATCTGAATGTTAAATAATATGTTCTGACTTTGTAATGGATCATGTTGATGTTGTTGGTGGCTCAGTAGGACAATCTCTGTTTGTTTTTTTCTTATCTCATTATAATGCCATATGTTTCTTATTGACAATGTCCATTGCTCACAAGGCTTAGAGACAATAAATATATTCTATTTTTCATACCGTATCACAATAAAGGTTGAATTCCAACGATATTGGGTTTAAAATTGACGTTTCAATGGATTCTTCCTTCCTCTTTGTTAAAACATTAAACAAAACGATGGATATTATGAAATTTTGAAAGATAATAACTGTTGAAATGTTTGAAAAAAAAAAAACACATATTAATTATATAAAAACTTATATACTAAACATATACTTCCAAAATAGCTATTGAAATTTAATTGATGTATTAAAATATTGCAAATCCTCCGCTAGTAATGCTTGTAATGATATTTACGCAGTAATTAATAGCGGGCTGATCGTTACTTTTTCAGATTATTGATCATTTCGTTATAAAAAAATCTTCTTTACAGTTTTATTTACACACAGAGGTACAAAATGGATTTAAATTTCACCAATATTAATACTTATCGTTTTAAGGCGAACGACGTACTTGCCTTTGAAGATGAGCTTCACCCAACTCTTGAGTTTGATCTTTGTCTAAAATCTGAGCTGTTTTTGAATGGGAGGTTTTCATACATCCCGAATTACTTCAATTTCGATTAATTAAATAATGTAGTATGTGCACAATCCAGAGATGTCGTTTAACTCAACCTTTAATGGTGATTTTCCTCTTAAAGCAATTCAATCAAAACTAATACGCCTCTAAAAAGAGTTACCAGATCTTCTTTTCCTGTTTGTTATGATAAGTAACTTAGAGATTAAGTCATCCTGAAGAAGATTTTACAAGAAATCTGACCCTTAAAATGATTATCTTAAATGGATCATGGATAGGATCATTCCGGGTTTAACAGGCTTAAATTTCTCATACAGATGGAATTTTACGTAATAACCCAAGGTCCCTCGTCAAGAATATCAACTTAACTTCAAACTCAATCTCATTCATTAAACGGAGTGTAAAGACGCAACTTTCCCTAACGACATGGCCAATCTGTTTACTTAGCGTTTCTGTAATGTTATTTTAATGTAATTGTAGTGGCTGCACTAACAATTTCTCCACCAAGGAGAGTAATATTTACATCTCAAGGATTGAATCTACAGATGTAATATTCTTTTCCAAGGCAGGCGATAAAATCTAAGCTCGGAATTATAGGCCCATCACTATCCAATTCTCAATTGTAAAAGTTTTTGAAAATTTTGTTTTGGAGAGGCTGAAACCAGTTTTTGGTAAAATTGTTGTTGGTGGGCAACACGGATTCATACCTGGCCGTTCAACTATTACCATCTTTGCTGTTATTGTTTTGTCTACTTATTTGTATACTGTTATACTGATATCATATCTATTTCTGTTATTGCTTTTTTTAAAATATATATTATTGCTGTGTTTATGCATTTATTATTGCTTTATTCAAACAATAAATGTCGGCTCAAGTCTCATTGTATACTATATTGTTCTTATAAGTATATTAATTTAGGCTCATAATTAGAGCTATTATTTTATAGTTTGTATTAGTACTGATTTAAAAGGGTATCGCAGTTTGTGAAATACATAAATTGAGTGTGTAGAATCTGGAATTTGTTTCAAATAGTTATTAATTTGAATTTTTATATAATTGGTATTAATATAATTTGTTTAAACAACCTTTTATGTCCATCAGAGCAATATGTTTGTTACTATTATATTTCAGATTGGTTACAGTCTCAGAGGTTCGTTGTTAGTCAGCAGCTCCCATTGTCAGTATATGGTAAACCGATAATGCCAATAGATCACGTACGCTACCTATATAAGGTGAGCTAAATCGTAAAGATCTATATCCTGATTGGTTAAAGCTTAAACAGTTAACGATCTAATAATGGCCATAGTGGTTTATTTGTCACATGCTGCTGTTTTAGATTATGCTTTGTAGATATTAAATTCTATAAATACTTTCATGGATTTCCTTCATTATTATTAAATTAGTGTTGGTTTGTCGTAACTAGTTTATTTAATTCTATCCACGTACTTTTTTGTGACCTTAAACAAGCAAGGTCAATTTTTCTGTATCATGAGATGTTTATGTCTAGCGTGGAGAGATTTACACATTACTGACTTGTACAATTAATATTAACAGTTTTGGTTTCCTTAATGTAGACTGAACCAAAGATACCAGGAATTTGTCAGACACCAGATATAATCAGTGAAATCAAGTACTCCTCTAGTCTCAAACTGTGATTCTATATTTGAAGGAAGGGAATGTGATTTATCACGAACATGAACATTTCCTAATATGAAAGCAGATAATAGAACACTTTTAAACGAACAAAATTGAACTTTTAGTGAAATGTCTTGGAGGAAAACTTGGTGTCGGACTAATAACTTTTAATTTCCCTGCAATTACTGACTGCTGCAGTAGCCATACACTTTTTATCAATCACCTTATTGTTTACGATACATTCTGTTCTGTTAATGAATTCAAAATGTAGTGATTAGTAGTCTCACAAAAACTAGATATGGTGTTAGATTTTCATTCAGGGAAATGTTTTTTACTAGACCTATACATTTATATAATTTAAAATACAAAAATGATTATTATTATTAAGTCACGTCTGCCTATATAGTATTGCTATCATGACATACAAAATACACTGATTACAAAACACCAGGGTAGCGTCTTCTAGTAGCGCCAGTAGAATAATATAGGTTAAACCGCTGTAATACTATTATTATTATTAAAATTAATTGAACTTATTTTCATATTAATATTCTGTAACATGAACAGTAGTTATCTCTTAATTTAGTTCTATATGTAATAGAATTGGTTAGCCATATACGTATGAAGCATATTAAATCCTGACCATATTGCATTACCCAGAGTATTACCGGATAATTAGCATTTTTTACACATTCACCACTGTTATGGGGGATAGTGGCCTAGGTTTGTTTGTGTATACTTAGTTAAATAGTTCTTTAAATTGCTTGTGATCTAGGTAATTGCTCCCAGAGGCAGAAAATTAATTACAAGAGTGTACTATTTTCACTGAAAATCATAAAATCTGCAACAGTTAGTAGCAGCTATCGAAAATAAATGTGCAGTGTAAAACATAACAAAGTTATTCCCGAGAGTCCTTTCCCGCTCAGTCGGAAAAAAAGATTACTGAACTGAAGATGCATTATTAGTATATCATTTTTAATTTCCACCACACTGATGGGACAGTAGCTTTCAAACACATGAAGAAACTCCAAAATCATGTACTGTAATCCTCAAAAATAAAAATTGTTTTAAGCATCGTTTCTTTGAAAATCCTGAACAATTACTCCGAAATTATGTTTGTGAACGAATTTATTTACAAAGGTTCAATTGTATACTTCTATAACTTTAAATGGGCATCACCTTGAATTAAAACATCAAAATTTGTAGAAAATTTAGAATAAACTTTGCTTGAAATTACATTTATATTTAATGACAAATGTCAATTCTCCTTTATATTATGTAAAACCCGAGATAAAAATGTTGCCCCAAAACAAATCAACTGCATGTTAAATTGTTTTATTAATTAAGACTGATTATCAAACTAGACAAAACTATCTGTAAATACCGCCTCTGCACCAAGTTAACCTGAATCTGTTAAGAACTACGGTAGTTATAACAAAAATGCTGTATACTACTTAAAGTTTTGTATCTTCAATATCTGGAAATATTAAAAAGCAAAAAAAAGTAAGAACAAACATGATTGTAAATGACCTGTTAATTCTGAGACACTGTTTTCTTTTGCGAAATAATAAATGTACTAAAATAATACTTTTGTACAATTCTTATATAAATCAAATCCTTCTCCAAGCTTTGAATGGCCGCTGTCTTGAAACCTCAAGAGATATTTAAAATATGAACGAATAAAAGTTATTTATAGTTACGTATTATGTGCAAAATTTAAAGAATTAAAGTCGTTTATAATTATACGAGTAATGTGTAAAAATATATTTATTTGGGTATATAGGCCGCCATCTTGAAACCCTTCATTCGTTTGCTTCATGGGTTCCAAAACTGTTGATTCCCTAACAAAAGAAATTCGCATGCAGGTCTGCAAGTAGTTAAAGTTGTTACATGAAGATCAAAGTTTCTTAAACTAACAATGCAACCTGGCTACATCATCTTGATCTTGGGAGTCAACACTGTGTGGAAATCTTCTTCATAACTAACCCCCCAAAAAGGAAAAGTGGTTGCTTCTTCTGCGAAAGTTATGGCCATCTCATTCTTTAATGTTCATGGAATATCAGCATGTCATACCAGCACAATCATCAGTAACTTAAAAATACTATAGCGATATCTTAAAGACATTGCAAGTCCATATCAGGCGCAAAAGAACACATTTGAAAATCAACGTGAAGTGCATACCTCACCCTCCTATATTCTGGATATAGCCCCATCTTACTTTTTAAAATTATCTAGTTTGAAGAAAAGCCGCAGTGGTGAAGAATGCGAAAGTAAGTTTGACGGACCTCTCAAAATTTGAATTCTAGTATGTGTTTATATTTGAAGATGGGAGAAATGCTGCGACAAGTTCGTTGCATTCAAGGGAGACTATTTTGGGAAGAACATTCAAAATTATGAGGATAAATAAAGGTCTGTCGTAAAAATATTATGATCACTCTTTGTTGAAATGCCCGCGTAGAATTATGGCAGTTTTGGAATTTAGGGAAGATGATCGGAGAAAATGCAAAAGATCTCTCTGAAATTTCGTCATGAGGGCGATTGCAATAGGTAGATTTCTATAAAATATATTTCAAAACGAAGTGAATAATGTATTGAAATAGATGGAAGACACCTTCAATTGCAGTTGTAAGTTCACAGATTTATCACAATGTTGTTAATTATAAAAATTTCGGAAATAATTGTGCAAATCTTCCAACATTGTATTCATTGCATTTAGTAAACTGAGCATGCAGTCACTGAGTAACGTAGTATGTAAACAGTCGGTAGTTCGAGTGCAAAACTGTTTGTATTATACATATGAATTACAATGTATTCATGTGTGAAAGTTAATATTACAGGCGAGATGATTGAAAATAAAACCGCATAATACATTATTAGTCATATGTTGCAACACACTAGGAAAGTGCACACAGCGCTACCTGCTTCTAACTCCGTCACTGAAATATCCATTACGGCACGCTCGTACTAGTACATTATTGTACGACTTGTAATGATACGCCTGTATTTTAGTGCACTATTTACTATTTTTTTATTTTCTATTTACCATAAAGAATAATTTTCTTACTTTTTAAACCTCTAAAAAATTATATATCGATAAAATGTACTTATCCAATGCGTATATTTAATTAACAATTTGATTTAAACAAAATTATATTTAGTATGCGTGAAACTATCATATTTAAGGATGTAAACTGTAAAAAATCACATCGTTGAAAATAACAAACTTTTGGTTTGTTTTATAGTTTTTTGAGTATTTATTAAATTTTGTTACTTTATTTAACAATTCCAAAGTTTTAATGGTTGTTATAGAAAAAGTTACATATTTATTGAAAGAGTGGGTTATTACCAACAACACAGTGTTTCTTTAGTGTTTGTACAAATGTTTTTACTATAAAATATATAAAGAGAGTCACTTTTTCACACAAATAATAAATCAAGACTTCTATTGGACCGGATTACCACATTTAATAGTGATATACAGGTGTTTCAACCCTCTAGGATTAGTCGTTTGACACTCATCGTCGTTAGACTGAATTAGGATTTCGCTCATCAGAAACTGACGGGAGAGGATATAATAAACAGCCTAAGATATAGCTAATTTGTTTTTTCAAAGTCTTATTTTTATACTAAAGAAAACTTGAGTATAGATTTCATATTTATTTTAAACCTTTAAGTGCTTTGATGCAGTAAAAGCATTGATCAAAATTATAATTTTGAAGATTTATAATTGTTCCAATTACATAGTCCAAATACGCCCAAATTCTTTTAACAATTTTATTGCAAAAAGGTTAATACAACTTAATAGTGGTTTTATTTAGTTTATTGTGTTTCAAATGAAAACTAAGTTATTTAATTTTCCTATTTAGTTTAGAAAGTTTTAACACTTGTTAATTGCAACAACTTGTTTCAAATAAATCCTATGCAGTTCGTAAAATGCAATGTGAATCCATATTAAATTAAATTTATTACTTAACTGATACCGATTATTAGAGTTCGCAGATGATAAACTGATTATTTTTAATTTTTAAAGTATGCTTATTTTTTTTAAACAGTATAATTAGCGAATGCCGTAGACTTTCATTTTATAAGTGTTATATAAACTATTTTGTATAAATATTTAATTCTAATGGATTGTTAGTAATGGAAATTTAATCCTTATAGCTGATTTAAATAATTTAACTATTTCAGCTTTAACACAAAAGAATATTTTGTTAAGCACCTCAGACAAAGATTTACGTGTGCATTTGTTTGACCAAAGCGAGTTTTGACCAAGACAATAACGACCCGAGGCCATTGTGGGACAGCCCCACACAATCAGTAACAAACCCTGGCAGTGCAATGAACACCGAGATACGGCTACTTTGTGTTGTGGTTTATACGATTTGTTTATATTATACCGTTGTAGTGTTTATTTATGTACGTTTTATTTCTCAGTTACCTCATTCCTCTGTGGTATCTTTCTGAATTGCCAGAAAATGTTTTGTTAAAGAAGTAAATCTGATTAAGAAGCTGTGTTAAGCACGGGGTTTTATATACTTTTGTAGTATAATTCAATAGATTCTCGAACGTTAAATAAGAAAATTATATTGCATCTAAAATTATTCTTAAAAGCAGTAAAAGGGAAAAAATAGCAGCTACGGTTTTCCATTAAACTGTAATTGAAACAAGACATTTAAGCACACCGCTCACAAAACTAAGTTATATTTCCGTTGCAGACCACATGACCAGTATTGTGAAACGTCATTTAGGAGCTCCCGGTGTATGGTAAAATTCAGACTGACAGGCCCCTGTCTCTAGTTGCCACTAAATTTTGATCGTTAACAGCCTCAACCAACGTCTAATTTTTAGCAGCTCATGGTCTCTACGAACTGTAATTTTAAAAATCAGTGGCTGGATCCAGCCTTTGGCATTATCTTGAATCTAGCACAACCTTTTGTACTGCTTTTGAAATTCTTAGATTTTAGTACATCGGCAGCCTTCGGTAGCTTCAGGCGTCTGACAGGAATTGGCTCTTGTGGCAACTTTCGTCATTTAGTATTTCCTGGAATTTACGAGCTCTCGGTCTTTAACAGTTCCTCAAGGGGGGGAGAGATCAGTCGGGGCTTTTGGTAGCTCTAGACATTCAATGTATTGTATTTTGAGCATCTGTGCTTAGAAGCTAGAACTCCACCAACCTGTCTCAAGAACGGGCTGAAATCCCACCCAAAGTTTTATCATATGGTATATACTGTCCAATTTCGGTTATAATCCATCAAACTGAAAGGTGACTAGAGTTCATTGGCTGAGCTTTATCAAAGCCTAGCACTCGTAGGGCTGGAAAGGTTTCCTTCCTGTCGGTTCTGTCTGTCTGCACGATATCTCGAAAACGAAATGATCTATAGACGTAAAACTTTGCATGAAGCTTCATTTATATATTAAGAAAGCTGACTTAGATGATGGTGCATGTCCCTCCATTGGATTTGGCTGAACGCTGGCCAATATTGTCCATCAGGTTTAAGGGTAACCATTACGGCAAGGAGAAAATAACAGAATATATAAATTTGTAAACAATCCAATTATTAGAGATTTCAACATGTCACCTTTATCTATAGAGTAATGAGATAAAGTGTGGAATGTCAACTAGATGACAACGAATGATAATGAAGATTTGATTTCAACTCACTCTTGCATTAAAGTAGGTATCCTCCATAACTCATTGGAACATTTATTACTTGAACATTGCTATGAAACCTAATTCAATGAAAAATGAGAGTGCATAGTGTAGCATGATGTAACGAGAAGATTCCATATGTTTACTTTAAATTTTGCGTGAAAATTAATTTTAAAATAGAAAAGTATGTGTTCTATGACGGTGCATGTATAGCTATGAAATGTTGGCCGAGCGTAATTGAAGTCTATGATTCAGTAGTATGACACAGTTTCTGTTTAGCCTGCTGGAGGGGATGCACATTTTTATAAAGTTTTACCATCTCTATTATATTTCCGCAGGACCTCTCGAGAATGACATTTCAAGCATAGTTTCAAATCTATAGCTAATGAACTATATAGATTTGAAACTATACATCCAACTGCCGCAAAGACAGTTACATGACACGTGGTGTGGCGAACTCCTACCTTGTATAAACAAAGGTTTTAATCCCGGAGCTCCACTCCCTTCTGTCCGAATAGCCCCAACAGAAAACCTAACCTTGCCATTCATTTTTTGATTTAACAAGATTTGTTAAAAATTCTGGCTGTAATCGTGATAGTACATATATAAATAACTAGAGAGTGCTTATATGTTTGTATTGGAATAGGTAGACATACTGCAAAAAATCTATATTGTAAATATAGCTAGTACTAAATACGGCTTGACATTAGTGTTAATTTTTAGCGAAATCTTTTATTGCTAGAAATATCACAAGGATGGTTTTATTTCTTAATAATATCTTGCTAAAGTTAATTGGATCAGAGTAGTAAGTACACAATATATATATATAAAAGTTTGAAATACACTTATTTTTATATATTATATTTATTATTATTTTTATAGAATTATTTATTTTATTTTTAAAAGTTCTTTTTATAAAAGGAACAGGTAGATACATAAATTTATTTTATCTTACTAAAACAATATTTTAAAACAATCAAAGCAATAATGTTCTTTCTGATTTTGATTATACTGTAACTAATCAACTGGGTAAACAATTTATTACCAAATTTAGGCTACAATAATAAACGATACAGGAAGTATTGACGACTAATGACGTGACTTTAGTGGTCCTCTAGAACAATGGTAAATCTGTCTCTTCTATAACATAAATGAAGATAAGAGCCTTTATTTGAATTATAAGTCTGTACATAATCTAGAGCTTAAATTACTTGGCTATGCGTTAGGAAAGCTTATCACTTGAGGAGCTGGACAAATTCTATATCTGTATTTCTGTCTGTTGGCAAATGAACTGACCTATAGACATTTTACTTTGCATTCTCTTCATTTATGTATAGGAAACACGGAGTTCTATGATAATCCACATCACTTTACGGAATTTGGTTGAGCGTCAGCGAACATATTTACGTTTCTCTTACGGGTAACCATGATGTCAACTAGAGAATCAAAGCATATTAATTTATAAACAAATTGTGTACAATCATATGAATTTTTAACGTGTGACATAGTAACATATTCTCATTTGATATTGATATTTTATATACATAATTAGCGATGTTTGTTTAGAGATACATGGTGTAGTGGACTTTTTCCTTGTCGTTATACGTTTTAAGATTCTTAATCCCTGCATATGACCGATTTACAAAGTCTAAGATCATAAATTTAAGATCAAGGCACTTGTTTTCATGCTGTTTTAATGGATTTAAACTGGTAATATGTTATTGACAGAAAAATGTATCGATATTAGGATTGATTTAAAGTTATTTAAATATATAAAATAACATGGGAGGAGTGTGTCTCTTAACAGGCTTCGCTGAGGTTGCTTCCCAAATTTCAAATCTATGAGCTGTAGAAAAATGACTCTGAATTCGTACTATCACACTCTACTGCGCGGACCAATGCACTCCTCTGAACCCCTTACTCTAAGATATTAAGAGCCAGTACTTCGACCAGACAATAGAATGAGCTATTCAATTCTCTTGATTACTTACGGGCAGATAAACATGCAAAAGATCCCATAGAAAAGAAAGTTTTCCATCCTCCGTTAGACGATGGAAAAATACCCTGTATGTCAGTCTCCAGAGTATGACACTAAATGTAATGACGCTAAGCCAAATTGTATAGTTATATATGTATAGAACTCATTCGTATATGCATCATAATATAACTCACTCTTGTTTATGTGCAAATGAAGTTTGATGCAAATTTAAAAGTTAACAGATTAAGTTCTTCCCGAGAGTATTTTAATATATTAAATTCTCAATTTTTTATTAAGTTATGTAACAGAGTACTGTTATTTTTAATAAACGTTTCGATGAGCTAGGGAGGGCATAAAATACAAGAGTGCGCTGAAATTAAATCAGATCATATATTTTTAACATTATTTTCCATTATATTATAATTTTTAAACTTCTAAAGTATTTGTTAACGCTAAACCAAAATACATAGTATTACATACACCATAAGTTCAGTGTTTCCATTGTAATAATAAGGTTTCAAGCAAACTTTCAAGTCTATGGGGCAGTCCCTTTTTGAGATCAATTGCAGACAGGATGACGTACAGAAATTTTATTTTTAAAGCTACTAGAAAATTCATTTACGAAATAATCCGCTGTGAGACAGTCAAAAAAGACAAACATAAAAACATACATATATGAACATTTTCTAACCTCTCGAGATGTAGACTTCATTAACATTCGGCCAATAAGCCATTAAACAAAGAGACTTGTTTCTTCGTAAATCAAAACACTCATACATTCAATATTTATGGTGGATTATCGTAAAAAATTTGAGCGTTTTGCAACCAAGACCTGATACACTTAAAAATATAAAAATGGCGAAATCCATAATTAATTTCCAGTTAAATCGCCGTGAACTGCGGATTGAATAATAACAATAATTACGTTACTTCTTCAAACAGCTAAAATGTTAGTCATTCTTTTATAATGGCCTCAACAGTAACATACTGTAAGATCATGTGAATTCTAGTATTCTGCAACTAAGATAAACTAAGTAATAATGTAGACTTTGTAATTTTATTTAATAGTAACATGTTTAGCTAATCATATTTATACTTCACACTCTTCCCCCGTATTATGGTGATTTATAAACATTAGTATCTACTATTATTATTTCAACCAGAATACTTTAATGACTACCAAATACATCAACAACCATTTTTCTGACAAAATGCTGTATGTAAGAAAGTTTACCAAAAATTAAAAACATTATTTTGTTTTACACGATGCTACCATGCTACCAGGAGTGTTCAGAATGAGTACACAAATATGATATATTATTATTGTTGAGTGCTTGGTGTTTTAAACATAATCATGAAAAATCTAAATGATCACATTTTGTACTTTTTTATAAATATTTAATAACACTATATATCAGGAAGGAAATTACATTTAAATTATATAAGAGTACTGTTTGAAAAATATCGAAGTTGTTCAAAGTCTTGTTAGATAGAACATTTCCTGCCGCTGAGTTGGGCCTAACTAATCTCAAACTTTGTAATGCAATCTCACCAAATTCTCCGTAAGACTTCCCGAATAAACACAGTTTTCACATTAGGCCATAAATTTGTTGAAGGAATAAGCATATTATTTTATCCTATTTACCTCTTGGTTTGTTAAGTATATGCATAAACCTCTTGTCATTATCAAAATATATCAAATTATACACAATTTTACATATATCAATGAGTAATGATGTGCAATAAATCTGTACAAACAAATTAAAATAACAATGAATAGAAACAGGATTTTTCCGGATATTTGCCATCGTTCAGTGAAACAAGAAATCAGTAACACTACGTTTCGAGATCTGCGATCTTATCTCTTCTTTAGGTATATAACTAACCTAATACATAATTACAAAATAGGTTAAATAAACAAATCATATCATAGCGTTGTGGCACGCCTAAGTCAGGAATCACACTATCACACTAACTCTAAAAAATGCACTCAATAAAAAACTATATACAACACTAATCATTAAAACTGAACTACAGAATACAGGTCACAATACGTCTGCATTCGTCTACTAACCACCTACGACTGACCAGAGGGCACTAGCCAATGGCAGTGTATTGAGTGTAAAAAACTGAATTAAAAGCCCTGATCGGTACATAATTCAATAACATTCTCGAAAGCATCCAAAATAGATCTGAAACAGACAAGAAAAAGAAAATTTCTAAATTGAAAAAATATGCCCAAACAATGTGATTTGTCTAAAGAGGGCAAGGTGAATACGGATGCAAATAATACAAATTTAATCAAACTGTCTTCAAAAATCTTTTATGAAGTGGAAATATCAGTTTTATCCAAGGGTTTAATTGCAATTTTTGACTTTTGTATGAGACCCTTTCTTGTGTTTTTTTGTGCTATTATACAGGTCACAATACGTCTGCATTCGTCTATTAACCACCTACGACTGGCCAGAGGGCATTCAGAGGTTTTTATAATACAAACTCTGAAATTGCGTACAATAGTAATTTTATTTTATATTTATTAAAGATCTCTCTCTCTCTCTCTCGCTCTCTCTCTCTCTCTCTCTCTCTATACATATATACATATATATATATATATATATATATATGTGTGTGTGTGTGTGTGTGTGTGTGTGTGTGTGTGTGTGTGTGTGTGTGTGTGTGTGTGTGTGTGTATGTGTGTGTGTGCGTGCGTGCGCGCGTGTGTGTGTAGTTCAGTAGAACAGAATACTTTAAACATCTTTCATATGTGTTTACCCAATTTTATTATTTCACAAGGAGCTAGGTACAAATTTGTTTGCCACACTTTGATCTTGCATTTAGTGCACAGGCGAATCCTGGCGAGGCTGGTGCCGAGGCATTAGTAACATCCACGATGGAACTTTTTGTCTCGGCCTGCGACCGGTCTATGCCGCGAAGGAAACTCGCGACATGCAACCCGTCTACTGGTGGACTGAAGAGATTGCGGAACTCAGAAGAACATGCCTTAGAGCAAAACGTGCAGCAACTAGAGCGAGAGTTCCTGTAGATAGAGTTCGTAAGTCGGATGTCTACAAAGCTGCAAGAAAGTCTCTCCGCCGAGCCATCAACAGAAGCAAGTCGAACAGCTGGAGGAAACTTCTGGATTACGTCGATTCCGATCCTTGGGGTTTGGGTTACAAAAGTTGTGACCCAGAAACTCGCGCCCGCTCTCCACCTTCCATCATGGAGGGCGTCATCATGGAGAGGATCGCCACTGACCTGTTTCCTGTACATCCACAGCGACCATTAGTTTACTTCGAACGGGTGGATAACCTTCCGCTCTTTAACATTGAGGAGCTGGAAACCTCCGTTCTCACCCTGCAAGAGCAACAAGGCTCCCGGCCCGGACGGGAGATTCCCAGCGAGTCTCTGAAGACTTTCACCATCAATCCTGGGTTGTTGCTGAGAATGTACAATGCCTGCTTGCTTGAAGGAGTGTTTCCATCTCCCTGGAAAACCGCCAGACTAGTGCTTATTAGCAAGGGAAAATGTGATCCTGAGCTACCGTCGTACTACAGAACACGAAAAATGTTTGAAAACTTGATTCGTTCCCGCCTGATTTCTGCCGTGGTGGCTGTCGGGGACTTTGCCCTCGTCAGTACGGCTTCAGAAAGGGACGATCAACAATCAACGCTATCACCGAAGTACAGAAAGCAGTTGAGAGAGACGAGAGCCATAATAATTTATCCCCCGAGTAGTACTTCTTCTTACGCTTGATGTCAAGAATGCATTCAACTCGGCGATATTGGTCGATATGTAGGATGCGCTTTGTGACACCTTCCGTATTCCAACGTATCTGTTGCTGCTCATCAAGGACTACCTCCGTTCTAGGCGTCTGATATACGACACCCGAGACGGAACGCGGACGGGGGAAGTCACCTCTGGTGCCGCGCAGGGTTCAATACTCGGCCCGGATCTCTGGAATATCGCCTATGACAGCCTCCTGAGATCCGAGATGCCAGAGAAAACCATCTTAGTTGGTTCGGTGACGTTGTGGCTCTCATCGCCGAACGCAACGTTGAACTGGCCTAGCTAAAGCTGAACCAGGTCATGCGCGTGGTCAACGCCTGGATGTCCGATCACGGTCTTTCGCTTACTATGAGCAAGACGGAGATCGTGATTCTCAAAAAAAAGAGAATTAACACCGTCGTCCCTCTGCGAGTGGGAATGGTAGTGGTCCAGTCAACGCGTGCCGCCAAGTACCTCGGAGTCATGTGGACAATAAGTTAAGCTAGAGAGACCAGATCTTCCTTACGACGGACAAGGCTGCTAAGGTGGTCTCTTATCTTAGTAAGCTGATGGCCAATGTCAGGGGTCCTCGGTACAGCAGAAGACGGTTATTGATGTCCGAAGTCCAGTCCGTGCTCCTTTATGGGGCAGAGCTGTGAGCAGACGCTCTCACCAATGACTTCTATAGGTTGCGACTCGCCCGGGTTCAGCGTCAAGCTGCGCTCCGGGCGTGTTCCACCTATCGGACAGTATCCGAGCCTGCCGTCCTGTTCGTTGCCGGAGTCATCCCTGTCAAGATCTTGGCAAGGGAGAGGAAGGCGATTTATCAGAGACAAGGCGAGATCGGCAAGGACGCAATAAGGTCCGAAGAGCGGTCCAGAACCTTCCAGCAGTGGTAACACAGCTGGGAGCAAAAAAACCGAGGACGATGGACTGCGCGACTCATCGAGCAGGTTCAACCATGGGTCGAAAGGCGGCATAGCGAGGTGGACTAGTAACTCACGCAGTTCCTGACAGGTCACGGCTCTTTCAAGTCTTACCTGAACCGGATGGGCAAGACCGGATCACTGGATTGCATCTACTGCCCAGGCGTTCACGATGACGCGGAACACACCTTCTTCCGCTGTCCGCGTTGAGAAAGGCCCCGCCTGGAGGTTACAAGAAAACTTGGTGTTTTTTAGGTGGACACAGTCTGCGAAAAGATTATGGAGGATGAGGCGAACTGGGATTGTTTGTCATAGTTCGTCCGGGGCTTCCTCCTGGAAAAGAAACCCGATCTGGACCGCAAAGTGGCCTAGATCCCTTGACCGAGCGGCTGGATATGGAGCTAGCCCCACGGGCTTAAGCCAAATTTAGGCCTAGCCTGACGTAATGTCATAAACAATCCTAGTTTAGAATCCTAAAGAGTAGAGGGGTTTTTTTAGTAGGTAAACCAATTTTTAGGGGAGTCCCACACTACAGGCTGGCCACCTGCATGCGTAATTGCAAAACAAATTAAAAAAATTCACAATTATTTGGTCCAAATAATGTCTTCATTTCATGAAATACTATTTATCATGCTTTGACGGAACACTGCATTATAAAATAACAGTGGACTTTAAAAGCAACAAACAAATATTGTAACGAAAAACAGAAACACTTTGACTCAATTTATGCATAGTAATAAATCTAGTTAAGTAGAGGATTGAATGTTAAATGTTGTGTAACTCCAATTAATTGGAACAATGGTCACAGCAGTAGGGTGTAATTGACGTCAAACTGGAATAAAGAATATACAACTATTCTTGGCTGTTTGGAATTGTTGGACATTCCAACTTGTGTTATTACAACTGGTGGATTGTCTCTCAAGTAATTAATCAAACCAACTACTGAGATTAAAGGTTTCTTATCTCTATAGTATATCACTTTAAGAGAGATATATCATTAGAGAATTTATATAAGATATTAATGTAATAATTATTTATTTGTCCCTAGTATTTTAAATTCGGCATTTTAATCTTAAGTAATGGTAACGAATACATGATGGAAAGAGATTATAACATTTATAAATAGCATAAATATATCTATACAAATTTTAAGAATAAGTACTATTCGTAAACATTATAACACGTTTTTGTAATGTTTGGAACCATAAAATAATTCACGATATACACAGTGAAAGGGACCACCCTTGCGGCATATATATATATATTGTTGAGATAATTTATTATGTGATTTTAAATGTAAACATGGATTATGTGATATAATATTTTGATGGTTAATATTCCTAATGATTATTTACAGAAACTCCAAACATATTTTGGTGTTGTTTTGTGTTATTCTTACTACAAAAGAATGAAGGTATAACATGGGAAGGTTACCAACCTTTTGCTAAATTTGCGCTAAGGTAATCACTCAGAAAATATTTGAACTAGAACTATAAAATAATCGAATTAAAGAATAAATAAACAGATGCCTTACATATGAAATTCCAATAATCGAGTAGTAAACATTTCTAGCGTATTTTTCACTAGTGTTGACACTTTTTGCTTTGATTTAATTTGCACTCTGTTTTATAAATATCTTCATTATTAAGTCACATTGGGTCAGTGGAACTAAGCAAAACCAAGAACCACGGAGGAAGCAGTTTTGCTAACCACCTTTGGTAGCATACAAATACATCTCACACGTAATAATCTGCTCTCCTAGCATTTAGCTTAGATTTCCCTACGGCTGGTATTATAATAGAAAGCTGTACTTTGTACGTTGTAAATAATGAGCATATATTTAAATGACAACTACAGTTTTAAAACTGGTCCTCGCACAAGGTAGTATTTATACGTATTTCTTTAATAAAATGGGTAAGCAGTGATGGTGAGAAAAGTACATCAAAAGGTTTGTTGAGTAAACAAATAACTTCACATACACGTAAAAACATTTTAAGGAGTTTATCCCTGGTGCTTATACATGTATTTATATGTCAAGAGGCACATTTATATCTTTTTCATTTGAAACAATTTTATTTTTACTATTTGATTACCTGCATTTATCCTTCATTGATAAAAACTCAATATAATTAGGTATTGCAAAATATTTGTTTAAAGCACAGAAGCAATAATAACACGATTATTACATACAGTGTTCAAAACATAATTGTTATTTTCTTGGTTGACAAAGGAACAAGTATAAACATCTCTAATTATTGTCTTTTAATTGACGTTAGCAAGTCTAGGTTTTCCGTTCTTGATTTCTATCACTGAAATAATATTCTCTATTTTCATACAATTCTAAATAATTGTTATTGCTATTATTATTTTTAATGTAATGGGGCTAAAGAAACTATATTAAGACATTAAAAAGTATTCATCAATCCAGGCTAAACTAAAGCTTTTTTGTTTTTTTGAAAAAAAAGTGTTTCGGTCGAGTTTTACAGTGTCGTAAAGTGAGCACTTTCTCAGTTGTTCCTGTTAAACAACTGCCCCGGTCTGTGCTCTTGTATTACTTTAACAGCAAAGTCTGCCTGTAGTAGAGTATGCTTACAGTTGCGACAAACTTTACACAATATTCATGGTGTAATAAATCTCCGCCCAATCCTTAGGATATTGTTCCATTGATCAACAGGAGATAAAAACTTAAAGCAACCCATTGAGTATCTATTTTTGCTTACCGCCTGTATGGCTGTACGTGGTTTTTAATTTTTAAATTTTGTTTTAAAAACCAGTATAGATAAAATACCTCAAATTGGGTAAACTGTTTTTATTCCTGTCTAAAATGAAGAGAAAAATTAATATTATTTCACAAAATCACGTTTCAACATTGTGAAAACTTTTTAGGCGAAGGTTTTAAACCGTAATACCGTAAACAGTAATTAGACTGTGACACGTTTCATTAGTAATATAAGTTGCTAAATCTAATTAAAACATATAGAAACCTAAAATTACAAATCTAAACATTTGTTAAGAAATAATGTAGGTATAGATTTTTACAATAGTAATGCACGGTAAATCTTAATTGTTTACATGTTTACGGCCTCATTAACCGTGCCTTATACCGTTGAAAGGTTATATACACATTATAGACTGACCTAATTATATACTTGTCAAAATGTTTGTTGTTAGATTTAAAACTTGTATAATTCTTTAACCAGTTTTTTTATAATAGTCTTTACGGTATTAAGATTTAAACACTTCAAAACGTCTGGAATTTTGAAACTTGATACAAGAATGGAAGATTAATGTAAATATTTACCTTAATTTGAGATTCTCTATAATTGTTCCAAAGTTGAGTCATGTATTTTTACTGGTGTATGAAATAAATAAATAAAAAATATAAAACATTTACAAAAAGCGACGGTAAACTAAAGAGATAAACTCTATTAACTCTATTAATCATATTTAGTTATTAGCTTCTTTTGGTCCATGAATAATTATGTGCGAATAAGTTTGTTTTGTTATATTTTATATATAATCTATTTGATTTTAATTTTGTTATTTCAGAAAGTAATAGAGCGTAAAAAATTATATTGTACACAGTTATTTCTTTGAAATTTTGAAATCATTACAAAAATTAACATTGCATTTATCAAATTAAGATTCAGGATGGCGGGCAATCGAATTGTTTAAATTATAATTCCATAAAAACTAATGATAAATTAATGATAGTATGTAGAACGAATGTAATTTCAATTCATGTATATCATGTAACCGCAATAAATTGTCAGCATCACTTGATATGTAGTTTACTATCGATTGGTACTGTTCTTAGACGTATATGGTCTTTTTGTGTAATAATCACACAGCCGTATTTTAAAATCTGGCCTAATACATGATAAATGTAACTATTTCAGAATTTTGTTTTCATAATAGACAAAATCACCAGGTAACATTTTGCAAAATGAAAATACTACTCATAACGTTTTTATGAAGCCGAATGAATACTAAAGAAATTACTTTTTACTACAAGCCTTAAAAGATAGTGTTTATTGTTTATCTGATATCAATAGATTGTGAGAAAAAAAGAGGAACGAAATTACTGACTAATATATGTATATACAGGGTGTCAATTAAGTTTGGAACCTCTTTTTTAATTTTTAAACCACAATATAAAAAAATACCAAAGTTCACAAGTGCTTACTAGTTATAGTAACGCACATATCTGCCCAATTACCGACCAGATAATCCCTTTTGGGGACGGTCACAAGGAGTCAGACAAAATTCTTAAATAGCAGCAGAGGTCAAGTTTGGTATCAAATTAAAGGTCTTACTTAGAAGAGTACAATACCGCAAACCGGATTTAAAAAGGTGGATTCATTCAGTAGTTATAGCTATTTGAATTTTAAAACAATTGAACAATGCAAATTATTAAGTATTACAAGTAAACACCAATTTTTAAGTACCTGTGATCAAAGTAAGTGTTCAAAATGTTCCCCTACCATCGTCTGGCAATGTACTAGGCGGTTGTAAGAGCCATCCACTGCATTTTGAAGGTAGTCACGAGGAATATCTTGAGCTTCTTGGACTATGAGATTTCTTAGGTGCGCCAAATCTCGAGGCTTAGTACGATAAACTTTATCTTTGAGCTATCCCCAAAGAAAAAAATCCAGGGGAGATAAATAAGGGGAACGAGCAGGCCACTCTACTGCACCACGTCTTCCAATCCATCTGTGAAGGAATATTGTATTCAAGTATTCTCTAACAAGGAGAGCAAAGTGTGGTGGCGCGCCATCTTGTTGGAAATAAATTCTTTGAAATTGTCGACCAAGAGCAGCTTTTAGTGCAGGAGTTATCTCATTTTGGAGCATTGCTAGATACGAGTCACCATTTAAATTACCATTGATAAATAATGGGCCCATAATTTGATTTCCTATAATACCTGCCCAAACGTTAAGTTTCTGTGAATGCTGTGTATGACTCAATCTGCCACTTTCACATTCTAACAGTAGTTGTGTTATTGGTAATAATTATTGATTCCTGGCTTCGATTACTACATTGTCAGATGATGGGAGGGGAACATTTTGAACACTTACTTTGATCACAGGTACTTAAAAATTGGTGTTTACTTGTAATACTTAATAATTTACATTGTTCAATTGTTGTAAAATTCAAATAGCTGTAACTACTAAATGAACCCACCTTTTGAAGTCCGGTTTGCGGTATTGTACTCTGCTAAGTAAGACCTTTAATTTGATACCAAACTTGACCTATGCTGCTATTTAAGAATTTTGTCTGACTCCTTGTGGACCGTCCCCCAAAGGGATTATCTGGTCGATAATTGGGCAGATATGTGCGTTACTATCACAAGTAAGCACGTGCGAACTTTTGTATTTTTTATATTGTGGTTTAAAAATTAAAAAAAGAGGTTCCAGACTTAATTGACACCCTGTATAGTACTCGTATTATAAATAAAAATGAACCACTAAATGTGTTGCTTACATATAATATCGGGAAAGGCTGGACCAATTCGGCTAGTTCTTTATTTTATAAATATTATTTGAAGCTAGAGGAAGATTTTATGAATAGAAAAGTTGGAAAAAATTCCCCGAATTATAGAATTGAAAAATAATTGTGATAATATTTAAAAACATAATTCGAACTTAACTAACCGTAAACAGGTGATGACAAATTCACCTGTAGCTCTAGAGGCAGAAATGTTTGTTTATATTTAAATGTTAGAAGTTTTTTCAACATACAGTGCTTGATAATTAGTGTAAAGCAGTTTAAAAAGAAAACAATTACATTCTAATTTTTATTCCGGATTGACCACTGACCATAATAACCATAATAAACATACATTTATTTATCTCCTTTTAAGCCTCAGCGTCAGCTATGCCGGCTTCGAAGTGCACTCGTTTTTATTTTAAAATAACAAAGTACATGATTGGACCTCCCCGAGATTTGAACACGTGATCTCTCGGTTAGAGAGCCGAGACTATAACCATTAGTCTACGGAGGAGGACAATAAACATACATGTTAATGTTTTCACGTACGGTACTCCTTGACATTGTTAAGATTATTTTATAAAGTTGTATGAGCTTAATAAGAATTCCCCCATATATCTTTTTTTAAACCGACCTTATTTAAACTAGGCTGTGATTTTTTCTTTTAAGGTACTCGAAACTGGTTGGCTATCTTTACATTTTAACTGTGAGATAAGGAATGCATTACGATGAATAGTCACATGCATCAACGAATCTTTTCTTCCCACACTACAATCCGAAAAATAACAAGAATCATACTACGCAATACTTAAAAACAATTATTTTTAAATCTAGAATAAATTTAGTTTGAAAGATTTTGCCCTCTCCCCCTTATACTGAAAGCTGAATAAAAGCGACAGAAGTAGATGCCTTTTGACTGAAGTAGTCTTACTAAGCTAAGCTTACTTATGCATATATTTTTTCGAAAGAGTTAAAAATGAAAATAAATTATTAGCACCAGAAATATCGTACACTGGAAGTCAGTACATAGTTATTACTTATTATTTGACCGAATTTCTATTTCAAGTATTATGCAGATATCATATCAACAGCTATTTTTAATATAATTGAAAACCTATACATTTATATAAGTAATTAATATTTAATGTTCAGTGTTTGTTTTACTAGTATATAGTATTTCATAATGGACGCACTACCAGACAAGGAATTTAAGTAGTTTAGATTAGCGAGTTAACTAATATAGCGATATCTTCCGCATTACATTATATCTGTCCAAACTATTTATAACTAAAGGTAAAGGTGTGAAACTTCGTTTCACCTATCATACTCGTAGTAAAACAATTGTCTTTCTAGAATATACTATCAGCTGCATTATGTGTTTTTACATATACGTATATCGGTAAATATAAAGGATTAATTACACTGCCGTAGTTAAATTTGGTATTTATATTTGGCTTAACAATGTTCGGGAACACTTTCGTTACGATTATTTTCATTGTAAAAAGTATTTTATGAACAAAACAAAAATAATTTTTAACAATTCTAGTAATGGATTATACTTATCAATAAACTCGGTATGTGAGTATCCAGAAATTATTTTATCCCCAGGAATTTTAAACGTAAAGCAGGTATTTTCTCTCCACGTCGCAAACAGATTTTCATTCAAATATAATTAAGTATATATGAATTATTTTTCGAACACGCGAGAGAAATTATATTATATTTAACAAAACAAATATAATTAATAATTATATTTTGCTTATATGTTGAGGTAGTTTGTTAAAAATAGAAATGAAACATAAATTAGATTTTTTCCACTTTCTTAAATCAGCATTTTTTATGAATTACCCGGAGTTATATGTTTAAAACAATAAGTTTCAATTACAATTACCATACTAAAATATGTAATACTGTAATTATTTTGTGTTAATGATGCGAGGATTTTTTATCTTTCTACAAGTTTAAAAAATTTAAGACGTATTTTAATACTATTGCATTAAATACTATTAACGAAGTACAAGTATATACACTCGTAATTGTTTAAATTACACAAATAAACAATAAATAGCACTTATAATTAATTATTATGGTTGTAAATGTAATATGACAATTATCATTATTGTATTTATCGTTACTGCTCGTTCAAGTTTTAACGTAAGCTTCATTACATTTCTTTTTCTAAGTTAATGCTTTGTTACTGTGTTGGTTCATGACATATTTGTAGGGGCAGTGGGTCGGAATTGTACCTTGTAACATGTTTGTTAGCACCATGCAATGTTAGAACTTATCTGAACGTTTTGTTCAGAAATGACACAGATGGATCTGTTTTTCTTCAAGTAGCCTATTGGTATAAAGAGTCTAATAAATTTGAAACTGTGCACATGCTTATTGAAAGAAACAACAAAATTACTAACTGCAAGTAATCCACTCTAACATGACTGTTCTAAAATGATCCAGGGAAACAATTTGTTTTTGCTAATGACTATGACAACAGAAATAAACTCATAATATACAATTAATTTAGAATATTATCATGCGGGATGTAAGGAACCTCCTGTTACTTATTTTACCAAACACATGCGCATAACCATTTACCAAACACATATTTTACCAAACACTTATTTTACACATGCAAGGTGTTTGGCAAATAAACTCTTGTATGTCCTTATTATTTTGTGCCATAAAGGTTTTTAAATAAAAAAGATTCATTGATCTGCAAAATATAAATATAAGACACTTAAAAAATTGTGGTTTTTTATAGAGATGTAAATTTGCAGCTTCCTTCTTGGGCAAAATAAAAAGTCCAATTTACAATGGCTACATGATTGTGAAGGCTGTAGTGAAGTAAAGCTCTGACAGTAATAACGTTATCTTAGTTTACGCAGGACAGCAAACCTGGCAAGAGCCAAACTTTGATCCTCATGTTTATAGGCCTAATCCTATAAAACAAAAATTTAACGTTATATCTTGTATATGTTTCAAACAATCAGAATTCAAAGCATCTAATTAGAGAAACATTTATTTTTTTTAATATTTGAGTTAAACAATTCTCTTATTTAACAATATTATTGGTTATATTTTACACTACAAATTTCATTTAATTCAGGAATACCTATATTAAATATCCTGATCCAATATCAGATAAAATAAGTTATTACCCGTATATAATTGGCGTGGTTTTGCCAATAGAGGGTGTTACTCATTTCAAGGGAATAGCGTCACCAATGTAGTGTAAGAAAGAATTGAAGAATAGTTCTAGAGATAACAACAATAACATCTAAAATTAACAAAGTGGTAGATTATAATAAAAGGCTTAAAATTACACAAAATAAACTATGAAAATTGGTTTCTGATTAAAGGTTTTTTTTTATTAGCTTGGAAATAAAAAGGTTTTATATATGGAAACAGATTTATTAAAATAGTGGGTAGGTTTTGCTATTTTTTTAGTTATTAGTTACTTTTCAGATACAAGATAATAGACAACTTTATTAAAAATTTAAAAAAGTAGCATACATAGAACAAGTTTATCCAGTAAAGGCCAGAAGACAAGGTTCAGTCAATAAAGGCTAAGAAAAACACAAATAAAACTGAAAACCTAAAGGATGTGTAGTAAGCATACAAGTTGTAAAAAGGGTTAGCAAATAAGAATGTAGGCGGTATTTTTTATCTTAATTGAGTTCTCCAAGATCCAAAAAGTTAAATAATTCAAAGTAAATTACTAACTAAATAAATTATAAGTTACTTATTTAGTTAATTTTACGTTTAAAAAATATGAAAACTTGGTGTTTTACATTAGATTAGGATTTATTGAACGTTTAATATGGATTATAAAAAGATTTCTACTTGTACTAATATTTCTGTGGATATCACTTTTTATTATTAAACTGTCATAACCATCTTTAGCGGTTAAAATAATTTTTAAGTATCTAGATTAACCACACTTATGATATTTTGGGTTACAAACAATTGTCTACAGCTAGTTTTTGGGAGACCATTCTTTGTAAGTAACGAAAGCTTTATTTACAATTCTAAAACCTTTCTTTTGAAGCAGTAAAACACTCATTGCACCAGAACCGCCTCACAGTAGCCGAAGTCCGTTAGGTTTCTAAAGATATATATTACTCTGGATAAATTACTACGTTTAATATATATATGTACATGTTCATGCCAAAATAACTTAATATCTATGGTTATGCCGATAGTTAACACTATATTTAAGAATATTTTCATTGATCAAGCTATATTATACGTGCCCTGTGTTTTATTTAGATTAAGCTTAAAAAAGTTTTGCTTGGAACCAACTAGAGTCAGACTCAAGTAAGTCCTGCAATGGCATGACCAGATCAGGTATATCAGCATTAACATCAATCAGAATAGCGTTATCAGTGTAAAACATTACACCGGAATTGATATTACAAGATCATTCACCATAACGAGAAAGAATGGGGTTTCAAGGACGGACCCTTCAGGTACAACACTGATTATAGAGTAACGACTATTAAATGTGAAAATCTATTCTCGACTGACTAAATATGATCTGAAAAATTTATTGCAATTTTTACCATTAGAATTAGTGCCATAATTTTTCCAAAGCAAAATACTACGGAAGACACAATAAAATGCCTTACTGAGGTCACAGAGTGTGACCCGTTCTTCTTGGCACATTTAATTATACATGAATTGAAACTGTCAGTCAAGATATAATAGCTACTGATTTTATAAGCCTATTTTATAAAGAATACGTCCTTACTTTTACTGTCCAACCGTGTGCAGATTCTGATCTCCTGTAACAGATGTCCAAGTCAAGTTGTGTATTTGGATGGAGTTTCCGCTCTTCTGACCATCAATTAGACTAAAACGAGTAGCCAGAACATTTGTGAGGACTTGTTCCGCAACACCAAGGAAATTTTCATTGAATTTATCCGGATTAAACAAAACCGTCGATGTATTTGCATTCTCTCTTCCTGAACAATTACCTTCCAGGCACCTTAACACTTTTTATCGGCATTTTGAATAAGAACAACATTAGTTTTAAGCTCGTATTTTCTAATTTACTTATACATTTTTCTAGCAGTAAAGCAGACTTGCTTAGTCTCCAAACTTTCCGTAATCTTGGCGATGTCCAGATGATATTATTCTCTCGCAACGATTTAAGTTTTGTGTGAACAATTTAAGTTCAATATCCTATTTTGCGAGAAGGATCGCTTTTAAAAAACAAAAATTAAAACCATTCATACACATTTTTAAGAAATCAACTAACTGGTTTCTGCATCATTAAGAAAGTTTAAAAAAAGTTCCCAGTCAATATTTGAGATTTGGTAAATAAAACTGCTTAATTTATCAGGTGTAATGGATCTACCAAAACTATTTCATTAGTCTCTTGCGCAGGCATGTGAGGACTTTTATCCTAACATTGATGCAAACTGTGTCATGTTAGCTCGAACTATAATCAGTCACTTCATTCTTAAGTATTTCTATATCTAGGTCGTGGAGAATACTATTTAATCTAAACAAAACAGATCTCGTTAAGGTTTGTTATTAGTAAATTATTTACTGTACGAAAATAATATTCCAATAAATTTAGATGTATTAGTATCACGTGGCGATAGTATATTGAAGTCTCCACTAACGATGGAATTACATTTTTGTTTTTTCAAAGCCAAATTCATTCTATCGATGTTAGATCTAAACGTTTCTAGGTAAACAATAGGTAAACGATTGACAACAATAACAATGATTTTAAATGTAAAGAACTTTACACTAGCAAATTCATTATGCAGTTAAGTGCAGACACACGAAATATCATTAGCTTCATAAAGACATTGGAATTTACATGACATTTTTTAGTATGGTTCTTTAGAAACCCCACCATACAGAAAGGTACTTAATGTGAAAGCACAAAAGGCCAATGTTTGATATTCCATACCAATGTTCTGGATATCAAAGCCAGGGCGTGGATCAAAGCACCACCTCCTGGATGTTGTTATTCAAACACTGTATATTACAAAAAAGCGAATTTATTCTTTAAAGTGTGAACCATTACTAAAAAATAGTTATACGATAACGCTATGAATTAAACTTACGCCCCCACCATGCACCTGTGTTAGATTTTCGCTTTCGAACTCGTCTCTTTAGAGATTAAATGATGCCTAAAATAGTCAATGAAAGCACCTTTAGGATAGAAGTTTGATAGAAACGCCATTCCACAGCAAACTGGTTCCATCAGTCAAAACTCTGATTTACCGACCAAGGAAAGTATTCTTAGATTAAATTTTCTTTGCCAATATTACATTAACGGTGTCGTTTAAACCGGCACCGTTTAGAAACAACTTAAAACCATTTTCGGATAAATCAGAACTTACTCTGGATACAAAAAAAGTTTTTCGTGTCCACAATTTTCGTACTTTTTTATAAATGTGTTTCCACTGTTTTCTTAGTTGTTCAGTAACATAAGCATATCACTACCAGGTCTGCCCAGTTTAATGGGCTCCACATGGCTTCCTTTCTACTTTTTCCATGACACCTGGTGCCTTTTTTCCCTATCACATATGTACCTAATGTTTTTTCTAGTCATAGTAAATCTTTATTCATTTTAGTATTTTTTCTGTCTCCACCGTAGTAGTCGTCAATTCGTCTGTCGCTACTTTATTGCCTCACGCCTGTGTTTTTGCTTTTTGTTTTTGTTTTCAACTGAGCCATTAATGCATGAAGACTCGTCTATTCGTTACTTCTGAAAGTTTTTATAACAGTCGGATAATTCATTAGAAATATTATCTCCAGATACTGATATTTTACTTTGTACACATAACCTCAAATGGTAACCCTTAATCGTGTGTAATGTGCACAGGACAGCAAACCTGGCACTGTCCAAACTTTATCCTTGTGTTTATGGCCTTCTACTCTCTCGTATAATGAGTATTATTTGAAATAAACAGTATTTATGTCAGTTACATCAGCAATTAAATCATTTAATCTATACATTCATTTTTATTGTTATAAAATTGAATTTATTTTAATTTTAATAAGAATTATTTAATTAAAATTTTTAGAGTATTGCTTGAATATACACTTACAGTTCATTGAAAAAATCATAAAAGTAACACAAACGTAGGGACTTTGTTTTAAAACCGGTAATTATTTGTATTATTTGGAGTCAACAATAAGGAGAAAGAATAAAAAGGGTTCTTTCAATTTAAAATATTGAAAATTGGTTTTTATGGATTATGTAGTGTAAAGCTCCCTTATCCTGTAACAAAGAATAATTTGGAAACAAAACAAAATAAAATTGTAAATTAATTAATTATTTTCAAACTCTGACTTCAAAGAAGGTTAAATGCATTATTAATAGATTTTTTTCAAACTAAAACAATAATAATTGTGTAAAGAGGCAAATGGCCTCTGTCTGCGATTAGTGACAACCGATTCAGCAGGCCGTGGCCAGCTGGTCGAGAGCATAGGCGGTTTGGACTAGAACGACATAGATGAGAAATTTAATAGAATGAGTGAAAAAATTAATAAGAGATTGTCAAGTAGAAAGTTGGGTCATAATGGCGACGTAAAGAATGTTGAATTTGGGTTGAAGATTTTAGAGTTTTGTGAAGGAAATTATATTTCCCGTTGGATTTGGTAAAGTAGCAAAGACTGTTACCAAGAAATCCGCAGAGAAACAAAGAAGCCAAGTAGAGCGATCTGAAAGGAGAAAAGTCATTGATTGGAGCAAATTTTGAAGGCTTGAGTTTAGGAGCTGAATTTTATTTGGAGTTGTTTTGGCCTGTTAAATTAGTTTACTAGCTGTAGACCATAGTTTGTAACCCAAATTATCATAAGTTTGGTTAATCTAGATACTTAAGTTAATTTTTTAACTGAAATAAAACGTTCTTCAGAACCAAGTTTATTTGTGCCAATAAGGAAATCAAAGTCCCTACAGTTATTGCATATTGCAAACATAAACTGTCGCAATTATAATATTTTAGTGCACTCTGAAATAAAAAAAAAATATCTTGCAGCGCTCATGATTAATTGATATTACTTTTATTGTGGCATTCTGTAATATGTTGTAGCTGTCATTAGCTTGCCCACGAATATTACAATTTGAAAAACTATAAGGCTGAAGAAAATAGTTTAGAGTTTATGGTAGACTAAGATATATGTAATCTAAGTATATCTGTCTATCAATTTTCAGTGACATTACAAATTGTACCTCGTGAGAGGATATTATCACTTAGTGAAGTTGTATACTGTAGCTGTATAGTATTGTGTTGTGTGGTATTGATTTATTATTGTGTCATAAAGCATATTTACTGCTCATCTAAATCCACTGCCACCTATAGGGTTATACATGAGTGCTGGTTGCGGATCGTAAATTAAAACCACTATATTCCACAGCCCCCTACAACCTGTTCAGGATTGCTCGTAAATTTGGGAGTTACGAAGGAGACATCAGGTTTCTGGATCACCTGCAGTGAGCATGGGTTAGGTTCGGACTACAGCCTCAGGAGATTGGTCCTAAGTCCTGCTCACTTAATAGACTGTTCATATAAAATCCTTAACAACTTGATATGAAACGGAGAATCTAATGTTACCGTTGAGCACCTAGAGGATCGTCAAGAATGTATCGGGCAATTGCGATACTAGTCCGGTTTGCTTACTATTGCCCCCACTCACTCATATTTAGTTACGGCCCTGATTATAGTCCGTGTGGTGGCGAACTGTGTTCTTGTTACGTTTTTCGCAGCCACAACTTAAAGCATAATATAACTGATATAGCGACGTACACATCGTTTATGTTGTTTCTTCCGTTGTTATTACATTAAGTTGTGTGATCTTTTTTACCCTGGAATTACCTAGCCGTTGTAGGCTGTACCGTCTACGGCAATAAACTAATATTCTTTTGAGGATTTCCATTCACAGGGGAAATTCTTCGTAATTGTTCAAATAGCATTTTTCTGAATCTTCTATATAGTCCCAGAGTACAAGACAACTCTTAACTCCTAAGTTGTTAAAACTAGCGTATAACTCTAAATGACATTCTACGTAGATTTACATAACAGTCAATTCCAGACCTATATTTACATTTTAATGGAACATCATTCAGTCTTTTTCCAGAACACTCCAATAAGAAGCAATTTGCATTCTATAAACGGCAGTCTTTGCTGAAGTGGACCTTTCATCTAGTGTTAGGTAGTCCAATTTGTTTATGAAATATATTAACTTTAGATGAAGTACTAGTCTGTAATTTAGGAGATTATTTTTAGGACTGTAAACTTTCAATTTATTGCCTTAACAATTCAAATCTTATGTACATTCTAAAATATAAGAGAGTTCTTATTTTTATGTATACGTATTATGGGAAACAAATACCGGTTTTTGTATAAAACTCCCTGTAATAATTTAATAATACAGCTCATGTTATTTCATGTCCCTAAAACTATCTGTACAATTTCAACTTTAAAAATATAAGCTATCAATGAAAGAAGCAAAATGAACGTGATTATTTGAGCACATAGTCACTGTGAATTATTATGTTAATGTTGATTTTACAGTAAATACGACCATAATTCTAAAATTTTTTTGATAAAACCATGTAGGAGAGGTCTGCATGTCACTTAATAAGCAAAAGTTTCTATTCTATTCTAAACCATTTGATTGCCATGTTCTGGGTTTGCTTGGATACTATTTTAATATTTCAGGCACAGTAATAAAGAACTATACACTGTATTGGTCAACAGTTCAAAAATATCTAGTTAAATATCTTTGTGCTAGAATAACTTCTTGATTTCTAAGATTTCAGTGGAAAGACCGATTAAATGTTACTGGCACACCACCAAGGTTACAAGGCGTGGTAATTGAACCATGCATTATATATTTTACTAACTTACACTAGATTTAAATTAATATTACATAGCTATAGTTCAGGATATATTTAAAACGAACGCTGAGTTAACTTGTTTACGTATGAATATACAATCAAAACTATTAGACTAAAAATTGTATTTAAAATTACATTCTAACATAAAACACCAAACTGTATTTTAAAGACATTGTGTCTTATTATTAGTTCTTTTAAGTGGTAACTTACGTTCATATAACAGATTGATTACTACACAGGTGCAGTAGTAGTTCATATTATACCAGTAGTAGTTTAACACGTTACGACCTCATATAAATGTAAACCAGGACATTAACCATCGTCGCTGACATAATTCAAGAGCTCATGAGTTCAGAATCTCATTTCAGCATGTCCGTTTGTTCAGGGTTATATCCGTAATAATAATGGAGTGTACAAGGCATTACTTGTTTGTTTTACTTATTTAGATTAGTCTCTTATGTAATTCTGGCTATACCTAATGTATTCAGTCTATCCTTGACACTAGTTCCCTTCTTCCTTCTTATTCCCTCTCTTTATCTCCTTAACATCAATATAATTACAGTTACATCAGGACTGGTGCCGTTCTTATTTTGGGAAAGTTTAAGAGTAATTCATAGAGATATTGATTTTGAGAAACATTTCTAATCTTTCAAATCGGTTTGAAGTCTAAGAAAATAAATAATCTTTTTCCATCCTTAATATCTTTACTCTTTCTCTATGATGGACTAAAAAGTAGTATTACGCAATGTGAGAAGAGTTTCTAGAGAAGAGTGCTGTTTTAGAGGCCCTTGATAATTTTAAACCAGAAGTATACATGTTTAAGGTACATATTATTACAAAAGATGTTTAAGGTATTATTATAATCGTTACAAAATTTACACTGGCTCTTATATTGGATTTAGCGCGTGAAGAAGCAATTTACGTTCGAATTGATCGAATGAAAGCGTTTTTTGTTCGAATGAATCGTGTATTTCACACGATATATTAGATTTTTTATAAATGCAACGATATATATATATATATATATATATATATATATATATATATATATATTTTATTATGAACTGTGTATAATCCATACTTAACAAAATAGTGTATCTAAGGAAGTATAAATTTAATAAAGCAAAAAACTAATTGTTACAAAGAAAAGACAATGTGATAGCTATACAGATGTGCAAATCTCCGTTACCAAATGCTTTCAATGTTGGGGAATTATCACTTTTGTTAGCTGCAGTGAAAAACAATTATGATAATCGATTGCTTATTAGTTGAAAAAAGCCAAACCAGAACCCTTTGTTTTTATTTTGTAGCAAATAATTTTTACCCAATAAGACTCCATTATAGGGACAGGGCATTAGAACTGGCTATAACTGGCTAGCATGAGATCAGGCACACTTAATGACTATTGTCTCTTCCACAAACGTTTAAAGTGAATAAAAAAAGAGATTACATATTTTATCTGTTGATGTGAAGTAAAATACAAATTCCTGAGAAAAAAATTATGCAGATCTCATGTTTTCGAATAGTAAATAAGTAGCAATCGTAAACAAATTGGTATAATAAACTTAAATAGAAAATATTTAAATGAACTCATAGAAACCGCTTATAAAGCAGTGGGATACCTATATTTACATTGTACTACTAGGGGACCGATTCCACCATGATTAGAGACAGAAGCAGCTTAACGAGATGGGAGAGTAAGTGAGGGAGACTTAGTCCCTGTAATGTGGCAAAATTTAGAACAAATCCTCTCCCCACTTCACTCCCACATAATTTGAGCAGTTTGATTCTAAGGTACGGTTCAATTTATAGTGTATATCCAAAGGAGTAAACTATTATTATTATAATTTATCGTTTCTCGTTGTGACTTTGCTTACTTACATAATAAATAATATCTTTTTACAGTAATATTTGGCCGCATTTTTATCTCAATATAATATTGAAGTAACTATATAAAAAGTAGTTATTTTAGTTAATTAATAAAATTAAATTTGAGTTAGTATATATTTTGAAACTTTAAAAAAAATTTTGTCTTGTTAAGATTTGTGGTGCTAAATATATTACATTTTTTGGTTCACTCACTCTGGAGCAAGTCAAATAAATTTGTCCATGTAGGAAAATCTTCACTCAAATTAATAATCATAATTATCTAAAAAAATTATATTGTTCTTAGCGTTATAAACAAATTATGTAAAATGTGTTTATATTGTTATATTTCTATTATTTCATACTCATGATTTATAAGAGAAGAATAATTTATAAAATGTCACAGAGCCTTTAATATTAGAATGTTATCTTAAAAAGGACACGTAATTATCGGTGAGGCACTGGAAACCATTGTCTTTGCATCCGGTATCGTGGACGTTATTTCCTTTGTCTATTTTTACATCATTAAAGATGCTTTCTTTGTTCTCCTTTCTGCAGTGAAAAATTATTATCAACTTTTTTAATAGTTTTATTTGATCAATTTCACATGGATTATAATTGAAATCAATTACATTGATTTTTCGGATTCATGTTTCCTAGAGATTTTATATTAAAAAAGCATATTAACTCTATTTCTATTATAAAAACTCTTTTGATATTTCTAGATTGTCTGTCTAAAACGATAATACTTATTTAATTTAATAGCCTATTTATATTATTTGAAGCAAAATATGTTCATGAAAAATAATTATGTGGAGTTCTGGTTCTTGAAAACACGCGGGTTGAAAGCCATTCCCTTTCTGTGTAGATATTTTCAAATCAATGTATAGTCTTATTTATAACTAATATTAAACATAGTGAGTAAAACTAAATGAGTAATAAATAACTTATACATATTTTTTTTAAAGTGGTGCAATATTAATATAACACAGATGATGCATTGATATAAAACTATAGAGTTTCACAACATCTTAAAATTAAACTGTTACATAGTAACAGTTTTATTTGAATAAATATAACAGTTATGTCATCTACAGCAATAACATGTAAAGAACATAATAGAGATATTTTGTAGCTAATGTACTTAGTAAGAGATCCCATGTGGTCACACTATGTTAAATTAAGGTGATCATATGTAAAATAATAAATGGTTTAATTATTGTATGTTTTTCTTATATTTGATACTTTGCCAAGGTTTGTTTGGTTAAATATTTTTATTCATTACAATCTGCCAACAAAGGTATAAACATTAAATTAAATCCCTCTTTGTTGTGGGAGCGAACTAATTCTTCCTTTTGCTTTGTACGGAAAGGAGCTGGCCGGAGTAACTGCGAAAGGGTGTACCTTCGAATAAAAAGTCTTTTTCTAGTTTCATGGGGTCTGGTCTTCGGTTCACCCGAGTCCATTTTCGCCGTTTTGGCTTCTCCGGATAGTAAGTATATATCGGAGAAAGGAAGGACATTGGATAGTGACAGGGGTCCTAATTGGAAAAGAAGTTGGACCCTATGACAGAGTCTGCTACAATTAAAGGCAGACACAGCGCAGGTATATCTTAGTTGCCATTCTCGTCCTCGTTAAAATTACAATCCTCTGAGCAGCGTAGCATAAAAATGAAGTGATAATTCTCCTTGCTGTTTCTCAAGTACATGCCTTCTCTTTACCGACGGATAGGAATAATATTTATACATAAAGGACTGTTATCTGGCATGTAACAGTACAATAAATAATCTTTAGTTTTCTCAGTATTGTACTAACAGTTTGGTTTCCAATACTGAATATAACATTATATCCACAATTGATAAATACAGTAAAATTCCAAAGTGGTATTTGATTACTAAGAATAAAAAATATTGTATTTTTAACAGTTAAAATAGAAGCTTATCAGTTTTATATTCGTGAGATACAATAGTAGACTTGGAATTTATTTCAGTTTTGGTCGATGTACTACCAATACACTCATCATAGTGGTTACTCTACCGTGAATCAATTAAACATTGATTAATATACGTTAGTAATTACAAATTTTCGAAGGTTGTATATATTTTACTTATCACCTTGTATTATTTTATATCGTTTAAACTCATTTTAAGTTATTTTGACTTCAGTATTATTGCAGAATTCATTAGCTTACAAATAAAGTAAATATATGTTTTAACTATACCTGTTAGAAAATAAAACATTTTATCACACAAAAGTGTGTGAAGATGTTATGGAGTTGAAACAAGTAGCCTACAGCAACTGTCACAAACAAGACAAGGCTGTTACAATCGGACTGGAACAGTTCACAAGTTACACCTCCATTTGTGACTTGTCGAGACGCTAACTACAACAGTAACCATAAACAAGAAGCTATGTACTATATTCTTGTGGGGAATGTGAGTGTTTATGTTTTCATCACCATGAAGATAACTTTTATATTGGTTAAACTTAGTATGTAGCAATATTAAATAATTAAAGTTATTGTAATGAATAAATCAATCAACATTCAACTGTTTCAAAATGCCAAAAAATCATAACAAGTTTTGGGGATTAAATTTTATTTTATTTTATTTAGATGTATTACAAAGAATATAATAATAAACCTTAAAAATACTAGATTTCCTTGAAAGTTACGTGTAACATGAACATATTTAACAAAACTGTCTAAATTAATTAATAAAAACATAATATTAAAAAAGGTCAAATGAAATTGGAAAATTAAATTTCAAGTGAGGCGTTATTTGACGTTGTTGTTAACTGTGCGTGTTTTGAAATTGTTTTTAAGAAATAAAAATACACCACTTTTATTATATTATGTTTTAAGCATCACTAATACTGTTGCTATTTATTACTACTGCTAGATTAATATTCTAGATTAATTGCTAGATTTGATTATATTATATAATCAAATGATTTCCGTCAGCACAAAAGTTATGCTTTCTCACTCAGCTGCTAAGTATAAGTTAAACGTGTTACAATTGTTTTTAGTCTAAGTATTACCAAGATTAAGTTAACTATGAAGATCAGAAATGCTATGTATTATATATATTATAAGAGAATAGAAACATTGACACTAGTTGCTGAAGGTATTATAACAAAATCATCTTTCTTATTGAATGATCCCTTGAATAGGGAAAAATGAAATTTAATATAAATTTAAAGCATTCTGCATTAATCTCATCAACCATAGTTTGTACAAAGAGTTTGGTTGGGGAGCAAACTTTGGATAAACTTGTTAATGGATAGACCACCACAATCTGTATCACATGTAGCTGTTATACATGTAATAACTGTTTTCTTATATTTTTTATTTATTGTTTTTTAAACCAAGCTAATTTTAAATTTATAATATTAACGGCAGGGTCGGCACTAGACGTTAATTCTCTGTAATTAATTTCAGTTCATTGCTAATCTACAGTTTAGGTACATTAATTTATGTCCTCTAAATATGGGAATTCTGTTACAACATATGCTATTTGTGCTCAGCTCGTGTCATCATAAAGAGGCAAGGAAGTCACGTGCAGGCCATGATTGTAGTAGTGAAGCACCGCAGACAACGTTTTAAAAATAACTAGGAGAGTTCACTACAATGTATAATAGCAGTCTGAGTCGCTTAGAAACTTATCTAATTAGATAAAACAGTATTCTTGTGGTTCAGGTAACTGATAAAGTGACGAAATTTTGTTACTTTAAGTTTCCATAAACTTAACTTTAATATGCATTTTAGAATTAACAAAAATTTCCGTCTAAAAATTGCACGGTTTTATACGTGAATATTTAAACAACCGAAATCCGTATGCCTTGATATTCAACTATGAAATAAGAAAACTTTCTGAAATATGGAGTTTTTAAGTTCAAAATGACCTCATTCTGCAGAGAAAAAACACAATTGAATCTAAAAATAGCAGGTTTTGTATGTTATACTTAAGTGGACTTATACACGCTTTTTATGTTTCATGAAGTTTATTATTAGTTATTGAGATAATTTGTGAAATTTTCGTTTCAGTCACTAATCATGTACTCTAGTGTTAAAAAATAAACCAAACTGCAAAATTTACACTACAAAAATGTATACAGATCTCGTAAATAATTGTATATTATGTTGGGTTTAGCTCCAGTTCACCCAACATACGCTTTTTATTGAAGCGTCTGGTATCTGACGCTGTCTCAGACTTGACTCCTGGAATCTGGAGTCATGTTCGGCTGAAGAGATCAAAGAAAGTCGGCGACGAAGAAGCTCCAAACGAACCTTTATATAGTTTCGATATCAGAGACACCTATTTTAACCGGAGCTAAACTCAATATTAAAATTTAAGTAACGCTTCCTACCATATCTATGTTATGTGTACAATGAGTACATAGTTTAAACTATTCTCTAAGGCGGTGCATATTGTGAAATACCTAATATCAGAAGCTAATTTATTAGTAAAATACATGTAAGCCAACTGCTCTCAATTTTACGTATGTTATAATAAAAATAGATGATTTTTTATTTTGTTTGATATTCAATAATAATTCATTCTTGGCGTTAAACATGACTGTATTTCTATGTCAGCGAATTTGATAGATAATATGGGGACGCCTATAATCCAATGATGCTGTAAATAACAACTTTTTAATTTAGTTCGTTTGACCACTAGAATGTGAACAGGAGAACACAATCAAAGTTAAAATTTTATGCAGTGTGTTTTTAATGCAGAAAACGCCGTAAAGCCGTTTAGATTCTCTGTGGTCAATTCTATTATATCGGAATGCCTAATCAAGTTTACTTTGAAAAGCTCTGTTTGTGTTTAACTGCTTTTGTACCTTAATAATGCTATAATACGTTTTAAAAGTGAGGAAGTTTACTTTATTGTATATGTAAAAAGATAAATCCAAACACTGGCCATGTTCTTATCTTTTGAATGAAGCTATTGTATTATATTACATACAGGCCACCCAATTCAATAATTCAAATATCGCAAAATATAAAATTGACGTAGTATTACAGCTCAGTTAGTAGAGAAATAGTCATAGTTGATATCTTACTTACTTTACCTGAGAGTTTGATTTGCTGTGTTGTGTCTAAAATATAAATACATTCTGACACTCTAAAGAATGGGTAATATTTTATGGAAATTCACATATGCTATACAAACAAGACTTTTATACAGGTAAAATGATTCAGAAATATGTTCGAAATAAAAAAAAATTGAGTTATAACTCAGTTGAATGTTTTTTATTAAATTATTTTGAAACATAAAGTGCTATTGACCACGACATAACTAAGTGTTTCTTAGAACATCTTCAATGTATTAGTGAACATTTTATTAGATATATACCATTATGTTAACAATGACTCTTGAGTGGAGTTGAAAAGACTTTGGCACCAGGAAATTTGAATATTTTAGAATGACTGAGATGTTTAATTCCCTCAGGTACCATGTGTATTAGTTTCACACCAATTTTGGATGACAAGTGTTCATATGCCGTCGTTCTAAGTTGTACAATCCGAAAGTTGTCTCTGCATCTAGTCTAGTATTGATGGACGCCACTGCTTTGGATCAACTCCCATTTGAGTCGACAGTATAGAACGAATTCGAGAATATAGAGATAGGGTAAAGTTAACAGTCTTCTCTGGAAGAATCTATGCACGAATCTATAAAATTCAATTTTTAAAAATTGTTGACAACTTTTAAAGTGAGCTCTAAACACTTTTAAAACTTGTTTACCCTACAATCTCAAGGCGTAAGAAAACTGTGAATGTATCAGACCAAAATAAACCATTTTAAATACACCAATGAGATTAATAGATTCAACTTGTTGACATAAATAAGAAAGAGAACTGGCCCTAATACTGATCCCTGAGGGAAGCTATAGGGCATCTTGACCTTATTAGACAGAGAATTCACCTCTCTGGTCCTCTCTTGTCCTCTTCCAGATACGATGAGAGCGAATCGTACGGAAAACCTCTAATACCACTAGTCCATAACTGGTGAAAGAGTGTCACATGATGCACACAGTTAAAAGCGCTGGAGAGGTACAGAAATATCACACGTTCTCTTCTCTCCAGACCATCGATAACATTATGAATAAATTCGGCTACGGCATTGATGGTTGATTTGTTTTCCAAACCCGAATTGTTCAGGACAGAGAATTTGAAGCGATCAAGAAATTGTTCAAACTGATTGAGGAAAGCTGTTTAGAAAAACTTTGCTAAGAACTTGGAGAATGGAAATTGGGCGATAGTTGCTTAAGATGCAATGATTGTCTTTTTTGTAAATCGGAATCACAGTGGATATATTTAGTGCGGATGGAAAGACACCCTGCGCAAACAAGAGATTGATCAATTTTGTTAGTGGTGTCTTGCATGATACCTCTACCTCAGTCACAGGATGAAGTAACATGGACGAGGTCGATCTCGTCAACAACCTTCAGTAGGAGAAATTCTGATTGAAAGAACTGTCTGGCAGTAACCGTTGAGAAATTATTAAATGAAATTACCACTTGAATGGATCATCAATTATTTTAATATGAGTTTTAAGTTTCGGAATCGAAAAATTTAAAATATTTTGTGGTTTTGTGTTTAATCTTAATATGCTCCGGGCGCTTTTTGACAGATTATCGGATTGTCTTAGTTGATTTTAAACTTCTCGTGCCTTGGAGTTTTTTATGTTTTTGTTGTAATTCTTTGTAAAACTTCGAAAAAAGCGTTTGAAATCCTCAGTTTTAGATTTAACATATATTGAACGATAAAGTTTTAGTCTTACTTTTGAATCTAGTATATTTTAAACAATCCTGATATTACTCATGTCTTTATTGCGCTCTTTAAAATTTCTGAATGGGCAAGTCCAATTTAATTAGTGAGTTAAACAGTCGACAAACGCGTTAAGGATATCCTTCACCGCTCTCTTTTTTCGGCCGTTTTCTTTTACGGATGAAGTTTCAAATTTGGATTTGTCTTGTAATATTATGGCTACCTGTGAGTAGTAGTTTGAGATGACCGTATTCAATACACAAATAGAAACGTCTAAAACGTTTTTAATGGCGTTGTAGATGGCTGTACTTGATAAAGCGATCATTCGAGTTGGCAAGATCACGGACAAAATTAAGCGAAAATCCCGTAGTCACTGGGTCGGGGGGTAGGTGTGGTCGATCACATCGATATTGAAGTCATCGGTGATGATGAACTTCAGCGACTTAGAATTGAGAACACGTAGTATTGATCACATTCTTCAAAAGAGTTTTCGTTGCATCCATATATATAGATTAGTTTAAGGCAATCAATTTTATTTTTTTAAGGGAATTTATATCAGTTATAATAATAAAATTATATCCATTTATAACAGTACTAAGTACAATTCCATTGACTGAACAATTTTATTAGACTACCTATTAGATGTTATTAACTTCAGGGAGCTTACTTGAACGCGTTAATTCATATAAATATAAATACTAATACACGTTTTGTTTTAGGATTTGTGGTTGAATAATTTATTCTAAATTTATAAATATGGTATAATCTATGTATATATAGTTTTAATGTTCACGAAGGCATGTTGGTAGAATTACTACATGTATAAAGTGCCTGCTTAACGTGTTAACATTATCTCTTCTAGCCATTGAGCAGAACTGCCCGCACTTTACTGGGATTTACCTACACGAGAACGATCCCATTTTACCTCAATGTTTAAAGAGTTAAAAGGTTAATTGAATAGGAGAATAATAAAGACGAGTTTAGAGTACTCAAACAAATGAAACAAATGTAAATACGTATAATGTTATATGAGTTTATAATAGATATAACAGTGTTTTACGACGAAAGTTTAATTTTTATGTTTGGAAAATATTTTGGTTTTTGTATTTAAAATTTAAAGAATTGTAAAAAAGTGTTTAGTATGTTAAGAAAACTGTGTAAATATAATGGTGATTGATCTTAATAAATTTACAGGACCTGACTTGAGTACAAAAAAAGAACTTAAGTCTTAAAAAAATAGAATTCTTAGAGCAGGAGGTTATTCCATAGAAGAAGGGAACATATGAAAAACCATATATCATTATTATTGTTCACAAATAACTTTCAAATACTACATGTTTTATTTTAATATTTACAAAATTATTTAAATATACCAATACACATGATAACCATATTAACCCGCTGAAGAAGATGAAAATATACATAATTTCCCACAGACGGTAAGTTTAATAACATGGATGGCCCGTAAGTATATTATGTTACAGCATGTGTTTAACTTTTGACTAGATGATTGACTAGTTACAGATTTTTTAATAATACAAATGGTGTAATTAAAATTACTGAAATATAGTAGTAAAACAGGGTAGGTAAAGAGCTGATTCACATGTACAACATATTTTGTGAACTAAGACTAATTGATAAATATTTATATATCACCGAAATACTGTAAAGAAATAAATTGCTATAAGTATAAAAGTTGAATTAAAAAATGCATTAAAACTATCAAGTATTTTCCCAATTAAATAACATCAATAAAAAATTTTGTAAACATTGAGTATATTATTTAGTTTTCTGTTTAATTGTAATATACATTTCGTGAGTTTGGGTAAAAATAATTAACAACAATGTGCTATAAGCAGGAATTTCTGATAAAAGCCACTAGTATTATTAAAAAAATTACACAAAAACAGTTTTTTTTGTTTATATAAATTTCTATAACAGAATATAATGTATAAAAGCAGAATGTATTATTAAATATTAGATACATTTAATTTTGATTATTACTACATGTAATATTGAATTTAAATAACTGTATTGTTGGATAACCCTTGAGGAAGATTACTTGTTGAGATTTTATTAGACTTTTATTATTACGCGACCAACTCAACATAAACATTGAAAAATTTCATATCACTAACAAAAACACAGTGTTTCGTAACAAAACAACGCCAAAACTTGAAATGGAAATCTCGAAAGCAGTCTAGTTAACATATGAAACAATATGAGATATTAAATCAGCTGTAAAACTCAAACACAATAATGTTGGCTGTTATCCCTTGCTACACACAGCTTTTGAATATTAATATTCCACATCCCCACTTTCCGTCACAATGATTTATTGTAGGCATTTGTTTATACTTTTAAATTACACCGGGTATGTTTGAGTTAAAAATGCTCCTCACAGAAAAATATTGTGATATAAAATGTAGCGTAGAGTTCAAATATCTTTTGAATATTCTCTTAAATCGTATATCGAATAATTTTTATTTAAAACAATTGTTATAATAATAGTTTTAACTAAGAATAATGGGGTATATAAATTAGTATAATAAACGAAATACATGTTAATTCATACTTAAAATTGGAGTTAATTGCAGGAACGAATGTCTCTACAAATCTGTATTTACAGTTTTATAGTATTTTTATAGCTTTTATGGTGGATGATTATTCATTGAACCTAACTCTGATAAATTAATTTCACTTTTAGGAAGAAGTATACAGGGAAAATATCGGGGAATATTGGTACTCGTACACAGAGGGTTTGAGTCAGCATTGTTTTTGTACATAAATTATAATATATTAGCAGTTACCCCACTTTTCAATATGGAATAGCGCAGTATTCGTATTCAAAGCATTTATTAAGTAATATGTTGAAGCCCATGATGTTTTTCAAACAAAATTAGATACTGATGTAATACTTATAATTCAGTTTCCATGGTTGAGATACAATATAAAGTTTTTGGTTCTTATTTCAGGAGTTGCGCGTTAAGATCGTGCATTGCTAGTTCGAATAAATGACAAATCGGACCCTACTGTTCAGTTTGGCTGTTTGAAGAAGTATACATATAAAAGTACCAAAAACACTACTTCGGGGAAAAACGTCAGATTGTGGCCGTTTAAATTCACTTTCAGAGTCGGGTATTTCCAGTGACATAGTCGATTTTTCCTTGTTGCCAACATGAATCAAATATATACAAACAGAAACCTACTTCGGTCAAAAAGCATCTACTTCCTGCCCTGTAATCTACGTCCAGTCTTACATATCTTCAGTGCCGACAGTTGAGTGTTCCTTGTTGTTCCATGAAAGAAAATAAGTATTAAATAGTTATTATTCGATTTAAAAGGCAATTTCGTAGCCTTTGGACTTGAACTATATTTCCGATGCCAGTGTTGTTTTCCCTTGTTTGCCACGATTAATTAATTACGCAAAAAAGTACATTTATGGCCATCGGAATTTACTCCGGTCTTGGTACTATTTGTTCCATAGTTGATTTTGCCTGTTTTTTTGTCTTGATCATGAAGATCAAGAATATATATATATATATTCTTATACATAATATATATATAATTATATTATATATTATATATATTAATATATATATATATATTATATATAAAATTATTTTTATTATATATAAATTTTGTTAAATATACTATATTTTCATCCGTACATTTTAGCAAACATTAAGAATGCAGTACATGGTCTGTAGTTTAGTTTAGATATCAGTTTATATATTACTGTCTAACTGTGACTGCAGATTATGTTATAAAACCAATCTTAGTTGACAAAAGAATGCTTCTTAAAACTGTGTATATACAGGGGTGCTGAAAAGTCCCGGGACGGTCTAATAACTTTTGAACTAATTACAATATAAGAACCAAAATTTACATCAAGTTTTTGCTCATATAAAACTATTATTTTATGTATTTCACCATGATATCCTGCTTATGGGGGACGTCCCGCTAGGGGTTGGTGAAAATTCTTAAATAGAAGCATAGGTCGAGTCGTATATCAAATTAAAGCTCTTTTTAATTAGAAACATTTTGGTGAAAATCTGACGTAAAACAGTTGACGCATTACAAAATGGCGAACACTCAAAGATTGTAAAATACAGAATTTTTCAAATGCAAACATTCTGGTTGTTAGAGAAAACTGAGACACTTAATCTTTTATTTTACTTCTTTTACTTCAAATCACTTACCAAAACAGTTATAACAAATGTTCAAAGTGTTTGCCTTCAGTTTGCTGACAATATCCCAATCGATTGTAGAACGCTGATATCGCATAGTTTAAAGCTTGGACAGGAACACCCTGAGCTTCTCTTACAATACGGTTTCTCAACTCATCCAAATTTTGAGGTTTTGTTTTAAACACTTTTTCTTTGAGGTAGCCCCAAAAGAAGTAGTCTAAAGGGGACAAATCTGGAAAACGGGCAGGCCATTCTATTGTTCCCCTTCTACCAATCCACTTATGTGGAAAGACATTGTCTAAAAAATTTCTTACATGTACGCCATAATGTGGAGGGGCTCCATCTTGCTGAAACCAGATATTTTCAAAATTATCACCGGAAACACGTTGAATTTCAGGAATTATCTGGTTTTGGAGTAATGCTAAATACACTGCAGAGCTTAAATTTCCCTCTACAAAGAATGGCCCTACCACATGCCGCCCCACAATACCGGCCCAAACATTTAACTTTTCTGGATGCTGAGTATGTGTTTGTATCATCCAATGTGGGTTTGTATCGCTCCAATAGCGGCAGTTGTGGCGGTTTACTGTTCCATTCAAGCAAAATGTTGACTCATCAGTAAATACAATGTTTGCTAAAAATCCTAAGTTTTCATTGATTTTATTCATCATAACTTCGCAAAACTCGATTCTACTATCAAAGTCGTCTTCGCTTAGTTCCTGCACAAATTTAGCTTTATATCCTTTGTAACTATTAGTTTTTAAAATCTCTGAGACTGAATATCGCCTAATTCCTTGTTGTTGTGCTATTGAGACAATCGATTCATGTGGGTTCTCAACAAAACACTGTAAAACGTCTAAAGCTTTGTCCTCATTGGTCGCGGTCTTGGGCCTTCCGGATCTAGGGAGATCTGCAATGTTTCCTGTCTGTTCAAACCGCTGTATTGTCCTTCCCACAGTAGATTTTGAAATTGGAGGTCTATTGGGAAAAGTATCATTAAACAGATGCCTTACCTCATCACATGATCTAATACGGTCACCATACCCCTAGCGGGACGTGCCCCATAAGCAGGATATCATGGTGAAATACATAAAATAATAGTTTTTTAAAAGCTTGATGTAAATTTTGGTTCTTATATTGTAATTAGTTCAAAAGTTATTAGACCATCCCGGGACTTTTCAGCACCCCTGTATATATATGTATAATATAGTCTATTTTACGAAAACTTTATAATCTGGAGAAAAGGTTGAGTTAATAATAAGTTTAACTTTCAAATTAATTCCATGTTTTGAAAAACTATAAATTGACATACATTTAATATTTGGAAATAAATAAATTAAACATATGATAGTTTTGGCATAATGCAATGTTTATATAGGACACTTACTTACATTTAACAGCCTGTAATTTAATCTTTTTAAAGTTAAGGATTTTGTTTTATTTAGTCTCAGTGTCAAGGATACTTATATGGTTATTTATGCATATTTGTATATCAACCAATATTAATACTTTTAAAACTGTTTTGTTCGGAAATACGGTTATTTTGGCACCAATGCTTGTCTATATGTTTAATTAATTATAATACTCACGAAAACTCTATTATTTCCCAAATTAATGTTAAAAATTACATGTAGTTTGATGGAAACAACATCGTTAGTCGTGAAATGATAATTTATATATGATAATAAATAATTTAATGAATTATCATACTCGTACATAACAAGTCAAAATTTTTTTTACAATAATAAATAAATAAATAAATAAATATATATATATATATATATATATATATATATAAAATTATATCACTATTTGTGATACACTTATAATCAAGAATAACACAAAGATTTTACTATCCTTTACTACAATGTGCATGTGTTTTTCCAGTACGTGCATAAAATGGACGCATTTAGTTCTGTTCAAGTGTATAAGATTTGCACAGGAAAGTATCATATTCTTGATGGTTACGAATTATTATGATACGTTGTTAAATTCCCTACATTGCATTCATTCCAGGCCATCCATAGAATATGTTAGTACTGGAGCACTTATATCCGCTACTGCTTGTGATAGTTACATCCAGAATGTGTAGATAACTTGAAACGTGAAAAGTGTCGGCCCCGACCTGAAATACTTGGATCGTGATGATATGTATAATATTTTACCTGCTCTTGTCGTGCATGCGCGCGCGCGCACGTGTGTATTGATTTTGTATATTGTTCTTAAATTTTTTCAAGTTAGAACTCTGCTGCTCTACTAAAATTATAGTAAGTAGTAGGTAAACTATATTAAATTGGGCTACATCATCCATAATTGAAATTTTTATTCATAGGGGTACAATCAATTAGTACAAATAGTAGCGGGAATATAAAATCATGTAATCTAGTAAGCTATTTTGACAAACTTCAAGAGAACTGTAGTCCCCTGTTCTTTTCGTTACTGTTCTGGCCTAATACCCCTTAGAATAAAACCAAAACCCCTTAGAACGGAGTAAATGACTATAGCCATAAGTATGTACTTTTGACATAAATTTCTTGATCGAAGCAACAAGGCAAACTCAAAGAAATTTTAACCCATGGTAAGATGAACCCTTCATCGTGATAGAAAAATTTATTTAGACTACATATTTAGTAATGAATACGTTTATCAACCCATACGGCTAAGACTTTACAGGTGCTGTGTTATAAACAACGTTTTGAAAAAATAAATTTGTTCGGTCATTATTTATTGTCCGTCTGAACACTTACATCGGACCGTAAAACATGAAATATGCAACGACATATCAACAGAATACAACAGAGCAGACATTTCCTGGCACAGAGTATTGATGCTGTGAAACGTGATTTTACTTCCATTTGGAATGTTGAATATTGCTAAAACAGAAAAACCAAAAGTATGCATACTACGTAAAGGCTTATGTTTAAAATATCACCAAGATGTAATAATTATTTTATTTTATTTTACATAAAAAAGTACAAATGGATACTTATAACATTTAAAAATATTAAATTTGTATACTAGCGTGTGTGTGTGGATGGATTTGCAGCACATAGACCAAATTTTAATTATCTTAAACAAAATTAGAAAAGAATGATTCATAATGATTAAATTTTTAGGTATTTAAGTTTGATATATACTGCAAAAACGTAAATTGAATTATGTATGATAATTTTAGTTTAATACTTATATTAATGTTTTATTATAATAAGACGTTTTATTTTAATAATTAACTAATTGTTGGATGTTAATTTATAATGTAGTTTACTATACCACATTTATTAGTTCTGACTGACCATGAAATCTAGACACATCGGATTTGGTACATATGTATTTATTTCTCTTATGTAATAGACGCACTTAAGGAAGAACTTTCTCTACTTGGTGGATCACATTATAAAAGGAAAACTCAATTAGAAAACCAAAACCCCTTAGAACGGAGTAAATAACTATAGCCATAAGTATGTACTTTTGACATACATTTCTTGATCGAAGCAACAAGGCAAACTCAACCTTGCGTCGGAAATATAATTCTTTCGAGGTAGAAATGCTTATAAACGTGCAAAGTTTTATAAAGAATTGACAATATATATCTTTAATATGGATACTTATAATGCTCATAGAAATTTACCTCCATCATGTGTTACTGTAAACCTAAGGACTGACATTATGATTCCTTCACAAGACGCAGGAATAGTAAATTTTGACTGAAATCGTTGCAGCTATTCAATACATATTCTTATTGAATGCTGGAGAGAAATTCAAGGTATTTAACTAGTACTACTTAATAAAATTGTTTTACTTCCCCACTCCAGGGTATCAAAACACAGATCTTTTATCTGAAATAAAAAATAGGTCAGGAGATATAAATATCTTTCAGTGACTGTGACTTATCTCAGGAGGGTTTTTTTAGATTATGCCCATAGTGTCCTATTTGATAAATCACGGATAACAGCTCCTTCTCCTTCTCCTTCTCTCTCTCTCTCTCTCTCTCTCTCTCTCTCTCTCTCTCTCTCTCTCTCTCTCTCTCTCTCTCTCTCTCTCTCTCTCTCTTAGTTAGTAAAAAGTTAGTAAAAAATATATGAGTAATGTGTTAATGTACGTCATCCGTAAGCAGGAAAAATTAATTATTACCTTGTGATGTATGATTTTATTGTAATACACGTTTTATTTGAGAATCGATTTGTTAGCTTTAAAAGGTAGTCTAAAGTTGAAAATTTAAGCATTGTAGAATAAAACTGATTAAAGTCATATAGATTTATATTAATTGTCTAGAGTAACTCCACTTATGTTTGTTGTTGTTAATTTGATTAAGTAATAGTTTATTATATTTAAAACAGTAAAAATGTGTTTTTATGTGTGCAATATAAAAAGTAGAAACATTTGCGCATTTAAGTTTTAGTAAATAAATTAAATAGATTAATATAAATTGTGTAAACTTTTTCCGTAGAAAATAATTGTAGCTAGTGTTTTCTAAATCGACCAAAATTATAAAGTAAAATAATTTGAGTCAAGTAATATATTATAATTAACAATGAAATTAAAAGTTTAGATAAAGTTAAGTAAGATTATTATGATTGAAATAATAGTCAATGTTTCATGTGTGTTATTATAAAATGGTGTGCCACAACTCTGTAAAAAAAACAATGTAATTGTACAAATTTGAGCCTGTCCCGGTGTAAGAGTGGACCTCTGGTCCAAACCGGGGCAGGGTAAATAAAGAAAGTATGAAAGTATCTCTCTCTCTCTCTCTGTGTCTCTCTCTTTACCTCTTTAAATTAGCTACTATATCAAATGTATGACCCGTAAAAGCTACATCAATACAGTAGTATGTTTTTTATCTGAAATACATAAGAAGTATATAAGTTTTCTATTTTTCACTGTTATTAAACCCTAAGAAGTGTCTGCAGGAAATACGTTTCAGTACATTTGTTAGTACCTCAGAAAGACTTATAAAAGCAAAGCAGCTTATAGGATCTCGAGTCGGAGGGATTTGCCTGACAATGTTCCACTACTTCGACTCTGAAAAACATCAGGGAAAAGAGATATGGTTTTAAAATAAGTGTAAGAACCTTTAATGCACATGAAACTTCACAATTAGTTTTCTCATACATTTGTTTACACATGTAATACTCTGGAATAGCTATTTATTATTGAATTATTATTAAATAATATTATATTATATTACAATGTACTATTGAATATTGAACACGATAATACATATAAAGAGAGTTTGCAAAATAATATACACTCAATTATGCCAATAATGAAATTATAAATGAAAGAATAATTAGAATAGATTTGATTCACATAGTTATCAATACTTCCACATGCCAATTAGTCGTATTGTCTATAGTTGGAATCCGAGCACCTCATATAAACTAAACTCAATTATTTGACTCTTTAAATCCACTTAATTTAATATTAATGTTCCAACGCCTACACGACTCTTACAGTTACGATCCCTATTGTGATCCTTACTTACACGCACAGGGTGTTTCGTGAGTGTTCTACCTTACTATACTTACTTTTTCTCAGAAAAACTACACCTTAAAACGGTAATTGCAAATAATTCGTAACTTGGCAGTTACATTAGACTAATCATAGATACATTAAAAAGTAGTAATGCCTTTACAGTTTTGGTGTAATTTAAATATATTCAAAGGAATGTCTCAAAAAAGACAAAATTAATGTTTAGTTTAAAAATGATTATTTGACTTGTATCAATAAAACAGTAGCAGCAAATTTATTGGTTAGATACTTTTTCTTTCTTTTGGGCGAAAAATCTCTTATACACAAGTTCTGTTTTTTTTATTTATTTTTTTTAATTATCGATTATTATTGTAAATTATTGGTATATAAAGAAAAGAGTTATTTTTTACATGTACCCAACAAATTGAATAGCCGTAACGGTTTTATCTTTCAACCAATTTAAAATTTAGCATTGTGGTATAGCAGTTACCTCAATTTACCCACATTTTATCTCTAGACTTCAAATTTAGCATGCAACTTCCGTAAAGCTTCGTTACGCGTCACGTGGAGTGGCATACTTCTATCTTGTTACAAGCCACACACGAGGTTTGTTCACGAGACTTTTTATAGTGCTACGATATAATACACACATGTACATATTAACGTTATGTAAGTACTACATAGTAACTAATGGCCATAACATACTCAGGTGGCCATACACTGTCATATAACGGGACGTTATTGATTCCCCCACCGTTAAACATATGTTACCTGCAGGTTGTGTTTTAACACTGAAACATGACATACATGTATTACAATTGAATCTAATATGTAGGTGTCCAGCTACAACTTACTTTTCTACATTATTAATTACGAGTATATTAACTTCCATTTATTCTGTCACTCTTTGGCATATTATGTCAACTGACAGACGCTATACAATTGGTAAATGAAATAAAATGATTTTTATGTGTTTTAGAATAGTGTCAAAGCCCAAAAAGGCCAAGAAGTGGCCATACACTGTTAAACTACGTCAATTTTATCAAATTTGGTATAATAATGAATCGAAATTATATTTTTATACATTAAATTACATAATTTGCGTATGTGTCAGTAATGACCCAAATAAAGAAAAATCTATACAAAATCATTCAAATGGCCACAAAATTTACTGAACAATCATATTCCTCATTGCAACGCTAATTTTATGACTTATCACCAACGAAGCTTGTAAGATTATTGTGCGTCGGAAACTTTCATGTGCTTGTTGACATTTTTAAACTTTATATAGACCTTTTAATTATTCATACAATGTGTGAAGTTATGGACTGTTAAATTATGCTGTAGAATCTTGGTTTAATACTGCAATAGATATGAAGTGTATAAATTGGTATTGTGTCCAATTGTCATAGGGGTTATACACAATAATGAATAAGAAAATCTGACCATTGATGGGAAAAGTCAGGACGTTAACTGTTTCCACAATACTCACCTGAGGGGCTCAATTTATTTTTGATTAAGAACTGGCACGAGAGAAAAAGTTATTTGGCGTCCAACACAAAACGTCCCGACAGATTATATTAGCAGGTAATATAATATCTGAAATGTTAATTTGATAGATCACAGATCCTGATCCTGTATCAATATTAAATATGTGAAATATCAAAAATTCACTTAAAATTTTAATTAGATCGTCTTTGGCGTTGGGCGTGGTCAAGGATAAAGCTAAGTTTACCATATTAATGCCAAATTGAACCAATAAGCAGCATGCGTTGTTTTCTGGTAAGCTAACTGGGTTTATTCTTGGAAACTATGGTAGAAATTCAAATGCAACAAAAACTCAAATGAGTTGCGAGGTGTGTTTAGGAATAAAAAGGCAAGAACCAGCATAAATTTATTTACGGATATTACATATTCAATGAAAAGTAATTATGTAAAATATACGAGTTTATACAAGCCCATTACTAGGCATGTTATTATTCTTATGACCAATATCAATAGATGTACATAACGTACCTACTACAACAGTTTACAGCAACAAAATAACGTTGTTATATATATTATAACAAAATGTTGTTATATTTATTATCCTTATTATGTTTTCTCTACTTAATATATTAAAAAATTATGATACATGGAATTTATTAAAGCAATTTTTTCCTTACATTTTAATTTCAAACAGTAGCTACTGGTTGAATTGAATTGAGTAACATCGAAATTCGTGTATAATATGAACCGATAGGGCGAAGTAACAAAGAACCCGAGAAAACATAATGAAAGGAGTAGCGTACAGGTGGATGACAGGACCTTTAAAGTAGGGCTCAAAATCCTAGAATAACTACTATAGAATAACTAAGAATAACTCATGTTTCAAGTCTCAAGGACCTTTTTATGAATTACATGGCACGTATGGTCAGAAGGACAGAGAACAGGCAAACAGACTGATCTTAGACCTTATGGCCTTAATAATTATAAGATTCTCTCTTATTGATTTACGTACCTTGTTTAAAGTCTCTAGGACTTACTCTAGGAGTCTCTAGGACAACTTCTATGAACAGTCATCGCAAATACAGACGGATATACGGATGGACTACGACTCAGTTTCAGTAAGGCAAAGTGGAAATCCTTAATTCTATCCGATTCACCGTAAACACTTCCTATAAATCTAATATTTTATTATTATCTAAAGTATGTTATATTTATGATTAGCTCTCAAGAAATTACCAAAGGAGAGGCTCATAATAATCTCTTCAGTACACATCTAAATATCCATAAAATCTGTGTTTCTTTTTTGGTTAGGAACACTAAGTGCTTTTCTGATAATTGCTAAACAAAAAAAACTTCTAAATTTAGAGTAATATAAAATTAAGGGGTAATTTTTGTTAGAGTGTAAATGATGTAGGATGCATACAAATTAAATTAAAAAAACCGCTTGGTGAACAATATTAAAACAAAAATAATGTTTTATTGAGGTAATACACCTTACTTCATCGGTTTTACAGAAACTGGAACAGTGATCATAATATTATTAGTTTCACTTGCACTAAGATTTAATTTCATGATATTAAGTTTAACCCCTAGAAACAGAATTTATAACTGTTTAAATTAAAACTACCTTGCCTAGTTACCGGCGTAGAGTCTGAATGATGGCAACGTCTTGTGACGTGTATTGCTTTCTGAGACAAGCTATCAGCCACACCAGTTTCCATCAAAATAAATTACGTTTAATTTTACTTCCATTAAATAATAATAAATCACTTTAATAATCGGTGAATCTTCTGGGAGTTCATCTTTTATATTAAATTAACTGAAAAAGTACGTTACGTAATGTTTTATTGCGTATTGGTTGTGTATTTTAAATATAATAATCGGCACCCGTAATGTAATTCGTAATGCATTAAATTGCAGTGTTTAGTTTATCGACCACAATAAAAACCGTCAAGTCTGCCCTACTCTAGAAGCATATTTTACGTAGCTGTATTTATAATAATCTCTAAGGCCGTTTGGAACCCTTCATACTCACATACTGTAGCATTGGGACATTTTTAATTGTTATACGCCTGTAAGAAATTCATGTCATATTTAAGTTAGGGCGTACTTCTAATAAAATGATGCTGTAACTGTGTTAACACCTCACATACAATTTTAATGTGTAAATCGATTAAGTTCACTAAGACACTACGTCAAGACCTTGTTGACGGCTTGGATTCAACTGAAATGGTGTTTAGGGCTTAAAATGTAAGTTACTGATTTGAATTGTGTGCATTTTGGTTATGAAAATATTACTTTCATCCAAAATATTGTATCACAAGCCACAGGATTCAAGAACGAGGCTGAAAACCCCTGAAACTAGTTCTAAAACTGCATACAGTTATCGCTGCAAGGGAGTAATGATAAGAATTGTGATAAGATCGGATTAGTGAGTGATCAGAGAGAGGAGAATTGTTACAGGTGAAAAAAATCCTCCTTGGTTACTGCTCTCTGATGAAGAATGAACCAAACGTTTGAGACACTAATAAACTGCTATATAACAAGAGTGCAACCTTGTTCCGAAGCCAAGCATTGAAATTTACTTAGGTTTCTTGGTCTTGCCACTGACCAAGAAACCTTCTGAAGCTATGTTTTCAACTTGAACTCCACTTACTGCGGCGAGTGGCGAGTGGTGTCGACCACTTAGTCATGATTTTAACAATAGAAGCCTTCTACTGTCTGAAATACTCGAGGACAGGTTATGGTAGGCATATCCCTGTGAACGAAAGGCAAGGGGCCAGGGCAGGTGTTGTGTTTGGACTGTTGTGCTGTTTTCTTATCGGAGGAATAGGACAGATAGTTGTGTAGATCGTCTAGATCCAAATTGTATAGTCGCGAACCATCCGAAATCATATCTAAATTATTAGTTTAAATTAATCTCAACAAGGCTGGTTAAGTTAGGATAGAGGAAATTGATTGGCAAATCTACGGCCAATAATAAAAGAACTAAAGCGCCCCTCTTCCGGTCACGACGCCACAAGATGGCGTACACATAAAAAAATAATAGTAAATTATATTAAAACTTGTACTCTCCAATTGTAATGTAAATTGGAGAAAGTTTCAAAATAGGTGGTCAAATATGCCTGCGAGAGAGAAGCTGAGAAATAGTTATCTACCTGAGTAGTGTAATGTATGATGACAAAGCTTACATGTAATAAGACTGTAGATGATACAAACATTGTCTCACTCAACATACATAAGATGGTAATCTGAACCGGGGTAAGTGTCAGAATAGATTGACCCAATTTGCCCGTGAGACGAAGTAAAGACATAGTTAGCTACCTGAGTAGTCTAGTATGTGAAGGGACAGTTTAATATGAGAAGACAGTAGGTGTTAAATATATTGAACCATTTGAGTAAGTGAGACAATAGATGACCAAGTATGCCCGAGAGACTAAAGTGCCAGGAAATCCCATCATATGGAAATTTATACATTTGGCAATAAAATCTATTTGTTTCAAACTATTTAAATGAAAATGTTACTAAACCTCAGGCATGATACAGAATGGCTTGATAAACCCAAAATTCTAAGAATAGCAGGAAACCCCCGGAACCGTAGACGCACATCATTTCAGTTTGAAATGCCATTCTTGATTATTTGAATGCCATTGATACTGTCAGTGTTTGTTCTTTTTTGAAAACATTTTATTTACATTACGTAGAAAATGTTTCACTACCAAACATAGTTTTTAAAGTAGGTGTATTTGTTTTACTACATACTTACTTTTGAGAAATAGACTTGGTAATCCTTTGTTAAATTATATTCATTAAAATGTTATAACATTAAATATTATTTCCTAATTCTTAGTTTTTAGTTTTACTGCAATGTATTTGTATCTCAACGTTTTTATAATACGTATTTACGTATGTTTTACGACACAAATTATTTAAACAGAATATAAATATCCATTGAAAATTAAATGAACTTTATTCATAGTTAGGGATTAGATGCGCCTTCTAAGAATCACAGTGGAATGGTAAAGGCTATTAGAGGCTGATTCTGAAATCGTGCCACTACAGATTCGAAGTTACATTAGACGCAAACCTTTCTGCAGAGCGGGTATTAATAGTCATGAGATGTAAAACAGCCACAGAAGCGCTAATCGCTAGCAACCATTTTGGACGTTAATGTACTCAATGAAAGTAATAGTGACTGAACACAAGCCGCTATGTTTGGGAAATATTAATTTTTTAGAAATATTTAGAAAAGTTGTTAATATTACTACCAGACATTTTTAGAAATACAGTAATAACATTTAAATTGTACGTATACATTTAAGACACATGAGTGGCATTGTGATATCTGTCATGAAAAATTAAAAAACGTTCTGAATACTACTGATGGCGATAGAAAAGAAGAGACCTGGATTCTGGCCTATCTGAAATTTGCAGGCGCTACTACTAGTATGTTGCCGCGCCTTGTTTCGTAATTCCATTATTGTGTCACTGTTCCATTGCTAGGATAAACAATACGCAGGGTTGGCTGTGGGGCGAAGCGCCTGAAATTACAGCGCGGCAACACACTAGTACACAGCTGTGCGCCGGCACGGGCCAGGTCTCTTCTTTTCTCTCGCCATCAGTAGTTATCGCAATAACCATCTGCCATTGCAAAGAAATTAAGCTAAATAATCATGGTTCAAAATATGGCGTGTTTTTAAGGGGTTTTCTATCAGATTCTCTTTTCCTGCATATTTGAGGTTTCATATTTAATCTAAGAATATCGTGGGTTCAGATATAAAACAACATAATGACTTCCACCCTTAAATTAACTTTATTATAATATCTTTTCGATACGCGTTGTCATTTTTATTTAATGTAAATATGCTGACATTCTAATGCATTTTCTCAGGTGGTGTCAGACATCTTGTGTTTGTTTTCGTATGTGTTTGCCCGTCAAGAATACATATCTCATTAGACTATATATCAAGTATAAATTATAACATGTTTTTTTGTGAATAAAAAATGTATATAGATGATATTAATACACCATGAACTAAAAAGTAAAGTTTGTTCGACTGTCTCAGTTTGTTTCTGCTTGTTTTAACTCAGCAAGTAGATTACTGTATTTAGGTCAAGTAGTCACGTCCGAATTTTTAGAACGTTTATCATTATATTTATCATTGTAAGTAAACATTTCTAAATTATTATAATTATTGCAAACAATTAGTTCAATTATTCCATCCTGCAGTGTGCAATTTGGAAAATTATTGGCTATTTACATGAAAAGTTATTTTTTATAAATAGTTTAAATTCAATACATTCATTTGTAATTGTGTAAATTGTACACTTTTAATTTATTATCCACAATGATGATATACAGATACATATACAGGGTCTGAATTAAGTTTTGATACGCCTGGATATATTCCAAACAGATTGTGAGATATTGATGTGCAACCTTCACCATACTTATTAAAATACTTTTTGTGATTTTTAAATAATAAAAAAGTTTTCCCCTTCTTTTAAAAAGGGCGTAATGTTGAATTTTTATATTGCAATCAAAACACAATGACATTAAGAAGACACTTCTGTGCCGTATCTATTAAATTATATTGGTAAATAACACACAAAATAATAATTTGTAGGGATAATGGCAATATCTCGCGCGTTTATACACACATAAAAACGCGTGCTTGTGTGTCTCACGAGTAACCCAAAAACTGCTTAGGTGGTTTCCTCTCGTCAAAATAATGTAAAATTTTATATAAACATATGTCCAGAAGCTACGGCTAGCAAAAGATTTCGTCTGTTTTCCTAAGATAGCACGAAAATTAAGCGAAACTGATGTTTTTATGGGGAAAATTTATTGGATTTAATTTTTTTAAATATTTAACTCAAATATTTAATAAAGTACACACACACACACACACACACACACACACACACACACACACACACACACATGACATATCCATGTATGTCCATTCGACATATTCATTAATAATGTTTTATAGTACAGGCTCACAAAATGTTTGGAAAGTGCAACAAAACGCTACTTGCGCCCGATAACTGCAGCACTAAAATACCTATTACAGCATGCTGGTACCAGCACAATACTGTGTGACCTGTATTGTAGCGTCAACTACTGCAGTGCTGCACTTCGTTCTCTTTTATGACTTTACGTATAGAATAATATTTCTTTTTTCTCACCTGATTATGATAAACCAATAAATATACGTAAACTGTATATTAAATGTCAATTTATGTGTATAAACTTATGCACATAATGAAACAAATATTTATGAAGGTGTAAAATACACGAAACACATTAAATTTATTTTATCCTCGAAACAACTGAAACCAACCTTTTTAATTTTATCGTTACTTGGTTTTTTATGTAATTACGTTTCTTCATTAAAGAATTTTTGATATTTCCAAAGTAGTTATATTTAAGTGTTTATTGATACACTTATTTATAATAATTATTGTTTAGTACTTTAGCCTCTTTGTGAGCAATGTACAATAAATAGTTCCAGGGAGAACTTGCGAGCAAATCCAAATGTTTAGCCGTAATGTGGGTAGGATTGATTTTAACTTTAATATTCATGGATTTTACAAATTTAAAGAAATTGAAGTCTCATTGACCACCTATAACATGGAATATTGTTACCACATATTATAAAATAAATATAATTTTCAAAATTAATTATACTTTATCCACAGTCCTCTCACAATAAGTGAAATAAATTAACGTTAAACTTTTACGGTATTTATTGATACACTTATTTATAATAATTATTGTTTAGTAATTTAGCCTATTTGTGAGCAATTTACAATAGTTTCAGGGAGAACTTGCGAGCAAATCCAAATGTTTAGCCGTAATGTGGGTAGGATTGATTTTAACTTTAATATTCATGGATTTTTCAAATTTAAAGAAATTGAAGTCTCATTGACCACCTATAACATGGAATATTGTTACCACATATTATAAAATAAATATAATTTTCAAAATTAATTATACTTTATCCACAGTAATTATAATTATCAGAATAACTTTTAATATATTTATATCATCATCCACTTAAACAAATTAAAGGAATGGGTGAAACCCATTTTTTATTTCTTGCTAAACTATTGTTTCCTACTTAAGGGTAACTTAGAAGCTTAACACATATTTGAAATATTTTAAATCCTGATAAAAATTACACTATTATGCATTTTTATTATAAAGGTGTACTGATTTTTAAAAGACGCAAGATTATTCATGAACTATATTGGTGTGCAGTAACATATAAAATGTATATAAAACTTCCGTCTGTCTCAAACAGGACTGTTTATTTTAACTAAAATATAGCACTAAATTGAAAAACGTCCATTATTTTTATATTTTTTAATGTTTAGTGAGTGGTGCTGGATGTAGTGTTTTATAGTAAAATTGTCGATAAACGGTTTTAGTCACCATCCTCTCTTGTTTGAAAAACCATTTACAATACAAGCTTAAGTAGGTAGTGTAGCGAATAATCTCTTCATATGTTAATCTCTTTACATTTAGGAAGAAATTAATAGCAAGGTAAACGCACGCCAGAATGTCGGGTCAGCATGGCAGACTTCGAGTTTGGCCCAGCAACATTCTAGCCCACACAGCAACTCAAAATCACAAATTTAAAGTTAATTTTCAATGCTGAAATAGGAGTAGTATTGACAGTTTCACCATAAATTAAAACCTTCCCATTAAACGCATTCGAAAGTGATACGCAAAACCAGAAATCTGTTTTCCTCAGCAAGTGGTGGGAGAGAATGCGATAACGTTCAGACGTGATTCAGGTATCATGAATAGTTAAAGTATGCTTCTCATTTTTGAACAGTATAAGTAGTGAGTTTTGTAAACTCTCATATTATAATGTTATAAGTGCTATATAAACCATATTATGTTGAATAAATATTTAATTACAAATAATTATAAACAACATAAATATAAAAAAGGTGGAGTTATTATGAGAAGAATTAGGCTTATTCAACTTTAGCACAGAACACTTTTTGGTTAAGAACCCCGTGCATAGATATAAGTGTGCATAACTCACAGTGAGCTTTACCAAGATAAAAGCGATCCAAGCCCATTGTGGGACTTCCCCAGACAATCAGTAACAAACTCTGGAAGTACAATGAACACCGAGATACAGCTACTTTGTGCTGGGTTTGTTCATTTGAATGTATACCTCTGTAGGGTTCATTTATTTACGTATTACCTCTATGGTTCACCAGAAAACAACTACAGGTTTTAAATGATAAATTTGATTTAAATGTTGTGTAAATCACGATTTATTTCTGTACAAGTAATATAGCTATGGTGGGAAGGGCTGATTCAGTGTGAATAGTGATTATAGCTGCAGTTCACCTTCCTCTTAGTGTGGCGGCTGGAATCTCGTTCTGTCACAGACTTGACTCCCGGAATCTGAAGTCATGTTCGTTTGAAGAAATACAAAAACGTCAGCGACGAAGCTCAAAATGATATTTTTACATAGTTTTAATATTTTCCATACCTAGACTGCTATAGTGTAATCTAGGAGAATAAATATCCTAATTATTTCAATTGAGTGCATTACAATCATATAGACACGAGCTCTAAAGACGATGGTGCAACCGAGTTTTTTAAACATAAAAGTAGATATGGTGGGCCCCTCTGATCCAATGTGAATGTTGAGTACTGCTTCAGTTCACCTTATTACTGGATTCCAGACGCTACATATTTTATATTTTCCGCTGAAGAGGAAATTATTTTTTAATTTTAGAGACCTCACTTAACCTAGAAATTATATTCGCACAACATCTCGAAATGGAACTGACTTATAGAACTGTAATTTCGCATTAAGCCTCATTTCATAGGTAACATTCAATCATGGTGCAGTTAGAATTCAATTACGTTGAATTTCGTGGTATTTTGCCGAAAGTCAGCGGAAAATGTTAAATTGATCTTAGGGGTGTTAAAATCAACCTAACTTGTCTATAGTATAAATATTGAAATTGTGTTTGGGTTCGTAATTATTTAATTGCTAGGATTTGATAACCCTGGAAGTAAAAGTGTTTCACTCAACTAGTGTTTGATGGCGTTCCAAATTTGTCCATTAATTAAACAAACTAATACATTTTAACAATAAACACTTTGAAATCCTTTAATAATGATCGTAAAAGTATGTTATAAATGTCATGAGTTTCAGTATTTTACTCACAAAATGGTAACTAAGATTGTAGAAATACATTGCATGAAAAACACAGATTTGGAAATCACATTTTTATAGTCAAACGTTTTGTTAATCATTACTATTTTTCGTTCTCTTCATTATTAACATTTACAGACATGAATGTATATCCTAGCAATAATGCAACCTGACGATGTTACTGACTACCAAATATATATCAACAACTATTTTTGTGATGAATTATATTATAACAAATTAAGAAAAATAATGAACAGTGCTTTTTTACCCCCAACGTTTTATTAAGGACTACTAAGTAGTACTCAAATAAAAATATGTTATACTACAAAAATTAAATATGTAATATTATTTCAAAGTCTGTTTGCTATATAATCCTGGTGAAGCAAAATAATTATATTTAGTAAAAAACCTCTGTTAAATATAATAAAAAAGAAGGGGAAAATACAATAAAATAATTCAGGAACATTGTTTGAATTAAAAAATAGAAAATAGAGTATGTTTAAAGAAATAAACTTAATTTTTAAAATCCTAAAGTAGTTCAAATTCGTCTTAATCAGAAAATTTTCCTGCCGTATAGTTGGGCATAACTGATTTCAAACTTTATAATTCAATATTCCCTCCAAGACCTTCCAAATAAACTGAGTATTAAGGTATAAGTTTGTTGAAACTTAATATTGTAAGTTATTTAAATGATTGGTATCTGTTAGTCTATTCATTATATGGTTTGGTAAATATGAGAATGAACCTTTATCAATATAAAAAGCAATATACACACAATTGTATATCTGTGGGTCACAATGTATAATAAATTGAAATATAACGTATAATTAGGCTTAAAACAATTTTTAGATCGTTACATACATTTAAGGTTCCAACAAGAATTAATTATAAAAGTGTATGATTTGCTTTATAATAAAACATAATATTAATATATTTGGACTTAATAATTAGGTAGTTAAAAATATAGGGACCCAAGAATGAATGAATTAACATATTATACTATATTGTTATTATATAATTCAGTTTTGAATCCTTATTTATGACGCTCTTGTAATAATAATATAATGAGCCTGCATATATAAGTTGAGGATGGCTGGTAATCAATAATTATATTGAGATCGAAACAACATTTTAATAATTTACACACGTTGTGCTTGAATATTAATTTAAAACCACTGAATTACGCAACAGTCTAACATTAATTAGAGATGTAACTTTAATTCGTTATCAATATAAAATCATGAATAAGTTTGTTGCACTTTTGCGTCACAGTAGTTTATTATTGTTACTTTAAATAACATATAAATGTAGTAGTTCATCTTGCTTGTATTTTCTTTAATATATTTATGCCTTTAGTATATTTGAAAATAACATTTTGGCCATTTATATAAATTTTCAATTAATACTTTTCACCTCCTACAAATTTTCTTTTTGAAAAATTTTTAAATTTTAAGAAGCCTAATTATTTGCAAACACTGGCCCGTAACCTAAATAACAATAGTGAGTTCATTAGTACATTTATAGAAGTGTCAGTGTAATGTTGTCCACGGGTTTAATAACATTAAAACATAAAACCAATATTTAATACTTTTATTTTTTGTGAGGCCTTTCGTTAGCAAGGCTATCTTCTTCAGACACATCACAAAAGTGTATTAAAGTCAACAGTAACCAATATAAGCTCCATCTACAACATAGTCCACGGGTGTTGAAGCTCTGAAAGTAACAAGGAACATAAGCTGATTTATTTAATTCATTAGATGGTATTTGGCTACATCGTTTATTTTTTTTCGCTTCATCAATGTTCATTATTAAACGAGTTTCAATGTTAAAGTTCAATGAAAAAAAATCGGGTTAGATGTATATGATCCATGGAAGGCTATAGCTTAGGGGACTAAGTAATCATTTAAAATTTTAATTTTAAACATATTTTATTATTCTGTAAAATAAGAAAGAAGTAACATTAAAATAGTAACAAGAAATAACAAATAAGTAAGTTGAAAACATTACTGCTCATAAATAACAGATTAACAGTAATGATTTCTTGTTTCTCGGCATCTGAAAGAATATTTATCAAATGTATAAAAAAATTGCACCAAACCATATTTGGTTTATATGTTACCTTGTGCTGGTAGACAAAACAAAATGGTTCATTAAAACTGCAATCTAAAAGGGTATGATAGAATTATGCCTTTAAAATTTTGTAATTAAACCATGCAATCCATTCGATTTTTATAAAATATGTTTTATAAACAAGGAATGTCCTTACAAAAACGCTGCATGAAACTTGTAATGGGATGAAAATTTTAAAGAGTTAAGAATTGATATTTATGCTCCTATTTTATTGTAGATCTGTTAAAATGTAACACTATAGTACGTTTGAAAATAAACTCTCGTATTTAAAACACACAACACGAAAACATTAACAGTTTTTTTGCCTGATGAGAACTGAGAGAAATATTAGATTTTATTTTAATATGTAGGATAAAAATGCCAGTGTTGTATTCATAACAGGTTTATATCGCTAATTTATAGGCTGTGTTTTAAATAAATACTCATTATTGAATTTTAAATAAGTGGAAACGGTTTAATAATATTGAGAAAATTTGATATGTACCGGATTTTAGTTTCAAAATAATGTAGTTGGCTCATTGTAATTACAATTATTACAGTTGGGTGGAAATCTCATAAGTAGGCACAGATTTTGATAAGTATTTAAATTTAGACTTTATAGCTATTTAGTATACCTTCTCTGAATAAAGAAAAAAAATGTTTTCCCACATTAAGTTGCATATTCAACTTTATGAATCGTTAAAATATTACAATTAGGATATATAACACTTCTAATACGTCAGGATCTGTAGTTATAGAAATTGTTTACTAAATTAAATTGTATCAGTATTACAATCATGAATGAATTGATAATATATATATATATATATATATATATATATATATATATATATATATGTATATATATATACATCAATATTGAATATACATATATTTTCTTCATGCAAAAATAAAAAACCAAATATTGGTAAAATCTTTATGAATTTTCGTATGTCTTTAGCATACTTCTTCAGATAACAATAAATAGTGTATAAATATTTACAAAATTAAATTATTAAACTAACTAAATACAAACAAGAAAAAGAACTGAAATATAATAATAAACAGGGGAAAATACCTCTTAGCTGATGTTTTCATCAGAAATACCAAAGAGTAAAAAAATTATTATAGAAATTAACGAATGTTCAAACCTAAAGGAAATTTTGATTTTAAAACAAGTTGATGAGCAGTTTCGCTCCTATTTAACCTATTTTTAACCTATTTATATTTTTGTTAGCATGCAATGGAACATTATTGATGCCTTTTAATTTATAACAGTTTTCAATTGTGTCCTGATTATGTTCCCTGGAATGTACAGAGAGGGGCTTGTCATCTCCATGAACAATACTGTAACGGTGACCTGTCATTCTGATACGAAGAGGGTTAGAGGTTAGGCCAATATATTTTTTATTACATAAATTAAAATTTAGCTGATATATTGTATTACTTAAATTACAATCAATAGTTACTTAAATTGAATACGTTTTATTGGTTATGTTACTGCTAAAATTTTGACTAGAGGACATAATTTTGCACGTACCACAACGTGGTTTTTGACGGGGTTTACAACCGTTAATTTCTTGTAATAAAAATTTCTTGTCCTATTAGTTAGATTTTTTACAACTTTGTCGGGATAATTTAAACTTTTTAATGTGTTTTTTAATTTGTTAATATAATTTGTGAAATCAGACTCTTTGCTACATAAATTCTTTGCTTAACGTGGATTTTCGTTTTAAGAAAGCCTTCTTCTAAAAACACATCAACATCTAGGAAGGTAATGATTGTATGGGAATACTTCCAAGTGAAATTTAATGTTGGAAATGTGTTTAGGGAATATAGAAAATCTTTAAGGAGATCTTCACCACGTTACCATATCAAGAAAATATATATCATCTATGTAACGATACAAGATCAGAGGAAGTTTATTTTGGGTATTTAATAAATTTTGTTCAAAGAGGCCCATAAAAAGATTTGCATAAGAGGGTGCCATTCGTGTTCCCATGGCTGTACCTTTTATTGGTAAATAGAAATCATGTTTGAATTTAAAACAGTTCATTGTTAGGATAAACTCTATTAGTGTTAAAAGGAAAGAAGTAGAGGGCTTTTAATGTGCTGATCTGGTATCAAGGAAATGTTTAGTTGTGTTTATGCCTTCATCATGTGGGATGTTGGTATATAGTGATGTGACATCAATTGTGGCTAGAATAAAATTGTTTGTTAAATGTAGGGTAATTTGGGAGAGTTTAACAATAAAATAATTAGTATTTTTAACATAATGTAGACGTAGTTTTACAAAAGGCTGCAGTTGGTCTTCAATGGGAGCCCGACTGATACTATTTCAGTCGGGCTCCCATAACTGGCAACAATAGGACGTCCTGGTGGTGGTCTAACATTCTTATGAATTTTCGGAAGTGTATAAAATGTTGGAGTTGTGGAGAATTTTGGTGTTAGTATGCTTATTATAGTTCTTTGCGATGTTTATATATATATATATATATATATATATATATACATATATATATACATATATATATATACATATATATATATATATATATATATATATATATATATATATATATATGATATAAACATGTAAAGGAATTAGTTATGTTAAGAAACGCACGGTCGCAGAATGTGAAGTGCAATTAGGTGCAATATCGTATATGTTATAGTGATACGATATCCGATTTAAAATGTACATACTCAGTAGTAATTAAACAACCGTTACAATTACAGTTATAGAGAGACAGAGTTAGAATAACAAGATTACATTCTTTGTAGCTATTTATCTGAAAACAGGAAATGTCAGTCCTTTATACCTCGCGCGCTTATCTCGTTCCTTGTCTTTGGCTCTGAAACGGGGGAACAGAGCGATACGTGTTCTTTTGTTTGCTATTTCATTCTTTACCGTGTGAAATTGCCAAATATATCATGGCTCAAAATAGGTACAACAATTTCACGTCTATAAGATATTCCAGCTTTTAGATAGCTTCCAGCCATGCGTTGGCGATTCTGGACTTTGTAGGCCAGTGGTATGTAGGGTAGTAGTTATTGGCACTAGAGATCTCCCTGTTTCCAGGATTCAAGATTCTTGATATAAATGGGAAGTTTATACTCTCTTAAGTGTGCAGAATCTAAGTTTCGTGCATCTTGGTGCTCCCATCATTCCAAATATTTCTACATGATATTTTGTATCAGGAAGTTTTGAAGACTGGGAGTTCAACTCAAAGGGTGCTTTGCGCATCTACCATATTTAGATCTCTATAAAATATTGATATCAAAAAGATTCCATCTTCTCAAAAAAGTTTAGAACTGGAAAAATGTTTAGTCCGAGATACTCAAGTTTTCGCAGTAAATGTGTTGAACCTAGAAAGTTTCAGGGATGCCAATAGCGTTAATAGAGTCAGTATGAAAAAGGTTCAAATCAGTTTTATTACAATAAAAAATAAATGCTAGATTTTAATCATTATTTGAATAAAAAAAATACTGTTCTATCTTCAACTAACTACTATAAGATAATGTTTTAATTTTGTTTGCTGCTAAATTATTACTACTCAATAGCATATAGAATATAAGAAAGTAGTTTAATTCTACACAATATACCAAAAACATTACATATATTATATGGTTATGTTATACACATATAAAATTTATATTTTTAAATTATTTCTTTTGTGCGTGATAATTTAAATAGTTCAAAAACTACGAAAAAACGTGGAAGATTGCTTCAAAACATTGATTTCTAATAACATTTAATTGAAGTTATTTTTCAATTGATTTCGAAGCAAGATTCCTCGGTTCAAATAATTTAATTCAACGTGTTTAGTAATTACTAGATAAAACCCCTTTTATTAGACAACAATTAATTTTTTATAATATTAAACACAGAATATAAATTTACAACGTCATTTATGGAAACACTTCGTCAAAATTTATACATGGCTTTAGCTATCTATCTAGTTTAGTAGAGGATTAAATTTTTAACTGACTGTACAACTCCAATTGATTAAAACAATAGTCACAGCAGTAGGATATAATTACACATCAAACTGGAATGAAGAAAAGCCAGCTATTGACAGATTAGAATTGTTCAGTGATTTCAACTTATGTTATTGCGATGGGTGGTTTGTCTCTCAGGTGATTAATCAAATCAAGTACTGAGATTATCTCTAGTATACTATCGTTTAAGAGTGTGTCATAATTATTGTATTTATACAAAACATCATTATAGTATATATATCTTAGACTACCGTTTTTTATCACTTTTTTGTACATTTACAACGATTACTCTCTATAAGAAATTTCTATTAAACTGTAGCTATAATAAAATTTCTCTTCACAAAGTTGATATAGTGAGTATTAATCACAATATAATGTATGGAATTGTAATGACATTATTATATTGCATGAGAGGCTACAATTTGTTTACCGTATGCCGAGGAAATCGTTCAATAAATGTAAACAGTGATATAAAATAAAAATTATGCTTATTTTGGCTATTGCTTAGAAATGATTTTATTTTCTTAACTAACATATTAAATTAAGTTGTTGGGTTCCGTTTTAACTATTAAGTTAAGTGAGGTTACATGGCGACGTCAATACAACCTATTTATTTAAATGATAGCTTGTTTCGGGAGTGCTATCTCTTTATCAAATCGTATAGTCAAATCGTTAAAATTGTAACATATCGTTTAAATAAATACACATAAATACACGTGTTTACACATAACACAAACAAATAAACGAAAAAAAACACAGAGATACTCAACAGAACAAAGATATTGAATTATAATATAATCTATACGTATGGCTGGCGATGAAAACAAGCTGAAATAAATTATTGTTAATTAAAAATCTTTATTTTTTTCGATCTTACTATAATTATTCAGGAAACTCCTGAAATCTTCATTGTAAACTAATGACTAATCGATTACGTATTTGCCGATTACAAATATTAAAGACCACAAATTTTAATATTTTATTCATACTTCGATATTCCATTAGTCTCCTATTGTTAAAGGATAAAGAAACTTAACATTCCACTAATAAAAAAAACTCATGAATACAACACCCTCAACTGTGATGCACGTAGCAGCAATATTTTACACCAGCTGTTTTACACAAATAAAAGTACAACCCATTGTTATCTTCTGTTTTATTGAGAACGTGTAAGCTTTGTTTGGGTATGTCTGTTTTCGATATCAACAATAATCTGCATCTTTTTAAGAGTGTATTCTGTAAAAGTTGTTTTTATTTTACGTAAAACTATTTAAGCATATTTTCTTCCAGACAATCCTTATTGATTCAAACTAATTTTTTAACTTTATAGGAGTTATACATCACATAAACACAATATAATATATTGTTAGATACAATCAATACAATGCAATGTTTAAGACCAGCTTTAGTATTTGCTGGCTGTCAATCTGTTCCGTAAATAACACAACTACCGAAAATTGTTTGGTTGAAATATAAATCGGCAGTTATCTTGTTTTAATGAATAAGAATGATTGAGTAGAGGACTCAAATGTCTGTAAATATAAAGCCAAAAATATTCATAAGGAGTTGACATGCACGAACATGTGTTATTGTTTCCCTCTCATAAAACAGAATGTTTCCCAATATTTATTTCATATTAATCTTTTAAGAAATTTGGTGTATTAATTGTAATCAAACAAAAAACCATACAACCTCTCTTAGACTCATTTTTACATTTATATTTTCCCTCACTTATAAAGAGAGTAAGATTTCAAATTGTATCTTAAAATTTTATAAAATGCAGAATATCATACGACTGAATTATGATTATTCTCTATTAATCATAGTGGAGTTTTTATAAGACACTCCTTACTCTTATTCACAGTAAGCAATAAAAAAGATAAAATGTGGATTATTATGTTAAAATAAATATAATTTATTCTATTAAAGTACTTGACAGGAAGAATACGAATACGATTTTTTTAAATTTAATAAACTTCTTCAAATCATGGCACTGTATAGTTAGAAACACTGAAAAGAGCTTCTAGGAATACATGTATAATGTAGTACAAACATAAAAAGGGATCTTTTGTAATATATTATATAATAATAATATTCAATATATGTAACAAGAGATTTAGTTTTACTTTGTTTTTAACGCATTTAGATGCTTATTACTGTGTCTCCAATGCCTTCTTCAAAGAGAAATGACTTATTTGAACAGGAACGGAAAAACTGAATTTAGGATATTTGTGATCTTTGAATGTTACAAGAATGTGCCAATACTAGATTCTTTGCGTCTCAAAAAACTTGAGGAATACACAAAATATAAAAACTAATTAATGTGTGGTGATGAACTCACCCGTAATAGCTACCAACTAAACACGCTTATCATCAGTAAGCCCAATCCTAATGATATTAGGCAAGATTACTCATGGATCCAGACTGATGTAAAGCAAGCACCGTCCATGTCACTACACTGAACAGGTTCTTTAATAACATATCTTGACTCACCAGCGGATGTGAGGGACTAATGAATCATCAAGGTAGGAACGCCGGATAGCAAACTGCATTTAATATGAAACAAGGAGGAACAGTATGACACACCATGAAGTAAATGACTGACTAAACGATGGATTTTAATAAAAAAAACGCAGTATTTATTCATATAACAGATAACGATGACAGCTATCCAAGATTTTCATCTATAAATCTTGTAGGTTATTCAGCATTAATCGTAAATTTTAATTTAAAAATGAATTTGCAGAACAATTAAGTCACTTATATTATTCAACTGCACTAGTAAGAGAGCCCTTTTGTAATAAAAGAAAATATTGAAAATTTTACAATGCATCGTTCAAACTTATCAGGAAGCTGAAACTGTCTAAAGAAACCGTTTATGGTAACTACTCACATTTTAAACTTTGTCACTTAAACTGCATTGGTGAATATATTAATACCACCACAATGCTCGCCATTGGAACTTTACTTACCATGTGTGTGTGTGTGTGTGTGTGTGTGTGTGTGTGTGTGTGTGTGTGTGTGTGTGTGTGTGTGTGTGTGTGTGTGTGTGTGTGTGTGTGTGTGTGTGTGTGTGTGTGTGTGTGTGTGTGTGTGTGTGTGGGTCAATCGCACACTGATCGACTGTTATTGTACAGTCTATATCACGATTATGTCTACATTATTAAGTTTAGAACAGAGTCTATACTACAGGTGAACCAGTTTCACATCACGCGTCTTGTCATATAGGGTGACCACGATGTGTTAAGTTGGAAATTTATATCAAATTAGAGGCATTCTGTGACATGAGAGAAGGTTGGAGAGCGGATTTACAAATATCGTCTTACATTCTTTTCTTTCAAGGTTTACTTTTAGTTTCACAAAAATTATTTCTTCTAAAATAAAATATTCATACTAAAATCAGTAAAAAAAAAAATGGTATTACAAATTATAAAATAATGCGTTTTCATCAGCATCTTTTGAAAATACTTTTAAAAACAAAATTATATTAATGAAGTTTTTTCAAACACTAAGTTCCTAGGTTCTTTATTATTGTACTCATAATTGTTTAACAAATACTAAAGTCATTTATAACAAGAAGGAAATAATACTAGACGTAATTAAATGTAAAAGTTCAGCACCAATGACGTTGGCTTATGGTCTCGATACTTCCGAGCACGAACAAGCCAATTACATTTCCCGACTTATATGAAGCCCTTCCCCAACAAACTTTCAGACAACGATATAGTTCATCGTAGTGAAACGTTCTCTCGCCATACGTGACTTACGTTGACTTTTTAAGTTTTATTTATCTTTTTATAAAAAGACATCTCTTCTTCTTTCGACTGTAAAAACTTATATTAACTATTTCAAAAAAGGTAGCAGATAAAAAATGTTATCTATTTATTCCCAATCGTTTAATATAAATAATGACTTGTAAGAATTATTTTAAGATTATCCTAAGAGCTCTAATTTGTGTTTAAGCTGCCCTATGATAAATTTATCAATATTTCTTGGCCACTGATACATTTACCTAAGATACCTAACATTCTTCTAGTCAATCTTTTTATCTAAGTTTCACAAGAAACATTGAAAAAATATAATCTTGTTTGTACATTAAACAATTTTAAACAAAAAAAAAAGATTTAAGTTCATCGTCCACTAGATATTTTTATTTTAGACTTTTAAATATTTAAAATAAACTTTTTCAGCCTTCCACTGGACGCTAATGGACTCACAAATAGAGCAGGGTTCATAGTCATAAAATGTACGCTATAACACGGTAAAAGCCAGAATCGGCTGTCTACATGTGACCAAATAAAATACCACAAAACTGTTTCACTAATTGGAGCATCTGCTATTTGGCAACCAAGTTTCCAGAAGGAGCACTTGGCATGGAACTAGTGCCTTCATGATCTCAGCCTGCACCTGAGTTGACAGCGATTTTTTTGACAAATGTTTAGAGGATATGACAAAGGTGTAGGTTGAAAAGGAAACCTTTATTCGGATTCGGTGAGCAAGAAATGGTCTAACATCATCCAGACAGAATGTTCAACCTGTCAGAGTAACATAACATCGTTAGAGCCGTATTGGTTCAAATATGGTAATTGGGTCAACACTGATATAGAAGATGACCTCTGTTGAATATTAATAACCCAGATAATAAGGGACTAAACCTCACTTTGCTGTGGCTCTTTATTTTAATTTGAAGAAATTATTACACGACAGTGAACCATTAAATTTAAGATGCGTACACCAAAAACGTACAAATTATAATTTTGTACTGTGTACAGCTAAACGTATTATTTTATCGAAAGTTATTAATTTTGTTGTAGAACTAAGCATAATGGGAAGTATTATTATAAAAAAAATTTTTAATCACTGTTGTTGTTTGAAATTTATTTAGAAGTTGAACTCTAATATGACGTATTATTAAAACATTAAATACATGGTTGGAAGTAAAATGTGGAAATATGACGGGAACAATAATCCTAGTTTATTGAAAAAAATCATACGCATCAAATGTTACAGCTAGTTTTGTAACCCTAAAGCGCATAAAAAATCTATGACACCACCACATCCTTGGGTACGCATGTTTAAATATATTACTCTTTCAGAAAAATATTCATGTCATTTTAGTGAGTCAACAAAATACTATTGAACATGTTTGACTCGAAATGCCTGTGAACATTTTTTTCCTGTGAAAATGCGGAAAAATAAAAAAAGTTACCGTACCAATGTTTGATTCGTATACTTGGACTCTGAACAGTTAGATTTATAGTTATAATTTGCAATATAATGATTCTTTTAGATAATTTATGATTAATAGTTTAAAAATATTTCCAAGTAGTATACTTTGTTATTTATAACATGTTTTGCTATACGTTTTAAGTTATGAAGAGATGAAATTAAAATTAGATCAAAGATTAAAAATTTTAACACAATCTAGTACTTCATTAGTTAATCGGAAAAGTTAGGTTATTTGTCGAACTTGGAGAGAAAGAATTTAATTATACTGATTATCTTATGAAAGAATTATGAATTTGGAAAGTCCACTTTTATTCGGAACGTCTATTTGCTGCTACTCCGTTAATGCAAAAGTACAATCTTACCAATTCCATGAAATTAATTACATAGACTACAAAACATGATTATCCTGCAACTGATTAAATTTTAGATATACATATCAAATAAGAATAAAACAATGCTAGTAATTTTTATCTGCACATAACATTTTAGCTCTCTCTATATTAAAAATTGATATTTTTAAGTTTTAACAATGTAAACAAAAATATAAACTTATACAGGTTTTGACTTAGATTTTTTGGCATAGTTGCTAGTAATAATTTTTACTTTTAGTTTAATTTTAGACATAACTTAGATGATCAGAACATTTATGTTTAGCGATTTATGGAACACTAATAGTTACACATATTAAATTTGAGAATATTTATACTTTAGTATACTTTAGCCTATAAGACTCATGGGTATGTTCTATATATTTCAATATAGAATTTAAATCCACTACATAATGAACCATAACAATTCAAGGACTGTTAAAGTAACACATATAAATTTATATTACATAAGCAATTATACTATCCCGTAGCTTACAATTATCCTTTGATGAAAGGCTGTTAATAATTTATGGTGCTCCAATTCGCAAAATTAATTTATTTTATATTATAACATTGTATAGAATTAATACGACTTATTAAGGATCCAACAGTTCCTACTTTAAACGGCAGTGTTGTCCGTCGAACCGTCTGTGTGACAATTCTGATTAGAAATTGTATAGACTCTTAACGTTAGGTACATAGATCTATCTTGGTCCAAGGAAGAACTTTATTGACTTTTTAGTAAAAAGATCAAAGGGAAGCAAAGATTCAAGTAATTCGGTAAAGAATGCCATCACATCAGTTAAGTTCTTCATTAATCAGGCAGCACCATTTTATTCCTGTATATGTGACAATGAGTTTCGTATCGAATTAATTTTTAATTGACACAGTTGAGTGCACTACGATGTTTTAAACTCTTTCCCAAAGCACAGTGGAGCAAACGAGTTTTTTTTACTCAACGTAGATATGATGGGAAGAATTCTCAACATAGCTATGTTATTAGTAGAAACTCGTTTACTCCGCCGTGCATTGCAATCGTGTATAAAACATCATAGTTAACTCAATTGTGCACCTAAAGAAGCAATGAGGATTCCTCATCATCATGGATTACACTGGATAGCTGCTGGTTAAACCAGATACAGCTCTTTTGTAGTCTAGGTATCTCTGATGCAAAGAGTTTGAATTGCTCGTCTTCCTCACTTGGATCTCTTCAGATGTGAACTTCAAATTCCTGGAGTACAGTCTTTGACAGTGTCAGATTTCAGACGCTACACCGATCGAAGGGTGAAATCGAGCTGATATCAACATTCACATTAAATTTTAACCCCACAGTTACACCCATATTTACTCTAATAACTTGCATAATTAATAATGACTGGTGTACACAAATTCAATAATGGTGATTAACTTGTTGAATTCTTGATTAACAATAATTGAACATTCTTATCTGTAATGGCATAAGTAATTGAATTTATAGCTAAAGAATGTATTTATGTATAATAAATATTTATTATATAAATTATATTTATTAATATGATTGTTGTTAAGTAAAAAATAACTGAACGTATTAATGTAAAATGTTGACAAATAATAGATATTGGAAAAGTACTTACTTTAAACGAGAACACGTAATTGGAAAAAGGTTCATTCTGAAATATCCGGACCTCCAGACAGAAAATATAATTTCCAATGTGACATTTCTCGTGGATCAGATTACTTTCTCTATCTTTCGTTCTTTTCCCAAATAATGGTTTTGTTTAAGAATTAGATTTACTAAGCTAATTTAGTATCAGACATAGCTCAACTTCATGCAAAAATTAAGACGCTTTACCAATTTTAACAAAAATAACACCTTATGATTGAATATTGTTTTTGTGTAAATTTGAAAGTGATGAATTACACGTCCTCCCACCTAGGACAAGAGCAAACAACATAGCCTAATTGTTTAAATTAATACATTTTCCATGATTGGTCTTCCCATTTATTTAGTTATGTACTTAATTAAACATAGATATACAGGGTGAATATAAAGTCAAAACCCCACCTCTATTTTTTTCTATAGGTAATATAAGGAGATATCCTTTGGGTAGTGGTGAAATATGGAAAGGAAGTTTCATTTTATGATATTGAAAACTTTTTGTGCCCCCAAAACTGTGAAATTTTAGGGGCAACCCAAAAATTTCAAATGTAAACCCCTATCAAGTGACCCCTCATTTTAAAGAGCATAAAAAAACTAAAATAGTGGTGAAAACCAGAGATTGCTATCTCTTTCCTAATCCGAAATAATAGCCAGTATTACCAGATCAATTTTAATAACTCACCACGTCACGAAGTCAAATAAAATGTTGAAACTGAAGCCCTCCTACTATTTGGCAGTGAGACAAGCGTAGGTTGATTGCCTCTCTGACGTTTTGGAAAGTCTGAGGTGGTATTTGGTTTCAAGGATCAATAATCCCGTTTCTTAAATCTTCAAGATTTGCTACTGGTGTTTTGTAAATTATGGATTTTATGTGACCCCATAGAAAAAAGTCCATGGGTGTAAGGTCCGGAGACCGTGCAGGCCATTCTATTTCACCATGCCTACCAATCCACTGACCACGTAGCTGAGTTCCCAGGAAATGTACAGCACGATGATAATGTGGTGGGGCACCGTCTTGCTGGAAATGAACGATTTCTTCTTCAAATTCATGTTGATTCTCCCTAATAAAAGTATTTATTGCAGGAAAACTTGATTCTTGGAACATTTCCAAATACAGTTGACCATTGAGATTCCCATTAAGAAAAAATGGTCCTATAGTGTGATTTCCAAAAATCCCGGCCTGCACATTAACTTTTTCTGGGTACTGGGTGCGAAGATTCACGGAAAACATGGGGATTTTCTGTGTCCCAGTACCTGCAGTTGTGTTTGTTCACATCTCCATTGACGAAAAAACTGCATTAATCACTAAACACAACGATTCGAACAAACAATGGATGAGCAGAAATTAGTACTTCCATTTCTTCACAAAATTGTAGACGACGGTCTGGATCGTCTTCGTTTAACTCATGGATAAGCTTAATTTTATAAGCGTGAAATTTATTTTTTCAGTAAATTTACCACAGACATTTGGGAAACATCACAAAGATTTGCTGCTAATCTGGTGGGCTGCTGGGATCTTCAACAAATTGTGCAACAATTTCAAACTGTTTGTCACCGCCTAAAGGTGGCCGACCTAAGCGTGGGGCATCTTTGATGGAACCAAATTCTCGAAACTTATTTACTAGAGTTCTTAAGTACTCGTATTTCCTTGTCACAGGTCTATCAGGATGTGCCAAATTAAACCGCCTTTCTGCCTCATGATAATTTTCATTCGAAGCCCCGAAAGTAAATACCATTTCCACTTTATCTTCGTGACTACGTGCCAATTTTACTAGTAATCAGTAATAATTAGATAATATTATTTAAAACTTACATTGCGAAAATGCATCTAAATAAATTATTGTAACAACACTAAAACACATAAAAACTTCTCAAAATACTTCACGGAACAGTAATCACACAATACCACTGGATAATATTGACCCACTAAGATAATAACTACTGTCAAAGTATGACCTCTTCTCACAAGATTGAAACAAAGAATGGACTAGTTTGTACTAACTGTACTTCGAACCGGGAAAGCCCAGTCACTCATTGACAATAAAACTCCTTATCAGGTTACTTTCTAACATTGGATTCTTCGTCCATTGCATGCCTCACTCATTGAGAACACAAACAACCAATAAACCTGTTTCCACGCAGACGGAAACTGTACCCAAACAAAATAAATTTAGGTGTAAATACTTAATTAAAATTTTTATTGGATATGTTGTTGGAAAAGAGATGCGATCTCTGGTTTTCACCACTATTTAAGTTTTTTCATGCTCTTTAAAATGAGCGGTCACTTAATAGGGGTTTACATTTGAAATTGTTGTAAAATATATCATAAAATGAAACTTCCTTTCCATATTGCACCACTACCCAAAGGATATCTCCTTATACTACCTATATAAAAAGTAGAGAGGGGGGGTCCTGACCTTTATATTCACCCTGCATGTTTATAAAAATTTTATCCTACTTTAACTTTCATTAACAAACGTGCGAGGAGTTATCTACTTAGGCGAATATGTTGTGTATATGTTACATATAGAATTTACTAATTTAAAGTTATAGTGTCTTGAATACACAGTTAAATACGTACTTTAATGTTAAATAGGAAACTTCCCTACATGAAAAATATCTATTTATAATAATTTTTAGTGTTAAGATTATTTATCGACGTAATTTATTTTTAGAAAAACATTTTTAGAAACTATAAATCTACTATAACTATATAACTATAAATCTATCACTCATTGAGATTTTTTTATTTAAAACCAAGTATTTTACGTGTTTTGGTTACGTGGTTTTTTCGTGTTTTAATATTTTTATGAAATTACGCTGAGTTTATTTAACAATAAGGACAGGTTTATGAAGTAGTGATGTGACTAGTCGAATACTTTTACTCGGTCAACTCAAGTTAGAATCCGCTTGAATCAACTCGAGTAACGTTCGTTTCTACTCTAGGCAAGGTGACTCGTACGACGTATTCTATTTAGTATCTTAAATCGAAGGGAACTCGCCCGACTCGATATGAAGTCCGAAACTATAGGAAGAGAAAAATAAAACTAACATTAGTTCGATCCGTCTCTTGTCAGGACTACTCGTTCAGTTCATAATTATTAAGTATTGTGCGAGATTTTTTAAATAGTTATGTGTAGCCAATTGTATTTTTCAATGCGTATTTTGTATTGTCATACATGTAGTAAAAGGTGTAACATGTATGTTGTCTGTATTTTATAGGAATTACGTATGAGGCTGAACCAGAAGTATTTTTATTTCTTACAAACTCCCGCATTGTCTAATAAAGTAATAACTCGAATGAATTGTCATAACCAACGGAGTAAAAAAATTAAATACAGTAATATTGCGTGTCAGTTCCGAAATTATTCAAGCGTAATCAAGCGTACAGGTCAGCGATTTTGCAGTATTAGAATAAATACGATTCGGCTGGAGGTCCGCAAACGCAAATATTGCTAATAGTGAATCCGAGACTGCTGAAATTCTAGTACGATTCGGCTGACTCGAGTCACTTCTTGAGTAGTTAATGTATTCGAGTTATATATGTAATACGAGTTACTCGAGTGGAAGGTTTAATAGACTCGGTACATCACTAATATAAGGGATTAGTTGTTTAGTGTTCGTGAAAAAAGCCATCAAGTATAAATATGTTATATGTTCTAAGTTTAAGTCACTAGAATATTAAAACAATTACTATAAGTACTATATATCACTATTTATGTCAAAGCAATGATATATTTATTTTTGGTTAAGAAACGTATTATACTTAAAACAATAAAATATAAATCATAATTATATGTCAATTTAGGACTGTATTCCACTGCTTATGATTCATAAGATGTAAAAAAAGACGTAAGATCAGTAGATTATTAATATTTATTTTTAGTGACGTGCCATAATTTGATATAACAAAAGATTACACCGCGGCTACAGGGAGAGAGCTGTAAAAGGTTACTCGTTTGTGGGAAACGTGAAGTGTCCAGTGCGAGTTTTGAACCAGCCACGCAGCTCCTCCGCTTACAAATGTTGTTATAGCCCACACTGGTGCAAATATAAAGTTATTATCTATTTTGCCATAATATAAGCCAGTCCAATATGTACGTTTCTCAATGAAAATTAGCGGCACTTGGGAGAAACATACAGTATGTATGTTTGTTTTTGAGTTATATTATAGTGTAAACTATAGTTTTATTTATCTACTTTAAAATTTAGTTTCACAATATGGACAATTTTACCATAAAAAGTAGTACTTGTATTTAGGTTAACACTACTTATTACGAATATTTTACTATTTCTGAAAATGACCACAATATGTACAAGTTGTCGTTTTTTATACATAAGGAGTTTAGGTAGTCTAAGTTTGGCATCATAGTAACCTATTTAAAACATATATTAATCTGTAACGACGATTTTTATTCCTTCAGTAAATTTGAAATAGGACTATAGTAGTAATAAGTTATGGCGACTTTTTAACTGGAAAATATATTTGTAGTAGTACATTTTAAATACGTAAATAACGTATATTTGCAGAAAAGTTTATCAAGGCTTCTAGTGGCTTGTGTTATTAGAGTGATTTTATAGTTTGTACTGTAAATGTTATATTTAATCAGAGAGTAGTTATACATTACTATAACTGCAATATTAATACACAGTAAACCCGTTGAATTATACATTACTTCACACGTAACATAGTAAAACGTTGTCAATTATCCTTAGTTTCACGAGTCCTTTTAATACTTTAAATGTAATCCTTATTAACTATTTCAGCTCGTTAACTGTTCACTTATGTAATTTCTCATCTTTGCCGCTATGTGGAGTAAGATAGTTTGTCTAACATGTGTAGAATGTTGAAGAATTAAACGTGGCCAGTGATGTCGGTATACAGTTCTTTGAAACATTCTTTTCCTCAATTATTGTCTTCCTCTGTACATGTGTGGTTTACAACGCAAATATATACAGGTATGTACTGATAGATATGAGTAGAATTGGAGTGCAGATTGGTCTTCTGTTTTGCGTATCTGCTGAGCACCTACGTAGAAGATTATCGACGATGATTGTGTGTCTGTTGCTATAAATGATGATTATAGACGACTAATTTCCATATCTATTTTCCCATTATATAATTTTTTATACTTCTATAAATTTTAATACTTTTATTATCTAGTTTTTTAATCTTTAAGATAACAATAAATGTTATTTTTAAAGAACACAAAATAGGTTTTTATCACTTAGGGTTCTGTATAAATTTTAAACTCACTGAATTTATATTCGGACACTGATTTTAAAATGAACTATGCTTCGTTATAATACGTAACAAAACATTAAGAACTTAAGAAAGTAGAAATTTTCAGTAATATTATGTAGTCTGAAAATACTTTCTTTGTTGAAATATTTGGCAATAATTATTTAAATTTCTTAGGTACTATTCACTCTGTTTAGATCGTTTGAGAGGTTATATACCACTATTATAATAATGGAATGGAAGCATATTACAACACTGAATGGAGAAAGATCAGATAAAATTGAACCCAATATGATTTATTTTTGGTTCACAACTTAATCTAGGGGTAATGAATCACTCTGCGGTGGAAACTTTTACTTTCTGATCATAACCTCTTCTTTTGCAGTATCGATCCATTGACTTATTTTAGACACCGAACTGAACAGTAAATCTAATACTGCGGGATGAAATGAAAACTTTAACTTTAGACAAAACTGTATTTTTCAACTACTACATTATATTAGGGAGTAAATTATTGGCATTCATTATAGGGTATGCTCTTCGGTATACGGTTATGATACAACATCAATGATTATATACTAGAAAACAATCTTTGTATTTCCTGCCGTATTGGGTTGCAACCAATTTCAGGGTTTTCTGTTATCACTAAAATCGTACATCTGACTTCAAGATGACAAAGAGATTTGTCTTAATCTAGTAGTTATAAGCTTAAACCACGCCTTTGTAATCATGAATGCTGTTTTAAAACGTGTTTTTCTGTTTTAAAAGATAGACAATGTTCAGTGTGTGGGAGTTCACTATTCCGTAATGTATAATTAGCCCGCCTGAACTAATTAGTCACTTGAAAATAAATGAATTTTTGAACAAATTGAGTACAGTCATATAAGATTTGAATATGTGACATTTTATTCAAAGAGTAAAACGAAAACAAAGTAGAGTTGATAATAAATTTTAAAAGCTGGTGGCTAGATTTGGTTTTAGCGCACTCCTGTAATTTTTACCTTTTAATTAATTTAACACTGCTAAAAAAATCTATATTATAAACAAAAATTAGCCTAAACATCCTAGAAATATTTTATTTATAGACTTTCAATTTTTCATGAAACTAATATATACATAGAAAAGAATGATGGTGCATTTCAAACAAAAGGAATTGGCTAAACGTAATTAATTTATGTTCTTTACGAGTTTATGTTAGTTTCTATGTCCAAAGAACATCTCAAGAATGAAATTTATATATATATATATATATATATATATATATATATATATATATATATATATATATATATATATATATATATATATATATATATATATATATATATTGTTTTATATATATATATATATCAAAACCAATTAGTCATACATAGTAAAATACACAAAGAATCTTTTGAAAATTTATATACAGTAAAACCAATACGATCAATAAAAAATAATTAAAATACATCAAAATTAAGAAATTTAGAACAAGCATTTCAAATTGTCACAAAATCTAAATTTCCCTATGGATTAAATCTTCGATAAATTTAAATCATCTGAACACTCATCACATCTTTACACCCACAGTTTGAACATATGTTTATCATTTCAAGAATATTATGCTTATTAATTTACGTATTTATCTGTTTACATGTATGCTTTTAATTATTTTATGTGTTTCGTTATGTTGTTTTGACCTGAAGAAGCGTAATGCGAAATATAGTTAATTAATATTAATATGTTGGCCTTTTTCTACATACATATATATATATATATATACGTATATATATGTATGTAGAAAATATATATATATATATATTTGTAATTTTGCATTAACCTCAAAGAAAACATTTTTTACATACATTTTATATGCAGTTTAAGCTTATTTTGATGTGCTAAAGATTACGTTTGAAGTTAACTTTTGTAAGTCTTATAAATACCAATTTATGGGTAGTATAATATTTACTTAGTTTATTATAATAAAAATTATATCAAAGTTTACAAAACTAAAATGATTTATAGCCAAGGTTGTATAATTTGGTTTGAGGGACTAAGCCATTGTTTTCTTAAACAGATTTGTAGAAAATTTAATTCTGAAAAGATTCATGTGAATTACTTAGGAAAAAAATTAATAATAGGTATTGAAATTTAGCTTTATTTAAAAATAAAACAGACGCACAAAAATGCATATTCTTATCTGCATAAAAATATTAACTAATGTTTAGGTTGTGAGTAACAGCTGATCATTTATTCAACACTTTGTATCGTCATATTTTCTTTGCAAAGGTTGGCAATATCAGCTGATCAACAATTAAGTTCATGAAGTAATATTTGAATAACCTTTATGGAGGTTTTTTTATTGTGGCGTGTGAAGATTGTGTTTTGTGAGATCCTGTGATTATTTGGAAATATTTTATACAAGTGTATAAAATATTTTATTAAATATTTAATTTTTAAAATATTTTATTAAATATTTTTATAAAAGTGTATGTAATTATCTTAGTAAATAATGGCAGATAATGTAAATGGTATGTATTCGTTTTGAAGAGTATACGGACATGATACTGATTTACGGCAAAGTTAACAAGAATGGTTAGCTGCAGTTCAGGAATATCGTGATACTTTTCCACATCGAAGAACACCTGATCGCAAAACATTTGAAGCTGTGGAGAGACGACTTAGAGAAACTGGTAGCTTTAAACCGGAGCGAATAGATACTGGTCGTCAACGTAGCGCAAGGAACTATAATAATGAACAAGCAATAATAAATGCTGTATCACCAACCACAAGCACCAGACGATTATCACGTCAGTTAAATATTTGCCAGTCAAGCGTATGGCGGACACTTCATGAAGCACAGTTGTACCCATTCCATATAACACGTGTTCAAGACTTATTACCGCAAGATCTTAATAAAAGGAAGATGTTCTGCCGCTTGGTTAAGAAGAAATTGTTTACGACATCAGTATTTTCTTCGGCGTATTCTCGTTACTAATGAATCCTGTTTTACTAGAAATGGAATTGTAAATTTTCGTAATACCCATACTTGGCGTACGACAACCCACATGAAAACTGCGACGAGGCATTTTCAACATACATTTTCAGTCAATGTATGGCTTGGTGTTCTGGGTGATAATTTGATTGGTCCATTTTTCCTCCCTAATCGACTTAATGGAGTAGCGTACTTATATTTTTTAAGAACAAACCTGCCTACCCTCTTGGAAGATATTCCTGTTCAAAACAGAATAAATGCATGGTTTATGCACGACGGAGCACCTCCACATTTTTCTAATGATGTGAAAAACTATTTAAATGATACATACGGTAGACAATGGATTGGTCGAAATGGACCAGTAAAATGGCCACCACGTTTCTCCTGACCTCACGCCAGCAGACTTTTGCTTATGGGGTTGGATGAAGTCAATTGTTTATTTCAAAAACGGATTAACACCATAGAGGAGTTACGTAATCGCATTACAGAGGCGCGCAGAAACTATCAAGAATGCTCCAAACGTTATGAAACGCGCTAGAAAAGAGTGGATTCGTCGTGCGAAAACGTGCATTGCTAACAACGGAGGACACTTTGAGCAACTATTATAGGTGATTATTACAGTTTTATAAAGGTAAATACATTTTATGTTAATGTTTCAGTCTAGAATAAATGATCAGCTGTTACTCACAACCTAAACATTAGTTAATATTTTTATGCAGATAAGAATATGCATTTTTGTGCGTCTGTTTTATGTTTAAATAAAGCTAAATTTCAATACCTATTATTTAATTTTTTTCCTAAGTAGTTTCACATGAATCTTTTTCAGAATTAAATTTTCTACAAATCTGTTTAAGAAAAAAATGACCTTTATTTAACATTTATGGAAGTAAATCTTACGTTAAACACAAAAATGTGTTATTTTCTTTGCACCAATTCTTGTGTTTTACGTAAGATATCTCTCTGAAAGTATTGCATTTACAGCCCTGGGACGAATTTTAATAAATTTTTCAGATATAAAAAACATAAAAAACAATCGTATTTGTATCTTTGTAACTACCTTTACCATTTTATACGGCCTTGACTTCACCAAGGGTTCTGAAATCCGGGCGAAATCTTTCGCTAGGCGTAACTCGCTAACGAAGCGTTTCCGGGCATATGGTTATATGAACTTTTTTACTTGTTTTTTAGCTATAGAATAAGCTCCCGAGAGATTGCCGTTTAGTTTTGAATCACCCTGTATATATCAGGTTTTTTACTTTTAAATAATTACATAGAAACTCCCATGTCCACTTAGAAAAAGCATTATTAAATTTTATAAATGGAAATAGGCTTTTCCTACATATAATATAATAATTAACTATGGTAATAAGTAATAATTAAATAATTTCAAATTTTTACAATAACTAGAATGGACTAACAACTTTTTTTACAGAACCACTGCACTGACAATCATGAACTGAATTTAATTTAAGAGTTAAGTTGAACATATTTATATAATCTAAAATTCTCTAAGGGCTAGGGCACACAAAAACAACACCACAAGTTGCAATGTAGTTAAAATTTATTTATTACAAAACTAGTGTATTTGCACAATAAATATGTTAAAATTTATTGAAATAACCAGGATATCTAAATCTACAGTCCTGTTCATAACAGAGCGACGTAAATGTCCAACTATTAATAGCTCTAAATATGTCTTCTTATTCGTACTATTTAAGTATATTAATATTTTAAAAACTAAATAAAATCTTCATAAATATCAATTTTAAATTGGAAAGCATTAAAGAATGTCCTGAACTACTAGAGCAAGATGACAACAAATTCGCTCATATATTATTGCTAAATATTTTGTCAATCAATGGTAAGTGAATTAATACATTTCAGCGCATTACATTATTATTTTCTTGCTGTTATCATAACATTTACGTGAACATTATTCTCCTACTTCACGTATAGAAATGATAGATAAATGATTCGGCCCACACGTGAGTTGACCAAATCCTTACCTAAATCGACGCTAGCCACATTCCATATCATATTGATTATATTGCTAGCCACATTCCATATCATATTGATTATATTGCTAGCCACATTCCATATCATATTGATTATATTGCTAGCCAAATTTTGTTTTGTGTTTACCAAATATGTTTCTTAAATCGTTCTTCTTTATGTAAACATTTTCATAGATGAAACTATGAGGGGAATTAACAGCATCACAATTATTTTGGATGGTTTTTATTATCTTGGCTTTACTACAAACTTCTTCGTTGGTCAGATTACATAATATTATCAAAATCCATCATTATTATCTACATAATAATTTACAAATCTTTCATTAAAAACGTTAGAAATATGAGAAAAGACAGTTTTGTGGTTGTTAGGTGTAAGGCAATAAACATTATTTCCCTTTTTACACAAAAATACAAAAATTATCATAATACGTAAAAACTTTTCATTATTTTTCTATAAACAAAGTGAGTCTGTGTGTAACATTTTCAAACTTTGAAACAGTCACTTAAAATTAGAAATGGGAAGTCTTGAAAATTATACACTCTACATTATTCTCTTTTTAACAACACCAAGATTTCCCTCTCTTTACACATTGGATAACGGAACACAAATGTTTCACTCTTTCATGTCCGTTACATTTAAGAGTAGAATATTCTTAATACGTCCATTCTTAAGTACAGTTCGAGGACTTTACCGACCTTGAGTGTGTGTGGTGTTAGGCGGGAGGGGTGACGGGATAGCGTTATGCGCTGCGTCCCGAAAACATTTCCTGTGACTCATTGACGTAAAATCGAAAGCGTGAGTTTAAACTGACGTTAAAAAGATTATATCGCCTTTATCTCAGTGGCTAGCACGTAAACGCAACCCACTACACAGACCGTTTTTATTTGTTGAAAGGGTAGTATTGGGGTTCCGTGAGCGCAGCTAAATTCCTCTATCTGTACAACAACGTATCCCTTAATCGGCCATTTTTACTATGGAAAAAATTATTATATTGTAGGTTGTAGGTCCATTGACTTAGGTCGAAGTTTATCCTACTTATATATACATACACACACACACACACACACACACACACATATATATATATATATATATATATATATATATATATATATATATATATATATATATATAAGAGTTATTTATTTCACAAACGAACACTGATAAATGATAAATCGATATTTTACACTTCCATTGTATACTTTTCGTAATTATAAGACAACGTATGCATTTATCTCACACAAATATTTTATTTTATAGAATGCTTTTTTTTAAATATTTCATGTTTATTGGTGGAAATTTGAGGAGTAAACATTAAAAAAATAATTGTGAATAGATAAATATAATATAAGCTGTTTTCATCAATTATTACTATGAAAACTGCACCGCCCGTGGCTGTAGGTATGTGCATCTGTTGACTTGTTTATAAAGGCAGTACGAACAGAACACTGAGAGGGGTATTACAAGCATAACGTGGTCTGAAAGTGAGGTGATCACCGATTTCAAGGACACTCTAGTAATGAGTACAGTTCTTAAATTAGGTTGTAAGCACGCCACGGTAGTTAGTGATTGGGGCAATCGTGTATTGCATTTGGATCTTCCTCAAGATACAGAATTATAATAATAAAATCTTTTATGGGCATTCAGCACACAAGCCTCTTATGGAGTGATGAGCGTAGTCACATATTTTCGCAAGCAGTTATTTTCAATACTTACATCAGAATTACTGGTATAATCCTCGTGACTGTATTTAGTTCAGACTACATATCCACATGTGTCAGTGTAAACGCTTGCTTATATGGATGCAAAACTTGGAGCACTGATGTATGAGATAAGCTGAGCTATTTCAAATCTAGAATTTTAGGAATCATTCATATCCATATAATCCATAATGAAAATACCTTTGGACTGGCTATGGACAAAGGTTAGCCTGTAGATCTCTATCAAATGAAATAAGAAAAAAAAATTAATATTTGAAATATATGAATTTTTCACTACTGAAATATATGAATGTTCAGTACTGAAATATCCAGTAGATCACTACAGACCAAAATCCTTTATCGATAAATGAAGGATAGTCCTTACTAGAACTTGCCTAAAATCCTTATTTATACAAACACTCCTTCAATAAAATACAATCCATTTAAAAACTGGTGGAAACTAAGCAATAGCAATATTATATAATTAGTAAGTATTTAGTAGTACGTGCAATTTAGCATAGTTCAAAATATTTTCATAAAGGACTTTACGCGTAAATATGAGAAGATATAACAAATTCTATGAGTAAGAATGAAGTTAGGATCATCTCTGTGAAAGATTTGCACCATAAATCTCTCGTAATACGCTGAATATCAGGAAGCCTAACTGCCTTGGCTTTCTTCTTTGCTTTTAAACGCCTATAAATTCAAACCCTCAATGGTGTGTTCGTCTAAAGTATTATTTAAAAATGTATCCTCAGGAGGATTTGTTTTCAGAAATATTTTGCTTAAAGTTAGACTTTAGTAACCTCAGCCAAATCCCTTGCAGTAAGATGCTACATTATTGAATTATATGTACTCACATATGCCTATAACTAGTACTCATCTAAAATCCTACAATAAAGGGGTAAATGTAGAAAGTTAAAGGGGGGGGGGGTTCAGGTTAAATCAGCTGCAGGATGCTTTTGGTGTAGTACCAAAACTAGCTGTGCGTGTAAAAGTTTCAGTAAAGTTTAATAATGACGGCAAATCACAAATTAAGTGGTAAGCGTACCTATATTGAGTCTGTTTCTTGCTCAATATAGGCACGCTTTACTCTGGATTAATAGAGCTCTAGGGGATTTTAATTTTACTTCGTTGGCATTTCCTGTGTTCCAGTACAAATAACGGTGAAACCTTAATCAAGGTTAAAGAAGCTATCGCTTTAAACAATTCGTCAAAAATAAACCTCTATTAGTTTCATATATCCTGAAGAAACAATGGTTGGATAACAAGTAACAGTTTATATATCATTATATTACCCCTATAATATCCGGTGTCATTTTTAAAAAAGTGGTGATAACTTTTTTTTAATAGTGGGGATAGAAGATGTAGTAGTGTACGCAGTTTAAAAATTCAAAGGTTATATTGTTATCAAGAATCAAATTAAGGTTTCATGTAAATGAAATATTAGAAAAGTATTTATTAACTAGACTACGAGAAATCTGTCAAATGGAGGCTTTCTTTTATGATTCAGTGTATTAGTTCTCTTTATCTCAAATTCATTTTTGAATTTACATCAAAGATGTTTGGATGACATTATTCTGATTAATTATCTGTTCGTGTGAACCAGTACAGAAGTATAGCTCACTATCCGTAATAACCGTTATTGAAAGAGTGAAATAAATATAGATAATTATAGATTATAGAGAATTGTAGATTATAAATATAGATCATTATAAATGTATTTATTACAAAACACACAATGTACGAATGCAACATCAATTCAATTTCAAACTTGGAGGAATTTAGCCTCTGAAAAAATCATCCTGTGGAAGTCTGATTATGTGAATTTCAGCTTAATTTTTAAATTTTAAAGATATTTTAATCTAAGTAATCCGTCCCGACATGGTGGTAATCAGTTGCCCTGCATTTCCTGAAGATGTTTGTAATTCGTTGTATTTAAGCCCTACTTAATTAATAACAGTCCTTGTTATACAATATATAAGATAATTTTTCATCCTATATACCTAGTAGTAGTGTTAACGATAAACTATTGAAACATAAGACGTTGCTTAAATGTGGTTTAAATAATGCCAGGCACTATTTTGACGAGGTGCAAAGAAAACCTGTGGGTTACACGTTATAGAACACCTAATGTACAGTAATCATTCTGTACAGTACTACTAAATAAAATGTTCATGAAATTTTATCTGGTCAAATGAAAATACGGCTCAACGTAAAATATTGTCAACCTGGAATTTAGTCAGACCATTTAATTTGTAAAATAATTTACGCATGAATATGTACAAACTATTATAATGTTTTCGTTATATTTAACTATTTTAGAAAACATTAACAAAGTGTTGTGTATACAATAGAGCATAAAGAAAATAACCAACACACAAGCAAACTAAACCTTTTCTTGCTACTCCCTAATTACATTCCTGCACTTGACATCTTCAATGCAACATTAATCAATATTTGTAAGTATTGTGTACGCTATGTTTGATCTTGGATTAATAAAACTATATTAAATGGTCTTCAAGATGTTTTACCAATGGCTTATACCGTACAATACTGCCAATGACCAATGGTTCCATATGTTTAACAGAATAAATGGCATTGTTAAATTATGATTTGGTTTTTGTATCTTATGGTAAGACATTAGACATTTTATCCCATCTTTTTTAGGTATTTGATATATAAACATGAGCCAATACATGGATAGAGGTATGTCACCAAGGACTAATGCTGGGTATTGATAAGAATTCCCTGAGTATGCAAGCCTTTGTGGGTTTTGGAGGCCAAACAAAGAGATATCAAATGATATTGCCAGCTTGGCGGAGACCATAATAGGCAAACTATAGAACGAAAAATATCTTTTTTACCCCATTTAGTCAAGAAGTGTTTATACTATGTTATAGAAACTGTACATTTTGTAGCTAGTTGCAGCAATAAACAGTGTTAAATATAGAAAAAGAGCTGTATAAAAGTGCTTTTTTATATAGAAGACTCCACTTGGCCATTCATGCAGAATGCTATAAGTACATCTTCCAGGAGCCAATATAGACAAGGAGATTGTCTTAGGTTTTGGGGAAGAAGATATAAAAAAATTCTCGTTGTACGCTACATTTACTAATGATTTAGGATAGTAGTGATTAGTTGCGAGTAGGTTCTTGGCATTTGAGGTTATGACAATTTTGGCCTTTGTATCAATGTGTTAGGTTTGTATGTATTTTGTTTGATGTTCTCTGCAATGATCATCACTTATATCAGTATTGGTTTCTAACTAAAATTTCCCATTAGCTATCTTGTAGATAATAACTACACTAATCACTCTCAGCTGATTGTAATTCCAAGCCTGTTGCAGAGAATTTTTGAGTGAGAATCGACTAGAAATTATCCATTGCACATCAGGATTTCCAATAATACAGTAGACCATCAGGTTCTGGGTCTTTTTCTGTGGATCTATATTCGTATCCTCGCAGGCAATAATAGCGGCTCGCTCTTTGTGGCTGATCTTTTGAAAGGGAATACATTAACACAATATTTAAAAATTGTGGTTTTATATCTTTATCATTACTTACTGTAAGTCCCGGAAATTTAGTCTTATATTGCCGTAATTATAACCCACGACTGTATTCACTATGAATATTTCATCCTGAGCACAATAACAACTGGTTTATTTTTTAAAATGAGGTCAAACTGGACAATAAAGTTATCTAAGCATTTAAGCCCAACTGGACATTTGGAAGCAACACTTCGGATTAGTAAAGCAAAGTGTTGCAAGACTGTAATAATACTTATTACGCTTATAGATGGTGCAGGGGATGGGCTGACCTTACTTTGGACGAATGAACTGGGGGGGCGACACTTAGGTGCCACTCAAGATTAATCCAACCAATTGTTGAACTCGGGTTAACGCTAGTGAAGCGTCCGGCAAAACGTCTGATTGTGCACTCACGCGGCGATGGTCCTCATTGCCGCGCAGAAGTGGTGCCAGCTTGGACATTTATATGATTTTTAAGTACATTTTAAATAACTATTTTATCTAGTAAAAGCATTTATTATTTTATATTTTAAAACTTGATTCTAATATACTTCACTAACATATGTAAGAATGTGACGGGTATGTCCCATCAAAACACACAGCACGATCTGTCACACTGTTCTAGGCTGAGGTCCAAATCACAACAATATTATTACATTGTAATGTTTTCCACCGAGTAATCAAGTCCCATTCAGTTAGCCAACATAACATCCGGGTAAATGGTCTCTGAAAAGGTTGGTAGCATTGTTGGCATGAAAAGTTTCTTGTGTTCTTAATTTTAATTACGTTAAATAGACAACAGCTTAATTTATTATTTTATAGATCTCAAATATATACACACACATTTGATTTTATAAAGAACTAAAATAATTATCTGTTGACTTTATCGTAGGTAAGAAATAATTACATAGTTAAATAGTGTCTGTTATTCATTTATTTTATATATTCTGAAAAGATTATTATGTATTAAACGTCAAGTGCTCAAATTTCCTAGCAGTGTTTTTCATCAGTAAGACTTTGTGAAGTGTTTTGGACAACAAAACATTAACAGAGACATTATAATTCTTCAACCAATTATCATTAATTTGCAAACCTTGCCGACTGCCGAAAATTCAAATGCCGTCGTCTGATACAAAGCATCCAGTAAACTTTGCACGTTATTTTAAGTTTAGGTGGGATTAATATTTATTAACTATCTTAACCACAAACAACCAACATCATGAAGAAGTTCACCAGAAGTTCATGTGTAATTTTCATACAGTTTTTAGTCGCCTTTATCTTAAATCAACCAAATATTTACAATAAAAACTAAAACTACAAACGAAACCACTGTATTTGGCACAATTTGAGTTTAATATAGACTGTAAACTGTGCGTTAGTCGAAGGTAGTAAATTATGTGTTTACGGGGTTACCACGTTAATCATGCACAGTGACAGGTCAATTGTTGCTTCTCTGCAAGCTTAGTGATATGAGTACACTATAATATAATAAATATAAATAAAGCTACATACTGATACTCATATTACATACTGATTTACTCACAAAGAAATGTTGTTTCATATTTAAAAACATCAAAACTTTTCCGTTTAATTTGTACGTGAAAAAATAATATCGTTATAACGATAATTTATTCTAGCTTAAAAAGTCAGCTATGTTTTCATTATATGCTAACGTAGGCTTCAATAGTAAGGAAATACGAAAACAATTGAAAACTACCAAGACAAAAATGTATTAGTTAGAAATTGTAAAAACATTATATTCACAAAAAATACGAGACTCATAAAACTAGAATGTGTATAAAATATTTAAATAATGATATAATAAAACTAAATCTACAGCATACATTTCATTAGATATACGCAATTATAATTATATATATATATATATATATATATATATATATATATATATATATATATACAATAAAAACTGTTTCCTAAAACATTCGGAAAAAGTTACTAGGGTTTAATTAGAGTGGCGTCTCTTGCTGGGGAGTGCTTATATTGTTATAACCGTTTTATCGTGTACATGTATTTTGCAGGGTACTTATCCGACAAGCAAACTCATTAAAAATATTAGTTGGAGAATATCCGGTCAGAAGGACCCAAAATTATGTCTAATGTTAAATTCATACTTCGATACTTCGATAGCTGAGCAGATGGAGTCCATACGTTGACTTTCTAAGAATAACTATTAGTCGAATGAGAAAAATAAAAATACGAAATGAGCTCATAAAACATAGTATTAGAAAAAAGGCACACAATTACATCAAGAATACATGTGTTAAAATGATTTTCGTTTTTCTATTAAAAGTGTCCAAAAATGTCCGAATTAGTTGAGGATTTTTAAATCTTGGTTGAGAAGAAAATTGTCTTTAGTTGCGAAGGACCATGATAAGAATGATGAAACACTGTTACCTTGCACCGTCCATTGTCTGATACCTCGACACAAATGAAGTTGGGTTGATTGCAGTTCGACCTGGGTTGCTTCCAAGGAACGTTGCACTGGTGGAGTTCTTGTTGATGGATGAAGATTCCACCTTCACTTGACACTGTTTTCGGTTCACTCACGAACGCTGAGACAAAGTTACTTTTGGCTCGTTAACAAAATAATGTCCGGCAAGGGGACTGCTAATTGCCATAGAACGGCTTACGGTTCACAAAAGACAAGACAAAAGGGCACGGCCCGAACTTAGTTAAAGCTGGTGTTGAGGTACAACCTAGCGAGACGGAGTCTTTAGAAGAACTGGAGAGATGCCTCGGGGGGCTTTTCTTGTCTGCGTCCTGGACGCCTGATTGGTCGACAGAAGTCACCTCATACCACGTGACAACCGGACCACTATAGATTTGGAATGCAGGTGTGTGTGTGTGTGTGTGTGTGTGTGTGTGTGTACAAAGATAAGTGAAAATATATGGCTTATAATTAAAATGGTATCGAACAACGGTGGGCAAAGAGCAGTTCTAAATAACATACAAAATTTTTGATTATTAGTAAAAACTATATTAATGCGTAAAATTTGATTAATTATTATAACTAAATATGAAAACCTAACATAAGTAATGGGTCTTTTGGCACGTCTAGGGTAATTAAAGAAAACTTTGTAATATTAGGTGGCTTCTAAAGATCATCTTTGATATTTTTAAACAGTGTTATAGTTTTGGGAAGAATTTTATATGGTAAAAATTTGTTATTGATAGTCACTACATATTTCCAATTATCGTAGGAAATTAGTTTAGGATATTTAATACAACGAAAGATTGAAGTTAAACAAACCTATGAATTGCATTGTTCGAAAGTTTCTATAGAAACCAAATTCATAATTATTTCAATATTAAGTCGTGATTAACCGTTGAAAATTAAGCTTTATTTAAATGTTAGTAATGTTTAGCAGTGGTCCGTGTTGCATTCGGTGAACATAGATATCTTATCCTATCAAGATCCTAATATAACATCAACTCATTTATTAAAAGATTGGGTACAATTATTCAGCAACTACGAGATAAATCGGAAAACAAATAGAGTAACCTCTTTATTTGTTTTATTTAAATGCCAACCGAGAATCGAATAAGTTTCCTTATTACCTCTAACGGGTTGTCTTATAAAAATACTATGTATTATCTAAATCTACTTGAACAAGTATAATAATTAAAAAAAAATATTAACTTATAACTCAAAATCTCTTATAATAAAGTATTTATACTGCAAAGTTCAATACGTGTCATTGTGAATTATTTATGGATCTACATTATACAGTTGTCGTGTACATGCAAATTGTCTGCGGTAAATAACAGCACACGTGACGTAAATTGAGATAGCTCAATTTTGCAACCTAATAAGGGAGGGGAGAACTACATGGTAGAAGGGTGACGACCTGCCCAAGGACTGGCCCTAGTACAACGTAATGCTCTAACCTGGGTGCGCATAACAGTGTCATTGCAATCATTGCTGATGGTTCTAGTCGTGGTGAATGCAGAACAACTGTTTTAAGCACGGGCAGTCCCAATCCCTGCCAAGGTTGGTTTAATAAATTTTTAAAACTAACGTTTTAATAGATCTCATAGAGATATTCCGGGTATTGTTTACCAAACATAATGTGTTACAAGTGTAGCATACCAATCAGTAAAAGAATAGTTTTCCTTTTTAATCCAACACGACCGAGGAACTTTGTTGCTCGGCTGAAGGCATTACACATTTGATAATTATTTTTTACTGTGGTAGAAGCAAATGCTCATATTATATAAAAATTAGTTTTATAATTAGTATCAAAGAGTAATATAGGTTTTATAAAAAAGTCCCGACAAGGAAAGACTGGTTCAAATGATAGTTCGGCTGCCAAATTAAAACAAATTCGTGATAAAATTTCTTTCATAACATTTCGGCATTCCAAACTGACATCAATGGCCCAGCAACATTTATTTGTTAATACATCAGTTCCGTACTAGCATGGCCGTCATAGAATTATCTCTATGTATATTTTATATGTGCAAAAAGCTAATAATAATGACAAATCTCTTTGTTGCCGTAAAAATTCACATATTGTACATATGTGAATTTATATATATATATATATATATATATATATACAGCTAAAAATCTAAAATTATAAATACTTTTAAACAGTTTAAAATTTTAAACAGAAAAAAACTTTTAAATGTTTGAAACTTTTAAACACAATAAAAATCCTAAAAACATAATTTAAGACTTAAAACAGGTCGGCCCCTTAAAACTCTGTTTCACGGTCAGCGAACACAGCACCGCTGTAGAAGACCCCCTCTACTAAAAATTGCTTTAATTTCTTTTTAAGCAGTGTTTCCCTGTTTTCCTCACATATACTGATGGGAAGCAAATTGATTAATTTAGCTCTGACCTCACGGGGTAGAGCTTCATAAGCTTGGAGCCTGTGAGTTTGTTTACTATTTCTTATACGTAACCTCTACATGATCTGCGTGATAGTCGTGACAAGTCGTGATAGTCGGCATACAGAATCAAATAATCAACATGCCGAATACTGATATTTCTATAGTGAACCGCATTCCAGTGATTGCTCCAACCTTCTGTCCTGTCGATCTTGAGATATCGTTTGTACAGTATTAGAACCAGTTTGATATTTCTACAGTGAACCGCATTCAAGTGATTATTCCAACCTTCTGTCCTGTTGATCTTGAGATATCGTTTGTACAGTATTAGAACCAGTTTGATATTTCTACAGTGAACCGCATTCCAGTGATTATTCCAACCTTCTGTCCTGTCGATCTTGAGATATCGTTTGTACAGTATTAGAACCAGTTTGATATTTCTACAGTGAACCGCATTCCAGTGATTATTCCAACCTTCTGTCCTGTCGATCTTGAGATATCGTTTGTACAGTATTAGAACCAGTTTGATATTTCTACAGTGAACCGCATTCAAGTGATTATTCCAACCTTCTGTCCTCTTGATCTTGAGATATCGTTTGTACAGTATTAGAACCAGTTTGATATTTCTACAGTGAACCGCATTCCAGTGATTATTCCAACCTTCTGTCCTGTCGATCTTGAGATATCGTTTGTACAGTATTAGAACCAGTTTGATATTTCTACAGTGAACCGCATTCCAGTGATTATTCCAACCTTCTGTCCTGTCGATCTTGAGGCGTCACTGAAAATGCCATTGTATTTGATTATGTTGCGTGACATTTTGATACCAAATACGTAGTCGAGGTGAGGGGCTTCCTAATGAAGCCACCAGCTACAGAAAATTAGTTGAAGCGCAAGACCGTACTCATTCAGCGGCTCAGCTCATCCCAAATCTAAAAGACGAACTCACGAGGAGATGGCGGACCGAAAACCTTCACACCGCGCTCTTGCCGGTACGATGGTCTTTGACGGTGTTGTGAAGATATTGTGTTGACTAGACAACAACATCGACGTAAGCAATTCTAGTGACCCAACAGAATTCCGATCTGGACGCTGTAGAGAGATCCGCAAAACCCACAAAATCTCTTTAGATCACTTTTTGATTAGTTTACCAGCACTTCTTTTTTCAGTTTTAAAATAATTTAACAATGGTTATTGGTGAAGATAGTCAGAAGAATACTTTCTAGAATTGGTTTCAAAATTTCTATTTAACAGCAGATTGGTAAAACTTCAAAATTAAAATTTGTATTCAATAAAATATCATTATAATATTCAAAATATTTATATTTATTCACCAATTGGTCAAAGAACAACGTCTTGTAAAAGTTTATTTTTTTTAACAACAAAATATCTTAAATTAAAGTTTACTTCTTGACTAAAAATTTAAGTCTAACTAAAAATTACTCTTTCGTATAGTATTGTAATAAAGTAAAATTGTCTAATATAATTCCAAGTAAAATGGTATTTTTCAATATTATAAGCAAAGCTGTAACTGGTTTAGAACTTCACTGAAAACTTCTTCTTACCTCGTGTATCACTTCCTGTTACAGTTGGCACAGATCAAAAGTGAAAACAATAATTATTATAATATATATATATATTTTTTTAATTATTTAAAAATTGCTGCCCTATGAACTTCGATACCACAAAATTGTCGTTATGGAAACTCAGCAGGAATTTGACCATAAAAACACTATCGATGAATAGCTGGTAGCTCTGTGCTGTAATACCGAGACTTAAGGTAAAAAAATGGAATTCAAAGAGACAAAATGGCGTAGTGATGGGTGTCGGGGATTATAGACAGTTGTACCACCGTTGAGTGAGTGAGAAATCCTGGATGTTTAGTAGTCGGAATAGTTCTAGAGTTAAAGGCTCTATATTCTTCATATGGTCTTCATTCAGACCTTTTCTAGCTATACGTAAGGAAGATGACCAGGTGCTTCTAGGAAAGTCTGAAGATTTCTGTTTTAACCACATCGTCGAACTCCACCTATATATATATATATATATATTTAAGGTTTAAAAGGTTAAGGAGTTTTAAGGAGCTAGGCGGTTTATTCTTCAAATTGCGCAAGTAATGAACGATGGAGCAAAAGAAGGATGATAGAACTTTGCTTTCAGATAATGAATGGAGGAGGCAAAAGGCAAGAAATTAGTCAACGAAAGAAAAAGATTGAGGAAGCAGAGGGAAACAATTCACAATAACAATAAAAAATTTTAAGGAGATTTGAGAACGTATTTTTCTATCTATATACCCTAATAAATTTAATTTATTAGATTTAAAACTGGATAATTGAGTGCTGTTAAAATAATACAAATTTATGTAAATGGATTATGTGTAACATGCAGTAGCCATGTTTTGGAAGTATATATATATATATATATATATATATATATATATATATATATATATATATATATATATACATGAAATAGGCTATAATAGACAAAATGCTTCTTTTAGTTTATCAATAATTTAAGGGGAGCACTTCGCCCTATCTTCGTAATGTTAACATAGGTACACTTATCTCAAGAACTACTTGAGGTATCTTCATAATTCTTTTTTTCATTTAAAGAGGGCTTCTAGGGGAAACACGTGGAACCAAAAAAAAAAATTTTTTTTGGCATATACCTAAAAGTTATATATTTTTTGTTTTAACGCTTGTCAAAAACCTATATAAATATGTGTATATGTATGTATATAAATATTGAACTCAGTGAAATGTGATGTTTTTTAGTGGTTCCACATATGTAAAACAGTGCTACAAACATACAAAAAAAATTTCATATTTCCTACCATTTGTAGTTTTTGAGAAAAATGTACTTTTGTATTGAAAAACCGCAACTTTCGGAAAAACACAAAAAAACGGAAAAAAATACTGCTTTATTACCTTTTTCAGTACATTCCAGGTGCATAGGCTGGCTGATCTCCTTCCTGCTCCTCATATTCATCCTCCAGACTTCTTTTTAGTAAGTTTTTCTTCTGTCTAATTTTTTTCTCTATATCTTCTTGAGCTTTCTCTGCCTTCCAAATTCGCCGCCGGTCAAGCTTTTTTCATTGCTGTAATAAAATGCTGCCCTGGTGACACTCCTATTTCTTGAAATACTTTGCATTTGCCAATGTAGCCATCATTAAAAGCTGTAACAGCTTCATATATGCCAAATTTCAAAGTTTTAATCTCCACAAATGTTCTTTTAGGTATGTAGGTCCAAATGACATTGTTGAGGGACTCATTGGGATTTTGAGTTTTTCCCTTAGTACATTTGCCCAGTAGAGTTGGATTGGCTAGATCTTTGAAAAATAGGTTTAATAAATGTCATTAGGTTTTCAGGCAATGTGAAAATGGCTGCCATGATCATAGTTTTCATTGGATTTTACGGCTTTGCGGTACTTACACCAGGTTTCTTCATCATCTGGACATAGTCCATGTTGAGGCCTTTCATTAGAAGACATCACATGGAAAAAAACTCTGCCCATAATGGCTTTTTTCATGTCTTCAACAGAGTTTGTGTTGCGTTCTAATTGCCAATCCGTAGTATTTTTGGAGCTGAATAATGGCAGAAATCTGTTAGCTTGTTCTTGCCGCCAAGTCGTGAGCCGTCAGGGAGTGTTTTAGTCTTAGCTTTTAGATTTTTTAATCTCGATCCCATCCGTTTCTGGACATGGCCTACGCATTCTATCTTTGTTATGGCAGTATCACCATAGGGCTTGGCTTCGCATACACTGGAGTACGCCTTGCTGTCTCCATCACCAAGGTATTCAAGGTAACGAGCCTCATTACAATGCCTGCGAGCGCTGAAAAATTGCGACTTGCTCCAGCAACTTCCATGGCTCCACTAGAACCTTCAAAGTTTGCGATACAGCCATCACCATGCGTGTTGTTTAGTCTATTAGTGCCATCTGCAAATATTTAGATAAAATCTCGATGTCTAGGACCTTACCGGTTGATAAAGATGTCACTGATACCACTCCATTTAGTGAAAGGTGACCCCGCTTCTGCCATGAGCCATTCAGCAGCTATAGCGAGGTCTCTGCAACCATCATTATCCGATACAGCTTCTTGCACACAGCACTTTGCATTGACTTCTTACACACTAACTCAGCAATTGAACCCAAGTAAATGCTCATGTTCATGATATCTCAAAGGCGGAGGTGTAAGATTCATAAAAGCGCAAATTTTCTCCGCAGCCACTCTACCTTTGCCTATGTTACGCATAGCATAAACCAAACGAAGATTTAGGTCATAAAATGTGTTAGGCCTATCAGACTTTGCTTCATTTCTGATTAGTGTTAGGCCTGACTAATTCAGAGTTTGTCACAGTAATAGTGTTTTCACAATCAGAACAGCTGACTATATTTTTGATGCTAGGCCTTACAATGTGTTTTACTTTGTAAACAAGTTTGGCCATGGCAATTTTTACACACTGAAACGTTACTAATAGCCTCATTCAACAATCCTATATTAACTATACAGTTTTCAGACTCATCATTTTCATTCAATTGGTACTGTTTCAAAAAAGGACTGACCTTCTTAGAAGATGCACTTTGAGGTCTTGGCCTATCCACATTTGGAGTATTGGTACCTCGATTGTTACTTGATCCTGAGAAACTAGGCCTAGGACTAGTTGGGAGGGTTATGTTGATTTCCTTTGAAAACGGCGTTTCTTGAAAGCAGGCTTTGAACGTGGCATTATAAAATTCACTACACTTATAACAAAAAATACTCAGAACTCTCCACTAAACTCACAAAAAAACCATAATCATTTACGTAATTTTCACTCTCTAAAACAGGAAATGTCAGTAACCAAAACATGTATGCTACCTAGGTTATAAGCAATGGTTATAAAACAGATGTTTTGTTGGTTAGTGTAAGTTGTTGACATAACAAACTGTCACTGCCAACCAAATCATGAACATGACTGCAACGAAGTAGTACTATAACAGCACCATTCAAAGTGTGACTGCTACAGGCCCGAAACTGCCTGCAGGCCTATTTAAAAAAAAATATTTCGGACCACTTCTAGTCATCATAAAAAAAATTTAATACCACCATTGTTATCGGGAAATTCCAAACTTTAATAAAAAAAAAAAAAAAAATTTGTAATTTTTGAGATTTTTTACGAAGTGCTCCCCTTAAGTAATAGGCTGAATTGTGTCAACGTTTTACTTTTAAAATAAGTACACCATATTACTTTGGTAAAACAAGTATTCACTATTTCTTATAACAAAATGCATAAAAAAGTGTTATAATCAAAAAGAACGGTAAGAATTCTATATACAGTAATATAAAAGCAGTAATTGAGTCACCAAATCATATTAAACAAATGTTGAATATTCTTTGAGCTCACTAACTTGTTAAGAATTTCTAACAGCAACATCGCATTCCTTGTTAAAATCTGTCACATTTACATCGAATTTATCAGGAGAAATATTCTTGGAACGCAAAATTAAAGCGTCGTTCGTAGTTAATATTTTACGACAATTACAAACAAATTCTTGGCATAGTAAACTATTTATGTTAAAAATTAACAAATTATTTACATAGTTTACGTATAATTAGAGTGATACGTAAAACATTTAATTTATTAGACACTGTAAAAAATTAATTTCTTAGAAATTAGTCGGATAACTTAGTTTCTAGCTTTCAACATTATAGTTCTATGGACATTGTTTGTTTTATAATTTTTTGCTCAGCTTAATACCTAAAGAAAAAGTGTGTTTTACATCGTTAGTGACTACTATCAAAAAGTTAAATTAAAAACAACAGATTTCAACGTCATTATTTAAAATATGACTAAAAAGGAAGTTATGATACATTTATTCCAATCAAATTATGTTATACCGATTAAGTCCCAACACTATTCCATCCAGTTGTAACTAGTAAAATTGTCATATATTAAAATCTCATGCATAAAGTTTCAATTGGTAAATTGACGTTATAAATCTATTTGGTTCTAACACCCAAACACAAAAAAATAGACAAGGCGATAGACAAGGCATAGTGATTTCAACAATGAGGAGTGGGAGAAAATGTACGAGTTGTCCTGTAGCGAACGTACCGACTCACCATTTTACTAATTTAATGAGAACATTCACACTTCATACTCACACTGAGAGGTACCCATGGTACATTTTCAGGAAATGTGTCATAATAATGAGTGTAAAATCTTATTATCAATGTAAGAAGGTTTTTTCCTAAGCAATGGTTGTATTTCCTTCAAAACGTATTTTGTATAATTTTTCAAGATCATTTCGTTTTAGATATGATTAAGTTGTTTTAAATTAATGGCATATTAATTTTTTCAACGAGTTTGTATGAGAAATCACTAACCGGAAAATATTTGTGTGTATAATAGCATTTTAGTTAAAATCTATAGATCATATAGACCAATAAGCCTAACATCCTTCCTCCTCAAGGCCATGGAGAAAGGATTCTGGTTAGGCATTCACCAACTGTCCCTTACATTCAAATCAACATGCTTATCAGAAAGGTAAGTCTTGTGAAACAGCCCTACATTGTTTGATTGGAAAGATTGAGCAAGCTATTGTACAAAAGGAAATAGCTTTAGCAGAATTCCTGGACATAGAATGAGCTTTTGATAATACGAGTATACACACTACAGTGTGTAAGCTTGAATCCAGGGGTACTGACAAAACTGTTGTTATATGGATAAAGAACATGCGTAGTACTGTGCGGAGTCACAAGAGAGGTCAAAACGCAGTGAGGATGTCCACAAGGTGTTGTACTATCACCAAGCCTATGGAACAGAGTTGTGGATGATTTACTCTTGACTCTGAGCAGGCCATGTATGCTCAAGGCTATTGTAGAGCGATGGTGTCATGAAGAAGGGCTTGCAGTGAATCCTTCTAAAACCGCTATGATACCATTTACAAGTAAGATGAAACTGTAAATTACACAGCCGGTCCTATGTGGGGGCCAGATACAGGTAAGCAGGGAGTTCAAGTATATAGGAGTCAATCTGGATGATAAACTCACCTGGAACTGACATTTTGAATACATAATCAGCCGATCTCAGACTACATTGATGATGGTGAGACGTGTGTTAGGTAGCATATGGGGGCTTTTACCCGACATGACACATTAGCTATACATTAGGGTCATTAGACCGATGATGGTGTATGGCTCATTGGTATGGTGGCCAAATGTCCAACAGGTGACTGCCGCAAAAAACCTTTCAAAGGTACAGCGGTTGGCGTGCTTGGGGACAATAGAGGCAGGCCAACCGCTGCCAGAAGTAGTGCTAAACCTCCCACCCCTTAACATATGAGAGGCTAGGATGGCTGCCTACAGGCTGCATTGTAATGGAAAATGGCAACACCATGCTAGCAAGAACTCCAAGATCTCTGAAATTGTCAAACTGGAATTCTAGAGATGACAGAATGTCAAAGGTTACGGAATGGGAAAAACCATTTCAAGTCATCATTGTTGAAAGAGAGGAATGGATAAACGGTGAGCCTGTCTACATGAAGAAAGCTCTAAACTGGTACACGGACGGGTCAAAGACTCTGAAAGGTACTGGGGCAGGGGTCTGGGGAGCCAGATCTAGAACTACCTTAAGCTTTATCTCAGGCAAACTGGTAAATGTGTGGTTGGAACAGGTAAGCATTGTTTAGAAGGTCTCTGGTTGTGTAAAGGCCTGGGATTTGACACATCTTAAACCTGGAAGAGGGTGCACAATAAGCCGGATGTCTAAGAGGCAACTAGATGGCTCTCTTAAAAAATATCTTATACCATTAACATGGTGATACAATCTTTAAGATTCAAGCAACAGAACATGTTAAAATATTGACGTCACAGGGCGATATACCGTGTTTTATAAATATCTTGCAAATTTGAAACGATTATAATTTTAAATTATTTTGTCTAATCTATATCATAGCTTTACGTTTGCTTAAACAATTAAATTAAAACATATTATAATTAGTCTGGAAAAGGCTATATCATAAATAACGCATGTTTCATTTCACTTTATCATCGGAGTAACTAATACGATTAACATTAACCTGGGAAAGCACGGTTGAGCGACTAATGTACATAAAGCTAACTTTCATAATATGTGTTGTCATTAAATATAGAATCATTTTCATTGTTTTAAAGACAATAGTGACCTAACTGTAAGATGCTAATATTGAAACTTACCAATACTATACATTGCAATTTAATGTTTAGCTTATGAATCATTCAACCCAATTTGTATAATATTTTTTATTAATAGTTGAAGAGAGTAAACTATTATAAATGTTTATAGAATTTCTGCTTTATTTTCGTACCAAGATAGTAACGAAATAAAACGTTATCAAGAGTTTTGTTATCAGCTGTTTTCTCGCTGTGGGATGTTCGTTTGAAAGTATAACATAAACTCCATACAAATAAAAAAAAATAAAATACAGATTTTAAGAAAATTATTTATATATATATATATATGATTTTATTTTTAAAATTTTATTAAAATCTGTATTTTATTTTTTATTTATATGGAGTTTATGTTATACTTTCAAACGAACATCCCACAGCGAGAAAACATCTGGAAAACAAAACTGTATATATATATATATATATATATATATATATATATATATATACTAACCGAAACTACAGCTGAGCGTGTCATATACGACTAAAAGTATTCATATATTAAACACTTCGTAGCAATAAAAAGCCAGTGACAAATTATAGACATTTTTAATACTATGTTTTATCCAATCTGGAAGTCAACCATGTCTTAAAATTACTATTAAGCGGACGATATGGTATAACCATAATGTAATGATTTGAATGCAATTTATAGATAAGTTAAAAATACTTTAGTTTTCATGTAATATACTTAAAATATATAAGCATTAAAGTTATTGAAAATAAATATTTTTATTAAAAACTAATTGAATAGTTATGTTTTAAATATTTAATTTTAGCAATATTCTTGATGATGAATTTCTTGAAATGTGCAAAATTATTAGCATTAATTAAAAAAGAGAAGTCGACTCTGGAATGTCTCAATGCAATTAGTAACTAAGTAAAGCAATTCAGAGATAGCAGGAGGACTTTTTTGAATATGTAACTGTAAAAAGGGTTAGTTAACCATACACTTTAATCTCTTTCTTCATTACAATTAGGCAGTGGTAAAAATGTAAAGAAATTTACAGATTGCCTCTTAAAAACACTGATTAGGAATAATTATAAACGGGATATTCTGCTAGTACTGCACACGTTTATTCTTTAAAAAGAGTATTCTTCTTAAATATGTACATAGTAATAGACATTGTCAGATAATACCATCGGAAATTTTTCTGTAGTGAAATAATCACATTCAAGACATTTTGGTTCACTGGCTACCAGGTTTAGATAGATTTTTCGTTTCAATTTATAAGCACTGGAACTTACGTAACTAAACCACATGGTTTAGCAATTGCCACAAGAATGCACATTAAACTAACACTGGCACATTTTAAGCTCCCATCTTATGAGAGCTTTAACTGTAACGACTTTTCGTATTGTAACGTAACTGACCCAGAAAGGCTCAGTCGTGAAATGGGGTAAAGTATTCCAGGGGTCGGGAGAAGGTAATTAGAATGGGGAAACCAAAGGCTCAGATTGAGAGCTGAGTTAACTTAAGTGGACTCAATACGAACGCTCGGTATCATCACAGCCCAGGCTCCAAGTAGGGTATGAGGAGGAGTATGGACAATAGTAATTTGGAAACAAAAGCGTTGGGAAATAGTCTAGCAAAAGAACTAAGGTACCGCTCGGATCGTTCTAGCGGGGAAAGACGAAGAGGCGCTTGGATTTCTCTAGCACAGGGCGAAACGTTCCGCTTGGATAGCTCTAGCGTGCAAGAAGTTAGAGGCGCTCGGATTTCTCTACCGCAGGACGAAAGGTTCCGCTTGGATTGCTCTAGCGGTCGAGGGGATAGAGGCTTTCGGATTTCTCTAGCGCAGGACGAAAGGTTCCGCTTGGATCGCTCTAGCGGGGAAAGACGTAGAGGCGCTTGGATTGCTCTAGCGCAGGGCGATTTTTTACCTGAGAGTTGCGAAGCGTTGTCGGTCTCGGATAGCTTCCTGTGGTGGTTTCCCAGGATCGAATTAGCGCTGTATCCGTGGTGAACTCCCAGGAACGAATGAGCTGCTCTACCTGGGGTGATCTCCCAGGAACGAATGAACGCTGTATCCGTGTTGAACTCCCAGGAACGAATGAGAGCTGTGCTGGTGATCGGCTCCCTTATATAGCAGCTAGGTTGGCGCATGCGCAGAACCCCCAATATTGTCAGTCTGCTCCTAGCTGCGTTGCCGGCAACATCTCTCCTGTTTGAAATGGCGACGCTGTTGTTTCTGAATACTCGACCGTATTCTTTATTGCAGGGATGGGGTCGTTAGGGGTCCGTCAGCATAGGGAAAAATGTGCTGACATGTGTTAAGCTGCAGGAAGTATGGGAGGTAGGAATTAGGTGGGCGTGTAGGAGTGTTTAGGACAGGGTAAGATTTATGGGGAAAGACGCGGAAGGCGATAAGGTAACGGGTAGTTTCATCGGTGGCGCAGAGTAGGGTCAAGTGACGGAGGAGCCGGACTGAACGTGGGGAAGTAGGACAGGGCTTATTGTAAAGTCGGAAAGCGAAGGAAAAGGGAATTGTAAGAGGAAGTGTGTATAGGACGACGCCGACTACCTGAAGGCGACGCCCAAAGCGGATTAGTAGGACACGAGGAAAGGAAATGTATAATGGTAAGCGTAAACATGGACAACCGCTAGGGTGCGGGCAAAGGTCAGGGTAAATGTGGTACGTGGAACTAGAACACGACGCAGGGGAAATTAGGACGACGCTGGTTGTTTACGTATAGGAGGGGAGTAGAGGAGATGTTTTAGGTGTAGCGGAAATAAGGATTGATTGGCGGAAAGAAAACGAAGGGTGTAGGGCTAGACGTAGGGCCGTGGGAGGAGACGCTAAGATAAGATAAATTAGGAACAACAGGACGTCGGTAATAGCGGAAGGTGGAAAATAAAAAGATCAAGGGCAATAAGGGAAACTGCACTCTGGTAAACAGGGTTTCTATTAGAAAGGGTGAGGATTAAGGACGGGGACGAATAAGGGTCGTTACATAACTTTTTTGTTATATATATATATATATATATATAGAAAGTTAAGGTCTGGGAATGTATTACATTAACATAAATAAATAAGTATAACACAATTATGATAATTACATTTATTTTAGTTATTATTAATAACTTTTGAAATGATAATAAGTGTTTTATTGGTATGGGCGTTATGCCCTGCATTGTAGATTAGTCCCAGCCACCGCAACATGAAGTAACAAAAGAGTGTCACGTTCAACACATGTTGAAATATACCACGTGCTCTACCCTCCTGAATATAATGCTGAGTGTGGCTGACCACTACTCCGTGACTAGGATTGAATACAATATAATCCAACTACACTGTTTAAATATTGAAATGCCGTTTAAAGGACTGTGTTACCAGAGAATACGTACTCATTTATAACTATTTTTCGATTCGTATCTGTTCTTACACAGTAAGATTAAAAATACAGTATATGATTTTAATTTATAAAAATAAATTATAATCACAAGTGACTATACGAACTTCTTAAAGCATGTTTGTATGGTAATTGAAGGTAAGTTAAATAGTAAAACTTACAAAAAAATTAGCAAAAAAATACATTTAACGATACTTCCAAAAACTAACGCGTCTAATGCTTATCACTAAAATAAGAGACTTATATTTCCTACTAATATTGTTTCTACATCTGTAATGTCATATATAGTTTATAACGCATCTGAATTAAATAAGAAGCTTCATTTAATTTAATCGATAGTATGTAATCCAAAACGCTAAGATCAATTAAAGTAAATTTTAACGAAGTTTACAGTAATACATTGACACTATACGAACCATCTTGTATTGTTAAAACCATTAAGAAATTCAAAGTATGGATTATAAAGATGCGATGCTACGTCCATTACCTTCTTTATAAACCGCTTGAAAAAAATATTTCAGCTCGAATAACAAAGAATTGAAAATATTCACTGGTAGAAAGAGAAAATACCATATTTTGTATAATTGCTCAAAAAGTTATTTTAAATAGCGTCCATGCGTAAAGTTATATTAGTTCATCTGTTTTGGCAATATAAAAACAGTTTTCTATATAAAAATAAATGTTTTCACAGTAGTGTATTGAATATATAACATCGAAATGCATTGATAGTTACTATGAACCACGAAGATTATGTAATAAATATATACATATATAACAAAAAGATTGGGCTGGCTATGTATTTTCAATTTTTTTTATGATCCTAAGCTAAAAATGAAGAAAATGAAATCTGGAAATGTACAGCCAGACCAACCTTTTTGTTACAACACCCTTTACGTAATAAATACACTTTATTAATATACTAGCTGTTACCCGCGGCTTCGCACACAATCTTTAGAAAGGTCCTTATATTACTTAGTAAAAGGAATTATGCGCGATTAGCCGCGGGTAACAGCTAGTTCGTCAATACATTCGTAGTATTTTATAACGAAAACTCTTGATTTTCAATAAAATACCAATTACAACCAGATACCCAGTTACCACGCGATTTCCTGCCGAGAAATTGGGACATAGGAGGCATATTTCTTTTGAACGTCCTTATTACCCTTCTGAGATAAATAGTCACTGAAAGATACACCAAGTTCATGAACTATTTAAGATTTAAATTTTAAAACAGTCTCAATATGCACTTGTGAAATAACTGGAATTTTTCTCTAATATTCTATGATTTTTGTATACAATCGAACTATATTAGCCCAGCGTGGACAAGAGTCAAAAGTCGAATTCATTTGCACACATACGATGTAATAAATGATGGCGCTCAATGTAATTTTGAAACGAAAATAGGCATATATTAGGTACATATTATTACAGTCTAATGATTATGAGCTCCAGATGTTAAACGAAATTGCGTATGGTTTTTATTTTAGGCTTTGCGCGTGTATCACTTCTGGATCGAATTATTTATACTCATATATCCGATGCCATTATTGAGCTTGCTTTGTTGTCTCGATCGAGAGAATATGTATGCACGGAGTTCTGAGAACAATACATCTGTAAAAAAAATAAAATAAAAAACTAAGTTAGGTTTTATAACATTCTTTATATTTGTAGCCAACGTAAGATAGTAATTTTGATATCTGCATTGCTCTTCTGATCAAGCACGTGCATAGTTTATATTACAAAAATATTGCAGTTAAAGGTGAATTTTTACGTAAGATTTTAATAGTATTATCTGGATAGTAAAGTCTATGCTTAACAGTGATTGCAGAAACAGTTGAAACAAAATTTGCTGATTCTCTTAAGCTTACTTTATGCTTTCAAACTATAAATGTAAAGAAATTTTAAATCGTAATTAAATTATATAAACATATTTGTTTGTCGCATTATATATGTTTACAAAGAACAGCTGATTAAATTTGAACAGGCTCTTTCACTTCATAACATATGTTTGCTGCAATGCATTTCTTACGGGTATTTCCGTAACGTTTAGAGACCTGTGGGGCGGAATCCTGAATCGGGAACGGGATAAAAAGTATCCTATGTCCTTTTCCCAGTCCTTAGCTACCTCCCTACCAATTTTCAGCCAAATCGGTTCAGCCGTTCTTGAGTTATAAATAGTGTAACTAACACGACTTTCTTTTATATATATATATATATATATATATATATATATATATATATATATAGATTTCTAAATTAATCGTATTATTTTCCAAAGCATTTAGTCCTGTTTTTATGAATGGACTCAACATTCTGTCTGTATGAAAAATGAGAATATAATAGATATTCAACAATGATTTTAAACCATTTTAAAAATTTTATTATTCGGATATTTTTAAAAGCTGAATAAAAGAGACTTGCGTCACTTTCAAAACGACAAATTTTAAGTAAGTCTTAAAAATAATTTACTGCGCTTTCAAAGTGCACACTAATTCTAACTATAAACTATCTTACTCTTTGCAATCAATAATTAACGCTAAAGTTAAAGGTACTTTGACAACAAAGACCCCTACAGTTAGAATTAAAATTTAATCTTGTCGAAAATCTGTTGCAAGAATCCCTATTTTGCAGAATTTGAAAAATGTGGACACAGCCTTCAACGATTTCAACTCTTATTGAACTCTCTAATACAAACTATTTTGAAAAGTCCTATAACAATGCCATTGCAGTGAAATAATGGTTCAAGCTTATAATACATTTACTATACAAATTATGAACAGCAAATTAGTCGCGGTTCAGTTACCGAACAGGGCAACTTTGCTAGTGGGTATTTTGCTGGTCTAGTTTGTGTGATATGGTTAGCAGTTTACAAGCTGTAACACCCTCGAACAATTACTGATGAAAGTGTTTAGTTCTTTTATTTCACTGCAATCGATTATGATTAATATAAAATGCAAATTTCGTACAAAAATAATAATTTCTTATACATGGAAATAAGAAATATATTTTTTAAAGTTCATTGAATACTACATATATTTTACACTGATAGAATTATTCGTTTGTTATAGTTATCATTCTTTATGCAAATGGTATGCGTTAAATTCTGGGCTTTTTATATTTAACACCAGATGTGTCACTTAAATATTAATAAATTCTGAGCACAATAACGTTGGCGTAAATGTTTACAGTTCAACATATGATTATATAATCATTGGATACACAATTTTATGCTCTTTATAAAAAAAATAACACATAAACTTTAACTTAATAAAACCTAATATTGATTCATCATATTTAATGACATCTTGTTTCCAGCGAATTAAAAATAATGATCGGTGAAATGCACGGATGGATGGAAAAAATAGCAGAAACATACGTTAGTTATATTAACAAATATATATATATATATATATATATATATATATATATATATATATCTTTCACGCTCTACATTGTATTCAGCTCAGCTTTTTCCTTTCTTTAATTTCAACACTATACAATTTAAATAACTTACAATTTACCATCTAAGTTTGCTAAAAATGTTTGTTTTATCAACCGATCGTTTTTGTGTTCATTTCTGCATATGTTCGATTTTACAGAGGTTTAGTAAACAAGAATGAGTATTTTTCTTTTTATTTATGAGAAAAAGTTTTATCTTTTTAAAGACAAATTAACACACGTTTCTGGCTGAAAAAAGTGAATGATTTTTGCTCTGGGAGTAATAAAACGGTTCTGTCAGTTTTAATTGTAATTAGTTAGTTTGTTAATATATTTTATGTTTTTAGATCCTAATAGGAATTTCTGGATATGGCTCCTTACTCCTCAGTTGTTATCAGTCCACCGACCAGCACAGATCTCTTATCAGTAGCGCGTGTGTGAACTCGTATACGCTGTGCTCAGTCCGTATTTTGTGTCTAGAAATTAATATATATTCTAATATATAATAATTCTACTACGTCAGTGCGAAATGTCAGGGAAGTATGGAAAGTTTAATTTGGACACTCCCACGAGTGAAATCATCGCAAAATATGTTGAGTGTTCTGTGGTATTTCATCCCACCTGCACGCGCTTCGGTACTGGTCAGGTAATCACGACACATAAAATTAAATCTTGGAAAATGTAAGAGTGACTCGGCGTCTGTTAAACGTAAAGTGTCTTAAAAACGAAACTAAGTTAAATTTATAGATTAAATTAAATAAATCAGTTAAGTATGTTTAAACTACGATTTGAAATAGCATATCTACTACGCTATTTTCTACTAATGCTATTGTAAAGGCCTATGAGATGAGAGGCGAAACGCAATATAGTCTATATACACAATTCCTCTGAATATCCATAAAGAATATTTTCTTACAAATAAAGAAATTCTCAGTCGCGCTAGTATCGTTGGAGTTAAACATAGAAGAGTATCCGATGGACTAAAAATAATTAAACTACTTTGTTCCAGGTAATATATTTATCCTAGTGTGATATATTTACATTACGTTGTAAAGCACCATCAGAAAACTATATTTCACGTGTGCACGCACCAAAAAGTTTCAAACAGTAGATGTTAAATTTACTTCTGAAATTTAATGGAATTTCTGAACATTATGTCGCGTTTTAGGCATGAGCTGAAATAGAGAAAACAGTAATAATGATTATTTTCTATTTGCTGTCTCTCGACAGATTCAAAAGAATGAAAGAATTTTTAAAAAATATACAGAGTACTTTGTGTTAACAATACAGTTTCCAGTAAAGTTTATGACATGTGACTCTGAATGGGAGGAGTTATTGCCAAAGTTATAACGCACTACTCGTTAAAGTGCCGCAAGCTCAGTTTCCAGAATGTCAGAACAGTTGTGGTTCTATTGAAACTGAAATTTACGATGACAGGTTCGTATAATGAACATGAAATCGCTTGTTGTTCTTTATTTTCATTATATTTACAAACTTTATAAAAGTTCTAGTTTTAAATATGAACTGTATTTTATGAAAATCACAAATAATTATAAGAATTGGCTGTATATGTTTTGGCAAGTAGTTAGTATAAGATACACTAAATTGGTTGCCTGTGCGTTATGAATGAAAAAATAATAAAAGATTTTAAATACAATATTAAATAGCATATAATAGTCAAGTATTAATTTTAAAGCTTTTTTAATAATAAAACAATATTAGCTATTAAGTAATTGTTTGTTTTAAGATTTTTACCATTAAGATACCATTATTGGTTCTAAATAATCTAATGATATTCTTATAGATTATTACTGGATTATAGATTATTATATTAATTTACTGCGCTTACGAAGAACAATCTAGAAATGTGTGATTTCAAAACAACTGCTATAAATTTACTAGAGGAAAACTCTGTTACAAAGTGCATGTGATTAGGGTAAGGTTTATCTGGTTGCTCTCTTTCCAAGTATAGGTACTCGATTCAGACTCTAAAACCCTGGCAGAGCTCATGTTTAGTGACCTGTAAAAAGTTTACACAAATACGTTTTATGTGAAGTTTTATATTCAGCTAAAGTCAAACAAATTACACATTTTTTTACTTCGATGCTTACATTTTTATGTGACTTTATTCATTTCTTTAACCCTAATTTTACCCATTTAAGTATTCAGAGGGAATATACTACATATGGATTAAAGTTTTTGAAAAAAAAAATACTTTTACATATTATGATAATTGGCGTAATTACATCAAGAATTTGCAGTTATCCTGAGCTTTGCTTACAATTTGCTATAAAAAAACAGGGACACAATAGGAATATTCTTAGTACTTTCTCAACACTACTGAGAGGAGTCATAGTTACTGCAGTTTATTCTAATGTCCTAATTTATGTTTAAAAAGCTGTTTGAAACCATAATTTCGAAGAGTGAAACAGTTTTTAAATAACCATAAAAATAGCTCAAAAGTTTTCCCAACATTCCATTATTCCATGATTTTGATTAGATAGCTGCAACGATTTGAACAATAACACAACACATTTAGGCTAGTGCAGAGTAACCCTAATGCCAAATTACTTACATTTTAAGAAATAAATAATGGGTTTGTATGTACTTTAGAAAGGAAAAGTAGGCATATTTTCGGTACATAGTATGTCAGAGTTTATGGTTAACAGCTTTAAAATGCAAAACGAAATTTGTATTGGCTCTTGTTTTAAGTTTTGCATCTATAAGAACATTCGTAGTTTTAATAAACTATACGATTATTCCGATGCCAATGTTGAGTTTGCCTTTAAAGTCTGCCAATATATATATATATAGGTTTGACTATTCTACTATTGTCATGAAGCGTATATTTACGATTAAATTAATGTTCCTCCAGTCTAAGATATTTCAGGAGCCACAGTTGACTATGCTTTTTTTCTTGATCAAGAGAATATGTACGGACGCAGGCCTGAGAAGCCTTCTTATGCCACAAAATCTATTAAGGTGGTTTTTATAGCAGTCTTTAAACATTTAATAAAAATTAAATTTATAGTTTTTCCTTAGTATCTGAATGACAGTATTGATCAAGCACTGCAATATATGCTAAAATATATAGTACATATGAACTACAATTATTAATTTTGTTATCCGTATAAAAACTCTGCTCTCACCAATGTTTGCAGAAAAGTTGGAATAAGAAATCTTATTAATATCAAGCTTAATCTATAGATCTATATATAGTGTATAATGTAAAAAATGTCTCTTTTAACACCTTCTCACATATTTATAAATAAATGCAAATATTTCATTAATATTTGGAGTTATAATTAATTATAAATATTTTCTTACTGAAATATTATTAAATATCTTAATTTTATAAAGTTTCTTAATGGGATTAAAATATATCTTTGTATCTTATGAAAACTTGAAATTTGCTAAAATCTGTGTTGTCTGTGACAGTAATGCGGAGTGTGCGTGCTGGTGAATACTTCATTAGAGTGACTATCTTGGCAGGGCTGTTCAAACACTGAGTGCAGCGGCCAAAGAGATCAAAACTCAGGAAAACAAGGATATAAAAGATTCTTCAATTAATAGGCTAAATTAAATTTTATGATGATGGTAAATGTTTTTTAATATTTTAGTTTAGCACTTGAAAGCAATGTAACAAATTTCTCGGACGAATAACACTTCATTAGTGGTTTATAGCAAACGATAAATTTTTATGAACGATAAAATAGCTTGTAATTATTTCCAATGTTCGTCCAAATAGATGACGGTATATCATTTACCTCGTTGGATGACTTTGATTTAACATCTATTTACTTGTATAACGATTTTTTTCTAGTTACAAAAATAACCCGATTAAAATGGCATGTTTTGATATTTTCAACCATTCAACAACATTTCAACCTTCAGTATGACAACCTTTCATGTCCATAAATTTATCGCCGCTTATGATCAACTTCTTTCGTACAAGATATTCATCTCTAGATTTAACTCTTCAAATTTAAAAATTGGCTGATGGTTCTAGGACAAATATTTAGAGGTCTACACAATATTCTTTTGATTGCATACCGTGAAAAAATACATAAACATAATACCCTTATATCTGAAGCGTTAACAGTATATCATATTTTAAAGAATTCATAATAATTACTTAACAAATAATTAACGATACCCTACATGATTATAACACATATTATATAAACAGTTAATAACTTTGATTTAGCCTAAGATGTGTAAAGGACAAGTTGAATACATAAACGTAAATACCATTATTTTCATTAATAACTGTAACAGTTTCTAAACCTACATACTAAAACATATATACGAGTCCTGCATTGGCACCTGAGTTACTAGTGCTATATTCATTTTATTTATATAAATGGTAACTGTTCAGGGAGACTATTATACATATTTGGGCCAAAATACGTAAAGCTGTGGATGTTGGTGGCCCTTCTTTTGAGTGTTTTCTTGTCGATACGACAGTTTGTGGCCAAGATACCGAAGCTATCAAAGAGAGAGGTATGTCACGACCTTGTATAAGACTGTCATTAGAGAAAAATTAACTTTCATTGTCAAAAGTCTCATTGATTAAGTAAATAATAATATTAAATATGGTTGAAAACTTTCTTCTTTAATACATTTTCTTATGAAAAATTAATTCAAAGTATGAGTTTTAACATTTACAACTTTGTACAGTAGCAACTTCTTAGAATTTCCATAGAAATTCAAATTATTACTAATTAGCAAAAGGAATTATAGATCCGTCCAAACAACCGAATCTGAAGAGCAGATATGCTAGAGGCTAAATGAATGAAGACAATGCTTTGTTTTGCAGATTTGTCAGAAACCAAGCATCATTTTGTCCAAGTCCTAACAGTAAGGAATACTTGCCGCAAGGTGTCAGATGTGTTTATTTTGATTTGTAGGTTGCATTGAATTTTTTTATTTATACATTAAAAGCAGTAGAAATATTACGAATACAATGAAAAAGAACCGAAAACGACTATATGATCTGTACGTAGGGATGTATTTTCCGAGTTTACATCGCTTTATATTTAATACAATATGGATGTACGCATTATATAACTAACCAGAGATTAAAATCTTTTTTAAAAACTGTATTCATTGCACCTAGAAAAAAGTTTTCGGTAACACCTTGATGATCGCTTAGCCAAGGTGTTATTACTAGATGTGCTGAAAAAATGTATTTGTATGTTTGTCCTTATGTGTATCTGTCCGCCAATATCTAAATAATTTTTCATGAAGCATAATTTTTAAATAATGAACACTGAGTTCTTTAATGTTGCATGTCAGACCATGGCTTTTAGGTGAGGATTACTGAATATTTTACTGGTATTATGGTTAACATATCTTCGAAAAAAATAGCTGAAGATATAAACTCATTAATAAACTGAGTATATTCATATGATATTTGAAATGATGAAAAAAGTTAACTTAATTAAATTAGAAACATAAAACCAATATTAATACTTTTATAAAAGTTTTGTGGTGTGTCTGAAGCAGGTAGCCTTGCTATCGAAAGGCCTCACAAAAAATAAAAGTATTAAATATTGGTTTTATGTTTTTAATGTAATTAAGTTAACAATAACCAATATAAGCTCCATCTACAACATGAAAACACGTTGTTTACACTTTAAAAAGATGTACAGTTCCAAGAAAAAAGTCAACCACAAGGTTTCATTTTAGCGGACTATCTTGTGGTAGTGCCCTTCCTTGATCTTCAAACCTTTTGTTATTTGAACTCTTTCTAGACTAGTTACCTTAGTAATTACCAAAGGTTCATTAAAGATCTATAATAAAAGACAAAATAGGTTCAGTTTGAAATGATACAGATATTTGAAGTTCAAGCTTCTATACGTCTAAAATATCGGTTCACAAACATAAATGTAAAATTTAATTTTATACAAATTAATATATTTACATTTTATTAATATTTACATAATAATATTAATTAATATAAAATTTGATTTTGTATTGATTATAAAATTTAATTAATTTACAAGACTTCTTCACCTTTATTCTATCAAGGTAAACTATGTTTCATTTTGAGAGGAGATATACACGTAATTCTATTCAATTTTCAGAGGCCTATTTACAATGAGCGGAAGGGATTTGAGGATCCAGTTGACAGGACGTCAAGTTATCTTATAACTGATTAAATGGCAAGAGAGTTTTTATTTTATTTTTAATCTCTAGATGTGGAGAAATTCAATACCAGTAACAAAAGTAAGTATTTTTACTATTGACGGAAATCTTAAATTTTGAAAACAAAAAGAAAAGAAATCATAGGCTATCAATTGATTTTTTAATTACATTAGCAATTAAAATTTCCACTTATTAAGGACCATAATGAATCATGATTTCCATGGTCACAGATGTTTAGTGTGTCTTTAAATGTGATTTATTGTTAATCAACGTATCGAATGAAAATTTTCCTCGAATCATAGTAATTACATCGAAAGTATATTTTTCCTTGCAAAGCGAATAGTAATGTTAAAATGTATGTTTAGCACTGTTAAAACGTGCTGAAAGAAGATTTGTAAAAGAAATATTATAAAGACTTGTTTTGAAATTTACCCTATATAGTTATAAGCTTGAATACATATTTCTGAGTAACCGCCAAGATTATATGAAGGCTAGAGCTCAAGATAATTGAATCCGGGGGATGGCGCAAGGACAACGATTACGTTTAATGGTTTATCGGCTTGTCACTTCATACAAAAACGTTTACACCTCGTTCATAACATCCCATCTACTAAGCTGCTAAATGTTTCTTTATATCGAGTTGTTTTGCGTATTAGAAACACACATTTGCATAATGAACATTATATCTGCTATTTGATTTTACATTAAAATTATGATTTATTTAATACGATAAACAATGGTTACCATAATATAGCAAACACAAAAACGTATTTTTTTGGTAGTAGGAAGTGGTTTATTAAGTTTTTGGGAGTGGGTTATTTAATAATAGATGAAAATGAAACAATTTGAGTTAAATTTATAACAACTTTCTTCAAGGTAAGAATATTTTTCAGGCAAACCAAATAATTAAATTTAAAACTTTAATAAGCTCAAGATAATAAGAAGTGATCGTTTCAAAAAGTGGTACAGTTTTTCTTCTAAAAGCGATATAAAAAGTTAAATATTTGATTACCACATTCAACATGGAAGGCCACAGTAACAATGCTTTGACGGTACTCCTATTACTTGACACACACCCGCTGCGAAGTCAAAGTTGTAATATTGCATAATAAAGCTAGAGTAGTATCGTTGATTGTATTTGTTACCTAAGTGTTAATTCATCGAAAGCTATAAATTCAGCACAGTAAACATGACTTCCACAGGTAGAATAACAGGCTCAGGTAGCTTAGGTTTTAAATATTTTAAAATTAAAATCAAAGTTACTTGGCCCAGCCCTTGCGCAGACCTAATAACTTACTAAAATAATATTTCGGAATTGAGGAAATCTTGATTGCATGAAAGATTTATCTCCTGTGTTACTATTACTATAAAAAGTAGTACTGGAGTCCTATTTATTTATTTATTTATACATTTCAACGGTATACCATTATAGGTGCAGTGTATAACAGTAGTATAACTAATAAAAAAACCACATTGAGTATTGAATAATAATCTGTTTCTTTGCATTCACGACCAATTATTAGATCTAGTTGAATACATCAATATTAAGAAGTTCCCTATCTTGTGTGTATAAAATCTTAAGGATGTATAATAGTTTTCCTTAATTACTTGATACTAACAAAAACATGTTCTTAATTTTCGACCAGTAAAAATATGTGACTATTTAAAAGTGACAATATTAAATTTTAAATATTTTATTTGAGATCTATTTGAAAGAGCCTTGTAATAATTATTCATAAATATACAGAAGTAATACATTAACAGTATCATACAATTTTATATTTAAGTCTTTTAATCATCAGTTAGCAGCTATTTCACTTTCAATTATTAAGAGTAAAGTAGTTATTGAGTATAAAGTTATTTATAATGATTTAAAGCAATATAATATCGTCGTCAGGATAAAATTATCCATTATATCAATTAATAAGAGAAGTAAAATAATTATATACGGTTTAGTTATTAATTACTTAGCTACAGAATTAATCCTGTTTTAGCTCACATATTTTGCAGATTATTTATATGGATTGTCGTAGATTAGGGGAATATCTCATACATGTTATGTGACACGTGGTATTGCGTACTCCTACCTTGTTAAAAATGAAAAATAAATTCATTTGTTGTAATTAAAATAATTATGAGTTTAGTTACATTACTGTTAAAAAAGTGTTTGTGATATAAAATGTATAAAGAAAAGATATTTTTAGAACCTTATGTGACCTAGCATAATATGAATTATAAGGAGATTCATACTAATTCGAACCCACGACAAAGGAATTCCCAGGAGGTTCTTGAAACGAATAGCAAACGAGTATGAAAATATGGATGTATTTTTACACTCAACTAGGGAGACCATACTCAGAGAGCCAATTTGCATTATGTATGGACACTATCTAGTTTATTTTAAATCAATAGAATAGGTTCCAATTAAAAATTCCACCATCGCACCAGCGCTTGAATTGGTTGGGATTGAAATGAAAACGTTGAGAAAGGGTTGATCGTTTCAAATTACGACTATTTACTTGTTATATACGTTGTCTAAGTTTGATAAAACTGACTATTTATCTGTCTGGCTGTTTTATTTCAATCTTATTAAAATGAAAAACGTTTCTTATTTGTTAGTTTTACCCTTTCAATAATCTATTCGAAGGAATTGGGAACGACTGGGATGCGTAGATAGAACGCACGAGAGCGAAAAATATGGAATTGTCACACAACAGTTTACAGTTTATCCCATGGGTTTGATTCATATAGCAGATATACACGGCACAATCTCATTTATTAGGCTTGTGACTAACGTTAAAGTTTCCGCTCCACGACACTTCAAAATATTAATAATGTTATTGTGTAAGTAGTGTTTCGAAGATGTGTGAAATGAATAACATAGATGTAGATTACATAAATTTAAACGGATTCCAATATATGAAGTAGATGTGTCGTATAAAGTAATGTATGTTCTGAGAACATTTATGTTTTATTTAAAGTCACTAATTATTGAAAAATGTTTCACCTGTAAAAAACTATTTTTGTTTATTTGCCGTTTAAAATTGTTAAAAACATTTAACAACTACGCATACTGTTATAAAACAAATACATAAATCATAGGGTTGTGTTTCTGCTCGAAAGAGATTCTAATTTCGTATATTATTGGAAATAATAATCCAGAGAAAGAAAAACCTCCATCTACTAGGAATCCGTACTACTACTGGAGAACAATCAGCTGTAATATAAAGGTAAAACTTTGAACTGCTACTGACAACTTTGTTTCAGCTGCGTATTTTCCACGTTTATATTTTAATGAAATTATAACTAGTTTGTCACAGTTATGATAATTATATTTGTGCTACTCGATATAGGGTTTTGGTTTATTATTATTTGGACAAGAGAAGCAGGCTGCGCTCCTCAATTACATACGAAATTCAATTAATAATTTATGAGGGAAGGCGATATAGTACAACGAGCTTAAATAAGCTACGCTACACACGCAAGGCACGCTTTAGAGACTCAGAATGAAATGAATGGGAAGAAACGCTCCCGGAGCGACGCCATCCCTGTTTCCTATTCCAATCAATCTCAGACAAGAAGCGATCAGTTTATCATGCGGTAATCATTTCACTGTATGCGTACAGCTAATGAGAATCTCTAGATATAAAATTCAAAGCCCTCTAGAAAATTGAAACTTGACATGCATATAACTTAAATATAAAAATAAAGAATTTTTAGACGTATCTAATATCTATAGAGGTTTGCAATAGGTTACAAATCTAGAGAAACTTTATTTTTTAGTTCTCAACTTTTTTATACCGTATTATGATGAAATTTAAAATAATTGTGCCTCATGACACAGAATATCATAAGCATTTTTATAAGGAACAACTGCCCATGGGGTTATAATGTTGTTGCCACCCTTCGAAGAACTTATGTTTTTCAAATTATCAATGTCCTAGAAAGATGAAATTTCAAACAAATGACTTATATTGTCACGAGACAAAATAAAAGATATTTCATGAAGATCAAACATCCATAGGGGGTATGGTTAATGCCCCCTAGTAGAACTTAATATTTTCAATGTCCTACGAACATAACTTTTGACACACGTGTCTCTTCACTCATACAAAATTCAAAATAATTGTTATATAGATTAACCACCCATGGGGAATTAAATGGGGTTGAAACCCCTGTAAATCCTCAATTTTTATTTTCAATTTCGCGTTGGTCAAGAACAGTGATAATATTTTAAATACACGTGCATTCTCTCAACAGACAATCGAACGATTTTTCTTTTACGCCAATCATAGATAGAGGTTTATATATGATTCCTTATCTCTAAAAAAATCTATATTTTTGTTTTTATAAATTTTTTGTACTTCCTACTAGTCTAGGAAAAATCAATTTCACACAAGTCCTCTCAATATGACGTCTGACACAAAAAATAATTTAGATCGGAAGTAGGTTATAATAGTCTTTTCTTAACAACAGATTTTCCTATCTCATGCATATATACCTGTATGTTTTCTCATACAGGGTAACAATGCAAACTCTACTATAGCATAAAAAATATCTTACACCAGAAATAATTTTAAACGGCCATAGATAGATGTTTTGGCTGAAGTCAATTGTTTAGCCCCACGTGTATTAATTTCTGGATAGTAACAGTGCAAATGGTACTAGGTCACTAGGACTAACTCAGACTGAGTATGTATATATACTTTCCGATCGTGACAATAAGGCAAATTCTACTATGGCGTGTGAAATGTAATTGATTTGATCCAGAAGTGCTACTTCACGCAATAAAATTGAAATAAGATCCAGTGGTACTTTTGTTTTACTTTTGACTCTCTTAACAATGAATTTAAAAATGATATTAATCTGTAAGTTATCTTATTCTAATTCAAATAAATATATTAACATTGCAGTTAATTTCACTAACATTTATACAGAATTCCTCCTCTTGCCAAAAATATTGTTATTGTTGCTAAACTTGCTGACCTGTTTGTTTAAATACCATGGAATGCTGCAGAGAAAACTATGCAATTCACAATTGATAAACTGTTTAAAACAGAGAATTTATGTGTCTATCTCGTATCTTTGATTGAATAGAAAATCACATGTGGGCAACTTTTAGTTATATATAAACCATCATAATTAAAGAAATATTATTTTTTAATAAATGATTGTGTATGTTATAAAGGTGTAATTTGATCAATACACTCAACACAATATATATATATATATATATATATACAAAAAAATATATATTTTTTATACAAAGATTATTATTTTATATATATATATATATATATATATATATATATATATATATATATATATATATATATATATATATAATAATCCTTGTATACAACAATTCCAAAACACATCCGCATGAAAGGCTTCACGTTACTTACGATGTGTTAATACGACATATATTATAATGTCATATGGTTGTATCTAGTTCAGTTTGCTTTATAATTAATTTTGTCTGGCGTTTTCTTGTTCATAGTTACCAAACGTAATAAGTTTTACTAGCGCTCAGCCAAATTTCCTGTAATGTGATGAACCACATAGAAATGAAATAGTAAAAATCTTTCCATGTATAGAAATGAAGCTTCTTGCAAAATGTTAAGTCTGTAGGTTAACTCGTCTTCGAGACATCGTGCGGACAGTTATATAGATAGAAACATAGACGAACAGACATAAATGAAAATGTTTCAGCCACTAGAGTGATAGGCTTTGCTAACGCTCAGCCAATAATGGTCTAAAATATTATAATACCACAGACCTTCATATATTATATTACCTTTAGTCTGTAATATTTCCAAGGCAAAGATGAAATTTAAAATCATATAGTGTTACAATAGCTACTGCTTTATATTTCTTTGGTCTATAGCTTTTATTGAGTTTTTAAGTTATTTGTATAACGGTATATGATTAGTTACATTTCTTATATCGCGACCAATTAAATCCACTAAATTCAATTAAACAATGCCTAAAACCATTTTTTAGATTAGACCTTGCGGAAATTTGAACGGCCGATATCTTGAATACTTAAGGGACGTAGATATATATGTATAAACGCTGCTTGATATTAAAAAATGTTTTAAATCTTGTCATATTAAAACTGTGATATAATGTACATGAGTATACATACCAAAATTATACCTTCTTTAGTTTCTAATTGACTAAAGATAATCATGGCAGGAGAGCAGTACTTATAGATTACTTGAATAATTAGCCAAACTTTACTATAGAGAAAGTTGCAAAGTGGAGGCGATCGTCATAGTTTAAAATATTAAAGAGGTATATTACTGAAATTTTCTTGTTATTTAGTGTATGCACTGAATATAATATATATACAATAAGAATAAATAAATCTCATTCCTTATCAAACCACATAACAATAAATATAATTTGGTATTATTTTTTATTTATACAAAATATTTATTGAGTTACGTCCATATTAGCTTTATAAAATTACTCATTTGTTTAGAAATGGAAAACCTATAGTACATATCTTCATGTGATATATAGTTTTAAGGGCAATTTATTTATTTATTTCCTTCCAACGGTCAAAAACCAATTTACATTTATTAACTTATAATAGATGATTAAAACATACTTAAACAAAAGGGCCAAACCAAACATGCAACTGGACTCTAAATCAGATCTAGGCATAATTAACGTATAAATAATGTAATAATAAAGTATAAATTATATTAAAAAATTAGTGAAAGTATATAATAAATTAGTGATAATATTAACTTAATACACTACTGTAAGGTGTGATACAATATGGAGAAACAAACAGACAAATAATAACAATGCAAATAAACTATACAATTATCAACAACAATAAAAGATAAACTTTAAATGAATAACAAGAGTAAAAAAATATTAACATTAATGACTGATAGTGGTAAATAAAAAAACTGAAAAAAATACAAAATATTTAACTTAAATGCATATATAACTTAAATGCATGCACATTACTGTCTAAGACGTGACATATGAATAAATAAAGAGATAAATAATAACAGTGCAAATAAACTATATAAAGTAAACAACAATGGGGAAAATACTTTAAGTAAATAACAAGAGTAAAATATATATAGGTAACAACAGAGAAACAAACTATAAAAACAACAAATGCAAGCAATAAAATGTAAATATATAAACCAAGAGGCACAGTCGTAATTATAAATGTGTAACAAAAAACAACCAGAAACAATAACAGAGCAACACAACAAGAATAATGGGGGGAAAGTTATCAGACGATATGCAAGTCATGACAGGCTAGTCTCAACTCTCTCTTGAAGGCATATCACAGCTCATACCAAAGAAGTCCAGATGTCTGGGAAGGTTGTTTGCCAGGCGTTGAAGACGTCGAAAAGCACTGTGGAACATGTACTGTGTGGTGTAGTGCCGCCTTGCAAACAGCTGGGGGTGACGAAGAAGACGTGATGCCCGGAAGTCCAGCAATTCGAGCAGATCAGGTGCATCAATGACAGAGCAGATCAACTTCTTCAAGAAAAGCAGATCATGAACTATACGTCTTGAATGGAGAGGTTCCAAGTTAAACTGAACTCGAAGGTCATCAATCGGCACATTACGGCACTCAAAGCCCAGCCGCAGCCCAATCAAACGAATGAAGCGGTTCTGTATGTTCTCAAGCCTATCAATGTGACCAACAAGGTAAGGGTTCCAGACAGTAGAAGAATATTCAAGTATGGGTCGAACAAGGTGGACGTAGAGGATGTTCAGAGCTCGGACAGAAAAATTATCACGACTGGTCCTAATAACAAAATAGAGTGCTGCATTAGCCTTTTTGGAAATGTGATTGATATGCTCATGACAACTTAGGTCGGAAGCAAGTATGACACCCAGATCCTTTATTTTAGAACAACGTGCCAGGGGTTGATTATTATTAAGGTAATAATGATAAAGAATAGGAGTATCCGACCTAGAGAATGTCACAATAGAGCACTTGGAAATGTTCAGAAGCATATCATTAACGTCGCACCAGTCTGCAAGCAAATCAATACTCTCCTGTAGGGACACACAATCCTCCACAGATGAAATTTCTTTGAAAACTTTAGCGTCATCAGCAAAAAGTAGAACATTTGAACCCACACATTGAACCAGATCATTAATGAAGATTGTGAACAACACTGGCCCCAGTAGGGAACCCTGAGGTACACCAGAAACAGCTGGGAAAGGTTGGGATAGTGAGCCCGCCACTCGCACCTGAAGAAAACGGTCCCGTAGATAACATCCCAGCCAACTCAAGAGCGCCCCACCGACACCAACAGCTCTGAGCTTAGCAACAAGGTGGATGTGACTAACTCGATCAAATGCTTTCGAGAAATCTGTGTAGATGGCATCAACTTGGTGTGAGTTAGAAAACGCTTTGAGGATACTATTTTGAAAAGATAAGAGGTTTGAAGTGGTCGAACGCCCTTTGACAAAACCATGTTGTTCAATGTTGATAACATTCTTGAGGCTGAACATCAATCTTCGAAGGACGAGCGATTCAAAGACCTTAGCCAAGGTTGACTGGATAATTATAGGGCGATAGTTCTTAATATCAGAAGGAGATCCAGACTTTAAAATAGGTGTTATATATCCAATCTTTAAATTAGTAGGAAAGATGCCAGCAGCCATAAGAGCGTTGAAATAAACTGTGATATGAGGCGATATTACACCGCAGCAATGCCTCAGGATCATAGGAGAGATATCATCGGGGCCAGCACCCTTGTTTGTGTCGAGCGACATCAACTCAGCCTCCACTTCTTCACAGGTGAATTGACATGAAAATATAGAAGTTGTTGCTTCAAGGTTGTATACTGGTGGATTTTGTGACGAGGACCTGTAGACCGAGGAAAAGAACTTGGCGAACAAATCACAGATACCCTGCGGGTTGTCCGCAAATTCATCATCAAGCTGCATTTTAGAGGGAAGAGACGGTACCCTCTTAGAAGATTTTATATGATTCCAGAAGGCACGAATGTTTCCCTGAATAGACGAGTCAACAGTGCGGGTGTATGTCGAGTAGCATTCTCTCGCCAGTCTTTTGCAGGTAGCACGAGCACCACAGAACTGAAGATAAGTCCGATCATCAAGACTCTGTTTGAAGCGCCTATGTAAAGTCTTATTTTTGATTATCATCTGTTTGAGATCGGGAGAAAACCAAACAGGGAAGCGCTTGATTCCCATATATTTGGGTGGGCTTGCTTTTCTAATAGTGCAACTTAACTGTGAGCAAAATTCAAAAAACCTATGGTCAACAGAGTCTGTAACATCAAGTAGAGGGTAATTTAGGCGTTCAAACACGAAGTTAAGGTCACATTTTCTTATATTGGGAGTAAAGACACCATAATTCAGTTCTTCTTTGGGGCGCACGAAGATTTCCATTTCCAAAGCAGGATGATGGCATTCGGCTGCAAGGAGCGGGTCAGAGGCATTTAGGACGCGTAAGGCTTCAGAAGAGAAGACCAAATCGAGAAGAACACCTCGCTCATTTCTGATGTAGTTATATTGGTTGAGATTTAGGAAGGACATAACATCGTATACAGTCTGTGCAGATAGATCCAAGAGGCAAGAAGAGGGATTAGACCAATCAACATTTGGTAGGTTGAAGTCCCCCACCACCAACCTGATATTAAAGATAGGATTGGCAACAAAGAGTTCCTCAAGTAGGGAGGAGAATTCAATGTACTGAGATGAGTTCAGGTTGGGGGGTAGATACACACCGCCCAGGAAGAAAAAGGAGTTATTGAGCTTAATGGTTGTGAAGACACACTCAATACAGCCACTGGACGGGTGGAGCTCCCAAGAATCGAGATCCTTTCTGATTGCCACCAAGACGCCCCCACCACCAGTTTTGAGACTCGATAAAGATGATCTATCGCAACTGTATACAGTATAGTTGTCAAATCCAAGTTCAGAATTACTGACATCGGGTGTGAGATTGGTTTTCAACTAAAACAACAATATCGTAGATCGAATGGCTTAGAGATTGGCGAAGTAGTGAAAACTTTGTTCTTAGACCATTAACATTTTGGAAAAGCATGCAGAGTTGGTCTTGATCGTTGGAAATTAGGCGTTTTTTGGATCAGATTTAACAATTGTAGGTATGCCATTGACATATCTGATTGTAATATCGGCCTCACCACTACTCTGCCTGATTTTAAGCTGATCCCTTAGGGCATTTAAATGTTTAGTTTCATTGGGTGTTCGATCTCTGGATACTTTTACATCTTGAAGGATACCATCAACAGTTATAAGGCGCTCACTTGAAAAGTTACGAAGTATTTCCAAGGCGTCACTCTGGCTTTTCAGCATGGCTTTCAGCGGCCGGGCCTTGTTGGAAGCAGCCTTTCCAAGACGAACGGTAGGGAATTTGTAGGAGATAAGTCCGGGGCAAGTAGCTTCAAAAAGCTTAGCGGTAAGTCTTTCATCATGGGTTTTTTTAGCCTCAGCATCTCTGCTGCTAGATTCCGTCAAGTTATAGACCATAACATTGCAAGCTCGCCTGGAACGATCATTCATCTCAGAAATGATGTCCTCGGGTTTTAAAACCTGCAATTATGGTTTGCAATTATGGCAAATTATGGCAATTATTTTCACATTAGAAATGTACTAGTTTTTTCTTTTTCTAAGTTTGTACAAAATTATATTTCATACGAATCCAATGTTGATATAGTTTTGTATGTTAGTTTGCAAAAATAAACTTTTTAAAACAATCTTCAGTAGATTGTTCTGTAAATTGGCGCTCAAATTGTTAGATATTCATATGTTTATATTTAAAAATTTTGAGATTCGAACCTCAGTCTTTCACTGCTGACATAGCCAATGGCGCAGTGTAGTGGGTACGGCGGTTATCGCAAGATAACCAGATCAAGCAACGCCGAGCGTGGCTGCTGCTTGGACAGGTGACCGCTGAGCGATCCTGTCCTTGCAAGCGGCCCGCCTGCCCGGCCATTGGTGGTGGTTCGGAAGTCACCTTTAAGCCGTTGGTCCCCAGGTTGTGTTAGAGAGGGCTTCTTAGCCCTAACTTCGCCTGGTAAAATAAGACATTCTTTACTTTACTTTACTTTACCTTGTTCTTTAAAATTTATGAAATTATTTTATATTTTGAAAAGGACCATAAAACATAAATTAATATAAAAAACAAAAATAAACATAATTACAACTAATATTCCAGCTATTTATACAATAAAATTCATTTCAAATTGTATTGTTATATGCAACGGTAGAAAACTGAAATTCATTATTCCTACCTAAATATACTTACTTTTAATTCAAAGTGTTATATCGGAACGCAATATGATTTAACTTGAAGTTAAACCAACTAAATAAATTAATTAGATTTACTATGCCAATTAGTTCATTGGCTGGAAAAAAGTAGTGGGCTGATTGGTCAATGTGGCAAGAGGAGAGGTTTGATCAGAGGACCACAAAAAACATAGCCTATCCACCGCAGTGTGATTCATTACCACCAGATAACGCTGCCAGCCAAGGATTGGATGTGCTCTCAGTTCAATAAATCGTATTGGGGTGAATGTTACCTGACCTTTCTCTGTTTAATGTCGTAGTTTGCTTCCATCTTGTGCTAGATATGACAATTCAGTTTTTTAATGTGATATTCCATAAGAAACCAATCAATTAATGTGATCGCAAATAACTAAAAAGAGAAATATTTTAAGCAGCACAATATTATAGTTCTAGTTGATGTAAAGTAGCTAAAGTAAGGAAAGAGGATATGAATACTATGTCATAATTAATATAAAACAGTTTAGAATTGAGTACACCACATAATTATTAATTATTTTTCCATTTAAAACAACTTGGTTAGTTTATATTTTCATATGTTCATTAATTTAAACTAAAAATATGTAAATCTCTCTTAGTTTTTACCATATTATTGTTCATAAATAAAATATTATAAGTATAAACTCAAAACACATTATTTGTTACTATGACCATATACGTTTATTCAATGTTTACGTTTATTCGATATAGAGATTTAATGCTAAAAGTATATAAAAAAGAAATTATTCGAATGATCCACCAGACTCAACATATTATATTCAATGTACTATTTATTCTATGTATAAAAGTTTCTTGTAAAGTTTTGCATTAATATGAATCGATATTCATCCAACAGTCACTGAAATGATAGTTATAAGAGTTGAATCAAGGTACGTCTTTTTAAATCACTCTCTACATAATATCTGCAGATTCTAAAGTTCTGATGCACTTTCTACTCGCATTGTATACATTGTTTTGGGCATTGTTATTGCCCTTTTAGAGGGCAATAACAATTGAAATAACCTCATAATTGTTTTAATTTGAACCTCATAATTACATTCCAATAACAATTGCCCTTTTCACCTGGTATGCAGATCAACGTGTAAGAAAAATAGAAGAGAATATCTTTAATTATGATCCTATGTTCCGAAAAATAGGCAAACTAAATTATTGTTTTCCCCAAACTAATTTGCGTACAAATCACTAAAGAAATGAACTTCTAAAATATAAGGCTAGATGGTATTAGACGATAGGAACTTAAAAATATTGAATCTTCCAGAAACTGGGAACTGCTACAGGCCAGTAGGTGCCGAAGACCGGGAGGTTGGGAGCTTCCAGAGTATACGTCCTGCCAGGGGTCAGAGACCGGAAGTGCCTAGTGGTTGGAATCTTCAGCAGTCCCGGAGATACCAACAACTAGATACTCCCAGACGGTTTATGATATGAGATACCGATAGCTTCTACAATCAGTGAGTTGCCATATGCCTGAAACTGCTAGGAGCAAACTGATACGGGGTTCTCCAAAACACTGCGAACTCTCAGAGGTAACAATATCATGGATTCTGTGACCTCTACGGAGCTCGGAGCTGTCAACGACTGACAGATACCAGTGACCAAAAGCGCCTAGAAGTCGGGCCTTATCACAGGCCAGAAGCGGTGAAACTCCAGAAGCTTCCAGAGGGTGTAAGGTACAAGATACCAGTAGCATCCAAATACCACGAGCTGCCAAACATCGCGTCTTCTTAGATCACAGGAGCTGCAGTATCCCGAATGTTTCCATAGGCCGGTAATTGTCAGAGACCGGGAGACCCCAAACACCTGAGGTTGGAGTATTTCAGAGTTAGTGAAGTAGTTTAGATTATCAGTTAGCAGGTAATGTTATTAGAGTTTAAAAAAAATATAATGAATCAGTTTCTTGCATTTATATATTTACTGGTATTTATTGGTATTATATATTGTATATTTGTTAAGTATCAAATAGATTGTTTTAGTCGCAGGTTAAAACATACGATCTTTTCTACGAATATGTATAGTAACTATAGTAAAATAAAATAAAATTGACATATCAAGGTCAAGATTTATAAATATTATGCAACAAAACACTTGGGGCCCGTCCCAGGATAGTTATATAAAAAGATTTATATAAAAGTATTTTTTATTCACGATAAAAATTACGAATACATTTTAGAACCGCTTAAAATATAAACATATAAAAAAGTTTCTAACTTAGCTGCACGATGTATAGTCTGAATATCTTATTTCATTTGTATGTCATGATGCAAAGAACCAAATGCTATGCTCGGGGAGAAAGATATAACATTTGAATCGGTTCGCTTATGGACCTCTGCTGAAACAGAATTTTAGATCAAACACTCTTAGAAGGATAGTTTAAACGTGATATATTTAGAGTAAAATGTAAATGATCATAATATTACTGTCCTTTTAAGATTCAATAACAAGGTTTAGAGTACAGCAATGTAAAGAGTTTTCATTATGGTGTTTATCCTTTTGTATTAAAACTTAAAAGCTTCCATTAACAAACGACATATTAAAATTGAGATCGAAATGAATTAAAATATATAATTTGACATTGAATGCTAATAGTTAGAATATTAACATACCCTTGGAATAAAATAAAAATAAAATTAAAAAATCATCGAAATAATAATGTAACAAGCTGCCAAAGCTGGTGTGCCAGTACGAATTAAAAGTATGCATTCACTTTTGCTTTCAAATAAGAGGCTGGAAAGAGAGAGTAGGTTAAAAGGTCTCGTTATTTCATAGCCATTTCACTCAAATGGTCAAAAGTTTTTTGATCCTGTATGTTTTCCCCATTAACAAATCAAATCGAAAACAATGATAAGAGACTAAGAATAAATTTTCAAATCCTGGTTTTATATGCTATTAATTATATTAAAAAACCGTGATATATTATGTTGCTATTAAAGCAACGAAGAAAACTGTTGAGTTTATAAAACCGTTATTAATTTACTTTGGTTACTGGGTTTTTTTCCCTATTTTAATATTATTAAATAAATAACTTAAATTATTAGAAAAGTATACATTATTTGTTTCAAACATTAAACAAGAATAATCATATTGTTAAGTGGAAGTTGAACAATAATATGACTAGGCATCTTCTGTTGAACAACAAAACAGCTTATTGTAGTATTTACTTATACTTAGACTGTTGTATGTTGTGAAAAAACTTTAATATCACTGATATGATAGTTTATCAGGTAAGATAGTATTGAATTAGTGAACCTATTACGTAGCAGTTGGGGGCAAAATGATTACTTGGTCGTTCAATCTCGAGACTGCTCTCTGGAGAATTTTCAATATTGGATATTGGCTTGTTGGGCAGAACGAACAGATTGGAATGTTTCCAAGAAGAGAAAAAATACGATTTAGAAATATATTTTTAAAAGAGTATTTAATTTATGGTATATGAGATAAATTTATTTATTTGTAAAAAAGCAAAGATGTTTATACTACATAAAATAAAATTTTATATATTACATAAAATGATTTAAACTAAATTTGGCATAATACTATTTAATGTATTTATTTGTTTCTAATATACGTCCGTATACATAATATTAACCCCAACACGCTTGAATATAATGAATGAAATAAATATCACCTCAGTGACAGCTTTATGCAATAAATATTCCGCTGTATAGTGTATGTGCACAGTGTATCTTGTTGAGCATTCAGTGATGAACATAATATTTTGGTCTTACTTTTACTGAATTAAATGTTTCATTATTACATTTATTATTGGTTTCAATTTAAATTTGGTATATTATTTACATATATTACGAGTTGTAGGGAAAATAATTATTACAACAGTTTAAAAGGTCTCCTTGAAGTTTAACAAGACAACGTAGGTGGAAAATTCATATAATAAATTCTTATAATTAAAAAATTATATATTTTATAATTATATAAAATATATTGTTTTATCAAGGTAAAGAAAATCCTGACAGCCAAACTACAAAGATAAATGTTGCAGTTCTTTATATAGTTCACTATCAACCACTATATATTAAACTACTACACAGTATAGTATACTCGTTCTGGCTTCGGTCACAAGTTTGTGGTGATATTTCTCTATTTTTATATTTCTCTCCGTATTCAAGATACGTTTTGAATTAGTTTAAACTCGAGGGTTAAAATTTGGGGTGAACCTTCACCTATAATACCTGTGTATATAACATTTCAATAGTGAACGTCGATCCATTTGGAGGTACTCTTTGGGCCAGAATATTGTCTGAACAACGCAAAGCTTACCATGTGACCCAAAGTCTGGCGTGTATTTTTCCTTGTTTAATAATAACAGTTCGATAAGTAAAATAAATATTTGCATAATTGTGTGTAGTATACTTTAGTATTTAAAAATAATAATAATAGCTATTTCCAATATATATTTTTTTAAATAACATTAAAAACCAAAAGTTTAGATTTTGTCTGTGGTTAAATAGGGTTTAAATTTATAAACAAATCATATTTTTTGTACAATTGTTCAAAAATTACTAATTTCTTATAAAATATACAACTTTAAGGAAAATGCTATTGTAAATGTAGTTATGAAAGCGGAATACGTATAAAAACTATTTAGTGAAACATATAAATGGTGGCCAGGTATAAAAAAACGTAGTAGACTTTAGTCCAAATGGATAGATTTTCTCATTCCTTTGGATTACCATGGAATTGCCGGAGTAGATCTATAACATTGGTTAAATTCCTCCATTGTACCCTCAATGTAAGAGCTCTACTTGTTGTATATGTATATGTTTCAATCAAGGTAAAAGCTGAAACATTTTGTACTATGCCGATTATAGAAGAGACTAGGAAGTTGTTGCGCTGACTAATATGGGTTAATAGAGCATTAATCACAATGCAGGTTAATTCTACAAACATTGTGTACTATGCTGATTACAAACGGGACTAGGTTTTTTGTGCGCTCGACTTACCTGGGTTAATAGAGCATTAATCACAATGCAGATTAATTCTACAAACATTGTGTACTATGCTGATTACAAACGGGGCTAGGATATTTGTGCGCTCAACTTACCTGGGTTAATAGAGCATTAATCACAATGCAGGTTAATTATACAAACATTGTGTACTATGCTGATTACAAACGGGGCTAGGATATTTGTGCGCTCGACTTACCTGGGTTAATAGAGCATTGATCACAATGCAGGTTAATTCTACAAACATTGTGTACTATGCTGATTACAAACGGGACTAGGATATTTGTGCGCTCGACTTACCTGGATTAATAGAGCATTGATCACAATGTAGGTTAATTCTACATACATTGTGTACTATGCTGATTACAAACGGGGATAGGATATTTGTGCGCTCGACTTACCTGGGTTTATAGATCTAATGAGTAATTAACTTAACTGGGTCGGATCTATTTTATAGTCACGTATTAAGAATTAATTTTATTCGAATGAAATAAAAGGGCACTACTCTAAATAAAGAAACTGAAAATGTTTCTGTATTCTTACGAAGATATTTTTAAATCAGGTATTGGTAAAATTGAAAATACCCAACAGTCAGTAAGACTCTCTGTTTGGCAAGGTACTACAGGTAAATAACTAACCTAATACATAATTACAAACTCGGTTAAAATAAACAAATCATACCAAAGCGTTGTGGCACGCCTAGGTCAGGAATCAAAACCACCATGTTCTGTGTCAACTTCATGAAGAACAGATCAGGTTGCACATCTCGAAACGTAGTGTTACTGATTTTTGTTTCACTGAACGATGAAAAATGTCCGGAAAATCCTGTTTCCTTCATAATCCTTCCATCGTCAAAAATAAACTTAAAAAAAAGAAGGTACTACAGCTATCTAGTAAAAAACTATACAGAAAATGAATGCCGGAATTCCAGGAGTCGGTATTTTTATGATGAAATAGTTACAGTTTGCAAAAGTTGAAGAACAATTTACGATCTTAAAGGAAATAAAATTAGGCAGAATCCTTAATTTAAATTGTAAAAGGGAGTAAAATATATGCTCATTTGACTCAACTGTAGTCACTGGTTTTCGAGCAAATAAATGAACATAGGATATTGTGGACATATTATGATGGGACCTATGTTGGGATTAATATATTATATTATTGGTTTCAAGGTAATGTACAGTAGTTCAGTAACCTACAGTATATTTAACGTTATAGAGGAATGAAACCATTTTCTCAAATGTGTTTTAAAACTTTGAGTAATCAATGTTGGCCTCAATTTATCAAGGATACAGTTTTAATGCCTTAGGCTGAGGGTAGCTTTACTAATAAAAAATGAGTTGGGATATGTAAAATTATGCAGACAATGAGGAAAAAACACAACCTTAAACGGCGCATAGGAGGCTCAAGAGAAATAAAGTTATTTATTTCTCATCAGACAGCAGGCAAGTAAGTAGGCCAGTGGTGGGTTTCAACCCTTGTGATGCAAAATAAAAATTACATGGGTGTCAAAATTTCCCATGGGACACTTAAACTGGGAAACATGAAAACTAAATTGATGTGGGGTTCTGAGGACCCCAGTGTGCTCTTTGACGGTTAAAAATGTTGTATCATAAATTTGTTGCATGTTTGCTTGTTTTGTAATTCTTCGTGTTTTACATGGATTTAATTGCAATCTTTCTATCTTAATCGAGTTATTTATCGAATATCCGGGTGATGTTTTGCATTTTTTCATTCATGGCTCCCATTAATCAAAGTACCATAATCCTAAAATGTGATGTTAGGTAATAAAAAATTGGTCGTAACATGTGTTTTGTATAAAAAAAACTATTATCTCAAGAACTATTAAGGATTAATACGTCAAACTCTAGACATATTTAACTATAAAAAAAGAGGCACATTTAACAGATAACCCAGTATTTTATACCAAATTTACCAGAAATTAACTGTTTTACGATTTTCATTATAATACAAAAGGCAATTTTTCAAAATGTATGCTTGCCCAAACTTGGAGAAACAAATATATCAAAACGTGTAATGGTTCTCAACTAAAAAATTAACGTTTGATGCAGCCGGCTTTCGCAGCCATACCTTTAAAGTGGTCGTGCTCGATATCATAAAAACAATGATACAAAACGACTAAACAGGTTAACGTATTGGCTCATACAGGGTGGCAGTATATGATAATGTTTCTTCTCACGTTGGTGTCCATCTCAATTTATAAATTTCCTTAATTATCACCAAATATATAATTATAAACTGCAATAAAATAAGTTGATACTATTATTATACTCTTATGATATGTACACAGTAACCGTATAATATCAGTAACAACACAATTTAATCGTTAATTAAATGATTAGTAAACCAATTACGTCACAGTTGGGGCTGAAATGATGACTTGACCAGTCAATCTAGAGGCACTCTCTGGGGAATTTTCAATATTGGATGTTGACTTTCTGGGACTCAACGGATTGGGACGTTTTTTTCCCTTAAATGTACTGAAAGAAAAGCACAATTTATTAACCTAATTTTAAACATACAAGTTGCGCTCTCTAAGCTGTTAGCTACAGATGATTAGTTAAACAATTTGTTCATAACCAAACAAATCATTGCAAATCTACTTGAAATAAATGTTTTGGCTTCTTACGTTAAGTATCCGTAAATTCTATTTAATTTCTTTGTAACACGAAATAATGTTCATATTACAAATTTATTTAAATATTTATTTTTAAAATAAATAATTTGTAGTTAAATATCTATCCAAAACTTAAACTAATTTAACAGGTATATATTTTTGTTTATACTGTCAGAACAAGCCAACAGGTACAACAAAAAAGTTTTTTACTATTCAGTCTGAAATATTAGTATAGTAAAAGAGAAGTCAAATCATAAAAGCAAAGTCGAAGTAATTAAAATGTAGTATTTTGTAATGATTAATTAACGATAAAATGTAATTATATCAAAATGCACATTGTTAAAGGGTTAAAAAAAATCATAGTTTTAAGAAAGTGTGTGGTTATACTTATGTAGGTTTATAACTATAAAGAAACCAATATCTGTCTTATAATACTGTACATGACCTAACGCCATGATTGGTAATATACCCAAAGTTTCAGAATTTATGAAATATAAATACATTTAAATCAAGTTAAATAATAAAAGTACAATATAATTAAAAAATTTAAAAACTAGTTACATAACATAAATAAAAAATTAAACCCTATAGAACATTCAACATAAATTTAAATTCATAATTAATCAAATTATTATAGCACCTGATAGAGTGGATTATGAGTAGCACCTATTATGAGTAGATTTAAATAAGATATTTTCTATTTAAATACGAGTAAATATTCTCTGACGGAGTTACATGAGAACACACTCTTGTAGCAGCTGCTTTGAAAATTGTTTAGCTAAAGAGGACGCCAACTGTGCTCTTTGCGTCGTTACAAGCATCTACAATTACAGGGTAAACTTTCAAATGATCCAAATGCTGAGATAACTTGAACATTGTTGTAAATTAAAATTGTTTTAAAGAACAGGTACTTCCTTTACTCTACTCATGACTATAGTTAACGTACAATTTGAAATAAATAGTAATGATAAGATTAAATACGGTGCAAAACTTGATACGGTGTATTGAATTGCTCAGTATTTTTTCGCTTGAATATACAAACAAATGAATAGCAGTAATTGGTTTCGTACGTACCACGAAGAATCACTACTCTTCATGAGTTATACCCAATGTTGCAAGATTCTTATTATTTACAAAGTACAGTTACGCCACACCACGTGTCGCGTAACACGCTTCACTAGGGTTGCATGCAAATATCAAATATTTTAAATGGCAGCTTATTTAATTTTCGTACATCAAACGATTGTATTCAGCTTGTTAAGAATTCGTTTACTCAGAAATTTTGCCATTGATATTAACTATACGACTAATGTAAAAACGTTTTCTAACCGTCAGCCCGTGGAGTTACGTTAACCATTATGAAACTCGATGTTGCTAATACGGAATTGAAGAAAAATTTTCAAGTCTATAGAAAAGTTTCTTCTCAGAATATCGTGTTGACAGACGTACAGACAGATGGAAATAAAATTGGTCCAGCACCTTGATTAATAGGCTTCGATCAAGTTTGGTGAACCAGGAAACAATTGTTATATATAAAAACACCAAATGATATAGCATTAATGAAACAATATTATATAATATATATTATACGAATGTCCCTAAATTTATAATTTAATTTATTATTAAAAATGCTAAACCAGAATAATAGGTAAATCATTTCAACACTTAACGTGCGCAATTGAAGGATTTTTGAAAAATGGTTTTTAATATAATAAACATAACGATAGAACTTGTAAGCAAGTTAATATTGTGTATTATTATAACTGAATTAGAAACTCATAGGATGATAGTAATAGTTGGTTGAATGTATGGTTTGGATAAATAGAGTTTTACTTGCATAATAGCAGTAATATATGAGTAGTTAAGCAATGTCAAGGTTGTACGTTTCAATTGTAAGAGGTTTGAAAATTCTACTATATATCTCTCTCTTTCTATCTTGATAGTATAACATTATTATTTGTGCACGAGCTTTATAAAATTCGTAATGCTTTACACTTATTACAGCTAAGCAGCTCAATTAATTATATCTAGAATCCTGTCAATTTCTCAAAGCACTGGAGGTATAATATATTTAATCATACATTTTTACACATAATGTTTTGGACGGTACTGGAATCACGATGTAGGGTTTCCCGGCCAACATCAATACGCTGCATTAAGAGGAAGGTGACCTGTTACTACACCACATTGAATCAACCCTACCCACTTAAGTGTGTGTGTTTATAGGTTAAAAGTGGGAAAGAGAGCAGACTAAACTGATCTGTATCATTACAAGGTAAAGGTGGGATAGGGGACTCCCCAGCTTTAGTTGTAATCATATCCCTTTAGTTTAAAGACGGTTTTGAGAACTGTATACATCTCACTGACTTTGAAACTGTCCTACGATACCTTTTTATTTATGGCCTTACTTATCTTCGTTTTGCAATGTAAAACATAGTATAATTTATTTGTACATTTACACTAATTTTCGACGGTATACAGTCACATACGAAAATAAAATGTTAATTCCAAAATACATTAATACTTAGATGTAAGCCATCATATAGTTACAGCTTACTGGCACTATCATTTCATTGACTGTTAATATAAAAACGTCTAATAGTGATGGAGTAGAAGCCTGGCACCACTTCATACAGTTACTTGAATAATGTGATGGATTAGTTTCCTTCCCCCTTCAATGAGACATATTCAAAGGCACCGAACCTTCTGAAATGTGCTCACATAGTTGCAGTTTACAGTTTACATACATTAGTTTCACACATTGTAAATATATAAACTTCCGTATTGATGAAGTAGGAGACTGGGAGACTTCATAAAGTTATTTGCATAAATTGGAGCATTATTTTCCTCCGTCCTGTAATCAGACATATTCAAAGTCACAGAAACTTCTCATATATGTTTATTCAGTTACAGTTAACTGACACGTTCATTTGTAAATTGATTGTAAATACGAAATCTCTTAATGTCATCACTTCATACAGTTATTCCCTTTCGTCTATGATAAAAATGTCACATGTTATAATCTAACACGTTTATACTTAGTTTATTAAGGGGGCAATGTACCCAAAACATATGTTTTTTAATTTCTGCCACTAATTACTCTTTTTGTTCATTAAAGTGTCTCCCTAGGACAGGGTTTAAAGAAAATATATTATTAACCCCCTCCCACCCCTCTTCATGGGAAAGGGAGGGGTTTTTTCAAGAAAATTAGAATTCTTGTTTTACACCATAGCTGCTTTTGTTTTGCACCTATTCCAAATTTTTAGATATTCTTTTAATGCTAATAAATAGCTTTACAAAGTGTAGTATGGAATTTTGTGTAGTTATCAAAATAGGTAAGTGACATTTTATTTTAATTTTTTCAAAAAATTGTAATTTTCTATAAATGGAAAAAATTATATTAGGAGTATAATTTAAAATATACTTGATCCCATACTACACTTTGTGCACTATATATTGAAGATCATATGTACAAAATATGAGGTCTCTAGGTCAATAAATAAAGAAGTTACGTTGTAAAACGTGTTGGAAAACACGGAAAAAAACAAACTTACGGGAAAAGGCAAAAAACTTCATATGTTTATTATATATTAAAAGTTTGACTATTTACATAATCATTGTTTTTGTGTTTAGTGTAAACATATTTTTTTAGAAAAAATCAATTTTTTGGGTACGTTGCCCCCTTAACAAATCCTAATAATATTATGATAAAAAATAATAAAAATGGGCTGTTGTTTTTCTGCTTTGCTTTCATATTTAACTATTTAACCGATTGTACATTACATTCCTGGTATGACTATTCTTATTTCGAAAATCCCTCTTGGCTACACTCCACTGATCTTTAAATAGCAGAAATCCATAATGTTCTCTAAAGTTGTGGAACAATAATTTAAGGAACCTGTTAAATATAATAAACTGTTCTGTGTAAATATTGTTGTACAATAGCACAAAATATTTAGTTTAACAGTTAAAACATAAAATTGTTTACGTTTTTAATGTGAAATCATAGAGTAGATTTGATAGTAAAAAACGCCTTATTATTTCAACATTATTCTGTAATCGCTGTTGTGCACAGAGTAAGAAAGTATAAAGAATCCAGAAATATAGCAATTATGAAGCATGCAGTGTATTAAGCCAATACTGAACTGCAGATATAAAAGTCAATGTTAATCTCTTGCATATTCTATAATGTAAAGAGTGTTATAAACCCCTCTTAGTTGTCTTTTGTCATAAGTGTGTTTATATACTTTCTTGATCGGCTAACGAGACAATAATACTAAGTTAGGTATGGAGCATAAATACTAAGATTGAAGTAAATTAAAATGAATATAAACATACTCCATTTGATACAGATTTTCTTGATTCTGGCAACATGCAAACTCAACAATGGTGTCAGAAATATAAATAACATGAACCAAAAGTGCTCATACGTGCAAAGTCTACGAAATTGCATGCAAAGCGGCAGGTTTTGCAAATGGAAGTAAAAAGCAGTAAACCTAAAGCACCGAAGGAAATTTTTTTATGTTATAATATCCCCGAAGGAAATTGCGTTCAGTTTTCAATCCATCGCGTTGTATCACGAACTATTTTACTAAGAAAACCTAGAACTTTGAGTTTGGGTTTTCCTCACATTGGTCTTAAATACTTCCAGTGTTAGTAAAATCGGTGGAACAATCAATAAATTATATGGAATGTTAGTTGCAATTTAATGCAGAGGAATTGCGAGTAAAGCTGCGGGTAAATTATAGTTTAGTTTATACATATATCTAGCTTTCTAGATATATTTTTAACTATATATTTGATTTAGAGTATAAAAATCGTATTAGTTATGCAGTAAGAAATAATTAGAATAAAATGATTAAATGAAAAAGTTTTAGTTTTGCCTAATCCATACTACACTTCCTAACAATAATCCATCTAAGGAGATAGTTTCTGGCTGAAGCTGTAAAATACAACAAAATCTGTATAAAAGAAAAACCTTGTATTTTATATGTATGCATCGTTCTTCTAGGATTTATAGGCAAAATTATAGTTGAACTCATATTGTAACTAGACATACGGAAAGAAATTTGAAGATAAAGATATGAAATTTGTATACTGCTTAATACGTAAGATGACTGAGGGAAATACATTTTTATGTAAACAAATGTCATGCCTAATATTTTATTTTAAAAATGTATTTTCATGGTGTATATATTAAAATATATATTATTGCAGAGATTCTAATAATACTCACTAATATACACGTTAGTTCTGAAACCATTGACATATTATATTTAATCCACCTACAGTAGATACACGACCTCTAAAGCTTTCAAAAGAAGGAATTCTCCAGACTAATGAAATCTAACTCTCATGAACAAGACCGCACACAAAGCTTTGTCAAACCCTTTACAAGAAAGGTAAACTGTTTATACCCACTACCGTGAGAGTAGCAACCACCTGGTCTCGCCGTCTCTTGTCCCTTAACATCAAGTATTTATAAAGAAGTGTTTCCAGCTCGGCGCGTTTAGAAAATGTTCTATACAAATAGAGATTTAGCACAATTACCAATGTAGATTTAGAAAAGCACTGATATACGCTTTTAATAGACAATATTTTTTAAAAATAGCTGTTACAACTGCACTATCACAAATGATATAGTTTATTTAACATCGTGAAACGTTTTAGTGGACAGCTGAAGAAATGTTTGATAACGGACCAAGGATTAAAATTCAGTAAGTACATAAACATTAATAATTTACTTCTTGTAAAATTAAAGAAAATATTGAGAAAGTGTAATAAATGCAATGAGTATTCCGGAAATCTGTTGATTTATTACAAAGATCCTTAAATAAAAGAGTTGTAAATTTTTGAAGAATAGGAGACTACCTTATTGGAATAAAACCGTTCGACACTGAAGACAGACCTTATCACACATGATTAGCAAATTTAAAAGCATTCAAGAATTGTCTGCACTTTTTCTGTACGTCACAAACAACAAAAGTATAAATAAAAATACCATATTCGATCGAAATTCGTGCCAAACTGGCCAACGAGCTTAGCTAGCTGGTATATTTATAATATAAATTTATTTACCAAATTAAATTTTTTCTTTGAGCATTTTAGGGCAGCTGTATATTATGTATCATATCCCAAAAATTTGTATAAGTGGGTAAAATTCGTAATAATTGTTATTGGAATGGTAATTCTTGAAATCAAATTATGTACATATACATATACAGATATCTTTGTATATCATGATTGGACTTTGTCTGTATAGTATATATAGGAATCATTAACTGTCATATATCTGTAAGACTTGATAATTAGCTCACTCGTCATAAGACATGTACAATATTAGAATAATTAATAACTAATCCGTGTTGCTTCTTGTCAGGTCAACTTTGCCACTCTGTCAAGCAAATATATAATTTTAATAATAATATGTATAATAAAATGCTTAAAAGACTGTATATTAGTTAAAATTGATTGAGTCGTTTACACAATAAGTGAATTAAAAAAATGTGTGTAAACGCTACTAAAAAGTTTACTAGTTTACTAAAAAAAGCTTTTTTCTATGTGTGCACCATACGTCTATTTTCTTATTTAAAATAGGCAATTCAGTATGAAATGTTTTATGTTTTAGTAACATTAAATTTAAAAAATATCATCATATCACCAATGCCTCTTTATTTTGTAAGAAAAGATAGTTGTAATATAAACCCGTTTAATAATAAACATTATATTATCAAATACAAAAATTATATATTTATAAATTATGCTATCTCAGCCAATAATGAATAAATCATAAACATGTGGTAGTTACTATGTGTGTTTATAATTTAGTATATGGACATAGTATATGGGCAAGTGAATTCTTTGCCTAAAGATACTTTTTTATGAAAAAGGAATGATTTTGTATATTAATCCATATGGTTTAATTAACGTCTCATAATATTTGGTTCAAAGAGATTTTAATGCGTTTTTAAAATAGATAGCTTTCCTGTTACGAGAAGAAAAAGTTTGTTCTCAGACCTACGCAAAAAACACAAATTTAATATAATGACAACAGTTAAGGTCAGTTATAGCCGTATGTGGACATTACAGATATTTTTCGCCTTTGAGAGGGTTTGATTACAGGATAGGGAAAGCAACCCTCCATTATACAAGCAACAATATGAAGAGCGCTCGGAGGCTGATGCTCCAACAAATTCATCTTATACCCGTCATTTTCTCCATATTCCAGTATATTACAGAGTGACATAGCAGAAATAATTGGATTTTTGAGGTGTGGAAAAACCTGATAAATGATTTAACAATATATTACATTTAGATGAACGTTATAAACAAAAATATATTCTAATGCAGCTCAAATATGTCAGTAAATATATAAGATATACGTAATTTATGCAGGCAAATTAAGAAACACTATTACATTTCCTAAGCCCTTCAGTAATGATTAAAATAGTATAAGGAGAGTCCTTATTTATACAAATAATTGGCACTGGAAATACACAATACAGTTTCATTAAGAGGATTCAGTTTTTTTAGTGTATGCATAATTTGAAATAACGGATTTCACGTCTATTCATGGCATGTACTTCGTAAATTATATAGAAGTATATTAAAAATATGTTAAACTACACATAAGGGGTATTAAAATGTTACTGATATTAATTTATTTCAAAAATTACGCTGTTTTTATTGTAGAAACCTTTGAAAATGTAAAAAAAAATTGAAAGGAAAAGAAATGTTTTATATAGATCAAAATTTCATGATTTACATGTAATATTATTGTCATCATGGACTAACAACATTTATCAGGGATAATTTTCTTATAAGATTCATAATTATATTACAATAAGAAAGATATTAGCAGCACGATAAGTCAAAAATTAATATCTCAAAATGTTTGAAGAGAAACTGTTATACGTTTTTATGGGGAGACTTTCTCATGTATATATATATATATATAGATATATATAATAGATGATGGTATATATATATATATATATATATATATATATATATATATATAAGTAGATAATAATATGGGGTTCCTGGCGCACTTTCGGAGCCAACCGAAAAGCAATGTAAAATACTGTTCAATGTACCATAAAGGAAGCTGAGAAATAACACAGCAAATCTCAATGAAAAATTAACCGAATCTACAGTCGTTCGTCTCCAAAAGCGATCGGTACATTACTATCTACTCTGTGGAATGAAAAATTAACCAAATCTACAGCTGTTTGCTTCTACTTTCTTAAGCTGTGCTTTGTAAAATGTTGTCAAATCTGCTACGAATAAAGGAAAAATCTTCGAAATCTTAATAAAATTTAATCAATTTAAAACATTTTTACTAAAAACATACTGTACTTTAATAAAAAACTTTTCTACTAAATAAACAACATGAACTCACCAAAGTCTCTACAATTTCTAGCATTAAAACAGTGCAACAAAGATGAATTCAGTGAATTGCCGGTTTATTTTCAACAACAGTTGATACCGTCTTCGATACTTTCCTTAAATGATACAGAATTCAAAGAACTTGTAAAGTCTTTTGCAGAAAAAACGTCTAATGGAGTGTTTTACTATCGGCAAAAAACTAAAAAAGTAAGGGATTACATATTTAATATAATTACGAAAGATATTGAAAAGAAAGTAAAAAATAAACAAACAGAGAGTTTTCATCGTTTTTTTATGACATTTTTCCCATATTATAATCCTTTTCCTTTCAAGATAATCAAGACTTAATTGATGAATTTCTTAGGAATTTTTGTGAGTATCAAGATTTATCAACACAATTCATTAAAGAGCATTATAGAATTTTTCTTATAGAATATAGCCACATTTTGTGTGAAACAAAACGTATTACTGTAGATAATATTCCATGTGATTCCTATGAAGAAAGACACCAACTATGGTTATCAAAACAGTACTATGACGTGGGGAGGGACTGCAAGTTTTAGAGTTAAGACTTTATTCTACAAAGTTAATTGTTATAATTTCTTTATCTTTAATAGTCTTCTTTCCAGTAACAACCAAGTGTAATTTTTCATTTTTGTTTGATTCTTTAATCTTTTTCTCATCCAAAACAGTCAAAAATCTGTTCGGTAAGTGTACTTTACAATCTTCCAACTCGGCAATTATTGTAAACCCGAATTTATCTTTCATTTTCTCCAAATTCATGATTTTGTACTTCTTTTTTTCTTCTAATTCATTCAACTTCTTATACTCTTTAAACTTGCATTCACCAATATCATTTAACTCTTTCAAGAACTCCATTTAAATAGAAAAAATTCAAAGACGGAAAAAATGAAATTCGCTAACCTTCACTCGAGAAGTCGGGGAGAATGTGAGTAAAACCGCATTCTTTTCACGAGGTTCTTCGTTTAATTTCTCCAAATGTACTATAAAATCATCGAGGATTTCTGGTTCAAAATCATAAACAAATTCTACATCTAGATAATAAAAAAATACAGGTAATATCTTTTCATAATAAACGTGTGTATCGATACCTACAAACCTAATGTATTCTTTGAAAAGGAAAATAATTTTTTCAACGGTTCCAAGAGATAAGTAAAAGTTTTTATTCTGTTTTCTAAATTCTGTAACAAATTGTGTTTGTTTTTACCTCCATATTGCAATTTTGTAAGCAGATTATTCAAATGTGTTAGTTTATTTCGAAATTTCTTAGGTTTAGGTCTTTCATACAAAATTAAATTACAATCTCTACAAACTAAATATCTTTTATCAATAATTTCTCCTCTATTATAACACTTGTAACAGTTGGCATTATACTCTTCCATTTAAACAAAAAGATTTTTTTTATAAATGGAGATTATGGAACTAAGTCTGCCGAGGTATAAATTTTTCAGCACAAATGTTTATGTTTACATTTCTACAACAGAGATAAATATAAATAATTTCATTCTATTGTACAACTATTTAGGATATTTTGTCTATGATTACAAAGATTATTCCGGAAGAAATCGAGATTTTTCATCAGCGAAAGAGTATATTTTTGAAGTTTTAGAAGGAATGAAAGAGAATAATATGAACATCATTAACTACTGAATTTCTCTAATATCGTTCTTAATCACATCATAGACTAAAAATTTCTCAGAAACCACAACAACATAACAAATCGCGTTTGTAACAGCTTCTTGAAAATCCATATTGATAATTATATCGTTCTTTGAACCAGAAATATTTGTCATACTCTTTGTTGTATCAATGACATAAATAGGTCTATTCGCTAAAAAATTCTTTAGGATTGTAATACATTTCCTTATTATTACAGTAAACTTTCTTAAAATCTTGATACATCTGATACATGATTCTGAAAAGACCTCCGGAAATGTTTAAATTTTGTAATTCATCTGGATAATAAGAACCGTTCAATTTTACTCTGATATTTTTTACATCCAAACTATCAAACTTTGAAGGATTTTTTTCTTGATTATTCTGTCTATCTGTTTGAAAACCTATGATAACGAACTTGGGATTGAAGATATTTCTATAAATATTTGTAATATCGAACGAATAAGTTGTTCCGGAAATACCTTTTTGTTCAATACATTGCCAATCTAGAAAATTAAACATAATGTTTTGACTTTTTGTAATTTCATCAATCAACCTTATTTTACTCGTGATTTTATAATCAATCATTGGAACTCTAATAAAAAAATCTGTAATTGTTATTTTTCCATCAACAGGCATAACATTTCCAGTTGCAGTCTTCAGAATCACATCATCGTCTTCTGCTCTTATAAAACTTAGATAAAATCCTCCTTTATAGATCGGAATAGTAACATTTTCAAAAAATCCTAATCCAAAATGAGATAAATTTCCAGCTGCTTCAAAAACACCAAATTTAAAATCTGATTCAAAGCCATTAGAAGTTTGAGAAATAACATCACTTTTTGAATACGAAATAGTTCCTTTAATTGTGCTTAATTGGCCACAGTTTTCGACTTCTTCTATCAATTTATTGTGTTTTCTTACTTCAATCTTAGAAAATAAAAACGGTATAAAATTATCGATTAATCTAACATTATCAGTTCCAAGATATGCTTGACCATCTTGTTTTGTTAAAGTTCCAGAAATATAAAACTGGAAGTTAGACGAGCAAAAGTTATCTCCAAAATCAATATTAAACTCAGTTCTTTTATTCGGTTCATTCAAATGTTGTTTACTAATTGGATAGAAATTTTTAAACTCCGCCCTTTCAATATCACTAGCATATTTTCTGTAGTCCGCCATTTAATAAGAGAAAATTTAGAAATTTTAAACATCATGTATCATTTTTTTCATCGATTTAATGTATGTTCTTATAAGAAAAGATATAGATTTCAGTAAAATAATTAAAAAGATTAGAGTCATTTTTAATGATCTACTTCGTCATATTCAGGATTCTCTTCCTTAACTTTTGCGATCTCGGTCACATATTTCAATAAAATTTGCACAGGATAGTAACCGCTATCTATAATATTGTTCCAATCAACTGTATCTTTATTTTCATCCAAAAACTTTATACTCAAGTGTTGATAGAGACAAAGAACAGACATATGATCTTTTAATTGATAATGTATATTTTCTTGAATGAACTCTGGGGACAGATTTTGATATTTAGCAATGTTATACCAATTCAATTTGTTTACGTATAATCTCATCATATCTTCGGATAATTCATATTTTTGAGAAATGTCATCCCAATGTTCTTTTTTCAAATCTCTTTCGTGTTGCATGATAAAAAGATCGAAAGCACTGTAATGTCCCGCCATCTCTATTTATTAGGAAAAAATTTCAAAATCAAGTTTTTATAAATTGGCTCTTTTTTGCGTTACATTCAGCACATTTTCCAGAAATTCTTTTAACTCCATTGATATTTGCGTAATATTTTATATCATTTGTTGCAGTTTTTGCCTTACACCTCACACAATATATGAGCGCCATTTATATAAGGAAAATTAGTCATCATAGCCGCCTAATCCATTAAATCTGTTATCAATGTTTTCAAAAGATTTTATTAACATCTTCTTTAAATTTATTAAAGTTTTCTTCTAGTTTATTTACTTTATCGAGATATAAAGAGTATTGATCATCTATTCTTTTAAGTAATTCATTATTATGTGTTACTTTCTCATTGAAACGTGTACCAAAATTTTCAAAAAGTTTACTTTCTCATTGAAATGTGTATCAAAATTTTCCAGAATTTTTGTAACTACTTCACTAACTAATTCATTAACATTATTTTTATATGTATTAAAGTTTTCTTCTAGTTTATTTACTTTATCAAGTAATTCACCAACATCGTCTACTGATCTTTTACTTCTTTCATCAAGTTTTTCATAGACTTCTGTTGTAAAATCTTTAACATGCTGTTTATGATTCTCATAATTTTGTTTTAGTTCATTAAACATTTTAATAGGATCTTGTAATTGAATCATTACAACAACATCAAATGGATTAATTCCTTTACTAACACTGCTAATTCTATTTCCTTTAAAATCTAAGGCATTTTTAACATTCGGATCATGTAAATCAACAATATCGATGTTTTCTGATAATTTTAGAGGTTTTATAATTTGTTCTTTAACAACAACATCATGTTTGTCAATACCAGGTCGAACACCGACAATTCTTTTTTTATTAGCCAAACTAACATAATTCTTTCAACTTTGATCGCTTCAGTAATTTTATCAGTTTTTTCGATATGAGACATTAAATTGGTAAATAATTTTTTTACACCATCATCAACTTCTTTTTCCAATGTTTTTATTTTATCAGCAACTTCATTTGAACTCATGAAATTTGCAAGTTTGTTATCATATTCTGCTTTAAAATCTTCAATCTCGACAGCAAACATATCTGAATCTGGAAGGTTTTGTAATAAATTTTCTAACTTGTTATCAAACTCATTTCTCAAACTATCAAAATTCAAACTATTATCTACATTTTGAATAATTTGTGTTCCAAATACGTCAAAAATATTTTATGAATCCATATTTATTAAGTAATAATTTGTTAACAACTTCTTTAAAATCTTTACCATCACTCAGTTCATTCAACACAAAAACACATAAATGACCACAAATTGGGGGATCTTTATAGTCTTGAATCTGAGAATCATTGTAGTAGACGCTTGATTTTTTCAAATATTTAATCAATTCTATAGGTGGTTTGTCCTCAATTCTTCCATACGAATCAAAATAACATGCATTCTTATCATTTTTATAATAACAAATCCAATGTGTTCCACTTCCCATAATCGAGTCTAAATTCACAATTCCACATTCAAATTTCTTAACTTTTTCAGGTAATGTATCTCTCATGAAGATTCCTCTAAAATGTTTAATATTTTTTGCAGATTTCTTCCAATTCCCCGAATGTTAAAGGTTTAAATTTTTTTTTCAATGTTTGATTTCAAGTAATTCAAAGTTTTTTCATCTAATCCAGATCCTGTAACATCTTCCAACTCTTTATCTAACCAATTTAAAATGTTTCGAACAATAGGAATCACATCCTTTTTAACGATTGGAGCAGCTTTACGAACATAAGGAACAACATTTTTAACAACTGGAATATTTTCTCCAAAATCTAATAAATCTTTCAAAAGTCCACCATTTTTAAGTTCTTTCAACTGATTATAAGAAAATTCTATTCTGGTTCCTTTATTGTTTTTCTTATGTTTTTCGAGTTTATTGTATTGTCTATTTGTTAAAAAAATATCTTATCTTCGCCATTTTTTAGTTGATCTATTTTAAATTGAATACTAACGGGTATTTTCTTCTTAAAAGCGGATTTTATTTTTTCTTTCTTCTGATTTTTTGCTGAAGTTTACGTTCACCTCCATTTATATAGTTAAAAATTTCAAGTTCTCTTCGATTCCCATTCCTAGTTTTCTCTTCAAAAACATTGCTCCAGCTGTTGGAAGCGCAACAAATCTTTCACCTAAACTAGCATCTTTTGATAAAAATCTACCCATTGCTTTATCTTGCAAAACTTTATCTGCTATATGTCTGGAATTTGTGTCTCTATGTTTTGCATAAAAAATATCGTGTTCCATAGCAGCTTGATCTAATTTATTTATACCAGGATCTCCTCTTTTTAGTCTTTTTTCGAGTTTTGTGCCAGGCCCCAGATACTGATAAGTTGGTACGTGTAATTCAAAAGGTAAATTGTTGATAAAATCATTCAAAAGTCCACTACCCTCAATCATAGATGAACTTATTGTCGGCAAAATTCGTTTTAAATATTTAATTCCATCAGGTTTTTCAATCATTTCGTCAAGTTTGTTCGAAATAAAATCTTTAATTGCTTTCTTTTCATTCAAAAAATTGTTATTTCCAGCCTTCTCTTGAGCATAAATATATAATTAATAATTCCATCGAGTTTTGTCAAATCGTCGATATATCTGTATTCAATCTTATTATCACTGTATTTTCTCACACCTGATCCTTCGATTCTTTTTACCCAAATTGGTTTAATCAAATTGAGATATTTTTTACCTTTACTTGACTTTGGTTTCTTAGTTGATGGATCATTATTTTTGTAAATTGAATCAGATTTCCATAAAATTTCAGTATACTTTTTCAAGTCTTCTTCAGAATATAAACCGTCTTTTTGGAACATCAGTGCCTGTTAATAATCTCCATAAACCTTGAGTTCCTTCATATGTTTTTTTCATTAATAATGATATCATTATGCTCAAAATTCACGAGCAAATTTCCAATCATAAAACTTTTCTTTTTTCTGTCCCAATACAAACCAAATTTTATCATCCTTTGCTCTAGGAAGAAATTTTTTACCAATTTCACCAATTATTATATCCGTTGTTCCAGGACTTATTGGTTCAACTATGGTAGAGTCTTCAATGATTCGAGGTCTAAATGGTGTTTGAAGATGGTAATTTTGGCAATTCAAACTCAGATTCTGGTATCGAAATATCAGCAAATTGTCGTACAACTGGAACCAAATTCATCAAATTTTGATTATCGCTTAAAACATTTTCAATTTTGCCCTCAACATTTTTTATTGCAGATGTTACAGGTTGATTAATTTTTTGAATAAATTCTTGTTCTTTTTCATCAATTCGAATCTGTTCTTTAAATTCTTTGATTAATTTCTTTTCTATTTGATCAAGTTTTTTTTGCTTCTTCTGAAGTTACGTTCGCCATTTATTTAGGAAAATTTTGAAACGTAAACGTGGAACGTGGAAACGTGAACACGAAACGTGAACACGGAACGTAAAACGTGAACGTGGAACGTGAAACACGAACGTGAAACGTAAAACACGAACGTAAAACATGAACGTGAAACGTAAACACGAACGTGAAACATGAACGTGAAACATGAACGTGAACGTGGAACGTGAACAGATTCACCGTTTTTTTCTGTTATTTTCATAATGTAAATAAAAAATTAAAGATAATATAAAAATAGTTGTAACAAATATTTTATCAAGTAGATTTGTCAGACCACTGAGCAGCATTTATGTTAGAAAAATTTATTCAAATATTTTCCATTTTTAGGCTTCAAAGTTAGATTAATAGTTAAAAAAACCGTAGTCTTCTTTCCAAATTTTATCACACAACTCAATAAAGTGGTTAAAAACTCATATCAGATCCCACATAATTGTTATAAATCTTTCTGGAATAATGATCATCTTGTTTAAAAACACACAATATATTCAGGTTATTTCTTATAACTTGTTTATCAACCTTTGAAAAGCATTGGGAAAGATAGATACAAGATATGTTTTTGTGACGAGACATTACGAAATATTCCTTAATAACGTCCTGATTTTCCAAAATACAATCATCAAAAACGATTAACGAATTGGGTTTACATTCGCTTAACGGAACTATGTCCTCAGAAGCATTATAAAAATGTGATATTTTTTTTGTTTAAGTTTTTCTCAATATTTTCAAATCTTTCTTGTAATTTTTTATAGGCGTCTTGTTCTAAAGATTTACTAAAAACATACAAATTGGAATAAGGAATCAACCTATTGTAGATAAAATTCAATAATAAAGTTGTTTTTCCACATCCACTTGAAACCAACAATTAACAATCTGATTGGTTGATCTTTCTTATTTTCTTCAAACGTTTGAAGTTTTATCTGATCTTTTTGCTTTAAAAATTTCTCCATTTAAATAGCGAAAATGAAGCTGTTCAAGTTGACTTCAGAAAGCTCTAAATTAGTTTTTAAACTTGGAACATCCTATACACTTAGAGGAAGAATCAAATTATTTTATCGGTTTAAGCGGTTTTTATTCTGACAATTTTGTAATAAATATTAGTGAAAGTTCTCCTTATTGTATAGGATTTAGTGAGAAGAACATAACAAAATATTATGGTTTAAACAAAGGATATTATACCTTCGATCAAATAAAAAATTCCCTTAAAAATTATCTGAAAACATTCAAAACAATCAGATAAATCTTTAAACTTTGACGAAAACAAGTTTGAAATGCAAAAAAATTATCTCTCTAATAAAATTCAAATAAAATCACCAGTAAGAATAATGTTTTCAGCAATTATAGTAGATTTATTAGGGTTTGTTCAAGAAACTATTGAGCCAAATCAGGTATATTTAGGAAATAAAACGCCAAAATTTAGAACCGTTTGATGTAATTGAAGTACATTGTAATCTCGTTGAACCTAGTTTTGAAAATCATACCGAACATCTTCACAAAGAATCGGAAATTTTGTACACTTTTCTTTCCAAATGTTGCTTATGGATCAAAAATCAGTGAAAAGCCGAATGAAATCGATTATATTCCAATTAGAAAAAATATTAAAAGAATTCAAAAAATCTCTCTAACTATACAAGACTCTGAGGGAAATTTATTAAATAATGAGAGTAAAACAACAATATATTTAAGATTGCAAGTAACTAGTTAAATTTCTTTTCTATCTAAATGGAGTCAGTTGTAGACCTACTCAATAATCAACTCAAATTCAATAATACAGAAATTTTTTACGATTGTTGACGAAAATAACGAAATTTGGTTCAAAGCAAAAGATGTTGCAGAAATTTTAGAATATGAAAACACGAGGCAAGCTATCATAAATAATGTCGATAATGACGATAAAACAACGTTTGAATGTATAAATTACAGGAGTCTATCCCATAGACCCCGAGAAAATATTCAAAAAACATACTATTTTCGTTAATGAATCTGGTTTATATTCTTTAATTTTGAGATCTAATAAGCCAGAATCGAAATTGTTTAAAAAGTGGGTTACAAAAGAAGTTTTGCCAAGTATTCGTAAATTTGGTGTGTACAAACTTGAAAACAAGATTAAATATTTAGAGGACGAAGTTAAACACTTGCAAATTAAAGATGAAATAAAAACGGAAATAATCGCAAAACAAAGTGTAAAAATTGACTTAATGAAACCAGACCTTGTTTGTAAAAAATTTTTGATAAGAAAAAACACCATGTTTTTGTATTAATTAAGAAGAATCACATGTGGGAATATCCTTATTACGTTATCAGAGCTCAAAAGAGATAAATACCGAAAAGATTGAAAGAACTTGAAATTGATTACCCAGAAATGGAAATTTTATTAAGACATGGAGATCCAAATAGTATAAATCTCTACAACCAAATGAAAGAATCTTTGAATATTTTATACAACGGAAATCATTTTTACTACAGATATGGCAGAATCTCGACTGATTTATAGAATATCTAAATTACACGATGAAAATGTTTCTAAATTTTACTAAAAACTCTCGATTTATTATATTTTGTTTTGTAAATGTTTAGCATAACTAGGTAACCATCGTAGAATTTTTTTTTCATATTCACAAGGCATTTCGTTTTTATAACTTTCGCTGAAAATTTTTTTAGCACAATCTTTGCAAAAAGCATCTTTTCTATCTTTACTATACTGCCAGTTATTACATTCAGAAATATTTTTAATTTCTTTACAAAAGTAACACTTTTTCTCTTCTAAAGTTAATTTGTTCATTTTATCATATAATTCCTTACAATAACAGTCTTTTCTATTCTTTTCCTTATAAAATTCTTGACACTTTGTACATTTCTTTTGAGACTCCATTTATATAGAAAAAATTATTACACGATGAAAATGTTACTAAATTTTATTAAAAACTCTTTAAAAACTTATGATATTTGGTTTGTAAATGTTTAGCATAACTAGGTAACCATTGAAGAACTCTTCCACATTCGCAATGAGTCGGTTTATTTTGACTTTCTCGGAAAATTCTTCTAGCACAATCCTTACAAAAAGCTTGTTTTTTATCTTTACTATAAAGCCAGTTGTGAAATTCTGAAATATTCTTAATTTCTTTACAAACGCAACATTTTTTCTCTTCTAACTAACGTTAATTTTTCTATTTTTTCGTACAATTCTCTCTCATATTTACTACGACAATCCTTACACATAGACCCTAATCCTTCTTTTTTATTCTTATTTTTTATAAAAAGCTTCAAAATCTTTAAATTCTTGACACTTTGTACATTTCTTTTGAGACTCCATTTATATAGAAAAAATTATAGCTTTGACTTTCTCAATTCATATTCATAAAACTTTCCGGTTATTTCTTCATTATTTAAATCTTTTATACTATAAGTTACAGGATCTGTGTTATTAATTTGATAAATCACAAAGATTTCTCTTGACCAATTGTTCTTATATTTGTTCGAAAATGTTGTTTTTTTACTAACAATTCTTACCTGTTCATTGACTTTAAATTTAGTTTTCGTGTGAATTTCAGGTGGAACATACTTGAAAACTGTCTCTAATAACTCCTTTTCTGCATCTTTATCTACGACTTTGGGCTTCATTTTGATTGTGCTGTGAACTGTATCGTTATAATTGTTTACAATTTTTTGAAGAATATCGATCCATTTAAAGTTTTTATTAATCTCAAAAATTACTTTCATTCTCTCATTTTGAGTTCTGTTATATCTCTCTACAATACTTGATTTCTCTTCGTTTTCAGTATGATAAAATCTTGATGTCGTATTTTCTCAAAACATCATTAAATTCTTTATTTTTTAAACTCTAAACCCTTATCTGTATGAAGTAGGTTTGGAGGTTTGTGATTGATCCTTATGGCATCTTTTACTATATCTTCGAAAGCTTTTGAAACATCCTTGCCGTTTTTTCTTTTGATAGCTCTTGACCAAGCATATTTTGAGAAAGTATCAATAAACATTTAACATATACTTAAATCCATCATTTTGATCTGAATAGTTAGACATTATAACTAAATCTGCTGCCCATAAATCATCAATTCCTAAAGTTATAATTTTTCTCTTTTTAAACTTTTTTCGTATTGGTGCATGAATTTCTTCTAGCTTCAATCTCGATTTTCTTCCTTATTCTTAGATTCTTTCTTTACTTGTTTTTCATAAGGATTCTTTATAAATTTACTCTTATTTGTCTTACATTTTGAACATTTTGCTACAATTCTATACAATCCGTTTTGAGTTTGAAACAATCTTAGAATCTATAATTTTCGTTTTTTTTCTTGCATTTGTGGCAGTGAATCTTTCATTTACATGTCAAAGTTTCCAAGTTTATTTAACTCATCTAATATATCAGATTTTGCTTCATTTTTATAGCCATACGGTACTGTATCGATCTTATTTTCTAGGACAATTCTCTTATCATCTTTAGCGTTCAGTGCAAGCTTGTTTATGGTAACTGTGTACAACCTCATGTTTGTAGCTTTTGATTACTGTCATCTCCCTAAATTCTTCTTTATCTTCGAACAAACATTTCTTCAAGTTTTCGATATTTATTGTTTTATTTACAACGCTTCTCTTAATCCCTTTGCATCTTACTGGATTTTTGTCTAGATATTTGTACGAGTACATTTTCGATCTCAATCCACAAAATTCTTCTAAAACTTCGCTATTTAACTCATCTTTGAATTTCCCTATTACCTTCTTATTTTTAGTAGTGAAACATTCGTGATCTTTTGGATAATCGCTCGTATCAAAGTCATCTATATTTTCTTTAATAATTTTAAAAGGATCTCGTTTCAATTCTACGAAATAACTGTCTGTATCCATGTAACACAGATTCAAATCTGGATCATAGTTCTTTAATTTGTTGTAATAAAACTCGTACATTAGCAGTTTTGAGAGGTCGAGAACTGAAAATCCTATGTAGATCGGCTTGTTAAATTTTACTTTCTGTTTGTACATGTGACTCGCTATATAGTTGTCGTCAAAGATATTAAAGCATTTAAAGTTTGTTTTCTTGGCTTGTTTCATTGAAAATTTCTTCATTTCCTAGTCTAATATCACATCTATTTCGCACATTTTCCATAGATTTTCAAAAAACTGAGTTGTTCATTAACTTGTAAAAGTCCTTTTCGAAGTCGCTTGTAGCTTTGGTTCTCATGTTTGTGTTAAAATCAATGTAATCTTTCATAAAAGGCTTCTGATCGAATGCGATAACTCTATTCACATGTTTTAACACCATTCCTTGTTTCAGATAGAATTTCAAATTTCTCGAATGAATAACGTATTCAGTTTTATCTAATAGAGTGGTGCACAAACTTATTTTTATAATGTTCTGGAGCAAGAGGTAAATCCTTGTGATGTTCGTGTAAATTTTGTTGGATATTCTAGATCGACTTCAAGAATATATCCATAATCTTCGTCGCCAGTGAGTTCTAAAATTGTTTCTTGCCATTCTGCTGTTGTATATGTTTTCGGGTTCATCCACTTGATTTCGTTATATGGTAAATTTTGCATTAGGCCATACCCATAAAGGTTATTAGCATCGACGTACAACAGATAGTTTTCGGGCTTTGTCTTATCAAAATCTTTCAAATATTTTGTTATTTGCTTTAAACATATCGTTTAATACATTGAGAAATGCCTCCGCGAATACCTTTTTCAATCATCAAATACATATTATAATCACTAATTAACTGTAATTCTATCTTCGTTAATTTTAACATAGCGTCCCATGCGAGACTTGGAGCTGTTAGATAATGTGCTGGATCAAGTTTGTAACAATTTAGACAAATGTTTCTGAAGTTTTCGAATATATCAGCGAGCAATAATACATCTTGGATATTGTACAAATCAGAGTAATTTCCAAGATTTTTCTCTTTTAATTTGTTCCAAACGCTCAAATAGTGTTGATAATCTTTCTCAGATATGCTCTCGTCTGTCAAAAGTGAATAGAAATCTTGAATTTTCAGGTCTTCTGTGTAATCAAGTTTTTCAATACTATCGATAAATTCGTAAGGAAATATGCCTTTTCCAGATAGAATTTTAAAGATTTCTTCTTCGTCATTTGGTTGTCTATCTAGAATTGCGTTCAATATTCGTCCATCTTGTATAAAATGATTTGTATGCTTGAAATCATCTTTTTTGAGGTTTTTAGCTAACTTTTCTATAGACGAGGCCATGAATCTGAACGTGTCTACGAACGAAAACTTGATGAATTTTCTTGGCTTATCACCTTCGAATTCATATCCATATCCTGAATTTACTGAATAATTTATATATTTTTCATCGGTGTTTGCGATCAAATCAACATTTCCATATTGTTTAGCCAATTCTTTTATGTACAAATGAGTATCGTAATTTGACATATTGTGGCAGAAAACGGGAATATTCTGAGGAAATTTCAAATTTAGATTACAACATAAATGAGCAGCACCTCGAAACTTTCCAGTCAAATGACAATGATCTCTTACTTTATTATAACTCTTATCTTTCCAACTATCAGGAGTTAAAAAACCATACTGAATTGACTCAACATCATAAGCAGACCATTCGCAAATATGACAAACGTTTGCATTTTGGTATGAAATTTCTTCTTCTTCAGTCAATTTCATAGGTTTTTTGTTCTTAGAATTATACTTTTTAGCTATGTATTTTGATATTTTATTGAGCTCTTCAAACAATTTTGTAGGAAACATTTGGCAAATCTTCTTCATTTTTGGCTCGATAACATATAGGTTTATATACATGCGATTGGTTACATTTGATACTAAATATAGAGTAAAACCGTAAGGAATATGCTTCTGAATCTTGGTTGTAGTCGATTTTTGCGGATTGTTTTTGCATGTGGGAATCTTCTCTAATATGCTTTCAAAATCCATATAAATAACGTAAGGGTGAGAAAATTTCTTTTGATAATTAGTAAATGTTGTTTGTTTGACCTGGATGGAAACGGCATAATTGGCTTACAAACTTCATGTTGTTTGCAAATTTCTAAATGATCTGTTAAATCTCCAGATTTGTAGAAATGGCTTAAACATCTTCTACCAAAGAAATTTTCTTTCCTTATGCTTGGATAACTGAGAACTCACGAGCTTATTTAAATCGGTTATCAAAACATAATGAGATTTTTCTTCTTGTTTAACATACAATAAGTCAATGTTTAACTCAGCGTCGTATTTTTTCAGAAATTTGTAATGGAACAATATTGAGTTTTTCGTCATAAGTATAGACATTGATAGACATTTTAGGATACTTATACTTGGAATTGTAACTTCGTTTTTCAAATGATTGTATATCTTTTAAGGACATTGGATACTCGAAACCTGAAAATATCTCGTCATTTACAAATTTTTTCATATTTTTTTGATCTTTCGCAGTCTCTTTCGGGTTTTTCAATAGCACATCGGATAGAATAAATAAAGCAATAATGATCTTTATTTTTGATATTTATACAAGCCTTCCTATCTTTGATTTTCTTTGGTAAATCGATATATGATCCTGCGTTCATCATTTCGTGTTTGTTAAGGCTCAAAACTAGTTGTTGTTTACAACTTTTAAATGTCCAACCGGAACCTTTATTTGGATTATTCGTTTGTTCTCGATGTGTTAATTTATTAAATTGCTTAGTAATAAAGTCGTTTACGTCAAAGATTTCATCTGCTTTTATAGTAAAGTACATTGGGCAAGTTTGTGGTTCACCGTTTACTAAAGTTCGTTCGTATTCGCATTCCAAAGAGAGATATCCTTTACTATTTTTCACAGTGTCTTGAAATTTTTCTATTAAATTTTTTTAATTTCTTTCTGGCCTCATAATTGATAGATATTTGTAAATTGACATGGAATTATCGTTTAAATTTGTTAATATGTATTGCTTGAAAAGACCGTGTATTGAGGATAAAACTTCAACGTCTATGATATTTTCAGGTTTTTCGTTAAGAGTTTTGTCAATTTTCTTCGATCATTTCAGACTTAGTTTTATCGTTTGTTTCAATGGACAATTTTTTAGCGATTGATTGAATTTTTTCATCATTAAATAGATTGAGATCTTTTTTATCTTCCTTAAAGTTTTTCTTTAATTCACGCAATTTTTCTATATTGTACATCTTTTCATGATCGACAATTTGATTTTCTTTAGCCCACTGTCTTAAATAATTTAGTTCATTATTGTAAATTTGCTTGTTTTTTTCATGACTTTTAGAATTATAATGGCGATCATAGTTTTTTTCTTAAAATTTCTATTTTGCAGAAACGGACATGATATTTTATCGCGCTCCATTTATATAGAAAAAGTTATTTATCTAAATGGTGATTGTAAACCAACGATTGTGCCTCTCACGGCGTGATATCACTAACGGATATGACGCGGGCGAAGCGATTATCGTGATGGTCGGTCTGTAGTGGCACACCTCGTGCATAGCGCATTCTTTCGGAACTAAAATGTCGGTAATGCAGATTGCTTTAAAGAATAAAAATTGTGTTTCCGTTAACTATTATAACATTTTCTTTTTTTAAATGTAAGATAATTTTACCTATTTTAAATATGCGTACATTTTGTTACTTGTAATTTTCAAATTATATTTTAAATTAATTTGTTAAATTTTTACTTCTCGATTGGATGTTGTAGTTTCTTGCTCAGTATATATGTCCGCGAATTCGGTTTGGTCGGTTAGGAAGTTTACTTCTGAACTGTTTCAATGCGAGTGGCCATAGCGGAGAAACACCAAGTTCAGAAGTATTCAGATCGTATTCCGGAACCATTTCTCTATCCGTATCTCGCTCTTCTCTCTCTTCTAGCCTGAATATAGATCCTAGCCTATAAACAGCAGAAGTGATCGTGTCATAGGCATAAAAAGAGAGGGAGAGAGAAAGAGACAGAGGGAGGAGAAAAGGTCGACCGAGAAATGGTTTTGCACTTTTTGACTTTGAATTTTTTCTATTTAAATGGAGTTCTTGAAAGAGTTAAATGATATTGGTGAATGCAAGTTTAAAGAGTATAAGAAGTTGAATGAATTAGAAGAAAAAAAGAAGTACAAAATCATGAATTTGGAGAAAATGAAAGATAAATTCGGGGTTTACAATAATTGCCGAGTTGGAAGATTGTAAAGTACACTTACCGAACAGATTTTTGACTGTTTTGGATGAGAAAAAGATTAAAGAATTAAACAAAAATGAAAAAATTACACTTGGTTGTTACTGGAAAGAAGACTATTAAAGATAAAGAAATTATAACAATTAACTTTGTAGAATAAAGTCTTAACTCTAAAACTTGCAGTCCCTCCCCACGTCATAGTACTGTTTTGATAACCATAGTTGGTGTCTTTCTTCATAGGAATCACATGGAATATTATCTACAGTAATACGTTTTGTTTCACACAAAATGTGGCTATATTCTATAAGAAAAATTCTATAATGCTCTTTAATGAATTGTGTTGATAAATCTTGATACTCACAAAAATTCCTAAGAAATTCATCAATTAAGTCTTGATTATCTTGAAAGGACGTATAATATGGGAAAAATGTCATAAAAAAACACGATGAAAACTCTCTGTTTGTTTATTTTTTACTTTCTTTTCAATATCTTTCGTAATTATATTAAATATGTAATCCCTTACTTTTTTAGTTTTTTTGCCGAAAGTAAAACACTCCATTAGACGTTTTTTCTGCAAAAGACTTTACAAGTTCTTTGAATTCTGTATCATTTAAGGAAAGTATCGAAGACGGTATCAACTGTTGTTGAAAATAAACCCGGCAATTCACTGAATTCATCTTTGTTGCACTGTTTTAATGCTAGAAATTGTAGAGACTTTGGTGAGTTCATGTTGTTTATTTAGTAGAAAAGTTTTTTATTAAAGTACAGTATGTTTTTAGTAAAAATGTTTTAAATTGATTAAATTTTATTAAGATTTCGAAGATTTTTCCTTTATTCGTAGCAGATTTGACAACATTTTACAAAGCACAGCTTAAGAAAGTAGAAGCAAACAGCTGTAGATTTGGTTAATTTTTTCATTCCACAGAGTAGATAGTAATGTACCGATCGCTTTTGGAGACGAACGACTGTAGATTCGGTTTAGTTTTTCATTGAGATTTGCTGTGTTATTTCTCAGCTTCCTTTATGGTACATTGAACAGTATTTTACATTGCTTTTCGGTTGGCTCCGAAAGTGCGCCAGGAAACCCCATATTATTATCTACTTATATATATTATATATTATATATATATTATATATATATATATATATATATATATATATATATATATATATATATATATATATATATATATATATATATATACCATCATCTATTTCTTACAGTCGGCTACAATAGACACTAGAAATAACTCTTTATTTTTATTGCTATCGTCGGCCATGAAACTTGAAAGTGCGGTCGGAAATCCCAGAAAAATGACCTTTTTTGTTGTTGTAAATTTTGACAATATCTTCTGCAATAAATCATTATTTCAACATTATAATATTGTTTAATTCTTTTTCTATGCGTGTAGATTAGAGATCTTTTGTATAAGTGACCGGAGGGGTCAGTATTTTTGACACCTCAAAAAGTATGTATTCTAATCCAAGAAATGTTTGTATTCAAAAATATCTGAAACTAGATTTTTCGTAGTCTGACTATTCTAAATCTACACTTATGTAGTTATAAACTATGGAAACATGTCTTCCTACTATATTGCGTTGTTTGATACTTACCATAATGTTGATTACTCTGAGCTAACTGTGTCTAGATTTCAATGTAGATTACCTTCGATTATTCGGTAAGTAAATGGTCGATCAGATAATAATCACAATCAGAATATGTAAATCAAAATAAATTGAAATAAAATGTTAAAACACATTTAAGGAACTATATTTTTTTTAATCCAGTAATTCTGGAGAAAAATAAGTGACTATTTTTAAATTAATTATTTGGAAATAAATTTTTGAATATAAACTATAAAACTTCCTTTTCTAATAAACTACTAACCCAGATTGTACTAAAACACTGATAAAGAGCTATCCAAAAGTAAACAAAAACGTTATATTCATGCGAATTAGATTTTGAGTAGTTGGTCTTATTACTAGTACTATTGTGAATCTTTGCTTCTTGTCTCTAGATGTGTTTTAATGTTGGTAAGAGGCAATAATATTTATATATACATACAAATACAGTGTCTATATAATAGAACAATAACAAAGGGCTAGGTAACCAACTCTGCGTTGGTGTCAATGAGATTTAGTTTGTCCTTTCCACTCTGCAGCCCTTTGTTACTGTCCCTGGGCACTCTGTAAGGTTGTTATGTGAATGTAGTGTTTATATGTGCAAGTCAATATAGAGGTGAAACAAAGTCGGAGCGAGCCTAAATTTAAAAGCATGTAGAAGCTACACTTCCTTTCCATCTATAGTAATACTCAATTTATAGCAAGCAAAATTATAGTATAGATTGGCATTAAAATTTCGTGATTTTATTTCTGGTTTTTATTTGAATTTACCACTATAATTTAGGGCAAACGTATAGATGATGTAGTTTAACTCTTTCATATGGTATTTAATGTTAAAACTAGAATATAAAATTATTATGAAATATTCAATAATATTAAGTATTGTATAACTAAAACACCAAACAATAGTAGCATAGTCGGTGTGACCCTAAACTTAAATTCCTGGTGGAACCTTATTTTTATCCATCGTAATCCATATGCATACTGCATATACTCGTATAAAAAACACAATTTTGGTTATTGAATATATTTGTAACCAATTTCGCGCTTTTATTTTTGTTAACTGGAATTTAGCTTTAAAATGTATAAGAAATATAAGGTTACACTTTATCATACTGTAATTTTATTTTAATTTCATAGGGGACATTACATAACACACAAATTATATAATATTCACATATAAAGTTTTGCCACACGCATGTTCCATGGCTTAAACAAATTAAACTAAAGCCTTTCTTGAAAATATCAACCAACCATAGAGATTGGACTAAGGGTGCAACCCTAGAAGGACTACGTGTTTTATTTTTAATTTTTTCTGAAGTCCTACATCGATAAAATTTGACAAACACGTACCTTGAAGAAAAAAAGAAAAAATTTCATGCAGATCAGCCACCCATATGTGCAGAAATAAGTATGTAATACCTAAAAACTGTATATTTTGTTTTTACTTTGCTGCTATTCCAGAAATGAGCAATTTGACAAATATAGTATTATGCTCCCAACAGAATAACGGAACCGAAAATACAATAGCAGGAAGTAGTTAAATTTTGGATAAAGTGGAAGAACGCCCTGAGATGACAACGGGTAGAATGAAACGTAGAATAATTATACTTGTCGATAAGGTCATTACACTTTTCTTGATTAGGAAACAATACAAAAGCTACTGCAGAATTCCAAATACTGATCAGAAGGAGATTAAAAATTGCTGGAAATAGATTAAAAATTCTGAGACAGAAAGCTTCTTCAGACACTAACCCTGGAAAAACACATTGGAAATGTTATTTCACTCCTGAGCTTCTTAAAAACGAATACTGAAATAATATTTTATTTAATAATGTTTATTTCTTATTCAACGTTTTTATAGGGCTAAAGCATGTATAAGTGATCTATATTATATATTATATAATAAGTGATTTTACTGAGATTACTACTGAATTAGTATTTCTCCACTCGGGCCAAAATTCGATCAAATTTTAATTAAAGTGACGGTGCTATTTGTTAAAATTTTGTTAGAATGTTGCTCAAAAAATTTATATATTTCAGTGGTATTACAAATGTTTAATTCTCCGACTCATTTGATATTTTATTAAAAATATTTTGAGATTGGAATACCCTTTCCCATAGTAAAGAAAGCACATCAAATTTGAACTTAAAATTCCAATTTATTATTTATAATTTGGTTTCATAGATGTGTCCAGGCTGGTTTGTAATTTTTTTAATATGAGAGGCTTTTATATCACAGGTTTCCAACTTATAGAAGCAGGCTCCAACAATTTCATACTATCCTATTTGTTGAAGTTTTCTTTGTTCTTTATTATTTTTATAGTTTTCTTACCCTTAGATACAGTAATTTCACAAGTACTTTTTCTTGTATATTTTATTACATGTTTTGTCTTGAAACTATGTTCTGTTGTGAAAGATTTCCCAGTATATTAACGTTTCGTGTATCTAATATGTTCATTTACTCCTATGTTTTGTCTTCTTTAACTGTGGTTCAGATCAGACTCCTTATAAACAGCGTCGGTTGTTGGAGTTTTACTCTTGACCTAATGAAAAAAATTACAAAAAATCTTTTTCAAAAGTCTCACCTTTTCATCTTTAAATAGTTGAAATTTTAAAAATAGTAACAGTCACAACAATGTTGTTTACGCATATATCTGATTATTTATCCTCTCTTGCATGTTGATGGTTATAAATATTCTTCTTTTTGCATATACTGCAGTTATCTGTTCATTCTTTTTTTATCAAATTTTCGTTGTATATTTCTTATTACACACCACAAATTTATTACTGTTGCTTATTTTTATATTTAACTATTCTATTGTTGTATTTCTTCATATTTTACGATTTTCTGTATGTTTGTTAACTAAATTATATTTTTTACTTATTCATTGTTTTGAAGATTATACATTTTAGCCCTGTTGGATATATAATTGTATAAAATAAATATTGTTAGTGATTTGCGTACTAATCTCTTTTGTTGATAGCAAAGATATATTTAACCAAATGCTGATATTGTTTCCAAAAATACTATTGCTTTACAGAATTGCACTCAGTAATATTCGTAAACATACTAAGTGTAATCATATGCAATTTTAACAATTAACATAGTAACATTTATAGCCTAAATATATACTAAGCTACATAGAGTACTTGAAATGGTTCATACAACTTTAGTGAAACCAGTTACACGACAAATGGTTTGGAGTACTCTAACCTTTTTAATTATATTAACATCAAATTTGTATATAAATTACTACGCTGCGGTACTTTTAAATTTAACAAAAGTGTTAAGAACTAAAAACTGGTATATGTTGTAATTTTATGTTTTACCATAATTACAATTTGTGAAAATTCACAACGTTTCATGCTTTAAACTGAAAAAAAATATTATGCACAAGTATTAGAGAGTAATTCTTACAAAAGAGAGTAATTAAACTCAATCTGGTAAGATGGAACAGCAATGGACAAGAGTTTACTCAGTCGATAAGTTTTTGTTGTGTAACTTGAAACATCTGTTCCTTGTGCAAACATCTCCGAACCATTGTTCTCCCTTTGGCGTTATAGACTGAGTTTCTGTTGCCTATTGTTTCATCAATTACGCAATGATTTCTGCGTTTTTAGCATTTTTTGTAATTGTATTTTTAGATAAACTTTACAAATACGTTCACTTAAAATTTCAATATATAATAAATATAGCAAATAGCAAAATTTTACTAGCTACCAAAACGAAATATGCTTATAAAATAATTATTATAGAAAGTATATTAGAATGTTTAACACTTAGTCCAAGTTGTAAACTGTCTCAATGCAAAAAAAAATAGGTGATACAACACAACATGATGCGCACGTAACGTATCGCTACTGTATAACTTATGTATATAAATATGTGTTTATAACGTCTTTATTATCACGCAACATGCGGTGAGAACGAGTTACGATCTCATGAAAGTGGTTTGATATTTAAAAATGTAAATCTTAGAAAAAAAGAGCAGTTACACTGAAGCAAGGGTGCATATTTTTAATCTTAATGAAATTAAAAGAACATTATACTGACGGAAAGGATCAATTTATATTTCTCATTAAAGACTAATCGCGTTTGTAGTTATGTAGTTAATTAAAATTACATTCTTAAGACAGTGGTATATAATGAGGGCAATATAATTCTTAAAGAAAACTAAACAATTATGAATTTGCGCTGGAAACAAATTCAAACTTTATAAATAAACAACCTGGGTTTTCTTAATACTCATCCAAAAGTATACGATTTGTATAATATTAATTTTTCAAAATAAATTTAGATATGTATATATATTTTCCAGTTGTCAACCAACAAATGAGTGAAGGATCATAGCGATACTATTACATACACACTACTAACATATACAACTACACACACACAAACACATGTTTTGTGTGTGTGTATGTTATTATAAACATATACTTATATATTGTTGGAATATTCAAACAAACTTACACAATTTTCTACTCAATTGGTTACTAGTATTTATGTGATAGAACAACTAAAATACAGAAATAAAAGCAAATATCCATTCATATGTTAATTAGCAAGAAACATACTTTATTTTATTGTTAGCATGCAAATTTTTAAACTCAGAAGACAATAAAAGCCATGCTTCAAGCTTGCTTAGTAAAGACAATTATGTTTTCTATTGATAGCGTTATGATGTTATATTGTAAATATAATGTAAAATGCAAAACTATAAAAATAAGACATTTAACCTTGTATTAATACATAACCCAACAACGAAATACGACTGGCTGAATATTGAAATGTATTCATTTATTTCTTAAATACGATAGTACAATATTCGATTCTCTATTCTACCATGGGAAATGCTATGACGTCAATATGTACCAATGAAAACATCTCTGTGCTGTATTGCGGGTTGCATATTTCATGTTTTACGGCCCAGATGTAATTAAGCTCTCCCTGCTGGATACAAACTGCGGTAGGCAGTTTGATTGATTACTAGAATCGTTCATTTTCATTCTCTCATTAGTAATACATTTATTTTAAGTTTACAAGTTGAGTAATTGTTAAAACTCGTCTCAAAGAATAATAGGATATTGGTGTCATGTTTACATTGTTAAGTTTACTACAGTTTTAATTCCTCAATTAAAAACTTAAACCACATTTTATGCCAGTTCATAGTTTTTTACCAGAGGTATAGATTATAACTTACCACTCTATAAGTCTATTAGAAAGATACTAATAAGTCTCTTTAGTTATAGCAATATTCTGATGAGTAGCTTGTACTTTTGGTAACTCGGCTTTTTGTAGACAAATTGTCATATTAGGGTAGGATCGACAGAAACTGTCCCTAGAGTAGTGCTACAGGTAAACATGTTAGGCCAGAATCTATGGTTATCTGCTGTTCATCCCACTGTCTCATTAAGTCCCAAACAGTTTAACACTACCATTGCACTGTTTTACAATCACTGACATTTTCTGGTACTTACATTATAATTCTTTATATCAGACTAAACTTTGTACTTATTATTTTTTTATAAAGTTTAAGGGTTAAGTTTGTAAGCTAGTCTTAAGCAATAACGCTGTTCAAGATGATGGTCATTCGGAATATTATTAAGCTTATTATCAAGATTAATCATAATTGTATATTTTAATAATATTGTCAAGAGGATCCAAGTAACATTAATTCTTAGTTATGTTTCGATAGGTTTTAGATATCAAGAAAGTGGCTGTTTGAGGTTATATACGTATACGATTGAACCGTTGTAAGTTTTACTAGTTTATTAGAATAATTCTAACGAAACCAAGTTTACGAATCCAATAACGAACGCTTTACAAAGAAGTTAATACAAAGATTTTGTAATGAATATTTACCCAATTATGGAATTTTCACAATGTTTAATGATGTTACTATTATATTATTAGGATGCCAAAAGTGACGATTATTGTTCCGTTAGGACCTATGGCAATCCAACATATAAAATAATAATACATCTTCAGTTTTACTTTTCAAAACGACGACCTTACGTGAAATCCCCTTTTTTTGACTGCACTGGAATGGATATTTCTAATATTTCTTTTAAACCTCGGCAAGGAAGGAAAATTGATGCATTACAGATACTGAATCCTCATATAAAAATTTTAAAAGAAAATCTCTTTGTGCCCTCAAAAGTTTCTAATATACTTTCCGAAGATTATTTACAAACGATTCATTGATTTATAGGAATTTTATGCAAACTGGAAAGTTTATTGTTATTTTAATAACTTAAGGTCTTAAAGTAAAAAAAAAATTAAAATTGGATTTATAATGCTACTTATACCATCATCTTAAAGAATTAACATTTTTCTTCTAAAGGAAGGTAACATTTTGAAGTCGTTTTTAAATAAATACAAAGTGTTCCGGGATGATTACGTCATAATGTCTATTATCACTCCTTGCAGCAGGAGGAACAGAGAGAAAATATTATAACGCGTAGCTCTCCCGGTACTAAAAAAACTATTCAAAGTGTTAACAGTTACGTTTTTGTAGCTGTAAATGTCAGTTGAACAGAAAATACGTATACTTAACAGACGATATCGTGTATATATCGTGCATTTCCTTCTTATCAACGCCGTAAGAATTTGTAATTATCACGCTCTCACTGAATATGGAAATAAAGTAAATAAGGAAATCTTATTTGCCTTAATAATATTAGAAAGAGCATCACAAAATAAAAAATACCCGTATTGGTTGTTGTATTTTTCAATGTATTGATTTAATTTGTTAGTTAGATTATGTGTTAATATACTTTAAAATAGGAAGATATTAACTATCGTAATCAATAAATTAGTATACTGAAATAATGTGGTGCTAAAAACAAGGCCAGGATACTGTACTATGCTGAAAGCTTTGATGTAGGGCAAATATTTTTAGATATTAAACTGTTTAACCTAACTAGTTGACATTATTTGCTTGTCAATTAAATGTTATTTTTCACCGATTTTACATTAGTATTTAATATATAACATATTCATACATTACTTAGTCATATTTAGTAGAAGCCTGGGTAACACTTGATACAGTTCCTTGCATAAGGTGGAAGACTAGTTTTCTCCACCCTGTAACCAAACATAATTAAAGGCACAGTCCTCTTCTCACACGTCTTCACACAGTTACATCTTGCTGAAAAATGGATTACACTACCCCTCTTCTGAGTCTTAATACATTACAAGTTAGGAGTGCAGCTTGAGTTGTGGTACAGGCTTTGCTGTGGTTGCTTATAAAATTGCTATTTCAATTCACTCTCAAGCCTTTGGAAAGATAGACAAGCAGAAAATCATGCAGAAGAAGATTACTACATCTCGCGGTAGATAAAAGAGAAATTGTGGCAGCAATCAGTGAAAACTTAGCCTAATTTCTTGATAGGAACTGTACCATCATAGAACTTGTTCTTGTCTATGTATACTAGAAAAAAGTTAGTTCATTAAAATATATGTAAAAGCATTGTTGAAATTATAAGTTTCGGTGAAGTAGAGAAGGTACTAAAACGCAATAATTAATCCATGCTAAAAATGTTACATTTTTAAATCTAATATATTTATACTCTCTTCCTTTACAAGTTAATTTCTTCTGTTATATCTTTGTGCCATAAGTGTTACTCCATAAGGCAAATGTAACAATATGTGTTAATGCCCAGAAAAATCCCACAGAGCGGCATACACCATCATTGAACCCAGTGTTTCTAAAAATGTGTAGTCTATAGGTCAGTTTGTTTGGGATATGTCGTGCGGACAGTCAGATAGTAGGAAAGTGTTTTCAATTTTCTACCTTGAAAACACTTTTTCATTAGAGTTAACTAAGCAAATTTCCTGACAACATAAAGAATTGAAAAATATTCGTTGTTCTTTGAGGGTTTACAGGCAAAAATAATATTTGAACTGGTATTGTAATCAGGCCTACAGAAAGAAGGTTGAAGATAAAGATATGAAACTTGTACCCTACTTATTGCGTAAGATGACCAAAGGAATGGCATTTAAAAAATATATTTTGTGCAAAGTATTTTATTTCGAAGAATTATTTTTTTAATATATATATATATATATATTATATATATATATATTATATATATATATATAAATAATTAATATTGGAGAAAATCATTTTATTCTTCCAAGTCATAACATTCACAGTTTGTTGACTTTCAATATGACACATGTTAGTTAGACAAACCACATAACTCACTAGTTTTAATCATTATTTTAAATCCTCTTTGCCATAGCTGCATGACCTCTTAAATTTTCAAGATAAAGAATTCTCCAGGCTAATAAAATATAAATCTCAGAAACAGGAGCGCACACAAAAATTTGTCAGAACCTTTACAAGAAAAGTAGACTGTTAATAACTATTGGTTGTGAGAGTAGCAAACGCCTGGTCTCGCTGCCTCCTGTCCCTTACTATCAAAAAGTATTTACAAAAAAGTGTTTTCCAGTTTAGAATTCAGATTTTGTTCTAGATAAACAAAGAATCAACCCATTTAACAATTGAGATTTCTAAAAGTACGCAAATATGCTTTTAGCTTTTATAACTACATTTTACAAGTAACAAATGATATAGTTTTATTTTAAAGCGTGAGTGACTTAGTGGGAGAAAGGATTACAGTTTTGCGATAGCATAAATAATAGTTATTTATTGCTTTGAATTAAATTGAAAAAGTTTATGAAGAGTATTCCTGAACACATTGACACAGATCCGCCAATTTCTTATTCAGATTCGTAAATAAGAGAGTTGTAAATTTTTGAAAAATAAGATTTTGGCATGAAAATGTTCGAGGTTACAAGACAGTTTTTATCACACACTTTTACAAAATTTTACGAGCATTCAAGAATGATTTATATTTTTTCTACGTCAAAAAACAATAAAATTGTAAAATGCGAAAGGAAAATGTATATGTATATGTATATATATATATATATATATATATATATATATATATTATATATATAATGGATATTAAACGGAGTACCAAATTGGCCAATAAACTTAACCAATATATTTACAAGATAAACTCTTATGCCAAGTTTAAACTTATTTGAACGTTATATAACCCAGAAATTCGGTTAAGCAGGTAATTTCATTACAAATTCTAATGAAGTGGTAGTTAAAAAAAACATTATATACATATAGGTATACAATTAGAAAATTATGATTAGAATATGTCCATATAATCTGTAAAGGAATTATTTATTTTTAAATATGTATGATCTTCGTATTTAAATATAAGTGAAGTTTGTAAAATATTAAGCACATTTATCATAAGTATTGGAATTTTAATACTAATTAACAGATCTAAGTATGCTGCTTCTTGTTTGTAGTTGAACTGTAGCATTACATCAAGTAAACACAATCAAAATACTCAATATCCACTGTTCAAACTAATTGATTTTGTATATCATTCCATATTATTTGAATTAACCCTAGTTACATCACATTTGGTTAAATGAGATTCTAATGCAATTGTAAATTTTTAGGTAACTTAGATCACACTCATGTTACGATAAGGAAAATGTTTGTATCCAGATCTACTCATAAATACAAATGTAAATACAATAATATAATGGCAATCAGTCAAGGGCAGTACATAAGTGAGTTATAACCGTATGTAGATATTTTAAATATTTTGCGCCCTTGAAAGGGTCTGATTGCATGGACGGGGGAAAGCAACCCTCCATTATGTAAACAACAGTATGAGGAACGCCCGGAGGCTGATACTCCATCAACACGAGAACGTCATCTTCTACCCGTCACTTTCTCTGTATGCCAGTATATTACAGGGTGAGATAGCAGAAATAGTTTTTAAAGTGTAAAAAGTTCTGATAAATTGTTACAGAATACGCCCATTTAATGTACTCAAAATATAGTAAATATCATTAATAGTCCTATTATATAGGTACTTTATCATTATTAATTTGAATCAGTATGATTGTCGGATTTCCATGATATTATATTATTCAGGGGCTAATGAATGATTCCCTGTATAAAAGTTTCAAAACGTAATTACTATCTAAAATGTCATGGTGATTATTACAGTGAATGTATATTTGTCATCTTAAATGGTCTAAAATACAGAGCAGTAGGAACTCAGATTTTGAATAAGTTACAGCAAAGTAAGGTTATTTGGAACTAAATTAAGCCTTAAGCATAATTGACGCCAAAAGAAAGAGATAGACTCCAATCCTTGAAACTCAATATTCTGCTTTGGAAACATACATCGAAAAATTTGTAAAATACAGTTCGAAGTAACCATTCAAAATTTATACTTAACTTAGTTTGTAAACTTTGGTGCCTTCTTTCTTCGGATATTGCGACGCTAGATAATTACCATATTGTTGATCACACATAAGTTAATTGTGTTTACCTAAATGTCACTTCAGATTATCTTGCATTATTCGGTAGGTAAATGTATTATGAGACAATACTTACAACCAGAATATGTAAACCCACTGTAGAATTTCAAATCATACGTTAGTAGGCTACCAACATTTTAGGAAAAACAATTTTAAAAACCAAACAATTATGAAACATAACAATTTTTTTATTTTTTTTAACTATTTGGACGTATTCTTTTCCTAAGTGTATGCTTTAGTCTTATGTAAATACTCTAAAAGTAACTTACTAAGAGTACATGTGTATGTATGTAACTTATATGAAAACACTAATTATTTATTAAATTTTAAAACTTGTAAGAATATGTAATGCTTTGATAAACAAAAACTGTTATCTTTGTTAATACTTGTTACATTAAGACCACGATTGTAACATGATACTGACAAAGGGCTATCCAAACGTTAAAAAAAGCTATATTGGGGAAAATACAATTTAGTGTGACGTGTCGCTGACACGCTACAGCCCTTTGTTATCTGTCCCTGGGTACTCTATAATGTTGTTTGTGACGTTATTGTTTTACACGTGCATGTCAACACATGTGTGAAACAATGTTGGAGTAAGCCTAAAGTTAAAAGAATGATACAAGCTACACTGCCTTCCCATCCATAGTAATACTGAATTTATAATAAGTACAACTAAAGTATAGATTTGCATTACGTTTTGTGATTTTTTCATATTTTTTAATCGGAAATTACCACTCATCTAAGGAAATTATATAGATGATGTAGTTTAATATTTTCATATAGCATTTTAATTTTAATACTGTAATTTACAAAATGTTCATTAATACAAAATTATGTGTTATTTTAATCAATACGTTTCCGTTATTGTAAAGCATTAAACAATAATAACATATTTATGCATTTGTTATACATTAATACCAACGCACATATTTTTTTCAAACACTAAGTGAAATTAAATATTATTTTTATGAGGATATATTATTGGTATTAATAGTAATAGGTAATCGATATACAAAAATTGTTTGCTGAAGAACAAATTTCCTCTATATTTGTTATTAGCATGGATACTAAGTATTTACAAATTTTATGGAAATCTAAATAAGTCAGAAAATTCAGCCTTGTAAACATTTTATTACACTCCCGAAGCATCAATTAAAACAAGTCGCTCATTAGTTATTTATCATTACAGTGCTAATATCAGACGTTTGCTAAACGATATTAACGAGTCTCAGTGGAGAGTTAATTACGATTTGCAATAAAAATAGTAAATAAACTTTTCGTATTATATATTATAAACATCATATGATTTAATGTTAAGTACACTTATACGAATAAAACAAATACACAATTACTGGCTGAAAGAAAAGTGAAGAATGTAAACATTAGAGCGGAAGGGAAACAGACAGCAGAGTTCACACTCACGAATTTTTACTTGTAGTTAGCCAACTACATATCATTTTACAACATAATTGAATCGTAGAGAAGTTTCTGCCAACAGAAAGATTGTAGTGTTATACCAGATTCCTCCATCGAAATCTTAACTTTCTTAAGAACTGTAATATTTAGAATAGTAAATATGTTTCGTAATATTAAGTCGTATATAATCTGATTAATTAGATGGTGTTGATATTTCATTAATATCTTATATTCATTCGCGATTTTCATCTTCACTTACTAGAACTATGTGTACTATCTTGTAAAATAAAGAGTGCATTAATTAATTCACTCATCTTGTGAACAACAACCCATTTATTGGTAATTGTCACACATAAGGATATTTCGAGGCAAATTAAATCTATTTTAAACTTATTTAGGCCACTTCATTGTCTAAGTCAGTCCCTTGTGCAATGGTTTACTAAATTTTTGCAGAATACCAAGTATAAAAAAGGTAGCGGAAAGGAAATATTATTGAAGTGAATTAAAGTTACCGACACGAACAATACGTATTGTAGAAAAAACACCTTGCTCATATTTGGAAAACAGTATTCATTCCGAAGCACGAATGAGTAATCGAGGGAATTTAAAATTCAGGATTTGTTTTATTAAGAGGAGTCAATCAAACATCTCTCAGGTTGGACGTAGGAGTTTATACCCTTATTATTTGTATTGACTTTGGAGCACAGACACAAGACCAGGTCAGAACTTAACCAGATTACAGAAACTTTCAAGTGACGACGCCAACTGTCCGGCAAAACTTTACTTGCAATTAGCAAAGCTATTTTGATATGCGGTCTGACACAATAAACCCGAAGCCCAAGACTACAGCTATCCTGTTACACGCATGGCGTACGAGATAAAACAGGGAACCCTCGTGTCAAAATATGTCCCTTTTTGTCTACTTAGGTCTTTAACTAGAAACCCCTTACCATTTTTGTTTAATTATATGTAAAACGTAGAAAGAAGTAGTTCAACTGGTAATAATTCAATATCCTCAGCAACACTTAAAGTAGAAACATAAATTTAGCTTGAATTTGAATATCACTAGATAGGATAGAAATCAACTGTTCTCTCTCTCTCTCTCTCTCTCTCTCTCTTTCTCTCTCTCTCTCTCTCCCTCTCTTTCTCTCTTATTATTTCGATTCTTTATCATTTAGCAGCCGCTTAGTTACTTCTTGCAAATTAATTCCTGTTTTGCTAATTATGTGATGATAATATACGATAAAAATTGTCCGTAAATTTCAGTACTAAAATGTTTTCTGCAGCTTGAGACCTTTAGCCTAATATCAGATTTGATTTAAACTGGAAATTCTTCATTGTTAGTGTGAAATTTGGATACAAATAAAATAAGGAGACACCCTTTAAATGCTCATTATTTAATTCCTAACATATGTCACTGACAAATGAGATTTCTGCAGGATGAACTCGGCAGAGAGGAGTCCACCACATAAAACAACTGTTAGATAACAAATTATAAAGTAATTGATGGTGAAAAATTATATAATGTAAACTTAGTTTTAGTTTTAACATAGCCACGCTTTCCTAATGAGTTGAATCACAAGAAAGTTCTGTGTCGAAGTCCCATGTGATTCTTCACTCTAGAACGGAATTATTTTAATATAAATTTATTCTTACATATCTGATTTTTAAAAGATAATTCTTAAATATATCAGTTTACCACCGTTTTAAAAGCGAGTTAGAATAAACGGGTAGGCTGCAGACGATTTAAACTGTCACACCAACTTTGTCAACAACAGAGCGCTGGCTACATCAATTTACAGAGGGATAGGTGGTCGATACACATAACAGAAACCCAAGTGTGGCGGCTACACAACTGGACAGAAAGCTACATCGCATCCTTTATTGTAGAAATGATTTAGCTGTTACCTGGTATTGAAGTTATTTATTTACTTAATAATTGACTACCTTATCCTTAGCTTAGCACACAATTTGCTATTAAATAACAGGAACGTTATAGGTTTATTATTTTATAATAAATACTCCTAAAATTAAGTGATTTTCCAATATATTAAAGAGTACTTCTGTTTGGAATGAAAATACTACAAAAGTCCATAGTAAAATGTGCCTTGCTGCCTAAGAATATTTACATATGTCCCTCTGACAAGCATAATTCAGTAAAATAGCGTCTATTCACATTTTATTCTACATTAGTCAAGAAACATCTACTTCCAGTTATTATAATGTATAAAAGGTGTAGTGGTAGTGTTTGTATTGTTTCTCAGATCAAATAAATATGTATAAAAACTTTAGAATTACACTACATTAAAATACAGTATTTAACAACTGTAATTAAAGAAAAATTATATTTCATGAAATCTGTAAATTGATACACCGACGTGCCCGAACACCTTATTAGTCCCACCAGCTACCATGTGATTCACATATTCCCAACCCTACAAAATACTAAGAGGTTTTAGTAAATTTTCTGCAAACTGCTTGTTTTTTCATTTATTCCTAAGAAATTATAACCTTTATAAACAATTTCAATGAATAAAAATGTTCACATATCCGTATACCTATAGTATTTGGAAATTCTAGTTTTAATTAGGTGTTGGAAAGTTAAAAATAGTTAATAATGTTTATTTCAAGACATAATTTTAGGAAAAAACGTTTTTATATTAAACTTTTTTCTTAAAATTAGGTTTTTAATGTTTAGTATGGTAAAAAAATAATATAATAATATAAATTATGTTAAACTCAAGTATTAATGGTGATGTGGTAAAAAGTACTTTTTTGTACTTCGATAAACTTAAGTGATGTAATAGTTGATTCTAAAAAGTAATTAAACTTTGTAGAAATTCCTGCTTTCTAAAAATAGATAATACATTAAAGAACAATTTTAATGTGTTAAAATTTTAAATAAAATACATACATACAATTTTAAATATTGGTTGGTTAAATATTGGTGTTAAACCATAGAACTCACTAGTTATGTTATCTTTAATCCGCCTTGTAGTAGCTGCATGACATCTAAACGTTTCTAGAGAAGACAATCTTCAGGCTAATGACATATAACTCTCAGGAAACATGACTGCACACAAAAGCTTTCTCAGAACCTTTACAAGAAAGGTAAACCATTTATACCCACTTCCGTAGCACACTGCGAGTCCCACAGTCTTTTGCCCTTTCCATAAAATATTTATAAAGAAGTGTTTTATAAGTATGCGTTTATAAAATGTTCTAGATAAATAAAGAGTATACAGAATGACCAATCGTGATTTCTAAAAGGACATGTATAGTGTTAAAGTAGACAACATTTTTAGAATGTAAATAATAGCTTCTATAATTATTACGTTCACAAAAATTATATAACTTTTTTCCAGCGTGAAAATGATGCAATGACTGCTGAAGAAAGGACGAACTATTATGAACATTTTTGACATCAGATATTTTAATAATTCATTTCTTACAAGATTTTAAGTGATTTTAAAAAACTGTACGTACTTTTTATTATAGAAACCCTTACCAAATATTTAAACAATCGAAACGAAAGAAACGTCTTAACATAAATCAAGTTTTCATTAGATTACTCAAAGTATAATTGCTATTTCTTGATTATATAACTACTTGTGGTAGTCTTATCTAGTTTATATTATGTCCCATTTTATTTCTTGATATAAATTCATAAATATACTGTAAATCCAAGTTTATAAACAATTTCCAAAGAAAGAATCAAATTTAAGTTATACTAGGCTACATTTCATTTCATATCTTGTTATCATTTCATGAATATGCTAAAATATATAGTTATAAATATATAAGAAAAATATACATTAAGATATAAATTAATCGATAAATAATAATAGCATTAAATTATTTTTGCTGTAACCCAGAATCAAATCTTTTTCACGCTTAAAATGTGTACGTATGTGTACGTGTGTAAATTATCAAATACAGCAACATAAATTCACTTATATTCAGATGGTTATCTGTTACATAATATCATAAACAATACAACCATTTTCAATTGTAGTCAACTTTTAATTATACAAATGCTCTTGATTTAAAGGCAATGTACGGTCAACATTATTTATTCACTATTTATTAATGTTATATGTATTAATTAACTGCTATAAATTATCAGTGTTCTTAATAAAATGTATTCTTAATAAAAAGTGATTGGGCAGGCAGGCAGCCTGTCAATAAACAAGAGAAAAGGCATAAGTGACAATAAAGATGATAATATTCTTCCAGTTATTTGCACTGAAATAGATTGTATAGATGAGTGTAGAGATTTTTATTCTTTCTCCAGGGATTGTACACTTACCAATATAAATATGTTTCATTCAAATATTAGAAGATTTTAAAAAAATTGTTTGCGATTTATCAGTGTATTTAAGTTTATTATTAGATAAGTTAGATATTATAGTTTTTACAGAATGTTTGGCTGGGGGAAGGAGAGCAGGTGGTGAATATATATGGGTTTGACTTTGTACTGAAGGACAAAAGACGAAATCAAAACGACGGTGTAATTGTATATGCAAACAAACGCTTATCAGTGACAGCACACAAATACCCTTAGGAGACGTATAAAGGAATTTCACTTGACATTACTTAGTATAATAAGCACTTTAACTTTTTAGCAGTATATAGAACTTTTGATAGTGATGTAAACCGTTTTATTGAAGCTATCGACAAGTATTATATTAACTTACAACACAATAAAAAAATGTTTTATGCTGGGAGACATCAACATAGACCTTTTTACAAATAACGACATTTTAGATAAATACTTGAACTGCCTCACTGGCCACGGACTTGTACAATGTGTGGACAGAGCTACTCGGGTGACAGATAACAATACGACCTGCTTGGACCATATCTTTGTGAGATACGACAACTGGCGGAGTGTGCGGCCAGCATGCTACAGACCACTGTCACAGACCACTACAGCACCGTACTTGCACTCGGCAACGCTGCACAAGACACGCCCTCAATGCCCATCACGTACATAGACCGAGTAGTGTTCACCGATATTCTTACTAATACTCACTGGGAACCTTTACTGAACTGCTGTGATACAAATGAGTGCGCAAATAGTTTTGCTCATATTGTTTCAGGTGCGTTATTAAATTCAAAAAAAAACAAATTAAAAATCCAGTCACCCGTAAGAAAAAACTCAAGCCATGGATTTCAACTGACCTAATAAACAATATACGGGAAAGAGACAAAATAAGCAAAAATTCTTAAAAAGCAACCTATTAATTGTGAATTGATTGATTGATTTATTTCCAAAATTTATGTACAGAGTAAAATAGAATACATAAACAAATATCTTATAGGAAATTATCCCCACATGGGAATTACGAAACCAATTTAAAAACCTTAGGCAGAATTTGAGCAACACTTTGAAATACGCAAAGCGGCAGTATTACAGGAATAAACAGAATGAATTGAAAAGAGATGGAAAGTTATTTTGGGAAATAGTGAATGAATTGGCCGGGAGTGTTAAAATTAGAGACGCGTTTCTAATCAAAAACGTTTTCCTGGAACGACTACAAATAACAAAGAAATATTAAAACAAGTTAGTAATGATTTCAATACGTTTTTTGCATCAGTTGACAGAAAGTTAGCAGACGAGATCATTATAAGTGGGAACCCAGTGGTGGGAGACTCTGACTTTAGATTAAACACGGACTTCACAATACATATTGTGACTGAACAAGAGGTTGCACGACAAATCACTGGGCTGAGAGGAGGATCTGCATCTGGATGGGATGGGGTTTCGGAAAACCTGTTAAAGTCTAATACGCATATTATTTTGCAGCCTTTAACACATCTAAATAATTTAAGCATATCAACTGGCGTATTTCCTCTAAAATTCAAATTGGCAAAAATGTTTCCCCTTTATAAATCAAATTGCTTTAACTACAAAAGAAACTACCCCCTATTTCATTCTTAAGCATGTTTTTTCAAAGTTTTAGAACGAATAGTGATGAACCAGCTAGTCTCATATTTACAAAACAACAATATATTGAGTGTGTGCTAATATGGATTTAGATCAGACAAGAATATTAATGATGTATTCTTTGATGTAAATAATGAATTGAAGGACAATATTTGAAAAAACAATAGGTGTTTACTAATCTTTTTAGATTTAAAAAAAGCGTTTGACTCAGTTGATCGCACAATCCTGCTACAAAAAATGGAAATGATAGGAATCCGCGGTACTGCTCTAGCGTGGTTCACTAGCTACTTGAATGACAGGAAGCAGGTTGTGTCTATATGCGAAGAAAATAGCGAACCACAAAATGTAGACTACGGAGTAATACAAGGGAACACATTAGGCCCAATTTTGTTTCCAATCTATGTCAACAATATTGAAAAAATTCAGTTACAAGGTCAACTTTTTTTTGTTCGCATATGACAGTTTAATATTTATCTTAGGAAGAAGTTGGTGGCTGAAAGCACATGCCAAGGCATTGAGCGATTTGATAAATATAAAACAGTGGTTGGATCGAAATATTCTGTCATTAAAATTCTTAAAAACAAAATTTATGCCAGTCTCTTTAAGCATTAACTCAGAATGCCCTTTCAATGAATTGAAAATTGATTATTGTGGAACTTACACAAAACTTAATATGCGATTGTAAGAGTATGGAGAGTATAGTGTACTATAAGTATTTAGGTGTGGTTTTTTGATCATCGTTTACAGTGGACGGAACATGTTGCTTATTTGAAAAGAAAAGAAAATAAATTTATGCATTCAGAAGATTAGGTGACATTTTAAATTACAAAGAAATTTAAATCACGTATTTTGCTTACGTACATTCCTTATTAACATTTGGAAACATTGCACGGGGTAGAGCTCGGAAATCGGTCCTTGAACCTCTTTTTGCTACCCAGAAAAGTATTTAAAAGCAGGGTTTATAAAATGTAAAAGATATCCGACTTACAATTTTTTTCATGAAACAGCAATTCTTTCCTTGCGCTAGTTGTATATTAAAAGTATATTAACAAACATACATAAAAACTGTTCTTCAATTTTCTTTTTAACGTCACATTCTCATAATATTAGGCACTCTAATAGAGTGTGGATCTCTGTTATACCATTAATTAAGTCATATTTAAATGCTAACTAATTAATTTTTATATCTCAGAACTTATTTAGGAATAGATGTAACAAATTTAGTAACTTTTCTTTATTCGAAACTTTGTCTATTGAAATATTTAAACATAAAGTTAAAAATGTTCTACTGCATATTGGACTTTAGGAGGCCGAGGCCTGGTTACTGTCCAAGTATGAGGGGTCATGACCATTTCTTGTACCAACAGTTTACTCATGATTATAATTTACCTACGACTAACAGCTGCAGTAGACATTACTGAATACTACATTTATCTCCCCCTTCACATCCACCTTCAGCAGTAAACTTGAAAAATACCGAATGACAGGTACTGAAATACACTAATGGCGATATAATGTTTTTACTAAATAAAGACTACAGTAACTTTGCTGTAAGATGTATATCAGTGATGCATTCCAGGAGATTAGTTTTATATACATAATATTTATTAATAATACGATTCTAGCCTACGTACAGGCTGCTTGCCCATGTAGGCTAATTTTCATACGGTATGTACTTATAGTTATTTATTGAATATACATTAATTGTAAATTCAAATTTTAAAATTAATTGAAATTGAACTGAAAAATATTAAAAAATAATTCTAAAATTTAGTTTGCTGTGGAAAAACATCCTAACGGAAAATGTTTTTAACATGTTTCTTTAATTTTAAGGATCACATAGTAAATAATGAATCGTTAAGTATCTTGGAAAAGTATTATATTCCTTAGTAGCTGAGTATTAACTGCTGAGAAATTGGAAGCAAGTGTAAATACAAAAGAAGATTAAGCAATTTTAATATTTTGTTTTACTCGTGAAGCATTAATTAAACCAAGTGTCTCAATAGTTATTTGCCATCACAGTGCTAATACCAGCTATTCGCTATCGCTGTTAAAGAGTCTCAGTAGAGAGCGATAATTAAGGAGTTTTGTCTGCAATAAAATGTTAAGGTTTTCAAAAGTAACATATATATTTTCTACATTGTATGTTATGTAAATCATATGATTTAATGTCTTAGAAAATGGTGAATAAATTAAGCATTAAGAAACGAAGTGAATTTCTTCTCAATAATTTTAGTTGTAGCTAACCAACTATAATTCCTTTTAAAAATAATTAAATCGTAGAGCAGTGTTATATCTGTTTCACCCATCACGTTCAAAATTTGTTTAACTATACAAATTTAAAAAATATAATATAATAAAAGTATAAATATTGTTGAATTAAGATCGACTAAATAATCTGAAATCGTTTGGTGGTCTTGATTCTGCACCAAAATTAATTACCAATTTCAAAAACTGCAATCAAAATTAAATTGTGTAATAATGTGAAATATCAGAGTTTGTATACAATGGTGTCTGTTTCTAATACCATGAGTTTTGCAGCATATTCTGACTTTGTTTGGTATTGTAAAAATATATTCCTCCCCACCTACTTACTTCGTCTTGTAAAATAATATATTGTTAAATTTATTTGATCGAAATGAACTGAGAATATTATTTCCAAGACAGTTAAAAATCCAGTTATCCATTCACACCCTGCTTCTTTATGAGTTACAACCCGTTCATTGAAGGTCGGAAATAACTGTCTGGAAATGTTACATTCAGAGGCAAAAACCTGTTTAATTTATTAAAAACACTGCACTTGTCTAATCACTCTTGGATGCAATGGTTTGCACAAGTTTTAAAACGTACCAAATATGAAAAAAGATAAGGAACATTTAAAATGGAATCATAAATACCGAAGCCTACGATATTGCGTAAAAATGGAGTATGCATATAAGGAAATTAAATAAAAACCTTTTCTTACCGATCATCTTGCTACACATCACGGTTCTTGAGATAAAACAAGAAACCCTCGTATCCCAATTTGTCACTGAGGACTACTTACGTATGTAATCTAGAGTCCCCTTACCATTTTGGTCTATTTATATGTAACTTAGTTGTAATTAAACTGGCAGTACTTCAATATCACCAGAGCTACAGGAACAAAATGAATTGACAGGAATGATAACAGCTAATTAGTGTTTTGATTATAATATCAAACTTCCTCCTACATAGAATTCAACTGCTCTTTCTCCCTTAACACCTTTGGGATCTTAATTACGTAAGGAGGACCCCTAGTATTTTTTTGACGTGACAACGTCTTAAATTAGGTTGCGGCTCGGAGTCACTCATGAAAAAGTGCAACGCCCGGTAACGTTACGACGCCCGTCCAGTGGGTCCGCCGCACGGTATCCGCACGGGATAAAGCAGATAACTGTGGGTCCGCCGCACGGGATAAAGCAGATAACTATGTTTATTCGTGAAAATGTGGAGCGCTTAGATTCGTCATTTACAACAACTACAACAATAAAGGTAAAATAATTGTACACTGATATTTCATTATCGTAAACTATGATTGATTGATTAATTGTTAGATTGACACAAAAGTTGAGAAACTGAGTTTATAGGTTATGTCATACTATTGACAAATGTTGATAGTGTTAAGTAAATTATTAGTTTAAATCACTCTGCAATCAATCGTAATTCAGTCGATTGAGAAGAAACAGCACGTATTGCTAGTCAAACATTTAAAATAACAAATTATAACCTCTAACCTGTCATAACAGTGCGACCAAACAAACGAACTAAACCGACCAATCACCACGCGCGGAGTTAGAATTTAACTGTGTTTAGCAAGAATTTCAAATTCCAATTTTAGTAAATGTTTTATTCAACTTTACCATTTACAATAACAAATTTTAATTAATTTCAAATTATGTACAATGTTTTAGTAAACAAAATATATATCTATAGTTAAAATTTGTGCAATTCTTATTTTCATTCAATTCCTTGTTCCTATTGTGCAATTTAATAATATTCATATCAATAAATATTCTACCGAGAAAAAGACGTTGTCACGTAAAATCTTCACCCGTAAAACCGACTTTACAGGCAACCATAATTTTTTTTTTATTTAATCAATAACGAATAAAATAATATCCTTGAAGAATAAACCTGGAATGAGACAATAAAAAAAAAAACTGTTGGATATCAAGGTCTGTTGGTAGTTTAAAAATCTAAAATAATTGGTTTGAAACTTTTATAATGGAAGCATAGTTTAAGATGAATATTTTAGCTTTCAATCTAAACTTTACCTTGGCTATAAGTCATTGAGTTTTCTTTACTACTAAACGACACTTTCGTAATTTATCTACCATTGTTCATATTAATTTGTAAATGGATAAGTTCATTTACAAGCATATCATGTTTCATACAGTTTTCTATTCATCATACCTTTGCAGTCAGACCTTCCACATAAATACCTTGTATATCAAAGTAGCAGTTGAAAGTGACGTGCATCATAACTCGGCTCATTAATGTTTACTCTCTCACCAGGGTTCGTATCTTAGCTCATTTCAATATCGCACGTTTTGGATTGCATATAACGTGACATTTGCATGTAGTTCAAAAAAGTGTGTTTTTTCATTCGTGTTATATTTATGTAAGCTTTAAAAAAATTAGGTAAGTTAACGTGGTTCTTTATTAAAATGGCTTAAATGTAAAGACTTATTTTTATTATTTCTACTGTTTAACAGAACTGCATACGAGGTCTGTAAATAAACTAGTGAGACTGCTTTAATAATATGTTTTATTTACAATATATTTATAAACGAAATTTATATCTTTCAAAGTAATTTTATTAAGAAACCACACTCTTCATTCGGGTTTTTCCACTTCTCGTAACAGTGCTGGAAGACCGAAACTGGAATATCCTGCCGTTAGTTATTTTGTAACTTAATAATACAATGAGTATCCAATGCCCATTGGATCATATAAATATTTGTTCTAACGGCAATCGTGATTTTCTTACTATAAATGAGAACATAATTCGTGGATTTAAAAAAATGGCTATATAAAATCTGGGATGAATTTTTTTGACGTAAATTTGTATAATATAGAAGGGTACGACATGTAAGCCAAATGCAGCGTTCAACTAGCGGGCGTTGTGGTGGTGTATGTGGTCAATAGCTAGCAAGTTTATCATACAAACAAGCGATCAAGGTCAGCGTCAGCTTATCACTTGGCTGTGACTATTGCCTTGGTTGCGATATCCCGGTTACATGCGCAACCAAAGTTTTCCTTGCAGAATTTTCCTCATAAATATTTCATCATTGAAAAGATCTTAGACCGATATTAATGATAGTATATTGCCATCATATGGTTTACATGTGTTGCTTAACTGTTCTACCACGATGTTTAGTAATTCGATATCTTAAAATGGCCATGTTGTATGGGGGATAAAAGGTGTGTTAGTCATTCATTAGTTTATGCATGTTAGCCACCACTTGTAAATTTTTCATTGTATATTTTTTGATGTATTGGGTTTCTCCCGTTGAAATAAATAAATAAATAAATAAATAAATAAATATTCTATACAAAGTTACTGGTATTGATGTTGGTATTACAAACTATTTTAGTGTTGTATGATGCATTTCGAGAGTCGTTTTAGAAATAAAATTACGAAGGATTTTTCAAGTGTGCAGTCCCGGTAGTATGAATTGTAACATGCTTAAAAAGCAATGGTATTTTTAAAGCGTTGAATTCAACGAGATTTCTATGGATGTAAATTTAACGTTTGATAGATTTTTATAAAGAGTTGCTTGTCCATTCAAATAAATAATGAACAAGCAACTTCTATTAAGGTTTTAATGTGAAGAAATTATAACCAGATTTTTCCACTCTTGGTTCTTTAAATAAATCAGCCTCGTATTTATATAAACAACGATGAAAAATATCATAGAAATATGTTAAAAAAACCAAAAACCGGAAAGGCTCTAATAAATAATATATTACATGGTTTAAATAACTAGCCTTTTAATGTAATAAGGTTTCTTTTATTGTGAGCATCCATAATCTTTAGCATGTTTTTAAATAAATGTTCCAAATTTTTCTCAAATAGTACTTTCAGATTTGATTTATATAATAAGTATAATATAATTAATTTTAAAATGTATTAAAGAATTTTTATGACAATGAACTCTAAGAAAGAAATTAAAAAAAAAATAACCATAACAAGCTTTACAAATATTGCACGAGTTGTATGTTGAAAATATTATAGACATAAGCCACTATATTTTCACCTCCTAATTAGATTAGTTATATTGATGTCATTGAATAACCAAACATTAGAGTTGTGGGAATGATGCATTTGTTTAGTCCACAGGAACACAGTAGCAAACATATTAGGATTCTTAACTACAGTTTTGTGTACTTTGAATTAGTTTATCCAAGTGCAGAATTGGTAGTTATTACATTTACTTGATTTAGTTTATAAAATACCGTATAAAAGTACACATTTTTAAAACAATTAAAACTATCCAGAAGTAGACGTTTTTATTGGACTATTAAGTTAGCCCAATTATATATACTGATATACATTAATTCGACAAACTTCATGTATGTGACTAAATTATTAATTATCGTATAAAAAACATTATAAATGATTAAATATAGATTTAAATCATATTGAAATCTTTCAACAACAAAGTTTATGTTATTCAGGAGCACAACACAGAGATAAGACTAACTCCGTCTCACTGCTAACTCACACTTATGTCTTTCCAGCTCGATGAGTTTCTTACATCTAATAATATACGAGCTCTGTTAAGCCGGCTGTGATAAACCATTTACTCGTGTTGTAAAGTTTCCTCTGCCTTACTAAATTTATAACCCGAAAATTAATTAATATTACACTGTAAACACAATAAATAGGACTATTGATTCACGTTTTCACATAATACAACGAACGCCAGACCATATACGGAATAACAGGCTCCGCAGATGTTCAATTCAATGGCTCTAACTTTATCTATGAGATATCTTGCTGATAGACCGGCAAATAATTATGCAGAAATACATATGAATATCCACCGGCCGGAAAATGAGAAATGGCGTCAGCCTACCGAGTGGTAGGCTTTAATGACACAGATTAAAATCCCATGTTTAGAAATGCACCGTCATATTCTACATCTGGATGTTAAATTAACCAATATAACAGAGCATTGAAGCAAGTAATGACAGGGTTATGGCACTATCATCTTTTATTTCCTTCTTATGTATATGTAGCTTACTATTACTAGAAATAATACTTTTTTTAATACAAAATGGTGGCTAGCGGCTAAACAAGACATTTCTCAAGCTATGTTTATATTAAACTTTTTGTTTGAAATTAGGTATACTGTCATCCACAGTTTGTGACATACTTTTGTGAAAACCGTATATAGTGATCACAGCTCTTATGCTACATAAATATGAATAATTAACTAAATAATAACTTTTGTAAGCCTTTCTACTAATAGGTCTGCCCGTGGGCAAGCACATCTCTTGAGTTGCTGAAACTTAATAATTTTGTATCTGTATAATCAGAATGTGGGTAGGATTGTATTTTCAAACGAATGCATTTCACAATTAATTTTGAAAGTTTTATTCAGATAATCAAAGAGGAATAAAATTATATTTGAACAAATGTTTTCAATTATTATAACATTTGACCATTTTTCTTTATTTGTACAGTCAGAATGTGGATAAGGTGGTGTTTTTCAAATGAATGCATTTCACTCTTAATCTTGAGTTTTATTTAGATAATTCTAGAGAAATAAAATATATTTGAAGTTAAAAAGTTTTTAACGTTCAATCCTAACATTCAAATTATTGAAGAGCTAGGTTTTAAAATGATAATTAAACAAATTATATTTCTAATTATATTGCTTTGTATATCCAGTGAAGAGGTCATAGTAGAAGCCAGGCTCGTAGATACAGTATTATACATGCTTGTGGACCTCACAGTGCTTGTTACCATGTGACATTTTGATCCTTACATGTCCTTATTTATTCACATTCACCATTGGTAATGCATGGATACAAAGCTAGAGTTGATTTAAAACGTCAATTAGAACTAATCATGTTAAAAAATATTGTTATTATTCTTGGTTTAAAGTTTGCTATTGACGATGGATGATTTGAAAGGATAGTAGGATTTTGGAAATTTCCCACAGTTATATAATAACAAGTTTCGAGCTCACTAGTTACTAGCCCATATCAAGTTACACAATGCCCAAACCTACAAAGAGACGCGGTCAATGTTGCAATTGAAATGCAAACTACCGGGGTTGCCCAAGCCATTTGTCTGAGAGAAAGCGTTCGTCTTCTCATATTGACTCCAGACTGGGTGTCTCCGGAGGTATGATGCAAGGCCATAAAATTACTTCCCGTACTATTAACTGAAACATTATTCTGGCTTATTTCAGATAAAAATGAGACAAAGTGATTCAAAGAACAAGGGAAGAAAAAGACCGTATGCAATCTCCTCCGCCATTGCTGGAAAGGCAGGACCTATTGAAGTGCGTTGCCTTAAACCATCGTCAGGCCACATTAACGCTGATCATTCTACTGAGACTTTTCCTCATTACAAAAATAGGAACTAGTGGTCCACATCGTAAATGTGATCAAGAATTGCCGTAGGCAGTCACGGAATCCAGATAACCGATCCGCTAACAGCGGTCACAAGATATTTTGTAGGAGAACACAGCTCTCTGAGAAAGACTCGTGCAACCTCGTGGGACACGATGAATCGAGATCTTTAACCACGGTGTAGCGTAGCTACATTTTGCTATAAATATCTATGTGGGAGATATGTTTAAGCACATTTTAGAATATTAATACAATTTTTAACGCATGATGAAATTTTTCAAGAAAGGATATACGAAGATATGTTATGGTGCAGACAGAATCCTGATGTATGAGAGCTTCTTTCTTGAGCTGGTATACTCTGTTTTCGTCTGGAGGGTAATTTCTGCCTTTAAACTCACATTCTTATAGAAAGATAAAAGTTGGATTTCTTATAGCTTTTATAATTCAATTGTAATTGTAAAGTTAGCAGAAATATTAACTGAAAACTAATGATATAAATCTTTTTGCACTATTAAATTTTTATGTATGTAAAGGGAATGACACTTTAAATATTTGTTTATCCCTATCAAGTGCAAATCTATACACGATTGTTTTTGTTAAAACCACGTTTACGGCGTATTTAATAACATATATATTAAATTTTCAAACAATAAATCTTGACTATATTGGAAGCAAAGGACTATGAAGTCTTCCTCTTACTCAATCTCAAAGGTATTTTAACATATAATTATATTGTATATGTTTTTCCTAAACATTTATAACTACGAACTCATATAAAATACTTTGAAGAAATGTTACCTTCAAATCAAAAGTGCATTCCATGTTTGAATTGGCTTTATTGTTAAAAAATAACCTTCTAGTCTTATTCAAAATATTCACATATCGGGTAAAGTTGCTCGGTACATCTTTTGTCGTTCCACTTATAGCCCCTGCTATCCCTCTCCCAGAGCTCCAAGCAGTGTTCGTCTCCAGCATTGTTAGGCTCTCCAGGCCACCAGTCCGAGTAATCTGGAAGCACCGGTTCCCTGGAAGACATCCAGACCCATTGTCCCATGGGCAAGTTTGTCCCAGACGTCCAAAATTCTGCGTTAACGTATACCTGTAAAGGTATATGGTGTGTTTAATGGTAATCACAGAAAACACGTTTTACCTAGACATGAAAATAAAAATATATAAAATTTCTCGCTTTATAAAGGTATAAAGTTTAAAATAATTGATACAAACATATAAATAAATATATATATATATATATATATATATATATATATATATATATATATATATATATTATTTTTAGTATAATCACTGTACAATTAAAAAACATTAGCACTATATTTCGGTGAAAACCGTCTTCAGGTGCAAAAATTGTATAAAATATAATAATATAAAAGAAAACAGTACAAACGAAAGTAAATAAAACAGTGAATAAATAATAATAATAAATACAGATGACATGAACTAAACAATTGTTCCATATGTTGATTTCAAATATTTAGGACATTTTTGGCTAAGTTATCTGATGTTGAGTCCATGTGGAATTTTGCTCTTTAAAATCAATTGGTGTGCTTGTTCTAATGTTCTGAGGTAAATTGGGTTTGAATTTGTATGTACTTGCCGAATAGATTTGACTGAATATGTATTTTCAAAAAGTTTCGTTGTGATTTATACCATGAGTCACGACAACCTTCACCATGCTTATTAAATTACTTTTTTTGGATTTTTTTTAGGGTAAAAAAACCGAAAAAACTTTTCTCAGGGGGAAGGTAGAAAGGGGTGACTTTAAATTTTCAAATTGCAACCCTTATCTTGTGGCATGTCATATTAAATGTCTATTCATTAGAAAAATTTGGTCCAGGAGCCACCAATACTTAATTTTAAATGGATAACTTTATACATGTCCTAGCAAATTTTGTTATTATATAGCAAATACTGGATGTCAGCCAAATCAGTTCTTAGTTTCATGTAGAGTTAGAAACTTCCAATCAATACAATAATATACTTTAATAATAAGTTATAGAATATAGTATTTTTCAATTCAAATGTCTCGTTCTTAGGAATTGGTATCCTTGACATGGCTTTAACTGATAATCCATTAGTAAGGAATCTATGTTCATCAATAAATACAAAATCAGGCCCCACCCTCAAAACGTGACGGGTTAGCGAATTAAAAACAGATAGACTGCACTGTGTTCTAACGTATACGTTGGCTAGTCCTTTTCGTGATAAATGAACTGGTTCCTTACACCCAGAAAAATACAGCTTTCGTAGACAAATTATTCAAGTTATTGGTTAGAAACAGTAACAGGAAATAGGATGGGTGCGGTATTAAATATGATAGGAATTGTGTATAACACACTTAATCGCTGGTACCTACGAAAATCACCCAAGCTTATTTCACCTTATGCAAGAAATTTCGTTGGAAGATTTGTTGACTCTGCACAGCCCATTTGATATATAGTAAAACACATCATCAAATAAATCATCCAAACCAATAGACCTGAGATATGGAGTCCTCAAGGGTCTATCCTCAGTCCTGTGCTTTTCCTGCTTTACGTGAACGATATAAAATCATCGCTTCTGCATGGAAAAATTGGTGCAGTTTGCCGATGATACGACTCTTTTTTTCAATGCAATGTCAAGCTAAGTTTTGGAACAACAGGCTTTTGTTGACATCAACAACTGTGTCCAATACTTCCACAGCCTCAATCTAACAACAAACTCTTCAAAAAGACCAACGTTTTAAATTTTGCCTTGCGCACTGCAGGCAACCAGTGTGAGCCGGCCATTTTGTTAGATGACTCCACACTGGAAGAAGTCTGCTCTTCAAAATTCCTAAGAATGCACCTCGATCGAGGGCTGTCTTGGAATGAGCACATTGACCATGTTTTTGCGCAAAAATCTGCTCAGGCATTTTTGTTTTGAGATCTTTAGCCAAATACTGTCCGAGTCAGTTACTGATTACGGCGTATTACGGCTTGATTTACCCCAATCTTGTCTACGGAGTGGTCCTTTGGGGAGCTTGCGCAAACACTCAGTTTCAAAGAGCATTCAGACTCCAAAAAAAAGCAATTAGAGTAATCGCCAAAATTAAATTTTAGAGAGTCGTGCAGGGAAGCTTTCAGGAAATTGCAGCTGTTGACTCTGCCGTGCCTCTACATTTTGGAAACAACTTTGTTTTATGTGAGTAAATGTGCCTTAACCAGAGGCCAAGACATACACATGTATGAGACGCGTGGCAGAGCAAACTACCGGACTGGGAGACACAGAACGGTAGTTTATGAAACGCCTACCCTCGCAAGCGGGTGTGTAGTTCCTCAACAGACTGCCCAATTCAATTAAACATGCCCCAACGCCTAAGGCGTTAAAGACTCGCCTCAAACGCTTCTTGGTGTCTCAGGCATTCTATAATGCGGGTGAGTTTTTGGCATTTGACTGGGAGACCGCCCAATTAGAAGACTGACTCTGCTGTGCTAAGTGGGCTGCATTGGCGAAGAATGAAAGAGGCGTGATTGTAAAAATTGTGTGAATGTGTATTGTGTGTAATGAATGCTTGGAATTTTAGAAACCCCGTATTGAAGTTTGCCATACAATGTATATACAATATCGCTGCAAAAAAAAGATTTTGATTTTGATTTGACATCATATTGGTAATGTTTTGTCAGTGGCGTATATACAATTTACTTCGGGAGGGAGGAGGCTGGCACACTGGGTGGTTTGGAATGTATAAAATATACTCTATAATTATCCCCCCATAAATTGTTGACTTTTATGACGTCATATATTTGTTATAGCTTAAAATAAACTATTGGGAGGAATTAAAATATTTTTCTTTCAAAATGTTAAGGTAAGATGCTTGATCCTTAAGGCCTTTTACATAGGCTTATGTGTTTTGTTGCCACAGCTTGATTAGTAAAAGGCCAATTGAACGATATGTGTGATAAGTAGAATTTCTCACTCGTTTAACTAATAATTGTATTTACAGAAAGTAATAATGCGCGATTTATTATTTATCAGAATATAAATCATTAGAAGATGTATAATTCTTGTACCCCAATTTGTTGTGTAACCGAATGTATCCTACCTTACTGCAAGACGTCATGAATCCTCCTTATTCTGCCTCTTTGAACTCCTTGTGGCCCGTAAGGAGGAATGAGAATGGAAGGTGGTGATACGGGGATAAAATAGTAAAAGAGGGAAGTAACAATAAGAAAAAAGTAGGGATAAAAAGTAAGTATAATATGAGGCGAACGGTTACCGAAAAATTAGCGCTAGGAAGAATAATAGGAAAAGATCTGTAAAGAAGGAAAAAGGGGACAAATGGTTTTTATATTACCTAAAACTTCTATCTGAACTACCTTTTTTGAAACATTTATAACAGATACAATTTGATAGCAAATTTATAAAATCCTGTATTCGTTTATCTAAACTAATTATCGAGGCATAACATAGAACATTTATTTAATAATATAAGATTATAAATACAGAGTATCTTTATTTATTTTTATCACTAAATCACACTATTTAATTTACTTGTTGTTACTTTTATCTATGACGGCTCACCTATAAGGGCTATGGGACAGAGCCTGCCCCTAAAATAACAAGATAAATATAACACTAATCAATATTTACATAAAAAATATTACATAACAGTTGAACGAGTATCCATAATAATCAATTGACAACAAAACTATACCATTAGCAAAAGATAACGTAGGTATAGTAGGAAGGGTTGAACTAATATGTTGTGTTTAGAGTTTAGCTCAAATTCACCTTCATCTTAGTTGAGCGTCTAAAAATCTGACAATGTCATTGACTTGATTTCTGAAATCTGGAACCATGTTCGTCTGAAGAGGTTCAAAATAATTCCGTGAGATTTCAGACGCTACGTTAAGAAAGAACTGGAGCTACGATCCAAATTCATATTGATTCATTCCTTCCTACGATAGCTATGTTATGTGCAGAAAAGGTGGTTGCTCCCCCGTGCTTAGATATTGTATAACAAAATTATACCGCACTCAATTATGCACCTGAAGAGACAAGTAGAATACCTTTTCAGCTAGATACGCTATATTTTGTAGCCTGAGTGTCTCTGATGTCAAAACAATGTTTTGTTCATTTCGAATTTCTTCGTCACTGAATGTTTTTTATCTCTTCAGACGAACATAGCTCCTGATTCCAGGAGTTAGATATAAGACGTTTCACTCGAAAGAAGGTTGACTGGAGCTAAATTCAAAATAAAAAATAGCAGCAGTTTAGAAGTTCGCGCTTCCATTGGTTTTTTGTGGGCGTTGTCAAATTATACCTGCTTCAAAATAAATAAAAGCTAGGCATAAGCTCTCGACCCGTAATTACGTAAGGTAGCCAAGTCATATGCATTTGTTAAGGCGTTTTTTGTGTAGAGACCTGACTACAGTGCTGCCACCACAGGCGGTGAACTGAACTATGTGAGCAATTACGTATATCCAGCACACACGCTTGACTGTTACGTGACCTTTGGTGCTATGTCTATACTCTGCTACAAATAGTATCATTAATGAAGACATGTCCATTTATGTTTATTTAGATAGACAGCATTAAAGTACAAATGACAATGAACTAAATAATATATTTTGAATTACTCTCGTATAACTAAATCCAGGCAAATAATGTTACAAAAATATAGAAACATCTGTAAAAAACATATTTTAATAAAAATAAAAATTATTATACCCAACATACCCAATTATACAAAATAACTTAAACTTTATCATTCTAAATCCTTGTTTTCAATTAAATAATAAATTTAATAGTAAATTGTGATAGGGGAAGGATTTTTAGCAATTACGGCATAAATAAAAATAATAAACTTATATAGAGAACATGCGCTCCGTCATATCAGGGCAAGGGGGTTTTTGCAATTACTATCTAATTTTTTATTCAAGAGGCTAGTAGTCTTACCTGTTTTATTAATCACATCTTTGATTAATTTATTTTCATCTTTTGACTCAATACTCGCCAATCTTCCACCATGGGTCGTGCAATAAAGAAGTGCAGAAAAATAATTGACCTGCAAAGGCAGCAAGATTACAATTTGTGACTGTCTAGAATTATTATTAAATCAAATTATATTTATAGTAATTCACTAGATTTAATCATTAATTAATTGTGTAGAATGTTTTACACATGTTATACATTTCCTTTTATGATTTTTCTGCAGCTGCAAGCCGCGGAGTTTGGAGAATATTTTATATTCATCAAAAATATTGTATATAAGTTTAACTAAACAATACATACGATTTTAGTTTTTAACAAATAGTTTTACATCTGTACTATTACTTAATTTTGTTTGCCCAGACAATAATTAAATCCTTTTTGCACACTGTATCTAATATAAAGCAACTCGCATGCAAAATATGTCTAGTTTTATCATGACTATTAAAATTACAGGGTATATTGTTAGAGTCTGTAATACCTTAAAAAAAGCGCTCCACTCTGTAGACCTTTGTGCCAGAAGGTCTGCTGCCTGGTAATAAAATAACCTCTTTGAGTTTCCGGAACTGAAACATAATACGTTTTTGGATACTACTACCTATGTTAACAATATTTAGGTCCTGTTGCTTTAATTTAGGATTGATCTGAGGTGAGAAGATTCTTTCCTAGTAGGCATAATAGTGTAGATCTTCAATACTGTTCTTCAAAATAGCTAGTTATTATCATTATAAATAACATATGTATTAAGATTCAAGTAATAAGGTAAATAACGTTTTATAATTTATTAATTAAGCCAATATCTATTAAGTTATATTGGCTTCTAAAAGAGTAGCGATTAATAACCTAAAAATTGATAAAATAAATAAAGTAGTTTTGTTTTTACAAATTGGGACTAAAACTCCACAATTTTCCACAGCACAAGTTCGCGGTTCCATATAAAAAGACCCCACAATTCCCATAATAAAGATCCCAAATTGAAAACTTTGAAAATTTCTATCTAGTAATATGTATTCCTAGACCAAGTACCTTTCCTACCTTCCACGAGTGCCTAACCGAGAGCTGGACAAGTATGGTGGCTAGTGAGCATCCAGTGGGAATATGACGTCGCTGGGACGCACTGGGATTAACAGACTACCGCTGATTGTATCATGGCAAAAAAAGTGATTTGGCCAATTATATATATTATAACTCGTTCCATAGATTTTTCATTGATAGCTTTATTGTTATGATAAGTCTACATTTGGTGGGATTGTATAATTGGACTGTACTTAAAGGAAGGCCTATAAAGATATATTTCATAGAGAAACGCCCTATAAAGTACTGTGTTAAAATTCTTGTTTATTATTTTTTGCTGGTTACTAGCGAGATGGTGGTGTCATTGGAGAAAGAAGCGGAGCACAAAAGAAGTGTATATCACGGGAAATCGAGAGGAGGCTCAGGACAACGATGGCTTTGACTAGAGATATGCCGCTGGCCGTAATAGAAATAAGAACTACCTTGGAGTAACGAGAAAAGAACAGTACAATGAAATAAGTGACCACCATGAATAATTATTGCTGAAATTAAAGGTAATTCATGTCGTAAAAGGGTATATAGTAATGTATATTAAAAAGGGGTTTACTTGAGATAATTCACCAATAAGCCATTGTATGCAGTGCGGTTGGACTGTGTGAACAGTGGACGGTAGGGAGGGCAGACGAGAGCGGCGACGGGACGGGGGTGACCACGTTATCACGGAGGTGGCTCGGCAGGAGAGCCCCTGATAGGTCTGACAAAGAAGTCAGCTGAGAGTTTAGAAGTTAGTAATATTTTGTTTTGTGTTAATAAGAAAGTTAAAGAGATAGTGTCAAACCACCGTCCTGTAATAATAATGTGTAAATAACTAATAGAAAATAAATTTTTTTTCTTCAGTTTCCCTGTCTAAATTCATTTCATAAAAATTCTACTGAGGAGTGTCTAATAATATTTTAGAATTAAAACGTGATTTTAGTGTGATGTCTTCTTACATGAGGTATCAATACTTTCAACGGATATGGAAAATCGAACAATGAGGCAAATCAATATTGAATCATAAGAGAATTTCTTATAAATGCGTACTTTTGATAGATTTAAAGTAATGAATACTCCTACTCACCTCGCTGACAGCCGGCGAAGGGGTTGCCGGAGAAGCCAGGTTTGCAGGAACAGTACAGTACGGTACATGGTTGTAGATCTCGCAGTGGTTTTAAGCATTACCAGTGCAGGGCCCGGGACATGGGTCTTGACATGTTAGGTCTATTACATGTCAGTAGTTCACCGCAGTCAACGTTATTTATGCATTGAACTACAACTATTACAAAAGTATATATTAGTAAACAAAGTATAATTTGAGTGTTTCTTTGTCTTCTGAAACCAATTAAATGCTGTTCCTTAGAAACCTCAATAGCCTGCGACTTGACTTCTTCCATCAAAGTGTCTGCTTGATGTGGCAATATAGATATAGGTTATGTGTTTGTTACTCATCAACAGGTTAATGATACTATTGCTAACGATAGTAGACTCTGGACAGCTTGACGGCTATAGAACTGAGTACCCCCTCTACAGCTTAAACGAATGAATTTATTATGTTTAGAAGGTGGCGTAATAATAAAGGTTCGCTAAGAGGTTGGTTCGGCTAAATAATAAGGCTTGGTCCTTAGCATAGTCCTAAATCTACCTCACTAGACCCATCTAAACGCAATATGAAGTATAAAATAATATCTGTACAAGTCAGGGAAGACTTTTATGCGCGTCACCCTTTTTGAATGAAAACTCGTTTGTACTTCATTTAAAAAAATATATTAAACGGGAAAATTGTAACAGAATAGAAGTCGGGAGAGTGTCAGAAAGGCGTCAGCCCAAAAACGTGCTCTGAGCTAAGTTACTGCAACCCATACCAGCGCACCCTGCTCAGTCGCGCTAATCTTGTTTGATTTTTAGGGCAACCAATATAAATTAAAATATAGATAAATTTGTTATGAAGTATCGAAAAGTAATAAAACTATTATCTTCTATACTTTGCTCTCTATTCATATACGAAGTGTTCTAATGGCCCCTTCTTTGGCTTTGAGAATACGGACTGCTTTTGTTTTAGGTTTAATATATTTGTTATAAAGTTATTTGCAGATTTTAAAAATGGAAATGAAAACTTTCTGACGATTTCAATAAACAAAATTTGTTTTTGGCTCAGTATGGCAACGCGCCTAAAGCTACTTAAGTAATTAATTAATCCAATAACCGACGTTACCAAGCTCATCATTTAGGCTATTGCAACATTGTGCCTATTGCCACTAAGGCATTTCGTGTAAAAGAGCATTGTTAAAATACAAATCACAAGAAAAACACATTCACACTCAACCCAGAATTCAACTGTAACTATACAGTTGGATTCTGAGTGACGATTATCGTATCTCAATATGTGCATCAGATAAAAGGATAATGTTTAATTACTCACCGACAGAGCTGTTATTTTTAACAGAGGCGCGGGTGACATCAATAATCAAAACAGAACACCACAATGAATCCTAACAAGGCGAAGTTCATAGCTGAGGCACTCATTATTGAATGGACGTGAGCGAGCTTGCCGTTGTATCGAAGTTCAATGTGATGAAGTTATCAAGGTTATCACATTGGTTATAAACTGTATATCAAAACTATTTAATGAGAATTAATTTTATTGGTTTTGGATTTTCCACTTCGGTTATAAAGAGCATAGACAATAAATCAGTTATACCAATTTTATGAACGCCTTATGAACAGGACAAAATATAAATTCAAGCTTTTATATGTTACCAGATGGGAAAGATGTATCTGTTACTTCTTATGTAATCAGAAACTATTCAGATGTATGCCCTTGTAAAAAGTACGCCAAACATGATGCGCTTCACGGTAAATTTATTGCGGTTTTCCTTCTTATTTAAAGCATCACACTTTTATTAAAACCTTATTGAGTGAAGATATATTACGTTATCTTGTAAGACTTATTTTTGTAAGATATTACCTTAGATAAATATAATTTTAAAATAATGTCCATGTGAATAAATAGTAGTACTACAATAATACCCGTATTAAACTAAATATTAAGATTTTATTCAATGTTACTGAAAACTGCTATAAAATGCCTGGGTATGAACAAGAACCTTAAATGATATAGCATTACCCAACGTTTGTTACTTCTAGACTGTTCAAATTTATAAGTGATATTGTAGTAGATTTTAAATAGGCTTAAAACTGAGTTAAAAAAAGTGGAAAAATACCACAATGAACAAAAGTAGTTGATCAGCGTTCGATTTGAGATGGATTCAGTTATTATGTATTATAGTTTTAATCTATTTTAACAAAGTAATTAATAACAGGAGCTTTATAAGTTTATCACAATACAAGTAGAAATAATTTCACTGTCTTGGATTTAAAAGTGAAGTTTCTTTGGATCCTATCTTTCATTTAAATTGGAATGGGGGGTGGGGGGGGGGGGGGGTGGGGGGGGGGGGGGGTGGGGGGGGGGGGGGGTGGGGGGGGGGGGGGGTGGGGGGGGGGGGGGGTGGGGGGGGGGGGAGCTTTTTCTCCGTGTTACATTACTATTCAAAAAAGGCTTAAGTACTGGAGTCCCTATTTATTTTATTTATTTATACATTTCAACGGTATACCATTATAGGTGCAGTGTATAACAGTAGTATAACTAATAAAAAAAACCACATTGAGTATTGAATAATAATCTGTTTCTTTGCATTCACGACCAATTATTAGATCTAGTTGAATACATCAATATTAAGAAGTTCCCTATCTTGTGTGTATAAAATCTTAAGGATGTATAATAGTTTTCCTTAATTACTTGATACTAACAAAAACATGTTCTTAATTTTCGACCAGTAAAAATATGTGACTATTTAAAAGTGACAATATTAAATTTTAAATATTTTATTTGAGATCTATTGAAAGAGCCTTGTAATAATTATTCATAAATATACAGAAGTAATACATTAACAGTATCAACAATTTTATATTTAAGTCTTTTTAATCATCAGTTAGCAGCTATTTCACTTTCAATTATTAAGAGTAAAGTAGTTATTGAGTATAAAGTTATTTATAATGATTTAAAGCAATATAATATCGTCGGTCAGGATAAAATTATCCATTATATCAATTAATAAGAGAAGTAAAATAATTATTTACGGTTTAGTTATTAATTACATAGCTATAGAATTAATCCTGTTTTAGCTCACATATTTTGAAGATTATTTATATGGATTGTCCGTAGATTAGGGGAATATCTCAATACATGTTATGTGACACGTGTATTGCGTACTCCTACCTTGTTAAAAATGAAAAATAAATTCAGTTGTTTGTAATTAAAATAATTATGAGTTTAGTTACATTACTGTTAAAAAAAGTGTTTATAATATAAAATGTATAAAGAAAAAGATATTTTTAGAACCTTATGTGACCTAGCACAATATGATTAATAAGGAGATTCATACTAATTCAAACCCACGACAAAGGAATTCCCAGGAGGTTCTTGAAACGAATAGCAAACGAGTATGAAAATATGGATGTATTTTTACACTCAACTAGGGAAGACCATACTCAGAGAGCCAATTTGCATTATGTAAGGACACTATCTAGTTTATTTTAAATCAATAGAATAGGTTCCAATTAAAAATTCCACCATCAGTGGCGCTTGCATTGGTTGGGATTGAAATGAAAACGTTGGTGGAAAGGGTTGATCGTTTCAAATTACGACTATTTACATGTTATATACGTTGTCTAAGTTTGATAAAACTGACTATTTATCTGTCTGGCTGTTTTATTTTCAATCTTATTAAAATGAAAAACGTTTCTTATTTGTTAGTTTTACCCTTTCAATAATCTATTTGAAAGGAATTGGGAACGACCGGATGCGTAGATAAGAACGTAATGAAGAGCGAAAAATATGGAATTGTCACACAACAGTTTACAGTTTATCCCATGGGTTTGATTCATATAGCAGATATACACGGCACAATCTCATTTATTAGGCCTGTGACTAACGTTAAAGTTTCCGCTCCACGACACTTCAAAATATTAATAATGTTTATTGGTGTAAGTTTATGTTTCGAAGATGTGTGAAATGAATAACATAGATGTAGATAACATAATTTAAACTGATTCCAATATATCAAGTAGATGTGTCGTATAAAGTAATGTATGTTCTGAAAACATTTATGGTTTATTTAAAGTCACTAATTATTGATAAATGTTTCACCTGTAAAAAACTATTTTTGTTTATCTGCCGTTTAAAATTGTTAAGAACATTTAACAACTACGCATACTGTTATAAAACAAATACATAAATCATAAGGTTATGACTGCTCGACAGAGATTCTAATTTCGTATATTATTGGAAATAATAATCCAGAGAAAGAAAAACCTCCATCTACTAGGGAATCTGTACTACTACTGGAGAACAATCAGCTGTAATATAAAGGTAAAACTTTGAACTGCTACTGACAACTTTGTTTCAGCTGCATATTTTGCACGTTTATATTTTAATGAAAATTATAATTAGTTTGTCACAGTTATGATAATTATATTTGTGCTAATCGATATAGGGTTTTGGTTTATTATTATTTGGACAAGAGAAAGCAGGCTGCGCTCCCAATTACATACGAAATTCAATTAATAATTTTTGAGTGAAGGCGATAAAGTACAACGAGCTTAAATAAGCTACGCTACACACGCAAGGCACGCTTTAGAGACTCAGAACGAAATGAATGGGAAGAAACGCTCCCGGAGCGACGCCATCCCTGTTTTCTATTCCAATCAATCACAGACAAGAAGCGATCATTTTATCATGCCGTAATCATTTCACTGTATGCGTACAGCTAATGAGAATCTCTAGATATAAAATTCAAAGCCCTCTAGAAAATTGAAACTTGGCATGCGTTATTAACTTAAATATAAAAATAAAGCATTTTTAGACGCATCTAATATCTATAGAGGTTGCAATAGGTTACAAATCTAGAGAACTATATTTTTAGTTCTCAACTTTTTTATAACCGTATTATGGAAGAAATTTAAAATAATTTGTGCCTCATGACACAGAATATCATAATCATTTTTATAAGGAACAACTGCCCATGGGGTTATATCGTGGTTGCCACCCTTAGAAGAACTTATGTTTTTGAAATTATCTATGTCCTAGAAAGATGAAATTTCAAACAAATGACTTATATTGTCACGAGACAAAATAAAAGATTTTTCATGAAGATCAAACATCCATAGGGGTATGGTTAATGCCCCCTAGTAGAGAACTTAATATTTTCGATGTCCTACGAACATAACTTTTGACACACGTGTCTCTTCACTCATACAAAATTCAAAATAATTGTTATATAGATTAACCATTCATGGGGAATTAAATGGGGTTGAAACCCCTGTAAATCCTCAATTTTTATTTTCAATTTCGCGTTGGTCAAGAAACAGTGGATGATATTTTAAATACACGTGCATTCTCTCAACAGACAATCTAAAGATTTTTCTTTACGCCAATCATAGATAGAGGTTTATATAGGATTCCTTATCTCTAAAAAATTTATATTTTTGTTTTTATTTATTTTTCGTACTTCCTACTAGTCTAGGAAAAATCAATTTGACACAAGTCCTCTCAATATGACGTCTGACACAAAAAATAATTTAGATGGGAAGTAGGTTATAATAGTCTTTTCTGAAACAACAGATTTTCCTATCTCATGCATATAATATGTTTTCTCATATGTTTTATCATACAGGGTAACAATGCAAACTCTACTATAGCATAAAAAAATATCTTATACCAGAAATAATTTTAAACGGCCATAGATAGACGTTTTGGCTGAAGTCAATTGTTTAGCCCCACGTGTATTAATTTCTGGATAGTAACAGTGCAAATGGTACTAGGTCACAAGAACTTACTCAGACCGACTATTTATATATATTTTCTGATCGTGACAATAAGACAAGTTCTACTATTGTGTGAAATGTAATTTATTTGACCCAGAAGGCTACTTCACGCAATAAAATTAAAATAAGATCCAGCGGTACTTTTGTTTTACTTTTGAATCTGTTGAACAATGAATTTAAAAATAATATTAATCTGTAAGTTATCTTGTTCTGATTCAAATATATATTATATTGCAATTACTTTCACTAAGAATTTTATACAGAATTAGCCTTCTTTGGGATAAAATATTGTTATTGTTGCTAAACTTGCTGAGCTGTTTATTTAAATACCACGGAATGCTGCAGAGAAAACTGTCCAATTCAACAATTGATAAACTGTGAAATCAGCGACTTTATATGTCTATCTCGTATCTTTGATTGAATAGGATTCGCAAGTGGGCAACTTTTAGTTATATATAAACCATCACAAGTAAAGAAATATTATTTTTTAATAAATGATTTGTGTATGTTATAAAGGTGTGATATATATATATATATCTATATATATATATATATATATATATATACATGTACATACAAATTATACATTTTTTTATACAAAGATTATTATTTTATATAATATATAATATACATAATAATAATAATCCTTGTATAAAAAAAAATACAAAACACGTCCGCATTAAAAAGGCTTCACGTTACTTACGATGTGTTAATACGACATATATTAGATTGTCATATGGTTGTATCTAGTTCAGTTTGCCTTTATAATTAATTTTTGTCTGGCGTTTTCTTGTTCATAGTTACCAAACGTAATAATTTTTTACTAGCGCTCAGCCAAATTTCCTGTAATGTCATGAACCAACATAGAAATGAAATAGTAAAAATCTTTCCTTGTATAGAAATGAAGCTTCTTGCAAAATGTTAAGTCTATAGGTTAACTCGTCTTCGAGACATCGTGCGGACAGTTATATAGATAGAAACATAGACGAACAGACATAAATGAAAATGTTTCAGCCACTAGAGTGATAGGCTTTTCTAACACTCAGCCAATAATGGTCTAAAATATTATAATACCACAGACCTTCATATATTATATTACCTTTAGTCTGTAATATTTCCAAAGCAAAGATGAAATTTAAAATCATATAGTGTTACTATAGCTACTGTTTTATATTTCTTTGGTCTATAGCTTTTATTGAGTTTTTAAGTTATTTGTATAACGGTATATGATTATTTACATTTCTTATATCCCGACCAATTAAATCCACTAAATTCAATTAAACAATGCCTAAAACCATTTTTTAGATTAGACCTTGCGGAAATTTGAACGGCCGATATCTTGAATACTTAAGGGACGTAGATATACAGTATGTATAAACGCTGCTTGATATTAAAAAATTTTTAAAATCTTGTCATATTAAAACTATGATATAATGTACATAAGTATAGATACCAAAATTATATCTTCTTTAGTTTCTAATTGACTAAAGATAATCATGGCAGGAGAGCAGTACTTATAGATTACTTGAATAATTAGCCAACTTTACTATAGAGAAAGTTGCAAAGTGGAGGCGATCGTCATAGTTAAAATATTAAAGAGGTATATTACTGAAACTTTCTTGTTATTTAGTGTATGCACTGAATATAATATATATATATATATATATATATATAATATATATATATATATATACAATAAGGATAAATAAATCTCATTCCTCATCAAACCACATAACAATAAATATAATTTGGTATTATTTTTTTATTTATACAAAATCTTTATTGAGTTACGTCAATATTAGCTTTATAAAATTACTCATTTGTTTAGAAATGGAAAACATATAGTACATATCTTCATGTGATATATAGTTTTAAGGGCAATTATTTTCACATTAGAATTGTACTAGTTTTTTTCTTTTTCTAAGTTTGTACAAAATTATATTTTATACGAATCCAATGTTGATATAGTTTTTGTATATTAGTTTGCAAAAATAAACCTTTTAAAACAATCTTCAGCTAGAATTGTTCTGTAATTGGCGCTCAAATTGTTAAATATTCATAATGTTTATATTTAAAAATTTTGAGATTCGAACCTCAGTCTTTCACTGCTGACATACCTTGTTCTTTAAAATTTATGAAATTATTTTATATTTTGAAAAGGACCATAAAACATAAATTAATATAAAAAACTAAAATCAACACATCTACATTTTAAATAATGAAACTAATATTGGAATGGCACATTTGTATACATTTGTATAAAAATACATTCGCAAAAAATATATAATTTGTATTTTGAAAAGGATCATAAAGCATTAAATATAAAAATACAAAAATAAACTTCATTTCAAATTGTATTGTTATATGCAACGGTAGAAAACTGAAATTCATTATTCCTACATTATTCATACTTACTTTTAATTCAAAGTGTTATATCGGAACGCAATATGATTTAACTTGAAGTTAAACCAACTAAATAAATTAATTAGATTTACTATGCCAATTAGTTCATTGGCTGGAAAAAATAGTGGGCTGATTGGTCAATGTGGCAAGAGGAGAGGTTTGATCAGAGGACCACAAAAACATAGCCTATCCACCGCAGTGTGATTCATTACCACCAGATAACGCTGCCAGCCAAGGATTGGATGTGCTCTCAGTTCAATAAATCGTATTGGGGTGAATGTTACCTGACCTTTCTCTGTTTAATGTCGTAGTTTGCTTCCAACTTGTGCTAGATATGACAATTCAGTTTTTTAACGTGATATTCCATAAGAAACCAATTAATTAATGTGATCGCAAATAACTAAAAAGAGAAATATTTTAAGCAGCACAATATTATAGTTCTAGTTGATGTAAAGTAGCTAAAGTAAGGAAAGAGGATATGACTACTATGTCATAATTAATATAAAACAGTTTAGAATTGAGTACACCACATAATTATTAATAATTTTTCCATTTAAAACAACTTGGTTAGTTTATATTTTCATATGTTCATTAATTTAAACTAAAAATATGTAAATCTCTCTTAGTTTTTACCATATTATTGTTCATAAATAAAATATCATGGTATTTTTATATAATAAGTAAAATAAAAAAAATAAGTATAATTGTATAAAGTATAAACTATAATATGTATAAACTCAAAACACATTATTTGTTACTATGACCATATACGTTTATTCAATGTTTACGTTTATTCGATATAGAGATTTAATGCTAAAAGTATATAAAAAAGAAATTATTAGAATGATCCACCAGACTCAACATATTATATTCAATGTACTATTTATTCCATGTATAAAAGTTTCTTGTAAAGTTTTGCATTAATATGAATCGATATTCATCCAACAGTCACTGAAATGATAGTTATAAGAGTTGAATCAAGGTACGTCTTTTTAAATCACTCTCTTCATAATATCTGCAGATTCTAAAGTTCTGATGCACTTTCTACTCGCATTGCATAAATTGTTTTGGGCATTGTTATTGCCCTTTTAAAGGGAAATAACAATTGAAATAACCTCATAATTTTTTTAATTTGAACCTCATAATTACATTCCAATAACAATTGCCCTTTTCACCTGGTATGCAGATCAACGTGTAAAAAAATGGTAAGATAAGAAGAGAATTTATTTAATTATGATCCTATGTTCCGAAAAATAGGCAAAATAAAGGATTGTTTTTCCCAAACAATTTGCGTACAAATCAAGAAAGAAATGAACTTCTCAAATATAAGGCTAGAAGGTATTAGACGATGGGAACTCCAAAATATTGAATCTGCCAGAAATTGGGACCTGCTACAGGCCAGTAGGTGCCGAAGATCGGGAGGTTGGGAGCTTCCAGAGTATACGTCCTGCCAGGGATCAGAGACCGGAAGTGCCTAGTGGTTGGAATCTTCAGCAGTCCCGGAGATACCAACAACTAGATACTCCCAGACGGTTTTATGATATGAGATACCGATAGCTTCTACAATCAGTGAGTTGCCATATGCCTGAAACTGCTAGGATCAAACTGATACTGGGTTCTCCAAAACACTGCGAACTCTCAGAGGTAACAATATCATGGATTCTGTAACCTCTACGGAGCTCGGAGCTGTCAACGACTGACAGATACCAGAGATCAAAAGCGCCTAGAAGTCGGGCCTTATCACAGGCCAGAAGCTGTCAAACTCCAGAAGCTTCCAGAGGGTGTAAGGTACAAGATCCCAGTAGCATCCAAATATCACGAGCTACCAAACATCGGGTCTTCTTAGATCACAGGAGCTGCAATATCCCGAATGTTTCCATAGGCCGGTAATTGTCAGAGACCGGGAGACCCCAAACGCCTGAGGTTGGAGTATTTCAGAGTTAGTGAAGTGTCGGTGAGTGAGTGGATATTTTTAGATGATCAATTAGCAGGTAATGTTATTATAGTTAAAAAAAATATAATGAATCAGTTTCCCTGCATTTATATATTTACTGGTATTTATTGGTATTATATATTCAATATTTGTTAAGTATCAAATAGATTTTTTTAGTCACAGGTTAAAACATAATATGGTCTTTTCTATGAAAATGTATAGTAATTATGGTAAAATAAAATAAAATTGACAGGTAAAGGTCAAGATTTATAAATATTATGCAAAATGAACACTTGGGGCCCGTCCCAGGATAGTTCTATAAAAAGATTTGTATAAAAGTATTTTTTATTCACGATAACAATTACGAATACATTTTTGAACAGCTTATATATAAAAATATAAAAACGTTTCTAACTTAACTGCACGATGTATAGTCTGAATATCTTATTTCATTTGTATGTCATGATGCAAAGAACCAAATACTATGCTCGTGGAGAAAGAGATAACAGTTGAATCGGTTCGCTTATGGATCTCTGCTGAAACAGAATTTTAGATCAAACACTCTTAGAAGAATAGTGTTTTAAACGTGATATATTTAGAGTAAAATGTAAATGATCATAATATTACTGTCCTTTTAAGATTCAATAACAAGGTTTAGAGTACAGCAATGTAAAGAGTTTTCATTATGGTGTTTATCCTTTTGTATTAAAACTTAAAAGCTTCCATTAACAAACGACATATTAAAATTGAGATCGAAATGAATTAAAATATATAATTTGACATTGAATGCTAATAGTTAGAATATTAACATACCCTTGGAATAAAATAAAAATTAAAATGAAAAAATCATCGAAATAATAATGAAACAAGCTGCCAAAGCTGGTGTGCCAGTACGAATTAAAAGTATGCATTCACTTTTGCTTTCAAATAAGAGGCTGGAAAGAGAGAGTAGGTTAAAAGGTCTCGTTATTTCATAGCCATTTCACTCAAATGGTCAAAACTTTTTTGATCCTGTATGTTTTCCCCATTAACAAATCAAATCGAAAACAATGATAAGAGACTAAGAATAAATTTTCAAATCCTGGTTTTATATGCTATTAATTATATTTAAAAACCGTGATACATTATGTTGCTATTAAAGCAACGAAGAAAACTGTTGAGTTTATAAAACAGTTATTAATTTACTTTGGTTACTGGGTTTTTTCCTTATTTTAATATTATTAAATAAATAATTTAAATTATTAGAAAAGTATACATTATTTGTTTCAAACATTAAACAAGAATAATCATATTGTTAAGTGGAAGTTGAACAATAATACGACTAGGCATCTTCTGTTGAACAACAAAACAGCTTATTGTAGTATTTACTTATACTTAGACTGTTGTATGTTTGTGAAAAAACTTTAATATCACTGATATGATAGTTTATCAGGTAAGATAGTATTGAATTAGTGAACCTATTACGTAGCAGTTGGGGGCAAAATGATTACTTGGTCGTTCAATCTCGAGACTGCTCTCTGGAGAATTTTCAATATTGGATATTGGCTTGTTGGGACAGAACGAACAGATTGGAATGTTTCCAAGAAGAAAAAAAATACGATTTAGAAATATATTTTTAAAAGAGTATTTAATTTATGATATATGAGATACATTTATTTATTTGTAAAAAAGCAAAGATGTTTATACTACATAAAATAAAATTTGATATATTACATAAAATGATTTAAACTAAATTTGGCATAATACTATTTAATGTATTTATTTGTTTCTAATATACGTCCGTATACATAATATTAACCTCAACACGCTTGAATATAACGCTTGAATGAAATAAATATCACCTCAGTGACAGCTTTATGCAATAAATATTCCGCTGTATAGTGTATGTGCACAGTGTATCTTGTTGAACATTCAGTGATGAACATAATATTTTGGTCTTACTTTTACTGAATTAACTATTTCATTATTACATTTATTATTGGTTTCAATTTAAATTTGGTATATTATTTACATATATTACGAGTTGTAGGGAAAATAATTATTACAAAAGTTGGAAAAGGTCTCCTTGAAGTTTAACAAGACAACGTAGATGGAAAATTCATATAATAAATTCTTATAATTATAAAATTATATATTTTATAATTATATAAAATGTATTGTTTTATCAAAGTAAAGAAAAACCTGACAGCCGAACTACAAAGATAAATATTGCAGTTCTTTTTATAGTTCACTATCAACCACTATATATTAAACTATCACACCGTATAGTATACTCGTTCTGGCTTCGGTCACAAGTTTGTGATGATATTTCTCTATTTTTATATTTCTCCTCCGTATTCAAGATACGTTTTGAATTAGTTTAAACTCGAGGGTTAAAATTTGGGGTGAACCTTCACCTATACTACCTGTGTATATTACATTTCAATGGTGAACTTCGATCCATTTGGAGGTACTCTTTGGGCCAGAATATTGTCTGAACAACGCGAAGCTTACCATGTGACCCAAAGTCTGGCGTGTATTTTTCCTTGTTTAATAATAACAGTTCGATAAGTAAAATAAATATTTGCATAATTGTGTGTAGTATACTTTAGTATTTAAAAAATAATAATAGTTATTTCCAATATATATTTTTTTAAATAACATTAAAAACCAAAAGTTTAGATTTTGTCTGTGGTTAAATAGGGTTTAAATTTATAAAAAAGTCATATTTTTTGTACAATTGTTCAAAAATTACTAATTTCTTATAAAATATACAACTTTAGGGAAAATGCTATTGTAATTGTAGTTATGAAAGCGGAATACGTATAAAAAACTATTTAGTGAAACATATAAATGGAAGCCAGGTATAAAAAACGTAGTAGACTTTAGTCCAAATGGATAAATTTTCTCATTCCTTTGATTACCATGGAATTGCCGGAGTAGATCTATAACATTGGTTATAAATTCTACTTGTTGTATATTTATATGTTTCAATCAAGGTAAAAGCTGAAACATTTTGTACTATGCCGATTACAGAAAAGACTAGGAAGTTTTTGCGCTGACTGATATGGGTTAATAGAGCATTAATCACATTGCAGCTTAATTCTACAAACATTGTGTACAATGCTGATTACAAACGGGACTAGGATATTTGTGCGCTCGACTTACCTGGGTTAATAGAGCATTAATCACAATGCAGGCTAATTCTACAAACATTGTGTACTATGCTGATTACAAACGGGGCTAGGATATTTGTGCGCTCAACTTACCTGGGTTAATAGAGCATTAATCACAATGCAGGTTAATTCTACAAACATTGTGTACTATGCTGATTACAAACGGGACTAGGATATTTGTGCGCTCGACATACCTGGGTTAATAGAGCATTGATCACAATGCAGGTTAATTCTACAAACATTGAGTACTATGCTTATTACAAACGGGACTAGGATATTTGTTCGCTCGACATACCTGATTCTGACCGGAAGTCAGACTGTAAACACGCTAGTAGAAACGCTCCGTAGTATAGTTAAGTTTTAGGTGGTTTCACAGATAGAGACAGGTTTAATTCAATAAACGCAAAGGAACTTATCAGTGGCAGTGTATTTGTGAATTGGACTCAATAGCTGATTATCAAAGTGAAGTAAGTAATTGCTGGCTATAAACCTAACCTTTAAACTAACAAGGTTATACCTGCCTACAGCAATACGATCACGTTTTTATCGTACTACGGAGCGCCGCGCTTTATCATTCTTTACCATCATCATTCTTATCAGCATCCCCAGTGGCTGAATTGATAGCGTTGTGGACTGATAACTCTGAGTTCGGTGGATCGATTCCCGGTACCTGATTTATCTTTTTGTTAATTGCTACTAGTTGAAATTAAATTATTTTAATCTTCTCAGTGTATTGTTTTAATTGTTTTTAAAATGTTTGTGTAACTGTTAATTGTCAAGATTTTATTACGTGTTATTTAATTTTTTTACCATTATTTATTTAAAAAACAGAAATGTTTAAAATTGAGAAAACGAGGACAGGTAAACCATGTATTATTTTTAATGACATAAAATACAGACATCATAGAGTTTTAAAAAGCGGTGAGACGTCTTGGAGATGTCTGGGAAGGAGCTGTGGTGCGTCAATTAAAACGGATGTGACTCAGACGGTGGTGACTGTGTGTAACCAGACTCACACTGGCGAACACCCGGTCACTATGCGGTCGCTCCTGTCGCCGCTGCCGCGAGCTGTCGCGTCGCCCGCGCCTCGCACGCCACCTGCAGCACCCGCGCCAGCCTGCTCCACACCATCCGCACCTACCACACCTACTGCTGTTCCTTCGACCGACTCAACACCCGACCCGCCTGCACTACCAGCTCCAGATTTGTCGCAGCTCCTCGCAGATAACCAAGCCCTCAACCAAAAAATTCATGACATCCAACAACAGATGAAGGTCATCCTTGACCATTCGATTGAATCGGATCAAAGGCTTCTCGAGTTCACGGATCAGGTATTTGTTGCGCGTTCGGCGGTAAACGTCCCCTCTTCACCACATCAATCTAGGGACCAGTATTGTCAGACCTCAGATAATTATCCTTGTGAGAGGTGCTCAATCTTCAAAGAAGAAGTGCAAAATATGCTGACAACTATTAAGACCCTGGAAGAGGAAATAAAAGTATTAAAAACAGAAAAATTATCGCTTATAGAGAAAACCAATTGTACATATACTCAACATACAAGTTCCATCCCACTAAGCAACAACAAGTATGAAATACTATCTCATCTTCAGGATAAACCCGATGACTTCACGATAGTGACAAAAAAGAAAAATAAAAATGAAAAGAAGCAAAAGCCAAACAAAAAGAAGAAAAACAACCATTTTCTTAAAACACATAAAACTAAAATAGAAAATGGATGCGAAAAAATTAGAAAACTCCCCTTCAGGACGGTGTCCATCGTGGGCGACAGTCATGCCCGACATCTTGCCGGTATGATGAGGGCGATGGTGGACGGTGACACGGATGTGAATGGCATCTGCAAGCCCGGCGCCGGCCTCCTCAACACCACCCCAGACCCCGCCCCTCCTCCGGGAAACTGTTTCGTCTTGGTCTCCGGGAATAATGATGTGGCGGCTGGGAGGCAGAATATAATCTTCGGCAACCTTGAAGAGGTTATTAAAACCTGTAGGATGACGTCCAAGGTACTAATTACACCCTTGTTTCCAAGGTACGACCTGCCCCCTGACAGCCCCATACAGAAGAACATCAGACTCGCCAACGCCTACATCAGCGAGCTCTGTGTCCGGAGGGAGGGAGTGGAGATGGTCGATATCAGCCGCATCGGTCGGCAGTTCTTCACCGCACACGGCCAACATCTTCGTGCGAGTGGGAAGCGACTGCTGGCAGGCCTCATGGCGGATCACCTGGCCTCCATGACTTCGAGGCCTCACTGCCCGCGGCCCACTGCCCCGTCGAACACCGGAGAGGCGCCGGACCCTAGCCGTCGTGGGACGCCGGGGTCGCCGCCGTGTGACCCAAGGAGGGCTTCTCCTGGGACTTCTGCTGCGATGGCCACGTCTTCAGCCGGCGCCTCTGCACCGGCGGTTGTCGGGAGGGAGTCTACGGACGGGCGGCTGCTTCAGCGTGTCACCTACGCGGAGGCTGTCGGCGGATCCAATGGCGGAGAGGCGTCGCCTGATGGTACATGTTTTTTAGGGGCCCCACCTGCAGCAGTCGGAGTGAAGTGACTGTTGGTCAAAAAATACGATTGCTTCACCAAAATTGCCAATCAGCAACCAACAAACTTGATGAAATTCAATTGATGTGTGAAGTCCACAAAACAGATGTTTTGGTTATATCTGAAAACGGCTTTAACAAACAAAACATCCACATCTGCAAAATTCCAAATTACAAATTGGCAAATGTGTACTGTCGACACCACTCCAAAGGAGGTGGCGTTGCTATTTTCCTGAAGAACCACTTTTCATTTTCCACATTTTCAATTCAGGAAACAGTTGACCGAGATTTCGAAGCAGTCGGTGTCAAAATTCAATCACATAACTCAAATTTTTTCATCATTGGAATATACAGGTCTCCCAGTGGAAACGAAGAAGTCTTTTTTTCAAAATTAGAGTCTCTGCTCACAGACCTGACGCACAAACTCAAGGAATTCGTCCTGGTGGGGGACTTCAACATTAACGCAATGGACAACAATCATCCAACCACAAAAAAATTTGAAAATTTGTTGAGGTCTTTCGGCTTAGAGTTGTTGATCAGGACTCCAACGAGAGTAACTGCAACAACTCAGACAGCCATAGATAACGTCATCACCAATCTTCCGAGCGTCGTAGTTTCCGTGGTTAACACAGCAATCTCGGACCACTACGGCCAAGAGGCTATAATTGGTGGAAAGAGACTCGAAAGGGAGCCCAAAATTATCAAAACAGTAAGAGACATAAGGCCTGAAAATATTGTTCTTCTCAATGCAACCCTCTCAAAAGAAAAGTGGAATTTTCTAAATTCAACGCAATCCGTAGAACAGCAGTTTAAAATTTTTAACGAGGTCCTTCTCTTCCATCTGAATTTTTGCTGTCCTACAAAAACATTAAGAGTTTGTCCCACAAGGACAAAATCCAAATGGATCACTAGAGGCATATTGGTCTCAAGAGAAAAACTTAGATTTTTTTCGGAAATCAATAAAAACTCAACGAACGAAGAATTTAAGTGTTTTTTTTTCAAAAAATATAAGAAAACCTACAAGAAAGTGATCCTTGCAGCGAAAACCTATGATGTCTCTAAATCCATTACGTCATCAAAAAATGTTTCTAAAACTGTTTGGGGCATCATTAACAATAAAGAAAACCCTCATAAACAAATTAAAATTAAAATTGGGGATAAGCTTGTGGATGATGCAAAGGAGGTGGCAAATGAGTTTAACAGATTTTTCGCATCTGTTGCTTGTGAGCTGAATCCAAGACCATTACAGCCCCGAGTGAACCCTACGCGTAGGCAGAGTCCGGTATCCTCAATGGGTTTAGCGCCTGTCGTTGAAGAAGAGCTCGAACGAATTATTCAGCAGCTCCCAGCCAAAAGTTCAAATGATTCCAATTTGATATCAATGCGTCTCTTTAAAATATGCTCTAAGCACATTTTGAGACCATTAACCCTTCTAATTAACTTGTCTTTTGACCAAGGAGTTTTTCCCTCACTCCTTAAACTCGCGAAAGTAAATCCAATTTTCAAAAAGGACGACCCCAGTTCCACAAACAATTACCGGCCTGTCTCAATTTTGCCAGTAATGAGCAAAATGTTTGAAAAGATTTTTTTGTCAAGAATGCTACAGTATTTGAATATGCACAACCTACTTTCAGAAGACCAATTCGGGTTCAGAAAGGGTAAATCGACAGTAGACGCGGTAGCAAGTCTGGTCGATTTGGTTGTAGAGGGATTTGAAAATCGTAGGTCCACCCTCGGTGTGTTCCTCGACTTGTCTAAGGCATTCGACTGTGTTGACCACAAAACGCTGCTCGAGAGACTGGAATTCTACGGCATCCGAGGCGTGCCACTCTTGTGGCTCAGATCATTTCTGAGCAACAGAACTCAAGTTGTCCAAATTTCAGACCAACAATCCCAACCAATTCAGCTGAACTATGGAGTCCCTCAGGGATCAATCCTCAGCCCAATCTTGTTTCTCATTTATGTCAATGACATTGGGTCATCACTACTACATGGAAAAATTGTGCAGTATGCTGATGACACGACTCTCTGTTTCAGTGAAAAGACAAAATCTTTGTTGGAAGAACGATCTTTTGTTGATATCAACAACTGTGTTCAGTACTTCAACAGCCTCAATCTCATAACAAACACACAAAAATCCAAACGCCATGAACTTTTCTCTTCGATCTGGAAGAAGTTTACAGTATCAAATTCCTTGGAATACACCTCGATCGGGGGTTGACATGGAATGTTCATATCGACCATGTTTGCAAAAAAATTGTCCTCAGGCATTTATGTCTTGAGGTCTTTAGCCAAATATTGCCCTACTCAGGTCTTGATGACGGCATATTATGGTTTGATATACCCCCACCTTACCTACGGAGTAGTATTGTGGGGTGCCAGTGCAAACAACCAGTTGATGAGAGTGTTCAAACTGCAAAAACAAGCGGTTCGGATAATCGCTCATTTGAATTTTCGAGAGTCCTGCCGAGAAACCTTCAAAAATTTGCAGCTATTGACTCTGCCTAGTCTCTACATTTGCGAAACGACGCTGTTTTGTATGTCTAAGTGTGCCTTAACAACTGGCCGAGACATTCATTCGTATGAGACTAGAGGCAGGGAAAACTACCGAACTGGACAACACAGAACGGGGGTTTATGAACACCTGCCCTCACAAGCAGGTGTGCATTTCATCAACAAGCTGCCCAATGTGATCAAAAATGCACCATCGCCCCAGGCGGTCAAAACTCGGTTGAAAAGCTTTTTAGTGTCACAAGCATTTTACAATGTGGCCGAGTTTTTGGCATTTAACTGGGAGACCACCCAACAGGGAGATTGACTTTGGCTGAGGAGGTGGGGAAATTGGCGAATGGAAGTGCGATGAGTGAATGCGGATTTGTATGTATGAGTGTGATCTTGATGTGGGGAGAGTGGACAAAATTTTAGTTATTATAGTGACGTTTGCTATACATGTTATACATGTCTATTGCAATAAAAAATGATTGATTGATTGATTGATTGATTGATTGATTGGATTAATAGAGCATTAATCACAATGCAGGTTAATTCTACAAACATTGTGTACTATGCTGATTACAAACGGGGCTAGGATATTTGTGCGCTCAACTTACCTGGATTAATAGAGCATTGATCACAATGCAGGTTAATTCTACAAACATTGTGTACTATGCTGATTACAAACGGGACTAGGATATTTGTGCGCTCGACATACATGGATTAATAGAGCATTAATCACAATGCAGGTTAATTCTACAAACATTGTGTACTATGCTGATTACAAACGGGGCTAGGATATTTGTGCGCTCAACTTACCTGGATTAATAGAGCATTAATCACAATGCAGGTTAATTCTACAAACATTGTGTACTATGCTGATTACAAACGGGGCTAGGATATTTGTGCGCTCAACATACCTGGGTTAATAGAGCATTGATCACAATGCAGGTTAATTCAACAAACATTGTGTACTATGCTGATTACAAACGGGACTAGGATATTTGTGCGCTCGACTTACCTGGGTTAATAGAGCATTAATCACAATGCAGGTTAATTCTACAAACATTGTGTACTATGCTGATTACAAACGGGACTAGGATATTTGTGCGCTCGACTTACCTGGATTATTAGAGCATTGATCACAATGCAGGTTAATTCTACATACATTGTGTACTATGCTGATTACAAACGGGACTAGGATATTTGTGCGCTCGACATACCTGGATTATTAGAGCATTGATCACAATGCAGGTTAATTCTACATACATTGTGTACTATGCTGATTACAAACGGGGCTAGGATATTTGTGCGCTCAACATACCTGGGTTAATAGAGCATTGATCACAATGCAGGTTAATTCAACAAACATTGTGTACTATGCTGATTACAAACGGGACTAGGATATTTGTGCGCTCGACTTACCTGGGTTAATAGAGCATTAATCACAATGCAGGTTAATTCTACAAACATTGTGTACTATGCTGATTACAAACGGGACTAGGATATTTGTGCGCTCGACTTACCTGGATTATTAGAGCATTGATCACAATGCAGGTTAATTCTACATACATTGTGTACTATGCTGATTACAAACGGGGCTAGGATATTTGTGCGCTCGACTTACCTGGGTTTATAGATCTAATGAGTAATTAACTTAACTGGGTCGGATCTATTTTCTAGTCACGTATCAAGAATTAATTTTATTCGAATGAAATAAAAGGGCACTACTATAAATAAAGAAACTGAAAATGTTTCTGTATTCTTACGAAGATATTTTTAAATCGGGTATTGGTAAAATTGAAAATACCCAACAGTCAGTAAGACTCTCTGTTTGGCAAGGTACTACAGGTAAATAACTAACCTAATACATAATTACAAACTCGGTTAAAATAAACAAATCATACCAAAGCGTTGTGGCACGCCTAGGTCAGGAATAAAAACCACCATGTTCTGTGTCAACTTCACGAAGAAGAAATCAGGTTGCACATCTTGAAACGTAGTGTTTACTGATTTTTCTTTCACTGAACGATGGAAAATGTCCGGAAAATCCTGTTTCTTTCAAAATCCTTCCATCGTCAAAAATAAACTTCAAAAAAAGAAGGTACTACAGCTATCTAGTAAAAAACTATGCAGAAAACGAATGCCGGAATTCCAGGAGTCGGTATTTTTATGATGAAATAGTTACAGTTTGCAAAAGTTGAAGAACAATTTACGATCTTAAAGGAAATAAAATTAGGCAGAATCCTTAATTAAATTGTAAAAGTGAGTAAAAGATATGCTCATTTGACTCAACTGTAGTCACTGGTTTTCGAGCAAATAAATGAACATAGGATATTGTGGACATATCATGATAGGACCTATGTTGGGATTAATATATTATATTATTGGTTTCAAGGTAATGTACAGTAGTTCAGTAACCTACAGTATATTTAACGTTATGGAGAAATGAAACCATTTTCTCAAATGTGTTTTAAAACTTTGAGTAATTAATGTTGGCCTCAATTTATCAAGGATACAGTTTTAATGCATTAGGCTGAGGATAGCTTTACTAATAAAAAATTAGTTGGGATATGTAAAATTATGCAGAAAATGAGGAAAAAACACAACCTTAAAGTTATTTATTTCTCATCAGACAGCAGGCAAGTAAGTAGGCCAGTGGTGGGTTCAACCCTTGTGATGCAAAATAAAAATGACATGGGTGTCAAAATTTCCCATGGGACACTTAAACTGGGAAACATGAAAACTAAATTGATGTGGGGTTCTGAGGACCCCAGTGTGCTCTTTGACGGTTAAAAATGTTGTATCACAAATTTGTTGCATGTTGGCTTGTTTTGTAATTCTTCGTGTTTTACATGGATTTAATTGCAATCTTTCTATCTTAATCGAGTTATTTATTATTTTATTCCCATTAATCAAAGTACCATAATCCTAAAATGTGATGTAAGGTAATAAAAAATTGGTCGTAACATGTGTTTTGTATAAAAACAAAAAAAACTATTATCTCAAGAACTATTAAGGATTAATATGTCAAACTCTAGACATATTTAACTATAAAAAAGTGGCACATGTAACAGATAACTCAGTATTTTATACCAAATTTACCAGAAATTAACTGTTTTACGATTTTCATTATAATACAAAAGGCAATTTTTCAAAATGTATGCTTGCCCAAACTTGGAGAAACAAATATATCAAAACGTGTGATGGTTCTCAACTAAAAAATTAACGTTTGATGCAGCCGGCTTTCGCAGTCATACCTTTAAAGTGGTCGTGCTCGATATCATACAAACAATGATACAAATAGACTAAATAGGTTAACGTATTGGCTCATACAGGGTGGCAGTATATGATAATGTTTCTTCTCACGTTGGTGTCCATCTCAATTTATAAATTTCCTTAATTATCACCAAATATATAATTATAAACTGCAATAAAATAAGTTGATACTATTATTATACTCTTATGATATGTACACAGTAACCGTATAGTATCAGTAACAACATAATTTAATCGTTAATTAAAGGATTAGTAAACCAATTACGTCATAGTTGGGGCTGGAATGATGACTTGACCAGTCAATCTAGAGGCACTCTCTGGGGAATTTTCAATATTGGATGTTGACTTTCTGGGACTCAACGGATTGGGGCGTTTTTTCCCTTAAATGTACTGAAAGAAAAGCATAATTTATTAACCTAATTTTAAACATATAAGTTGCGCTCTCTAAGCTGTTAGCTACAGATGATTAGTTAAACAATTTGTTTATAACCAAACAAATCATTGCAAATCTACTTGAAATAAATGTTTTGGCTTCTTACGTTAAGTATCCGTAAATTCTATTTAATTTCTTTGTAACACGAGTTCATATTACAAATTTATTTAAATATTTATTTTTAAAATAAATAATTTGTAGTTAAATATCTATCCAAAACTTAAACTTATTTAACATGTATATATTTTTGTAAGGGAATAACTATATTATATGTCTATTTATATATTATATATAGGTATTAAGACTTGTTTCTACTGTCAGAACAAGCCAGCAGGTACAACAAAAAAGTTTTTTACTATTCAGTTTGAAATAGTAGTATAGTAAAAGAGAAGTCAAATCATAAAAGCAAGGTCGAAGTAATTAAAATGTACTATTTTGTAATGATTAATTAACGATAAAATTTAATTATATCAAAGTGCACATTGTTAAAGGGTTTAAAAAAATCTTGTAATATATAGTCTTAAGAAAGTTTGTGGTTATACTTATGTAGGTTTATAACTATAAAGAAACCAATATCTGTCTTATAATACTGTACATGACCTAACGCCATTATTGGTAATATACCCAAAGTTACAGAATTTATGGAATATAAATAAATTTAAATCAAGTTAAATAATAAAAGTTCAAAATAATTTAAAATTTTAAAAACTAGTTACATAACATAAATAAAAAAATAAACCCTATAGAACATTCAACATAAATTTTAATTCATAATTAATCAAATTATTATAGCACCGGATAGAGTGGATTATGAGTAGCACCTATTATGAGTAGATTTAAATAAGATATTTTCTATTTAAATACGAGTAAATATTCTCTGACGGAGTTACATGAGAACACACTCTTGTAGCAGCTGCTTTGAAAATTGTTTAGCTAAAGAGGACGCCAACTATGCTCTTTGCGTCGTTACAAGCATCTACAATTACAGGGTAAACTTTCAAATGATCCAAATGCTGAGATAACTTGCAGCATCTTGAACATTGTCGTAAATTAAAATTGTTTTAAAGAACAGGTACTTCCTTTACTCTACTCACGACTATAGTTAATGTACAATTTGAAATAAATAGTAATGATAAGATTAGATGCGGTGGAAAACTTGATACGGTGTATTGAATTGCTTAGTATTTTTTCGCTTGAATATACAAATAAATGAATAGCAGTAATTGGTTTCATACGTACCACGATGAATCACTACTCTTCATGAGTTATACCCAATGTTGCAAGATTCTTATTATGTACAAAGTACAGTTACGCCACACCACGTGTCACGTAACACGCTTCACTAGTGTTGCATGCAAATTTCAAATATTTTAAATAGCAGTTTATTTAATTTTATTACATCAAACAATTGTATTCAGCTTGTTAAAAATTCGTTTCCCAGAAATTCTTCCATTGATATTAACTATACGACTAATGTAATACGTTTTCTAACCCTCAGCCAAATCCCGTGGAGTTACGTTAACCATTATGAAACTCGATGTTGCTAATACAGGAATGAAGAAAAATTTCAAGTCTATAGAAAAGTTTCTTCTCAGAATATCGTGTTGACAGACATACCGACAGATGGAAATAAAATTGGTCCAGCACCTTGATTAATAGGCTTTGATCAAGTTTGGTGAACCAGGAAACAATTTTTATAAATAAAAACACCAAATGATATAGCATTAATGAAACAATATTATATAATATATATTATACGAATGTCCCTAAATTTATAATTTAATTTATTATAAAAATGCTAAACCAGAATAATAGGTAAATCATTTCAACACTTAACGTGCGCAATTGAAGAATTTTTGAAAAATGGTTTTTAATATAATAAACATAACGATATAACTTGTAAGCAAGTTAATATTGTGTATTATTATAACTCATTACATAATTAGAAACTCATAGGATGATATTAATAGTTGGTTGAATGTATGGTTTGGATAAATAGAGTTTTACTTGCATAATAGCAATAATGTATGAGTAGTTAAGCAATGTCAAGGTTGTACGTTTCAATTGTAAGAGGTTTAAAAATTCTACTATATATATCTCTCTTTCTATCTTGATAGTATAACATTATTATTTGTGCACGAGCTTTATAAAATTCGTAATGCTTTACACTTATTACAGCTGAGCAGCTCAATTAATTATATCTAGAATCCTGTCAATTTCTCAAAGCACTGGAGGTATAATATATTTAGTCATACATTTTTACACATAATGTTTTGGACGGTACTGGAATCACGATGTAGGGTTTCCCGGCCAACATCAATACGCTGCATTAAGAGGAAGGTGACATGTTACTACACCACATTGAATCAACCCTACCCACTTAAGTGTGTGTATTTATAGGTTAAAAGTGGGAAAGTGAGCAGACTAAACTGATCTGTATCATTACAAGGTAAAGGTGGGATAGAGGACTCCCCAGGTTTAGTTGTAATCATATCCCTTTAGTTTAAAGACGGTTTTGAGAACTGTATACATCTCACTGACTTTGAAACTGTCCTACGATACCTGTTTAATTATGGCCTTACTTATCTTCGTTTTGCAATGTAAAACATAGTATAATTTATTTGTACATTTACACTAATTTTCAACGGTATACAGTCGCGTACGAAAGTAAAATGTTAATGCTAAAATACATTAATACTTAGATGTAAGCCATCATATAGTTACAGCTTACTGGCACTATCATTTCATTGACTGTAAATATAAAACGTCTAATAGTGATGGAGTAGAAGCCTGGCACCACTTCATACAGTTACTTGAATAATGTGATGGATTAGTTTCCTTCCCCCTTCAATGAGACATATTCAAAGGCACCGAACCTTCTGAAATGTGCTCACATAGTTGCAGTTTACAGTTTACATACATTAGTTTCACACATTGTAAATATATAAACTTCCGTATTGATGAAGTAGGAGACTGGGAGACTTCATAAAGTTATTTGCATAAATTGGAGCATTATTTTCCTCCGTCCTGTAATCAGACATATTCAAAGTCACAGAAACTTCTCATATATGTTTATTCAGTTACAGTTAACTGACACGTTCATTTGTAAATTGATTGTAAATACGAAATCTCTTAATGTCATCACTTCATACAGTTATTCCCTTTCGTCTATGATAAAAATGTCACATGTTATAATCTAACACGTTTATACTTAGTTTATTAACAAATCCTAATAATATTATGATAAAAATAATAAAAATGGGCTGTTGTTTTTCTGCTTTGCTTTCATATTTAACTATTTAACCGATTGTACTGAAATTTACATTCCTGGTATGACTATTCTTATTTCGAAAATCCCTCTTGGCTACACTCCACTGATCTTTAAATAGCAGAAATCCATAATGTTCTCTAAAGTTGTGGAACAATAATTTAAGGAACCTGTTAAATATAATAAACTGTTCTGTGTAAATATTGTTGTACAATAGCACAAAATATTTAGTTTAACAGTTAAAACATAAAATTGTTTACGTTTTTAATGTGAAATCATAGAGTAGATTTGATAGTAAAAACGCCTTATTATTTCAACATTATTCTGTAATCGCTGTTGTGCACAGAGTAAGAAAGTATAAAGAATCCAGAAATATAGCAATTATGAAGCATGCAGTGTATTAAGCCAATACTGAACTGCAGATATAAAAGTCAATGTTAATCTCTTGCATATTCTATAATGTAAAGAGTGTTATAAACCCCTCTTAGTTGTCTTTTGTCATAAGTGTGTTTATATACTTTCTTGATCGGCTAACGAGACAATAATACTAAGTTAGGTATGGAGCATAAATACTAAGATTGAAGTAAATTAAAATGAATATAAACATACTCCATTTGATACAGATTTTCTTGATTCTGGCAACATGCAAACTCAACAATGGTGTCAGAAATATAAATAACATGAACCAAAAGTGCTCATACGTGCAAAGTCTACGAAATTGCATGCAAAGCGACTGGTTTTGCAAATGGAAGTAAAAAGTAAACCTAAAGCACCGAAGGAATTTTTTTTATGTTATAATATCCCCGAATGAAATTGCGTTCAGTTTTCAATCCATCACGTTGTATCACGAACTATTTTACTAAGAAAACCTAGAACTTTGAGTTTGGGTTTTCCTCACATTGGTCTTAAATACTTCCAGTGTTAGTAAAATCGGTGGAACAATCAATAAATTATATGGAATGTTAGTTGCAATTTAATGCAGAGGAATTGCGAGTAAAGCTGCGGGTAAATTATAGTTTAGTTATACACATATCTAGCTATCTAGATATATTTTACTATATATTTGATTTAGAGTATCAAAATCGTATTAGTTATGCAGTAAGAAATAATTAGAAGAAAATGATTGAATGAAAAAGTTTTAGTTTTGTCTAATCCATACTACAATTCCTAACAATAATCCATCTAAGGAGATAGTTTCTGGCTGATGCTGTAAAATACAACAAAATCTGTATAAAAGAAAAACCTTGTATTTTATATGTATGTAACGTTCTTCTAGGATTTATAGGCAAAATTATATTTGAACTCATATTGTAACTAGACATACGGAAAGAAATTTGAAGATAAAGATATGAAATTTGTATACTGCTTAATACGTAAGATGACTAAGGGAAATACATCTTTATGTAACAAATGTCATGCCTAATATTTTATTTCAAAATTGTATTTTCATGGTGTATATATTAAAATATATATTATTGCAGAGATTCTAATAATACTCACTAATATACACGTTAGTTCTGAAACCATTGACATATTATATTTAATCCACCTTACAGTAGATACACGACCTCTAAAGCTTTCAAAAGAAGGAATTCTCCAGACTAATGAAATCTAACTCTCATGAACAAGACCGCACACAAAGCTTTGTCAAACCCTTTACAAGAAAGGTAAACTGTTTATACCCACTACCGTGAGAGTAGCAACCACCTGGTCTCGCCGTCTCTTGTCCCTTAACATCAAGTATTTATAAAGAAGTGTTTCCAGCTCGGCGTTTAGAAAATGTTCTATACAAATAGAGATTTAGCACAATTACCAATGGAGATTTAGAAAAGCACTGATATACGCTTTTAATAGACATTATTTTTTAAAAATAGCTGTTACAATTGCACTATCACAAATGATATAGTTTATTTAACAGCGTGAAACGTTTTAGTGGACAGCTGAAGAAATGTTTGATAACGGACCAAGGATTAAAATTCAGTAAGTACATAAACATTAATAATTTACTTCTTGTAAAATTAAAGAAAATATTGGAAAGTGTAATAAATGCAATGAGTATTCCGGAAATCTGTTGATTTATTACAAAGATCCTTAAATAAAAGAGTTGTGAATTTTTGAAGAATAGGAGACTAAAGTATAAATCAAAATACCATATTGGATCGAAATGAGTGCCAAACTGGCCAACTAGCTTAGCTGGTATGTATAATATGTATAATTTTTATAATATAAATTTATTTACCAAATTAAATTTTCTTTGAGCATTTTAGGGCGGTTGTTACTAGCTTTGTTATGTATCATAACCTAAAAATTTGTGTAAATGGGTAAAATTTGTAAAAATTGTTATTGGAATGGTAATTTTTGAAATCAAATTATGTACATATACAAATAAGCTCTGCATGTCATGATTGAAATTTGTCTGTATAGTGTGTAAAGGAATCATTAATTGTCATATAACTATTAGACTTGTTAAATATTTAGCTCACTTATCATAAGACATGTACAATATTAGAATAATTAATAACTAATCCGTGTTGCTTCTTGTCAGCTCAACTTTGCCACTCTGTCAAGCAAATATATAATTTTAATAATATGTATAATACAATGCTTAAAAGACTGTACATTAGTTAAAATTGACTGAGTCGTTTACAAAATAAGTGAATTAAAACATGTGTGCTAGTTTACTAAAAAAAGCTTGTTTCTATGTGTGCATCATACGTGTATTTTCTTATTTAAAATAGGCAATTCAGTATGAAATGTTTTATGTTTTTGTAACATTAAATTAAAAAAATATCATCATATCACCAATGCCTCTTTATTTTGTAAGAAAAGATAGTTGTAATATAAACCCGTTTAATAATAAACATTATATTATCAAATACAAAAATTATATATTTATAAATTATGCTATCTCAGCCAAAAATGAATAAATCATAAACATGTGGTAGTTACTATGTGTGTTTATAATTTAGTATATGGACATAGTATATGGGCAAGTGAATTCTTTGCCTAAAGATACTTTTTCGTGAAAAAGGAATGATTTTGTATATTAATCCATTATGGTTTAATTAACGTCTCATAATATTTGGTTCAAAAAGATTCTAATGCGTTTTTAAAATAGATAGCTTTCCTGTTACGAGAAGAAAAAGTTTGTTATCAGACCTACGCAAAAACACAAATTTAATATAATGACAACAGTTAAGGTCAGTTATAGCCGTATGTGGACATTACAGATATTTTTCGCCTTTGAGAGGGTTTGATTACAGGATAGGGAAAGAAACCCTCCATTATACAAGCAACAATATGAAGAGCGCTCGGAGGCTGATGCTCCATCAACTTCATCTTATACCCGTCAATTTCTCCATATTCCAGTATATTACAGAGTGACATAGCAGAAATAATTGGATTTTTGAGGTGTGGAAAAACCTGATAAATGATTTAACAATATATTACATTTAGATGAAGGTTATAAACAAAAATATATTCTAATGCAACTCAAAATGTCAGTAAATATATAAGATATACGTAATTTATACGGGCAAATTAAGAAACACTATTACATTACCTAAGCCTATAGTAATGATTAAAATAGTATAAGGACAGTCCTTATTTATACAAATAATTGGCACTGGATATACGCAATACAGTTTCATTAAGAGGATTCAGTTTTTTTAGTGTATGCATTATTTTAAATAACGATTTCACGTCTATTCATAGCATGTACTTCGTAAATTATATAGAAGTATATTAAAAATATGTTACACTACACATAAGGGGTATTAAAATGTTACTGATATTAATTTATTTCAAAAATTACACTGTTTTTATTGTAGAAACCTTTGAAAATGTAAAAAAAATTGAAAGGAAAAGAAATGTTTATATAGATCAAAATTTCATGATTTACATGTAATATTATTGTCATCATGGACTAACAACATTTATCAGGGATAATTTTCTTATAAGATTCATAATTATATTACAATAAGAAAGATATTAGCAGCACGATAAGTCAAAAATTAATATCTCAAAATGTTTGAAGAGAAACTGTTATACGTTTTTATGGGGAGACTTTCTCATGTATATATATATATATATATATATATATATATATATATATATATATATACCATCATCTATTTCTTATAGTCGGCTACTATAGACACTAGAAATAACTATTTATTTTTATTGCTATCGTCGGCCATGACACTTGAAAGTGCGGTCGGAATTCCCAGAAAAATGACCTTTTTTGTTGTTGTAAATTTTGACAATACCTACTGCAATAAATCATTATTTCATCATTATAATATTGTTTAATTCTTGTTCTATGAGTGTAGATTAGAGATCTTTTGTATAAGTGACCGGAGGGGTCAGTATTTTTGACACCTCAAAAAGTATGTATTCTAATCCAAGAAATTGTTTGTATTCAAAAATATCTGAAACTTGATTTTTCGTAGTCTGACTATTCTAAATCTACACTTATGTAGTTATAAACTATGGAAACATGTCTTCCTAATATATTGCGTTGTTTGATACTTACCATAATGTTGATTACTCTGAGCTAACTGTGTCTAGATTTCACTGTAGATTACCTTCGATTATTCGGTAAATAAATGGTCGATGAGATAATAATCACAATCAGAATATGTAAATCAAAATAAATTGAAATAAAATGTTAAAAACATTTAAGGAACTATATTTTTTTAATCCAGTAATTCTAGAGAAAAATAACTGACTATTTTAAATTAATTATTTGGAAATAAATTTTTGAATATAAACTATAAACTTCCTTTTCTAATAAACTACTAACCCAGATTGTACTAAAACACTGATAAAGAGCTATCCAAAAGTAAACAAAAACGTTATATTTATGAGAATTATATTTTGAGTAGTTGGTCTTACTACTGGTACCATTGTAAATCTTTGCTTCTTGTCTCTAGATGTGTTTTAATGTTGGTAAGTGGAAATATTATTTATATATATACATACAAATACAGTGTCTATATAATAGAACAATAACAAAGGGCTAGGTAACCAACTCTGCGTTGGTGTCAATGAGATTTAGTTTGTCCTGTCCACTCTGCAGCCCTTTGTTACTATCCCTGGGCACTCTGTAACGTTGTTATGTGAATGTAGTGTTTATATGTGCAAGTCAACACAGAGGTGAAACAAAGTCGGAGTGAGCCTAAGTTTAAAAGCATGTAGAAGCTACACTTCCTTTCCATCTATAGTAATACTGAATTTATAGCAAGCAAAATTATAGTATAGATTGGCATTAAATTTCGTGATTTTATTTATAGTTTTTATTTGAATTTACCACTATAATTTAGGGCAAACGTATAGATGATGTAGTTTAACTCTTTCATATGGTATTTAATGTTAAAACTAGAATATAAAATTATTATGAAATATTCAATAATATTAAGTATTGTATAACTAAAACACCAAACAATAGTAGCATAGTCGGTGTGACCTTAAACTTAAATTTCTGGTGGAAACTTATTTTTATCCATCGTAATCCATATGCATACTGCATATACTCGTATACAAAACACAATTTTGGTTATTGAATATATTTGTAACCAATTTCGCGCTTTTATTTTTGTTAACTGGAATTTAGCTTTAAAATGTATAAGAAATACAAGGTTACACTTTATCATACTGTAATTTTATTTTACTTTCATAGGGGACATTACATAACACACAAATTATATAATATTCACATATACAGTTTTGCCACACGCACGTTCCATATCTTAAATAGATTAAACTAAAGCCTTTCTTGAAAATATCAACCAACCATAGAGATTGGACTAAGGGTGCAACCCTAGAAGGACTACGTGTTTATTTTTAATCTTTCTGATGTCCTAAATCGATAAAATTTGACAAACACGTACCTTGAAGAAAAAAAGAAAAAATGTCATACAGATCAACCACCCATATGTGCAGAAATAAGTATGTAATACCTAAAAACTGTATATTTTGTTTTTACTTTGCTGCTATTCCAGAAATGAGCAATTTGACAAATATAGTATTATGCTCCTAACAGAATAACGGAACCGAAAATACAATAGCAGGAAGTAGTTAAGTTTTGGCTAAAGTGGAAGAACGCCCTGAGATGACAACGGGTGAAATGAAACGTAGAATAATTATACTTGTCGATAAGATCATTACACTTTTCTTGATTAGGAAACAATACAAAAGCTACTGCAGGATTAAAATACTGATCAGAAGGAGATTAAAAATTGCTGGAAATAGGTTAAAAATTCTGAGCCAGAAAAGCTTCTTCAGACACTAACCCTGAAAAACACATTGGAAATGTTATTTAACTGCTGAGATTCTTAAAAAACGAATACTGAAATAATATTTTATTTAATAATGTTTATTTCTTATTCAACGTTTTTATAGGGCTAAAACATGTATTTCTTTATAAGTGCTTTTACTGAGATTACTACTGAATTAGTATTTTTCCACTCAAGCCAAAATTGGATCAAATTTTAATTAAAATGACGGTGCTATTTGTTAACATTTTGTAGAATGTTGCTCAAAAATTTATATATTTCAGTAGTATTACAAATGTTTCATTCTCCGACTTATTTGATATTTTATTAAAATATTTTGAGATCGGAATACCCTTTCCCATAATAAAGAAAGCACATCAAATTTGAACTTAAAATTCCATTTTATTATTTATAATTTGGTTTCCTAGATGTGTCCAGGCCGGTTTGTAATTTTTTTTACTATGAGAGGCTTTTATATCACAGGTTTCCCACTTATAGAAGCAGGCTCCAACAATTTCATACTATCCTATTTGTTGAAGTTTTCTTTGTTCTTAATTATTTTTATAGTTTTCTTACCCTTAGATACAGTAATTTCACAAGTACTTTTTCTTGACAATTTATTACATGTTTTGTCTTGAAACTATGTTCTGTTGTGAAAGATTTCCCAGTATATTTACGTTTCGTGTATATAATAGTATGTTCATTTACTCCTATGTTTTGTCTTCTTTAAATGTGGTTCAGATCAGATTCCTTATAAACAGCGTCGGTTGTTGGAGTTTTACTCTTGACCTAATGAAACAAATTACAAAAAATCTTTTTCAAAAGTCTCACCTTTTCATCTTTAAATAGCTGAAATTTTAAAAATAGTAACAGTCACAAAAATGTTGTTTACGCATATATCTGATTATTTATCCTCTCTTGCATGTTGATGGTTAAATATTCTTCTTTTTGCATATACTGTAGTTATCCGTTCATTCTTTTTACCAATTTGTCGTTGTATATTTCTTATTACACACCACAAATTTATTACTGTTGCTTATTTTTATATTTAACTATTCTATTGTTGTATTTGCTCATATTTTACCATTTTCTGTATGTTTGTTAACTAAATTATATTTTTTACTTATTCATTGTTTTGAAGATTATACATTTTAGCCCTGTTGGGTATATAATTGTATAAATAAATATTGTTAGTGATTTGCGTACTAATCTCTTTTGTTGATAGCAAAGATATATTTAACCAAATGCTGATATTGTTTCCAAAAATATTATTGTTTTACAGAATTGCACTCAGTAATTTTCGTAAAAATACTAAGTGTAATCATATGCCATGTTAACAATTAACATAGTGACATTTATAGCCTAAATATATACTAAGCTACATAGAGTACTTGAAATTGTTCATACAACTTTAGTGAAGCCTGTTACACGACAAATGGTTTGGAGTACTCAATCCTTTTAATTATATTAACATCAAATTTTTATATAAATTACTACGCTGCGGTACTATTAAACTTTTAAATTTAACGAAAGTGTTAAGAACTAAAACTGGTATATGTTGTAATTGTATGTTTTACCATAATTACAGTTTGTGAAAATTCACAACGTTTCATGCATTAAACTGAAAAAATATTATGCACAAGTATTAGAGTGTAATTTTTACAAAAGAGAGTAATTAAACCCAATCTGGTAAGATGGAACAGCAATGGACAAGAGTTTACTCAGTCGATAAGTTTTTGTTGTGTAACTTGAAACATCTGTTCCTTGTGCAAACATCTCCGAACCATTGTTCTCCCTTTGGCGTTATAGACTGAGTTTCTGTTGCCTATTGTTTCATCCATTACGCAATGATTTCTGCGTTTTTAGCATTTTTTTTTAATTGTATTTTTAGATAAACTTTACAAATACGTTCACTTAAAATTTCAATATATAATAAATATAGCAAATAGCAAAATTTTACTAGCTACCAAAACGAAATATGTTTATAAAAGAATTATTATAGAAAGTATATTAGAATGTTTAACACTTAGTCCAAGTTGTAAACTGTCTCAATGCAAAAAATAGGTGATACAACACAACATGATGCGCACGTAACGTATCGCTACTGTATAACTTATGTATATAAATATGTGTTTATAACGCCTTTATTATCACGCAACATGCGGTGAGAAAGAGTTACGATCTCATGAAAGTGGTTTGATATTTAAAAATTTAAATCTTAGAAAAAAAGAGCAGTTACACTGAAGCAAGGGTGCATATTTTTAATCTTAGTGAAATTAAAAGAATATTATACTGACGGAAAGGATCAATTTATATTTCTCATTAAAGACTAATCGCGTTTGTAGTTATGAAGTTAAATAAAATTACATTCTTAAGAGAGTGGTATATAATGAGGGCAATATAATTCTTAAAGAAAACTAAACAATTATGTATTTGCGCTGGAAACAAATTCAAACTTTATAAATAAACAACCTGGGTTTTCTTAATACTCATCCAAAAGTATAAGATTTGTATAATATTAATTTTTCAAAATAAATTCAGATATGTATATATATTTTCCAGTTGTCAACCAACAAATGAGTGAAGGATCATAGCGATACTATTATATACACACTACTAACATATACAACTACACACACACAAACACATGTTTTTTGTGTGTGTATGTTATTATAACATATACTTATATATTGTTGGAATATTCAAACAAACTTACACAATTTTTTACTCAATTGGTTACTAGTATTTATGTGATAGAACAACTAAAATACAGAAATAAAAGCAAATATCCATTCATATGTTAATTAGCAAGAAACATACTTTATTTTATTGTTAGCATGCAAATTTTTAAACTCAGAAGACAATAAAAGCCATGCTTCAAGCTTGCTTAGTAAAGAAAATTATGTTTTCTATTGATAGCGTTATGATGTAATATTGTAAATATAATGTAAAATGCAAAACTAAAAAAATAAGACATTTAACCTTGTATTAATACATAACCCAACAACGAAATACGACTGGCTGAATATTGAAATGTAGTAATTTATTTCTTAAATACGATAGTACAATAACCGATACTCTATTTTACCATGGGAAATGCTATGATGTCAATATGTACCAATAAAAACGTCTCTGTGCTGTATTGCGGTTGCATATTTCATGTTTTACGGCCCAGATGTAATTAAGCTCTCCCTGCTGGATACAAACTGCGGTAGGCAGTTTGATTGATTACTAGAATCAATAATAGTTTATTTTCATTCTCTCATTAGTAATACATTTTTTTAAGTTTACAAGTTGAGTCGTTGTTAAAACTCGTCTCAAAGAATAATAGGATATTGATGTCATGTTTACATTGTTAAGTTTACTACAGTTTTAATTCCTCAATTAAAAACTTAAACCATATTTTATGCCAGTTCATAGTTTTTTACCAGATGTATAGATTATAACTTATCACTGTATAAGTCTATTAGAAAGATACTAACAAGTCTCTTTAGTTATAGCAATATTCTGATGAGTAGCTTGTATTGTTGGTAACGGCTTTTTAAAGAGAAATTGTCATACTAGGGTAGGATCGACAGAAACTGTCCCTAGAGTAGTGCTACAGGTAAACATGTTAGGCCAGAATCTATGGTTATCTGCTGTTCATCCCACTGTCTCATTAAGTCCCAAACAGTTTAACACTACCATTGCACTGTTTTACAATCACTGACACTTTCTGGTACTTACATTATAATTATTTATATCAGACTAAACTTTGCACTTATTATTTTTTTATAAAGTTTAAGGGTTAAGTTTGTAAGCTAGTCTTAAGCAATAACGCTGTTCAAGATGATGGTCATTCGGAATATTATTAAGCTTATTATCAAGATTAATCATAATTGTATATTTTAATAATATTGTCAAGAGGATCCAAGTAACATTATTTCTTAGTTATGTTTCGATAGGTTTTAGATATCAAGAAAGTGGCTGTTTGAGGTTATATACGTATACGATTGAACCGTTGTAAGTTTACTAGTTTATTAGAATAATTCTAACGAAACCAAGTTTACGAATCCAATAACGAACGCTTTACAAAGAAGTTAATACAAAGATTTTGTAATGAATATTTACCCAATTATGGAATTTTCACAATGTTTAATGATGTTACTATTATATTATTAGGATGCCAAAAGTGACGATTATTGTTCCGTTAGACCTATGGCAATCCAACATATAAAATAATAATACATCTTCAGTTTTACTTTTCAAAACGACGACCTTACGTGAAATCCCCTTTTTTTGACTGCACTGGAATGGATATTTCTAATATTTCTTTTAAACCTCGGCAAGGAAGGAAAATTGATGCATTACAGATACTGAATCCTCATATAAATTTAAAAGAAATCTCTTTGTGCCCTCAAAAGTTTCTAATATACTTTCCGAAGATTATTTACAAACGATTCATTGATTTAGAGGAATTTTATGCAAACTGGAAAGTTTATTGTTATTTTAATAACTTAAGGTCTTAAAGTAAAAAAAAATTAAAATTGGATTTATAATGCTACTTATACCATCATCTTAAAGAATTAAAATTTTTCTTCTAAAGGAAGGTAACATTTTGAAGTCGTTTTTAAATAAATACAAAGTGTTCCGGGATGATTACGTCATAATGTCTATTATCACTCCTTGCAGCAGGAGGAACAGAGAGAAAATATTATAACGCGTAGCTCTCCCGGTACTAAAAAACTATTCAAAGTGTTAACAGTTACGTTTTTGTAGCTGTAAATGTCAGTTGAACAGAAAATACGTATACTTAACAGACGATATCGTGTATATATCGTGCATTTCCTTCTTATCAACGCCGTAAGAATTTGTAATTATCACGCTCTCACTGCATATGGAAATAAAGTAAATAAGGAAATCTTATTTGCCTTAATAATATTAGAAAGAGCATCACAAAATAAAAAATACCCGTATTGGTTGTTGTATTTTTCAATGTATTGATTGAATTTGTTAGTTAGATTATGTGTTAATATACTTTAAAATAGGAAGATATTAACTATCGTAATCAATAAATTAGTATACTGAAATAATGTGGTGCTAAAAACAAGGCCAGGATACTGTACTATGCTGAAAGCTTTGATGTAGGGCAAATATTTTAGATATTAAACTGTTTAACCTAACTAGTTGACATTATTTGCTTGTCAATTAAATGTTATTTTTCACCGATTTTACATTAGTATTTAATATATAACATATTCATACATTACTTAGTCATATTTAGTAGAAGCCTGGTAACACTTGATACAGTTCCTTGCATAAGGTGGAAGACTAGTTTTCTCCACCCTGTAACCAAACATAATTAAAGGCACAGTCCTCTTCTCACACGTCTTCACACAGTTACATCTTGCTGAAAAATGGATTACACTACCCCTCTTCTGAGTCTTAATACATTACAAGTTAGGAGTACAGCTTGAGTTGTGGTACAGGCTTTGCTGTGGTTGCTTATAAAATTGCTATTTCAATTCACTCTCAAGCCTTTGGAAAGATAGACAAGCAGAAAATCATGCAGAACAAGATTACTACATCTCGCGGTAGATAAAAGAGAAATTGTGGCAGCATTCAGTGAAACTTAGCCTAATTTCTTGATAGGAACTTTACCATCATAGAACTTGTTCTTGTCTATGTATACTAGAAAAAAGTTAGTTCATTAAAATATATGTAAAAGCATTGTTGAAATTATAAGTTTCGGTGAAGTAGAGAAGGTACTAAAACGCAATAATTAATCCATGCTAAAAATGTTACATTTTTAAATCTAATATATTTATACTCTCTTCCTTTACAAGTTAATTTCTTCTGTTATTTCTTTGTGCCATAAGTGTTACTCCATAAGGCAAATGTAACAATATGTGTTAATGCCCAGAAAAATCCCACAGAGCGGCATACACCATCATTGAACCCAGTGTTTCTAAAAATGTGTAGTCTATAGGTCAGTTTGTTTGGGATATATCGTGCGGACAGTCAGATAGTAGGAAAGTGTTTTCAATTTTCTACCTTGAAAACACTTTTTCATTAGAGTTAACTAAGCAAATTTCCTGACAACATAAAGAATTGAAAAATATTGGTTGTTCTTTGAGGGTTTACAGGCAAAATAATATTTGAACTGATATTGTAATCAGGCCTACAGAAAGAAGGTTGAAGATAAAGATATGAAACTTGTACCCTACTTATTGCGTAAGATGACCAAAGGAATTACATTTAAAAAATATATTTTGTGCAAAGTATTTTATTTCGAAGAATTATTTTTTTAATATATATATATATATATATATATATATATATATATATAAATAATTAATATTGGAGAAAAGCATTTTATTCTTCCAAGTCATAACATTCACAGTTTGTTGACTTTCAATATGACACATGTTAGTTAGACAAACCACATAAATCAGTAGTTTTAATCATTATTTTAAATCCTCTTTGCATAGCTGCATGACCTCTTAAATTTTCAAGATAAAGAATTCTCCAGGCTAATAAAATATAAATCTCAGAAACAGGAGCGCACACAAAAATTTGTCAGAACCTTTACAAGAAAAGTAGACTGTTAATAACTATTGGTGTGAGAGTAGCAAACACCTGGTCTCGCTGCCTCCTGTCCCTTACTATCAAAAGTATTTACAAAAAAGTGTTTTCCAGTTTAGAATTCAGATTTTGTTCTAGATAAACAAAGAATCAACCCATTTAACAATTGAGATTTCTAAAAGTACGCAAATATGCTTTTAGCTTTTATAACTACATTTTACAAGTAACAAATGATATAGTTTATTTTAAAGCGTGAGTGACTTAGTGGGAGAAAGGATTACAGTTTTGCGATAGCATAAATAATAGTTATTTATTGCTTTGAATTAAATTGAAAAAGTTTATGAAGAGTATTCCTGAACACATTTACACAGATCCGCCAATTTCTTATTCAGATTCGTAAATAAGAGAGTTGTAAATTTTTGAAAATAAGATTTTGGCATGAAAATGTTCGAGGTACAAGACAGTTTTTATCACACACTTTTACAAAATTTTACGAGCATTCAAGAATGATTTATATTTTTTCTACGTCAAAAACAATAAAATTGTAAATGCGAAGAAATGTATATGTATATATTATATATATATATATATATATATATATATATATATATATATATATATATATATATATTATATATATATAATGGATATTAACGGAGTACCAAATTGGCCAATAAACTTAACCAATATATTTACAAGATAAACTCTTATACCAAGTTTAAACTTATTTGAACGTTATAACCCAGAAATTCGGTTAAGCAGGTAATTTCATTACAAATTCTAATGAAGTGGTAGTTAAAAAAAACATTATATACATATAGGTATACAATTAGAAAATTATGATTAGAATATGTCCATATAATCTGTAAAGGAATTATTTATTTTTAAATATGTATGATCTTCGTATTTAAATATAAGTGAAGTTTGTAAAATATTAAGCACATTTATCATAAGTATTGGAATTTTAATACTAATTAACAGATCTAAGTATGCTGCTTCTTGTTTGTAGTTGAACTGTAGCATTACATCAAGTAAACACAATCAAAATACTCAATATCCACTGTTCAAACTAATGATTTTGTATATCATTCCATATTATTTGAATTAACCCTAGTTACATCACATTTGGTTAAATGAGATTCTAATGCAATTGTAAATTTTTAGGTAACTAGATCACACTCATGTTACGATAAGAAAATGTTTGTATCCAGATCTACTCATAAATACAAATGTAAATACAATAATATAATGGCAATCAGTCAAGGGCAGTACATAAGTGAGTTATAACCGTATGTAGATATTTTAAATATTTTGCGCCCTTGAAAGGGTCTGATTGCAGGACGGGGAAAGCAACCCTCCATTATGTAAACAACAGTATGAGGAACGCCCGGAGGCTGATACTCCATCAACACGAGAACGTCATCTTCTACCCGTCACTTTCTCTGTATGCCAGTATATTACAGGGTGAGATAGCAGAAATAGTTTTTAAAGTGTAAAAAGTTCTGATAAATTGTTACAGAATACGCCCATTTAATGTACTCAAAATATAGTAAATATCATTAATAGTCCTATTATATAGGTACTTTATCATTATTAATTTGAATCAGTATGATTGTCGGATTTCCATGATATTATATTATTCAGGGGCTGATGAATGATTCCCTGTATAAAAGTTTCAAAAAGTAATTACTACCTAAAATGTCATGGTGATTATTACAGTGAATGTATATTTGTCATCTTAAATGGTCTAAAATACAGAGCAGTAGGAACTCAGATTTTGAATAAGTTACAGCAAAGTAAGGTTATTTGGAACTAAATTTAAGCCTTAAGCATAATTGACGCCAAAAGAAAGAGATAGACTCCAATCCTTGAAACTCAATATTCTGCTTTGGAACATACATCGAAAAATTTGTAAAATACAGTTCGAAGTAACCATTCAAAATTTATACTTAACTTAGTTTGTAAACTTTGGTGCCTTCTTTCTTCGGATATTGCGACGCTAGATAATTACCATATTGTTGATCACACATAAGTTAATTGTGTTTACCTAAATGTCACTTCAGATTATCTTGCATTATTCGGTAGGTAAATGTATTATGAGACAATACTTACAACCAGAATATGTAAACCCACTGTAGAATTTCAAATCATACGTTAGTAGGCTACCAACATTTTAGGAAAACAATTTTAAAAACCAAACAATTATGAAACATAACAATTTTTTTATTTTTTTTTTAACTATTTGGACGTATTCTTTTCCTAAGTGTATGCTTTAGTCTTATGTAAATACTCTAAAAGTAACTTACTAAGAGTACATGTGTATGTATGTACTTATATGAAAACACTAATTATTTATTAAATTTTAAAACTTGTAAGAATATGTAATGCTTTGATAAACAAAAACTGTTATCTTTGTTAATACTTGTTACATTAAGACCACGATTGTAACATGATACTGACAAAGGGCTATCCAAAACGTTAAAAAAAGCTATATTGGGGAAAATACAATTTAGTGTGACGTGTCGCTGACACGCTACAGCCCTTTGTTATCTGTCCCTGGGTACTCTATAATGTTGTTTGTGACGTTAGTGTTTACACGTGCATGTCAACACATGTGTGAAACAATGTTGGAGTAAGCCTAAAGTTAAAAGAATGATACAAGCTACACTGCCTTCCCATCCATAGTAATACTGAATTTATAATAAGTACAACTAAAGTATAGATTTGCATTACGTTTTGTGATTTTTTCATATTTTTAATCGGAAATTACCACTCATCTAAGGAAATTATATAGATGATGTAGTTTAATATTTTCATATAGCATTTTAATTTTAATACTGTAATTTACAAAATGTTCATTAATACAAATTATGTGTTATTTTAATCAATACGTTTCCGTTATTGTAAAGCATTAAACAATAATAACATATTTATGCATTTGTTATACATTAATACCAACGCACATATTTTTTTCAAACACTAAGTGAAATTAAATATTATTTTTATGAGGATATATTATTGGTATTAATAGTAATAGGTAATCGATATACAAAATTGTTTGCTGAAGAACAAATTTCCTCTATATTTGTTATTAGCATGGATACTAAGTATTTACAAATTTTATGGAAATCTAAATAAGTCAGAAAATTCAGCCTTGTAAACATTTTATTACACTCCCGAAGCATCAATTAAAACAAGTCGCTCATTAGTTATTTATCATTACAGTGCTAATATCAGACGTTTGCTAACGATATTAACGAGTCTCAGTGGAGAGATAATTACGATTTGCAATAAAAATAGTAAATAAACTTTTCGTATTATATATTATAAACATCATATGATTTAATGTTAAGTACACTTATACGAATAAAACAAATACACAATTACTGGCTGAAAGAAAAGTGAAGAATGTAAACATTAGAGCGGAAGGGAAACAGACAGCAGAGTTCACACTCACGAATTTTTACTTGTAGTTAGCCAACTACATATCATTTACAACATAATTGAATCGTAGAGAAGTTCTGCCAACAGAAAGATTGTAGTGTTATACCAGATTCCTCCATCGAAATCTTAACTTTCTTAAGAACTGTAATATTTAGAAAAGTAAATATGTTTCGTAATATTAAGTCGTATATAATCTGATTAATTAGATGATGTTGATATTTCATTAATATCTTATATACATTCGCGATTTTCATCTTCACTTACTAGAACTATACGTGTACTTACGTGTACTATCTTGTAAAATAAAGAGTGCATTAATTAATTCACTCATCTTGTGAACACAACCCTTTTATTGGTAATTGTCACACATAAGGATATTTCGAGGCAAATTAAATCTACTTTAAACTTATTTAGGCCACTTCATTGTCTAAGTCAGTCCCTTGTGCAATGGTTTACTCAATTTTTGCAGAATACCAAGTATAAAAAAGGTAGCGGAAAGGAAATATTATTGAAGTGAATTAAAGTTACCGACACGAACAATACGAATTGTACAAAAATCACCTTGCTCATATTTGGAAACAGTATTCATTCCGAAGCACGAATGAGTAATCAAGGGAATTTAAAATTCAGGATTTGTTTTATTAAGGGGAGTCAATCAACCATCTCTCAGGTTGGAGTTATACCCTTATTATTTCTATTGACTTTGGAGCACAGACACAAGACCAGGACAGAACTTAACCAGATTACAGAAACTTTCAAGTGACGACGCCAACTGTCCGGCAAACTTTACTTGCAATTAGCAAAGCTATTTTGAGATGCGTTCTGACACAATAAACCCGAAGCCCAAGACTACAGCTATCCTGTTACACGCATGGCGTACGAGATAAAACAGGGAACCCTCGTGTCAAAATGTGTCCCTTTTGTCTACTTAGGTCTTTAACTAGAAACCCCTTACCATTTTTGTTTAATTATATGTAAAACGTAGAAGTAGTTCAACTGGTAATAATTCAATATCCTCAGCAACACTTAAAGTAGAAACATAAATTTAGCTTGAATTTGAATAGCTAATTTGTGTGCTGATTATGATATCAAACTGCTATCTAGATAGAAATCAACTGTTCTCTCTCTCTCTCTCTCTCTCTCTCTCTCTCTCTCTCTCTCTCTTTCTTTCTCTCTCTCTCTCTCTCCCTCTCTTTCTCTCTTATTATTTCGATTCTTTATCATTTAGCAGCCGCTTAGTTACTTCTTGCAAATTAATTCCTGTTTTGCTAATTATGTGATGATAATATACGATGAAAATTGTCGTAAATTTCAGTACTAAAATGTTTTCTGCAGCTTGAGACCTTTAGCCTAATATCAGATTTGATTTAAACTGGAAATTCTTCATTTTTAGTGTGAAATTTGGATACAAATAGAATAAGGAGACACCCTTTAAATGCTCATTATTTAATTCCTAACATATGTCACTGACAAATGAGATTTCTGCAAGATGAACTCGGCAGGGAGGAGTCCACCACATAAAACAACTGTTAGATAACAAATTATAAAGTAATTGATGGTGAAAATTATATATAATGTAAACTTAGTTTTAGTTTTAACATAACCACGCTTTCCTAATGATTTGAATCACAAGAAAGTTCTGTGTCGAAGTCACATGTGATTCTTCACTCTAGAACAGAATTATTTTAATATAAATTTATTCTGTTACATATCTGATTTTTTAGAAGATAATTCTTAAATATATCAGTTTACCACTGTTTAAAAGCGAGTTAGAATAAACGGGTAGGCTGCAGACGATTTAAACTGTCACACCAACTTTGTCAACAACAGAGCGCTGGCTACATCAATTTACAGAGGGATAGGTGGTCGATACACATAACAGAAACCCAAGTGTGGCGGCTACACAACTGGACAGAAAGCTACATCGCATCCTTTATTGTAGAAATGATTTAGCTGTTACCTGGTATTGAAGATATTTATTCACTTAATAATTGAATACCTTATCCTCAGCTTAGCACACAATTTGCTATTAAATAACAGGAACGTTATAGGTTTATTATTTTATAATAAATACTCCTAAAATTAAGTGATTTTCCAATATATTAAAGAGTACTTCTGTTTGGAATGAAAATACTACAAAAGTCCATATTAAAATGTGCCTTGCTGCCTAAGAATATTTACATATGTACGTCTGACAAGCATAATTCAGTAAAATAGCGTCTATTCACATTTTATTCTACATTAGTCAAGAAACATCTACTTCCAGTTATTATAATGTATAAAAGGTGTAGTGGTAGTGTTTGTATTGTTTCTCAGATCAAATAAATATGCATAAAAACTTTAGAATTACCATACATTAAAATACAGTATTTAACAACTGTAATTAAAGAAAAATTATATTTCATGAAATCTGTAAATTGATACACCGACGTGCCCGAATACCTTATTAGTCCCACCAGCTACCATATGATTCACATATTCCTAACCCTACAAAATTCTAAGAGGTTTTAGTAAATGTTCTGCAAACTGCTTGTTTTTTTTCATTTATTCCTAAGAAATTATAACCTTTATAAACAATTTCAATGAATAAAAATGTTCACATATCCGTATACCTATAGTATTTGGAAATTTTAGTTTAATTAGGTGTTGGAAAGTTAAAAATAGTTAATAATGTTTATTTTAAGACATAATTTTAGGAAAAAACGTTTTTATATTAAACGTTTTTCTTAAAATTAGATCTTTAATGTTTAGTATGGTAAAAAAATAATATAATAACATAAATTATATTAAACTCAAGGATTAATGGTGATGTGGTAAAAAGTACTTTTTGCACTTCGAAAAACTTAATTGATGTAATAGTTAATTCTAAAAAGTAATTAAACTTTGTAGAAATTCCTGCTTTCTAAAAATAGATAATACATTAAAGAACAATTTGATGTGTTAAAATTTTAAATAAATACATACATAAAATTTTAAATATTGGTTGGTTAAATATTGGTGTTAAACCATAGAACTCACTAGTTATGTTATCTTTAATCCACCTTGTAGTAGCTGAATGACATCTAAACGTTTCTAGAGAAGACAATCATCAGGCTAATGACATATAACTCTCAGGAACAAGACTGCACACAAAGCTTTCTCAGAACCTTTACAAGAAAGGTAAACCATTTATACCCACTTCCGTAGCACACTGCGTGTCCCACAGTCTCTTGCCCTTTCCATAAAATATTTATAAAGAAGTGTTTTATAAGTATGAGTTTATAAAATGTTCTAGATAAATAAAGAGTATACAGAATGACCAATCGTGATTTCTAAAAGGACATGTATAGTGTTAAAGTAGAAAATATTTTTAGAATGTAAATAATAGCTTCTATAATTACGTTCACAAAATTATATAACTTTTTTCCAGCGTGAAAATTATGCAATGACTGCTGAAGAAAGGACAAACTATTATGAACATTTTTGACATAAGATATTTTAATAATTCATTTCTTACAAGATTTAAGCGATTTAAAAAACTGTACGTGCTTTTTATTACAGAAACCCTTACCAAATATTTAAACAATGGAAACGAAAGAAACGTCTTAACATAAATCAAGTTTTCATTAGATTACTCAAAGTATAATTGCTATTTCTTGATTATATAACTACTTGTGGTAGTCTTATCTAGTTTATATTATGTCCCATTTTATTTCTTGATATAAATTCATAAATATACTGTAAATCCAAGTTTATAAACAATTTCCAAAGAAAGAATCAACTTTAAGTTATACTAGGCTACATTTCATTTCATATATTGTTATCATTTCATGAATATTCTAAAATATATAAGACAAATATACATTAAGATACACATTAATCGATAAATAATAATAGTATTAAATTATTTTTGCTGTAACCCAGAATCAAATCCTTTCTCGCTTCAAATATGTACGTGTTTATGTGTGGCTGCATATGTGTATGTGTACATGTGTGTTTCTGTATGTATGTATGTATGTATATATATATATCCCTAAGTAGATAGTAATATGGGGTTCCTGGCGCACTTTCGGAGCCGACCGAAAAGCAATGTAAAATACTGTTCAATGTACCATAAAGGAAGCTGAGAAATAACACAGCAAATCTCAATGAAAAATTAACCGAATCTACAGTCGTTCGTCTCCAAAAGCGATCGGTACATTACTATCTACTCTGTGGAATGAAAAATTAACCGAATCTGAGCTTCTACTTTCTTAAGCTGTGCTTTGTAAAATGTTGTCAAATCTGCTACGAATAAAGGATTTATCTTAATAAAATTTAATCAATTTAAAACATTTTTACTAAAAACATACTGTACTTTAATAAAAAACTTTTCTACTAAATAAACAACATGAACTCACCAAGCTCTCTTCAGTTTCTAGCATTTCAAAAACTTACAAAGAAAGACAATTTTAACGAGTTCAACGAATTACCAAAACATTTTAAAGAACAGTTGATACTTTCCTTAAATGATACAGAATTCAAAGAACTTGTAAAGTCTTTTGCAGAAAAAACGTCTAATGGAGTGTTTTTACTATCGGCAAAAAACTAAAAAAGTAAGGGATTACATATTTAATATAATTACGAAAGATATTGAAAAGAAAGTAAAAAATAAACAAACAGAGAGTTTTCATCGTTTTTTTATGACATTTTCCCCATATTATACGTTCTTTCAAGATAATCAAGACTTAATTGATGAATTTCTTAGGAATTTTTGTGAGTATCAAGATTTATCAACACAATTCATTAAAGAGCATTATAGAATTTTTCTTATAGAATATAGCCACATTTTGTGTGAAACAAAAGGTATTACTGTAGATAATATTCCATGTGATTCCTATGAAGAAAGACACCAACTATGGTTATCAAAACAGTACTATGACGTGGGGAGGGACTGCAAGTTTTAGAGTTAAGACTTTATTCTACAAAGTTAATTGTTATAATTTCTTTATCTTTAATAGTCTTCTTTCCAGTAACAATCAAGTGTAATTTTTCATTTTTGTTTAATTCTTTAATCTTTTTCTCATCCAAAACAGTCAAAAATCTGTTCGGCAAGTGTACTTTACAATCTTCCAACTCGGCAATTATTGTAAACCCGAATTTATCTTTCATTTTCTCCAAATTCAAGATTCTATGTTTCTTCCTTTCTTCCAATTCATTTAACTTCTTATACTCTTTAAACTTACATTCTCCAATATCATTTAACTCCTTCAAGAACTCCATTTAAATAGAAAAAATTTAAAGACGGAAAAAATGAAATTCGCTAACCTTCACTCGAGAAGTCGGGGAGAATGTGAGTAAAACCGCATTCTTTTCAAGAGGTTCTTCGTTTAATTTCTCCAAATGTACTATAAAATCATCGAGGATTTCTGGTTCAAAATCATAAACAAATTCAACATCCAGATAATGAAAAAATACAGGTAATATCTTTTCATAATAAACGTGTGTATCGATACCTACAAACCTAATGTATTCTTTGAAAAGGAAAATAATTTTGTCAATGGTTCCAAGAGATAAGTAAAAATTTTTATTCTGTTTTCTAAATTCTGTAACAAATTTTGTTTGCTTCTTGTCTCCATATTGCAATTTTGTAAGCAGGTTTATTCAAATGTGTTAATTTATTTCGAAATTTCTTAGGTTTAGGTCTTTCTAACAAAATTAAATTACAACCTCTACAAACTAAATATCTTTTATCGATAATTTCTCCTCTATTAGAACACTTGTAACAGTTGGCATTATACTCTTCCATTTAAACAAAAAGATTTTTTTTATAAATGGAGATTATGGAACTAAGTCTGCCGAGATATAAATTTTTCAGCGCAAATGTTTGTGTTTACATTTCTACAACAGAGATAAATAGAAATAATTTCATTCTATTGTACAACTATTTAGGATATTATGTGTACGATTATAAAGATTATTACGGGAGAAATCGGGATTTTTTCAGTGGCGAAAGAGTATATTTTTGAAATATTAGAAGGAATGAAAGAGAATAATATGAACATCATTAACTACTGAATTTCTCTAATATCGTTCTTAATCACATCATAGGCTAAAAATTTCTCAGAGACAACAACAACATAACAAATCGCGTTTGTAACAGCTTTTTGAAAATCCATATTGATAATTATATCGTTCTTTGAACCAGAAATATTTGTCAAACTCTTTGTTGTATCAATGACATAAATAGGTCTATTCGCTAAAAATTCTTTAGGATTGTAATACATTTCCTTATTATTACAGTAAACTTTCTTAAAATCTTGATACATCTGATACATGATTCTGAAAAGACCTCCGGAAATGTTTAAATTTTGTAATTCATCTGGATAATAAGAACCGTTCAATTTTACTCTGATATTTTTTACATCCAAACTATCAAACTTTGAAGGATTTTTTTTCTTGATTATTCTGTCTATCTGTTTGAAAACCTATGATAACGAACTTGGGATTGAAGATATTTCTATAAATATTTGTGATATCGAACGAATAAGTTGTTCCGGAAATACCTTTTTGTTCAATACATTGCCAATCTAGAAAATTAAACATAATGTTTTGACTTTTTGTAATTTCATCAATCAACCTAATTTTACTCGTGGTTTTATAATCAATCATTGGAACTCTAATAAAAAAATCTGTAATTGTTATTTTTTCCATCAACAGGCATAACATTTCCAGTTGCAGTCTTCAGAATCACATCATCGTCTTCTGCTCTTATAAAACTTAGATAAAATCCTCCTTTATAGATCGGAATAGTAACATTTTCAAAAAATCCTAATCCAAAATGAGATAAATTTCCAGCTGCTTCAAAAACACCAAATTTAAAATCTGATTCAAAGCCATTAGAAGTTTGAGAAATAACATCACTTTTTGAATACGAAATAGTTCCTTTAATTGTGCTTAATTGGCCACAGTTTTCGACTTCTTCTATCAATTTATTGTGTTTTCTTACTTCAATCTTAGAAAATAAAAACGGTATAAAATTATCGATTAATCTAACATTATCAGTTCCAAGATATGCTTGACCATCTTGTTTTGTTAAAGTTCCAGAAATATAAAACTGGAAGTTAGACGAGCAAAAGTTATCTCCAAAATCAATATTAAACTCAGTTCTTTTATTCGGTTCATTCAAATGTTGTTTACTAATTGGATAGAAATTTTTAAACTCCGCCCTTTCAATATCACTAGCATATTTTCTGTAGTCCGCCATTTAATAAGAGAAAATTTAGAAATTTTAAACATCGTGTATCATTTTTTCATCGATCTAATGTACGTTTTTATAAGAAAAGATATAAATTTTAGTAAAATAATTAAAAAGATTAGAGTCATTTTTAATGATCTACTTCGTCATATTCAGGATTCTCTTCCTTAAATTTTGCGATCTCGGTCACATATTTCAATAAAATCTGCACAGGATAGTAACCGCTATCTATAATATTATTCCAATCAACTGTATCTTTATTTTCATCCAAAAACTTTATACTCAAGTGTTGATAGAGACAAAGAACAGACATATGATCTTTTAATTGATAATGTATATTTTCTTGAATGAACTCTGATGATAAAGTTTGATATTTAGCAATGTTATACCAATTCAATTTGTTTACGTATAATCTCATCATATCTTCGGATAATTCATATTTTTGAGAAATGTCATCCCAATGTTCTTTTTTCAAATCTCTTTCGTGTTGCATGATAAAAAGATCGAAAGCACTGTAATGTCCCGCCATCTCTATTTATTAAGAAAAAATTTCAAAATCAAGTTTTTATAAATTGGCTCTTTTTTGCGTTACATTCAGCACATTTTCCAGAAATTCTCTTAACTCCATTGATATTTGCGTAATATTTTATATCATTTGTTGCAGTTTTTTCTTTACATCTCACACAATATATGAGCGCCATTTATATAAGGAAAATTAGTCATCATAGCCGCCTAATCCATTAAATCTGATGTCGATGGCTCTAAAACTTATAACAACATCTTCTTTAAATTTATTAAAGTTTTCTTCTAATTTTTGAAATTTGACAGCATAAGAATCATTGTATTCAACAAATTTATGACCAATTATCTCAAAAGTTTTCGTAGCATCTAAACTAAACTTATCAAAAGACTCTTTAAATTTAGTAAGTTTTTCATTAATTTCACCAACATCGTCTACTGATCTTTTACTTCTTTCATCAAGTTTTTCATAGACTTCTGTTGTAAAATCTTTAACATGCTGTTTATGATTCTCATAATTTTGTTTTAGTTCATTAAACATTTTAATAGGATCTTCTAATTGAATCATTACAACAACATCAAATGGATTAATTCCTTTACTAACACCGCTAATTCTTTTTCCTTTAAAATCTAAGGCATTTTTAACATTCGGATCATGTAAATCAACAATATCGATGTTTTCTGATAATTTTAGAGGTTTTAAAATTTGTTCTTTAACAACAACATCATGTTTGTCAATACCAGGTCGAACACCGACAATTCTTTTCTTATTAGCCAAACTAACATAATTCTTTTCAACTTTGATTGCTTCAGTAATTTCATCAGCTTTTTCGATGTGAGACATTAAATTGGTAAATAATTTTTTTACACCATCATCAACTTCTTTTTCCAATGTTTTTATTTTATCAGCAACTTCATTTGAACTCATGAAATTTGCAAGTTTGTTATCATATTCTGCTTTAAAATCTTCAATCTCGACAGCAAACATATCTGAATCTGGAAGGTTTTGTAATAAATTTTCTAACTTGTTATCAAACTCATTTTCTCAAACTATCAAAATTGAAACTATTATCTACATTTTGAATAATTTGTGTTCCAAATACGTCAAAAATATTTTGTGAATCCATATTTATTAAGTAATAATTTGTTAACAACTTCTTTAAAATCTTTACCAGTACTCAGTTCATTCAAAACAAAAACACATAAATTACCACAAATTGGGGGATCTTTATAGTCTTGAATCTGAGAATCATTGTAGTAGACGCTTGATTTTTTCAAATATTTGATCAATTCTATAGGTGGTTTGTCCTCAATTCTTCCATACGAATCAAAATAACATGCATTCTTATCATTTTTATAATAACAAATCCAATGCGTTCCACTTCCCATAATCGAGTCTAAATTCACAATTCCACATTCAAATTTCTTAACTTTTTCAGGTAATGTATCTCTCATGAAGATTCCTCTAAAATGTTTAATATTTTTGCAGATTTCTTCCAATTCCCCGAATGTTAAAGGTTTAAATTTTTTTTTCAATGTTTGATTTCACGTAATTCAAAGTTTTTTCATCTAATCCAGATCCTGTAACATCTTCCAACTCTTTATCTAACCAATTTAAAATGTTTCGAACAATAGGAATCACATCCTTTTTAACGATTGGAGCAGCTTTACGAACATAAGGAACAACATTTTTAACAACTGGAATATTTTCTCCAAAATCTAATAAATCTTTCAAAAGTCCACCATTTTTAAGTTCTTTCAACTGATTATAAGAAAATTCTATTCTGGTTCCTTTATTGTTTTTCTTATGTTTTTCGAGTTTATTATATTGTCTATTTGTTAAAAATATCTTATCTTCGCCATTTTATAGTTGATCTATTTTAAATTGAATACTAACGGGTATTTTCTTCTTAAAAGCGGATTTTATTTTTTATTTCTGATTTTTGCTGAAGTTTACGTTCACCTCCATTTATATAGTTAAAATTTCAAGTTCTCTTCGATTCCCATTCCTAGTTTTCTCTTCAAAAACATTGCTCCAGCTGTTGGAAGCGCAACAAATCTTTCACCTAAACTAGCATCTTTTGATAAAAATCTATCCATTGCCTTATCTTGCAAAACTTTATCTGCGATATGTCTGGAATTTGTGTCTCTATGTTTTGCATAAAAAATATCGTGTTCCATAGCAGCTTGATCTAATTTATTTATACCAGGATCTCCTCTTTTTAGTCTTTTTTCGAGTTTTGTGCCAGGCCCCAGATACTGATAAGTTGGTACGTGTAATTCAAAAGGTAAATTGTTGATAAAATCATTCAAAAGTCCACTACCCTCAATCATAGATGAACTTATTGCCGGCAAAACTCGTTTTAAATATTTAATTCCATCAGGTTTTTCAATCATTTCATCAAGTTTGTTCGAAATAAAATCTTTAATCGCATTCTTTTCGTTCAAAAAATTGTTGTTTCCAGCCTTTTCTTGAGCATAAATATAATTAATAATTCCATCGAGTTTTGTCAAATCGTCGATATATCTGTATTCAATCTTATTATCACTGTATTTTCTCACACCTGATCCTTCGATTCTTTTTTCCCAAATTGGTTTAATCAAATTGAGATATTTTTTACCTTTACTTGACTTTGGTTTCTTAGTTGATGGATCATTATTTTTGTAAATTGAATCAGATTTCCATAAAATTTCAGTATACTTTTTCAAGTCTTCTTCAGAATATAAACCGTCTTTTGGAACATCAGTGCCTGTTAATAATCTCCATAAACCTTGAGTTCCTTCATATGTTTTTTCATTAATAATGATATCATTATGCTCAAAATTCACGGGCAAATTTCCAATCATAAAACTTTTCTTTTTTCTGTCCCAATACAAACCAAATTTATCATCCTTTGCTCTAGGAAGAAATTTTTACCAATTTCACCAATTATTATATCCGTTGTTCCAGGACTTATTGGTTCAACTATGGTAGAGTCTTCAATGATTCGAGGTCTAAATGGTGTTGAAGATGGTAATTTTGGCAATTCAAACTCAGATTCTGGTATCGAAATATCAGCAAATTGTCGTACAACTGGAACCAAATTCATTAAATTTTGATTATTGCTTAAAACATTTTCAATTTTGCCCTCAACATTTTTTATTGCAGAAGTTACAGGTTGATTAATTTTTTGAATAAATTCTTGTTCTTTTTCATCAATTCGAATCTGGTCTTTAAATTCTTTGATTAATTTCTTTTCTATTTGATCAAGTTTTTTTGCTTCTTCTGAAGTTACGTTCGCCATTTATTTAGGAAAATTTTGAAACGTAAACGTGGAACGTGGAAACGTGAACACGAAACGTGAACACGGAACGTAAAACGTGAACACGGAACGTAAAACGTGAACGTGGAACGTGGAAACGTAAACACGAAACGAGAACACGAAACGTGGAACGTAAAACGTGAACGTGAAACTTAAAACGTGAACGTGGAACGTAAAAACGAGAACACGAAACGTAAACGTGAACGTAAAAACATGAAAACAACTAGGTTATCACACACGTTTATATTGGAAAATTTATTCAAATATTTGCCATTTTTAGGCTTCAAAGTTAGATTAATAGTTAAAAATCCGTAGTCTTCCTTCCAAATTTTATCACATAATTCATTAAAGTGGTTAAAACTCATATCAGATCCCACATAATTGTTATAAATCTTTCTCGAATAGTGATCATCTTGCTTAAAAATACACAACATATTCAGGTTATTTCTTATAACTTGTTTATCAACCTTTGAAAAGCATTGGGAAAGATAGATACAAGATATGTTTTTGTGACGAGACATTACGAAATATTCCTTAATAACGTCCTGATTTTCCAAAATACAATCATCAAAAACGATTAACGAATTGGGTTTACATTCGCTTAATGGAACTATGTCCTCAGAAGCATTATAAAAATGTGATATTTTTTTGTTTAAGTTTTTCTCAATATTTTCAAATCTTTCTTGTAATTTTTTTATAGGCGTCTTGTTCTAAAGATTTACTAAAGACGTACAAATTGGAATAAGGAATCAACCTATTGTAGATGAAATTCAATAATAAAGTTGTTTTTCCACATCCACTTGAACCAACAATTAACAATCTGATTGGTTGATCTTTCTTATTTTCTTCAAACGTTTGAAGTTTTATCTGATCTTTTTGCTTTAAAAATTTCTCCATTTAAATAGAAGATTTTCATCTTGAAGCAACGCTTGCGAAAATGAAGCTGTTCAAGTTGACTTCAGAAAGCTCTAAATTAGTTTTTAAACTTGGAACATCCTATACACTTAGAGGAAGAATCAAATTATTTTATCGGTTTAAGCGGTTTTTATTCTGACAATTTTGTAATAAATATTAGTGAAAGTTCTCCTTATTGTATAGGATTTAGTGAGAAGAACATAACAAAATACTATGGTTTAAACAAAGGATATTATACTTTCGATCAAATAAAAAATTCCCTTAAAAATTATCTGAAAACATTCAAACAATCAGATAAATCTTTAAACTTTGACGAAAACAAGTTTGAAATGCAAAAAAATTATCTTTATAATAAAATTCAAATAAAATCACCAGTAAGAATAATGTTTTCAGCAATTATTGTAGATTTGTTATGGTTTTGTTCAAGAAACTATTGAGCCAAATCAGGTATATTTAGGAAATAAAACGCCAAAATTTAGACCGTTCGATGTAATTGAAGTGCACTGCAATCTCGTTGAACCTAGTTTTGAAAATCATACCGAACATTTACACAAAGAATCTGAAATTTTGTACACTTTTTTCCCAAATGTTGCTTATGGATCAAAAATCAGTGAAAAACCGAATGAAATCGATTATATTCCAATTAGAAAAAATATTAAAAGAATTCAAAAAATCGTTCTAACTATACAAGACTCTGAGGGAAATTTATTAAATAATGAGAGTAAAACAACAATATATTTAAGATTGAAAAAGGATTAAAATGGACCCCAAAATATAAAAAAAGCCTCGAAAACATACATTCTGAAGGTAGGGGTGATTCGCCCCCGCCTTCAAACTTTCAAAAAAAACACTGTTTTCATTAATGAATCAGGACTTTATACTCAAAATAAAAATTGCTTGTTAAATTTCTTTTCTATCTAAATGGAGTCAGTTGTAGACCTACTCAATAATCAACTTAGATTTGAAAACAAACATATCTTTACAATTGTCGATGATAATAATGAATTTTGGTTTAAAGCAAAAGATATTGCAGAAATATTGGAATTTAAAAATACGATGAAAGCGATTAGAGATCACGTTAAAGAAAAATATAAAAAAAGCTTCGATAACATAGATTCAGAAGGGGGAACGAATCGTTCTTACCTTCAAACTTTCAAAAAAACACTATTTTTATTAATGAACCGGGCATATATTCTTTAATACTGAAATCTAAAATGAAGATTGCAGAATTATTTCAAAATTGGGTTTTAGAAGAAGTTTTACCGAGTATTAGAAAATATGGCGAGTACAAACTTGAAAACGAAAATAAGCAGTTAAAAGATGAAATAAAACAGTTACAAATTAAAGATGAAATGAAATCATTGAAAATAGAGAATCAAGAATTGCGAATGGAATTAATGAAGAGAGATGTGGTATGTAAAGATTTTGATAAGAAAAAACACCATGTTTTTGTGTTAATTAAGAAGAATCACATGTGGGAATATCCTTATTATGTTATCAGAGCTCAAAAGAGAGAAATACCGAAAAGATTAAAACATCTAAAAATAAATTATCCTGAATTAGAGATTTTGTTCATTGATGACGAACCAAATTCTATCAATCTGTATAACCAAATGAAAGAATCTTTGAATATTTTATACAACGGAAATCATTTTACTACAAATATGGCAGAATCTCGACTGATTTATAGAATATCTAAATTACACGATGAAAATGTTTCTAAATTTTTACTAAAAACTCTCGATTTATTATATTTTGTTTGTAAATGTTTAGCATAACTAGGTAACCATTGTAAAATCTTTTTTTCATATTCACAAGGCATTTCGTTTTTATAACTTTCGCTGAAAATTTTTTTAGCACAATCTTTGCAAAAAGCATCTTTTCTATCTTTACTATACTGCCAGTTATTAAATTCAGAAATATTTTTAATTTCTTTACAAAAGTAACAATTTTTTTCTTCTAAAGTTAATTTGTCCATTTTAACGTATAATTCCTTACAATAACAGTCTTTTCTATTCTCTTCTTGACACTTTGTACATTTCTTTTGAGACTCCATTTATATAGAAAAAATTATTACACGATGAAAATGTTAAACTCTTGAATTATGATATTTTGTTTGTAAATGTTTTTGATAATTATTTAACCATTTTATAGTTCTTCTTCCACATTCACATTGAGTATCTTCATAATATAATCTATGGTGATTCTTCTTTACACAATCTTTACAATATGAGTCTTTCTTATCTCTACTATAGTGATCACTATTAAACTCTGAAATTTTTTTAGTTTCTTTACATTTAAGACATTCTTTATCTTCCAAAGTTAATTTTTCTATTTTATCATATAATTCTTTATGATATTCCCTTTCACAATCTTTGCAATTATAATGCATTCCATCTTTCCTATTTTTATCTTTATAAAATTCATTTAAATCTTTAAAATTCTTTGCACTTTGTACATTTCTTTTGATGCGCCATTTATATATAGAAAATTTATATTACAGTTTTGACTTCTTCAATTTATATTCATAAAACTTTCCGGTTATTTCTTCATTATTTAAATCTTTTATACTATAAGTTACAGGATCTGTGTTATTAATTTGATAAATCACAAAGATTTCTCTTGACCAATTGTTCTTATATTTGTTCGAAAATGTTTGTTTTTTACTAACAATTCTTACATGATCATTGACTTTAAATTTAGTTTTCGTGTGAATTTCAGGTGGAACATACTTGAAAACGGTCTCTAATAACTCTTTTTCTGCATCATTATCTACGTCTTTAGGCTTCATTTTGATTGTGCTATGAACAGTATCGTTATATTTCTTTACGATTTCTTGAAGAATATCGATCCATTTAAAGTTTTTATTAATCTCAAAAATTACTTTCATTCTCTCTCATTTTGAGTTCTGTTATATCTCTCTACAATACTTGATTTCTCTTCGTTTTCAGTATGATAAATCTTAATGTTGTATTTCCTCAAAACATCGTTAAATTCTTTATTTTTAAACTCTAAACCCTTATCTGTATGAAGTAGGTTAGGAGGTTTGTGATTGATCCTTATGGCATCTTTTACTATATCTTCGAAAGCTTTTGAAATATCCTTGCCGTTTTTTCTTTTGATAGCTCTTGACCAAGCATATTTTGAGAAAGTATCAATAACATTTAACATATACTTAAATCCATCATTTTGATCTGAATAGTTAGACATTATAACTAAATCTGCTGCCCATAAATCGTCAATTCCTAATGTTATAATTTTTCTCTTTTTAAACTTTTTTCGTACTGGTGCATGAATTTCTCGAGCTTCAATCTCTATCTCATCTTTAGTCTTCAATTCTTGCTTAACAGGTTTTGGATTTGGATTCTTTATAAACTTACTCTTGTTTGTCTTACATTTTGAACATTTTGCAGCAATTCTATACAATCCATTTTGAGTTTGAACGATTTTTGAATCTATATTTTTCGTTTTCTTTTTACACTTGTGACAGTGAATTAAATCATCTTCCATTTACATATCAAAGTTTCCAAGTTTATTTAATTCGTCTAATATATCAGATTTTGCTTCATTTTTATAGCCATACGGTACTGTATCGATCTTATTTTCTAGGACAATTCTCTTATCATCTTTAGCGTTCAGTGCCAGCTTGTTTATGGTAACAGTGTACAACTCATGTTTATAACTTTTGATGACTGTCATCTCCCTAAATTCTTCTTTATCTTCGAACAAACATCTCTTCAAGTTTTCGATATTTATTGTTTTATTTACAACGCTTCTCTTAATTCCTTTACACCTAACTGGGTTTTTATCTAGATATTTGTACGAGTACATCTTAGACCTTAAACCACAAAATTCTTCTAAAACTTCGCTATTTAACTCATCTTTGAATTTCCCTATTACCTTCTTATTTTTAGTAGTGAAACATTCATGATCTTTTGGATAATCACTTGTATCAAAGTCATCTATATTTTCTTTAATAATTTTAAAAGGATCTCGTTTCAATTCTAGAAAATAACTGTCTGTATCCATGTAACACAGATTCAAATCTGGATCAAACTTCTTTAATTTGTTGTAATAAAACTCGTACATTAGCAATTTTGAGAGGTCGAGAACTGAAAATCCTATGTAAATCGGTTTGTTAAATTTAACCTTTTGTTTGTACATGTGACTCGCTATACAGTTGTCGTCAAAGATGTTAAAGCATTTGAAATTTGTTTTCTTAGCTTGTTTCATTGAAAATTCTTCATTTCCAAGCTTAATATCACATCTGTTTCTCACATTTTCCATAGATTTTCCAAAAACTGAGTTGTTCATCAGCTTATAAAAGTCCTTTTCAAAGTCGCTTGTAGCTTTGGTTCTCATGTTTGTGTTAAAAATCAATGTAATCTTTCATAAAAGGCTTCTGATCGAATGCGATAACTCTATTCACATGTTTTAACACCATTCCTTGTTCCAGATAGAATTTCAAATTTCTCGAATGAACAACGTATTCAGTTTTATCTAATAGAGTGGTGCAAAGTTTGTTTTTAAAATGTTCTGGAGCAAGAGGTAAATCCTTGTGATGTTCGTGTAAATTTGTTGGATATCCAAGATCGACTTCGAGAATATAGCCATAATCTTCGTCGCCAGTGAGTTCTAAAATTGTTTCTTGCCACTCTTCTTTTGTATACGTTTTAGGATCCATCCACTTGATATCAATAAACGGCAGTTTTTGCATAAGACCATAACCATAAAGATTATTGGCATCGACGTACAACATATAGCTTTCTGGTTTTGTCTTATCGAAATCTTTCAAATATTTGTTATTTGCTTTAACATATCGTTTAATACATTGAGAAATGCCTCCGCGAATACCTTTTTCAATCATTAAATACATATTATAATCACTAATTAATTGTAATTCTATCTTCGTTAATTTTAACATAGCATCCCATGCAAGACTGGGAGCTGTTAGATAGTGTGCTGGATCAAGCTTATAGCAATTCAAACAAATATTCCTAAAATTTTCAAAGATATCAGCGAGCAATAGAACATCTTGAATGTTATAGAGATCAGAGTAATTTCCTAGATTTTTCTCTTTTAATTTGTTCCAAACATTTAAGTAGTGTTGAAAATCTTTCTCAGATATGCTCTCATCTGTCAAAAGTGAATAGAAATCTTGAATTCTCAATTCTTCTGTGTAATCAAGTTTTTCAATACTGTCGATAAATTCATAGGGAAATATTCCTTTTCCAGATAGAATTTTAAAAATCTCGTCGTCGTCATTTGGCTGTCTTTCTATTATCTCATTCAGTCCATCTTGTATAAAATGATTTGTATGTTTGAAGTCTTCTCTCTTTAGATTTTTAGCTAACTTTTCTATAGACGAGGCCATGAATCTGAACGTGTCTACAAACGAAAACTTGATGAATTTTCTTGGCTTATCACCTTCGAATTCATAGCCATATCCAGAATTTACAGAATAATTTATATATTTTTTCATCGGTGTTTGCAATCAAATCAACATTTCCATATTGTTTAGCCAATTCTTTTATGTACAAATGAGTATCGTAATTTGACATATTGTGGCAGAAAACGGGAATATTCTGAGGAAATTTCAAATTTAGATTGCAACATGCATGAGCTGCGCCTCGAAACTTGCCGGTTAAATGACAATGATCTCTCACTTTATTATAACTCTTATCTTTCCAACTATCAGGAGTAAAACCATACTGAATTGACCCAACATCATAAGCAGACCATTCACAGATATGACAAACGTTTGAATTTTGATACGAAATTTCTTCTTCTTCTGTCAATTTCATAGGTTTCATGTTCTTAGAATTATATTTTTTCGCTATGTATTTCGATAATTTATTGAGTTCTTCAAACAATTTTGTCGGGACGTTTTTCAAATCTTCTTCATTTTTGGCACGATAACATATCGGTTTGTACATGCGATTGGTCACATTCGACACTAAATATAGAGTAAAACCATAAGGAATGTGCCTCTGAATCTTGGTTGTAGTCGATCTTTGTGGATTGTTCTTGCATGTCGGAATTTTTTCTAATATGCTCTCAAAGTCCATATAAATTACGTACGGATGGTTAAATTTCTTTTGATAATTAGTAAATTTAGTTGTTTGACCTGGAAATGGCATAATTGGCTTACAAACTTCATGATTTTTACAAATTTCTAAGTGATCTGTTAAATCTCCAGATTTGTAAAAATGGCTTAAACATCTTCTACACAAAAAATTTTCTTTCTTTATGTTTAGACAACTGCGAAGAAACAAGCTTATTTAAATCGGTTATCAAAACATAATGAGATTTATCATCTTGTTTAACATACAATAAATCAATGTTTGTTTCAGCCGTCATATTTTTCAGAAATTTGTAACGGAACAATGTTAATATTTTCATCAAAACTGTAGACATTGATAGACATTGTTGGATACTTATACTTGGAATTGTAGCTTCGTTTTTCAAATATTTGTATATCTTTCAGAGACATTGGATACTCAAAACCTGAAAATATTTCGTCATTCACAAATTTTTCGTATTGCTTTACACGTTCACAGTCTCTTTCTGGTTTTTCAATAGCACATCTTATTGAGTAAATAAAGCAAAAATCATCTCTATTTTTTATATTTATACAAGCTTTTTTATCTTTGATATTCTTTGGTAAATCGATGTATGATCCTGCATTTCATCATTTCGTGTTTGTTAAGGCTCAAAACTAGTTGTTTACAACTTTTAAATGTCCATCCCGGAACCTTTATTTGGATTATTCGTTTGTTCTCGATGTGTTAATTTATTAAATTGCTTAGTAATAAAGTCGTTTACGTCAAAGATTTCGTCTGCTTTGATAGTAAAATACATTAGACATGTTTGCGGTTCACCATTCACTAAAGTTCGTTCATATTCACATTCCAAAGAGAGATATCCTTTCATATTTTTAAACATTCTCTTGAAATTTTTCTATTAAACTTTTAATTTCTGGCCTCATAATTGATAGATATTTGTAAATTGACATGGAATTATCGTTTAAATTTGTTAAAATGTATTGCTTGAAAAGACCGTGAATTGAGGATAAAAACCTCTACATCAATGATATTTTTATGTTTTTCGTTAAGAGTTTTGTCAATTTCTTCGATCATTTCAGACTTAGTTTTATCGTTTGTTTCAATGGACAATTTTTCAGAGATTGATTGAATTTTTTCATCATTAAATAGATTGAGATCTTTCTTCTCAGCCTTGAAATTTTTCTTTAATTCGCGCAATTTTTCTATATTCTACATCATTTCATGATCGACAATTTGATTTTCTTTAGCCCATTGTCTTAAATAATTTAGTTCATTATCGTAAATTTGCTTGTTTTTCGTGACTTTTAGAATTATAATGGCGATCATAGTTTTTTCTTAAAATTTCTTTTTTGCAGAACGGACATGATATTTTTTCGCGCTCCATTTAGATAGAAAAATGTATTTAACTAAATGGTGCTTGTTAAACCAACGATTGCGCCTCTCACGGCGTGATATCACTACGGATATGACGCAGGCGAAGCGATTATCGTGATGGTCGGTCTGTAGTAGCACACCTCGACTGTCATTGAAGATTTTTCCTTTATTCGTAGCAGATTTGACAACATTTTACAAAGCACAGCTTAAGAAAGTAGAAGCAAACAGCTGTAGATTTGGTTAATTTTTCATTCCACAGAGTAGATAGTAATGTACCGATCGCTTTTGGAGACGAACGACTGTAGATTCGGTTAATTTTTCATTGAGATTTGCTGTGTTATTTCTCAGCTTCCTTTATGGTACATTGAACAGTATTTTACATTGCTTTTCGGTTGGCTCCGAAAGTGCGCCAGGAACCCCATATTACTATCTACTTCCCTAGAACTGGCGGTTATTTCATCCTGTAGTGTCGGGCTGTTTTGGAGCTTCGCGCAAGGTGTTTAAAAAAAAATATTAAAAATATAAAATAAAAGCAATATAAATAAAAGTATATATTTTTGTGTTCAAGATTAAACGTAGAATTATACTATATTGTAAAATTAACCATAAAAAGTTTTTTAATAAACACTTTTTTTAATCAAATATAAAATTTACGAAAATATTTCTTAAATTTGGGGGGACTATACCTAGCAAATGAAGTTATAGTGAGATATATTTAAAAGTGAGATAGCCATTCTGTGTCAAAGTTTATCTAGTTTTCAGAAAACATAAACATTATACACATTTATGAAAGCATCATAAAGCTATAGAACAAAAAGCAGCGATGCGCATAAATTCTGAAAATCAGGTGTACACGTAAGACTTTGGTAAAACAAGTTTTGCTAATACATTTATCTATGAATACATGTTATATTGCATATTTTCTTAATTAGAATAAAATATAATATACAGTACTAATGAAATAATGACCATAAATTGTTTTTTGAAAAGTAAAAAAAGTTGCATTTTGCCATTATTCAAAAATTTTGCAAAAAATTTTCATTCAGCAAAATATAAAATCGTTTCTAAAGCTTGTACTATATCAAAATTTATAAATTTATGGTTTATAAGTAATAGGAAATATTATGTAGTTAGAAAACTATAAATATAACTAAATATATGGAAAAATTATAGAATAACCCAAACAGTTTATTACCCTATATATAACCAAAGGAATTACAGGAAATATATATTTTATTGTGAAAACTATCTATTTACCAAAAATAAATAGTTACTTCAGACCTTAAAGAGTGCTATAAATAACGTTTAGTAAGTGAAAACAATAACAAACTATGTGAAATGAATTTTAGCCAAGTCATTTTGCCATAGCCTACACAAAGCCGGTAATTTCTCAAACACATTTCAGTAAATAGAAATTGATTTATTATAAAATATATATGTTTACACTACTACGACATCAAACAACACACTACACATTAAATACGACACTAAAACACGCGTAAAACTATTAAAACTTACAAATATCTGGTTCTCCTCATTAGCATAAATTCCAATTTAAGCATAAATTCCAATATCCTCCTTAAAGGTATAACAATTAAAATCTCATCATCAAAAACTGCCAATTTAATATAATATACTCCTACATTATTAAAAAAGTTCCTACCTTAAACAACTAATATGTTGTATGGCTAATCAAGATATAACAAGAAAACAGTGCACTTAAGATTTTTGTTATAACGATCAAATAAAATGTAACAGCTGCTGCATTTCAACATAAATTCTTGATTACTCAATGATCAAAACAAGAGATCAATAACATATTCTAGTAAGATTAATTGTGCTGATTAAAAAACGATATATATATTTATTGTTATTATTATAAATAATAATACATTATTGTTATTTAGTTTGTTATATGTTTAAAATTATTTATCTTTTAATGCATCAAATACAGCAACATAAATATTCAGATCGTTATCTCTTACATAATATCATAAACAATACAACCATTTTCAATTGTAGTCGACTTTTAATTATACAAATGCTCTTGATTTAAAGGCAATGTAAATGAAGGAGAGCAGGTGGTGAATATAGATGGGTTTGACTTTGTACTGAAGGACAAAAGACGAAATCAAAACGACGGTGTAATTGTATATGCAAACAAACGCTTATCAGTGACAGCATCACAAATACCCTTAGGAGACGTATACGGAATTTCACTTGACTTTACTTACTATAATAAGCACTTTAACTTTTTAGCAATATATATATATAACTTTTGATAGTGATGTAAACCGTTTTATTGAAGCTATCGACAAGTATTATATTAACTTACAACACAATAAATAATGTTTTATGCTGGGAGACATCAACATAGACCTCTTTACAAATAACGACATTTTAGATAAATACTTGAACTGCCTCACTGGCCACGGATTTGTACAAAGTGTGGACAGAGCTACTCGGGTGACAGATCACAACACGACCTGCTTGGACCATATCTTTGTGAGGTACGACAACTGGCGGAGTGTGCGGGCTGCATGCTACAGACCACTACAGCACCGTACTTACACTCGGCAAACGCTGCCCAAGACACGCCCTCACTGCCCATCACGTACATAGACCGAGCACTGTTCACCGATATTCTTACTAATAGTGTATGAATTGCCGGGAGGGTTAAAATTAGAGACGCGTTTCTAATCAAAAATTTCTTCCTGGAACGACTACAAATAACAAAGAAATATTAAAACAAGTTGGTAATAATTTCAATACGTTTTTTGCATCAGTTGACAGAAAGTTAGCAGACGAGATCATTATAAGTGGGAACCCAGTGGTGGGAGACTCTGACTTTAGATTAAACACGGACTTCACAATACATGTTGTGACTGAACAAGAGGTTGCACGACAAATCACTGGGCTGAGAGGAGGATCTGCATCTGGATGGGATGGTATTTCGGAAAATCTGTTAAATTCTAATACGCATATTATTTTGCAGCCTTTAACACATCTAAATAATTTAAGCATATCAACTGGCGTATTTTCCCTAAAATTAAAATTGGCAAAAATGTATCACCTTTATAAATCAAATTGCTTTACCTACAAAAGAAACTACCCCTTATTTCATTCTTAAGCGTGTTTTTTTCAAAGTTTTAGAACGAACAGTGATGAACCAGCTAGTCTCATATTTACAAAACAACAATATATTGAGTGTGTGCTAATATGGATTTAGATCAGACAAGAATATTAATGATGTATTCTTTGATGTAAATAATGAATTGAACAACAATATTTGAAAAAAAAAAACAATAGGTGTTTACTAATCTTTTTAGATTTAAAAAAAGCGTTTGACTCAGTTGATCGCACAATCTTGCTACAAAAAATGGAAATGATAGGATTCTGCGGTACTGCTATAGCGTGGTGTACTAGCTACTTGAATGACAGGAAGCAGGTTGTGTCTATATGCGGAGAAAATAGCGAACCACAAAATGACTACGGGGTAATACAAGGGAAAAACATTAGGCCCAATTTTGTTTCCAATCTATGTCTACAATATTGCAAAAATTCAGTTACAAGGTAAACTTTTTTTGTTCGCATATGACAGTTTAATATTTATCTCAGGAAGAAGTTGGCTGGAAACACAGGCCAAGGCATTGAGCGATTTGATGAATATAAAACAGTGGTTGGATCAAAATATTCTGTCATTAAAAATCTTAAAAACAAAATTTATGCCAATCTCTTTAAGCATTAACTCAGAATGCCCTTTCAATGAATTGAAAATTGATAATTGTGGAACTTACACAAACTTAATATGCGATTGTAAGAGTATGGAGAGTATAGTGTCCTATAAGTATTTAGGTGTGGTTTTTGATCATCGTTTACAGTGGACGGAACATGTTGCTTATTTGAAAAAAAAAAGAAAATAAATTTATGCATTCAGAAGATTAGGTGACATTTTAAATTACAAAGAAATTAAATCACGTATTTTGCTTACGTACATTCCTTATTAACATTTGGAAATATTGCATGGGTTAGAGCTCGGAAATCGGTCCTTGAACCTCTTTTTGCTATCCAGAAAAGTATTTAAAAGCAGGGTTTAGAAAATGTAAAAGATATCCGACTTACTATCTTTTTCATGAGATAGCAATTCTTTCCTTGCGCCAGTTGTATATTAAAAGTATATTAACAAACATACATAAAAACTGTTCTTCAATTTTCTTTTTAACGTCACATTCTCATAATACTAGGCACTCTAATAGAGTGGGGATCTCTGTTATACCATTAATTAAGTCATATTTAAATACTAACTAATTAATTTTTATATCTCAGACCTTATTTAGTAACTTTTCTTTTTTCGAAACTTTCTCTATTGAAATATTTAAACATAAAGTTAAAAATGTTCTACTGCATATTGGACTTTAGGAGGCCGAGGCCTTGTTACTGTCCAAGTGTGAGGGGTAATGACCATTTCTTGTACCAACAGTTTACTCATGATTATAATTTACCTACGACTAACAGCTGCAGTAGACATTACTGAATACTACATTTATCTCCCCCTTCACATCCATCTTCGGCAGTAAACTTGAAAAAAAAAACCGGTTGACAAGTACTGAAATACACTAATGGCGATACAATTTTTTTACTAAATAAAGACTACAGCTGTAAGATGTATATCAGTGATGCATTCCAGGAGATTAGTTTTATATACATAATACTTATTAATAATACGATTCTAGCCTACGTACAGGCTGCTTGCCCATGTAGGCTAATTTTCATACGCTATGTACTTATAGTTATATATTGAATATACATTAATTGTAAATTCAAATTTTAAAACTAATTGAAATTGAATTGAAAAATATTAAGAAAATAATTATAAAATTTAGTTTGCTGTAGACAAACATCCTAACGGAAAATGTTTTTAACGTGTTTCTTTAATTTTAAGGATCACATAGTAAATAATGAATCGTTAAGTATCTTGGAAAAGTATTTTATTTCCTTATTAGCTGAGTATTAACTGCTGAGGAATTGCAAGCAAGTGTAAATACAAAAGAAGATTCAGCAATTTTAATATTTTGTTTTGCTCGTGAAGCATTAATTAAACCAAGTGTCTCAATAGTTATTTGTCATCACAGTGCTAATACCAGCTATTCGCTATCGATGTTAAAGAGTCTCAGTAGAGAGCGATAATTAAGGAGTTTTGTCTGCAATAAAATGTTAAGGTTTTCAAAAGTAACATATATATTTTCTACATTGTATGTTATGTAAATCATATGATTTCATGTCTTAGAGAAAGGTGAATAAATTAAGCATTAAGAAAAGAAGTGAATTTCTTCTCAATAAGTTTTAGTTGTTGCTAAAAAAACTATAATTCCTTTTCAAAATAAATAAATCGTAGAGCAGTCTTATATCTGTTTCACCCATCACGTTCAAAATTTGTTTAACTATACAAATTAAAAAAAATATAATATAATAAATGTATAAATATTGTTGAATTAAGATCGACTAAATAATCTGAAATCGTTTGATGGTCTTGATTCTGCACCAAAAATTAATTACCAATTTCAAAAACTGTGCAATCAAAATTAAATTGTGTAATAATTTGAAATAGAAGAGTTTGTATAAAATGGTGTCTGTTTCTAATACCATGAGTTTTGTAGCATATTCGGACTTTGTTTGGTATTGTACAAATATATTCCTCTTCACCTACTTACTTCGTCTTGTAAAATAATATATTGTTAAATTTATTTGATCGAAATGAACTGAGAATACTATTTCCAAGACAGTTAAAATCTAGTTATCCATTCACACCCTGCTTCTTTATGAGTTACAACCCGTTCATTGAAGGTCGGAAATAACTGTCTGGAAATGTTACACTCAGAGGCAAAAACCTGTTTAATTTATTAAGAACACTGCACTTGTCTAATCACTCTTGGATGCAATGGTTTGCACAAGTTTTATAACGTACCAAATATGAAAAAAGATAAGGAAAATTTAGAATGGAATCATAAATACCGAAGCCTACGATATTGCGTAAAAATGGAGTAGGCATATAAGGAAATTAAATAAAAACCTTTTCTTACCGATCATCTTGCTACACATCACGGGTCTTGAGATAAAACAAGAAAACCCTCATATCCCAATTTGTCCCTGAGGACTACTTACGTATGATAACAGTGACCTTTGGTGCTATGTCTATACATCTGCTACAAATAGTATCATTAATGAAGACATGTCCATTTATGTTTATTTAGATAGACAGCATTAAAGTATAAATGACAATGAACTAAATAATATATTTGGAATTACTCTCGTATAACTAAATCCAGGCAAATAATGTTACAAAAATATAGAAACATATGTAAAAAACATATTTTAATAAAAATAAAAATTATTATACCCAACATACCCAATTATATAAAATAACTTAAACTTTATCATTATAAATCCTTGTTTCAATTAAATAATAAATTTAATAGTAAATTGTGATAGGGGAAGGATTTTTAACAATTACGGCATAAATAAAAATAATAAACTTATACAGAGAACATGGGCTCCGTCATATCAGAGCAAGGGGGTTTTTGCAAGTACTATGTAATTTTTTATTCAAGAGGCTAGTAGTCTTACCTGTTTTATTAATCACATCTTTGATTAATTTATTTTCATCTTTTGACTCAATACTCGCCAATCTTCCACCATGGGTCGTGCAATAAAGAAGTGCAGAAAAATAATTGACCTGCAAAGGCAGCAAGATTACAATTTGTGACTGTCTAGAATTATTATTAAATCAAATAATATTTATAGTAATTCACTAGATTTAATTATGTAGAATGTTTTACGCATGTTATACATTTCCTTTTATGATTTTTCTGCAGCTGCAAGCCGCGGAGTTTGGAGAATATTTTATATTCATCAAAATTGTATATAAGTTTAACTAAACAATACATACGATTTTAGTTTTTAACAAATAGTTTTACATCTGTACTATTACTTCATTTTGTTTGCCCAGACAATAATTAAATCCTTTCTGCACACTGTATCTAATATAAAGCAACTCGCATGCAAAATATGTCTAGTTTATCATGACTATTAAAATTACAAGGTATATTGATAGAGTCTGTCATACCTTAAAAAAGCGCTCCACTCTGTAGACCTTTGTGCCAGAAGGTCTGCTGCCTGGTAATAAATAACCTCTTTGAGTTTCTGGAACTGAAACATAATACGTTTTTGGATACTCCCTATGTTAACAATATTTAGGTCCTGTTGCTTTAATTTAGGATTGATCTGAGGTGACAAGATTCTTTCCTAGTAGGCATAATAGTGTAGATCTTCAATACTGCTCTTCAAAATAGCTAGTTATTATCATTATAAATAACATATGTATTAAAATTCAAGTAATAAGGTAAATAACGTTTTATAATTTATTAATTAAGCCAATATCTATTAAGTTATATTGGCTTCTAAAAGAGTAGCGATTAATAACCTAAAAATTGATAAATAAATAAAGTAGTTTTGTTTTTACAAATTGGGACTAAACTCCACAATTTCCACAGCACAAGTCCGCGGTTCCATATCACAGACCCCACAATTCCCATAATAAAGATCCCAAATTGAAAACTTTGAAAATTTCTATCTAGTAATATGTATTCCTAGACCAAGTACCTTTCCTACCTTCCACGAGTGCCTAACCGAGAGTTGGACAAGTATTGTGGCTAGTGAGCATCCAGTGGGAATATGACGTCGCTGGGACGCACTGGGATAACAAACTACCGCTGATTGTATCATGGCAAAAAAAGTGATTTGGCCAACTATATATATTATAACTCGTTCCATAGATTTTTCATTGATAGCTTTATTGTGACGATAAGTCTACATTTGGTGGGATTGTATAATTGGACTTTACTTAAAGGAAGACCTATAAAGATATATTTCATAGAGAAACGCCCTATAAAGTACTGTGTTAAAATTCTTGTTTATATTTTTTGCTGGTTACTAGCGAGATGGTGGTGTCATTGGAGAAAGAAGCGGAGCACAAAAGAAGTGTATATCACGGGACATCGAGAGGCTCAGGACAACGATGGCTTGACAAGAGATATGCCGCTGGCCGTAATAGAAATAAGAACTACCTTAGAGTAATGAGAAAAGAACCGTACAATGAATAAGTGACCACCATGAATAATTATTGCTGAAATTAAAGGTAATTCATGTCGTAAAAGGGTATATAGTAATGTGTATTAAAAAGGGGGTTACTTGAGATAATTCTCCAATAAGCCATTGGCATTGTGTGCAGTGCGGTTGGACTGTGTGAACAGTGGACAGTAGGGAGGGCAGACGAGAGCGGCGACGGGACGGGGGTGACCACGTTATCACGGAGGTGGCTCGGCAGGAGAGCCCGTGATAGGTCTGACAAAGAAGTCAGCTGAGAGTTTAGAAGTTAGTAATATTTTGTTTTATGTTAATAAGAAAGTTAAAGAGATAGTGTCAAACCATCCTCCTGTAATAAATGGGTAAGTAACTAATAGAAAAAAAAAATCTTTTTCTTCAGTTTCCCTGTCTAAATTCATTTCATAAAAATTCTACTGAGGAGTGTCTAATAATATTTTAGTATTAAAACGTGAATTTAGTGTGATGTCTTCTTACATGAGGTATCAATACTTTCAACGGATATGGAAAATCGAACAATGAGGCAAATCAATATTGAATCATAAGAGAATTTCTTATAAATGCATACTTTTGATAAATTTAATGTAATGAATACTCCTACTCACCTCGCTGACAGCCGGCGAAGGGGTTGCCGGAGAAGCCAGGTTTGCAGGCACAGTACGGTACATGGTTGTAGATCTCGCAGGTAGCATTACCAGTGCAGGGCCCGGGACATGGGTCTTGACATGTTAGGTCTATACATGTCAGTAGTTCACCGCAGTCAACGTTAGTTATGCATTGAACTACAACTATTACAAAGTATATATTAGTAAACAAAGTATAATTTGAGTGTTTATTTGTTTTCCGAAACCAATTAAATGCTGTTCCTTAGAAACCTCAATAGCCTGCAACTTGACTTCCTCCATCAAAGTGTCTGCTTGATGTGGCAATATAGATATAAGTTATGTGTTTGTTACTCATCAACAGGTTAATGATACTATTGCTAACGATAGTAGACCCTGGACAGCTTGACGGCTATAGGCGTGAGTACCCCCTATACAGCTTAGACGAAAGAATTTCTTATGTTTATAAGGTGGCGGAATAATAAAATTCGCTAAGAGGTGGGTTCGGCTAAATAATAAGGCTTGGTCCTTAGCATAGTCCTAAATCTACCTCACTAGACCCATCTAAACACACTATGAAGTATAAAATAATATCTGTACAAGTCAGGGAAGAATTTTATGCGCGTCACCCTTTTGAATGAAACTCGTTTGTACTTCATTAAAAAAAATATAATAAACGGGAAAATTGTAACAGAATAGAAGTCGAGAGAGTGTCAGAAAGGCGTCAGCCCAAAAACGTGCTCTGAGCTAAGTTACTGCAACCCATACCAGGGCACCCTGCTCAGTCGCGCTAATCTTGTTTGATTTTAGGGCAACCAACATAAATTAAATATAGACAAATTTGTTATGAAGTATCGAAAAGTAATAAAACTATTATCTTCTATACTTTGATAGAATTTGCTCTCTATTCATATACGAAGTGTTCTAATGGCCGCTTCTTTGGCTTTGAGAATACGGACTGCTTCGTTTTAGGTTTATATATTTGTTATAAAGTTATTTGCAGATTTTCAAAATGGAAATGAAACCTTTCTGACGATTTCAATAACAAAATTTGTTTTTGGCTCAGTATGGCAACGCCCCTAAAGCTACTTAAGTAATTAATCCAATAACCGACGTCACCAAACTCATCATTTAGGCTAGTGCAGCATTGTGCCTATTGTCACTAAGGCATTTTGTGTAAAAGAGCATTATTAAAATACAAATCACAAGAAAAACACATTCACACTCAACCCAGAATCCAACTGTAACTATACAGTTGGATTCTGGGTGACGATTATCGTATCTCAATATGTGCATCAGATAAAAGGATAATGTAAATTACTCACCGACAGAGCTGTTATTTTTAACAGAGGCGCGGGTGACATCGATAATCAAACAGAACCACAATGATCCTAACAAGGCGAAGTTCATAGATGAGGCACTCATTATTGAATGACGTGAGCGAGCTTGCCGTTTATCGAAGTTCAATGTGATGAAGTTATCAAGGTTATCACATTGTTTATAAACTGTATATCACAAACTATTTAATGAGAATTAATTTATTGGTTTTGGATTTTCCACTTCGGTTATAAAGAGAATAGACAATAAATCAGTTATACCAATTTTATGAACGCCTTATGAACAGACAAAATATGAATTCAAGCTTTTATATGTTACCAGATGGGAAAGATGTATCTGGTACTTCTTATGTAATCACAAACTATTCAGATGTATGCCCTTGTAAAAAGTACGCCAAACATGATGCGCTTCACGGTAAATTTATTGCGGTTTTCCTTCTTATTTAAAGCATCACACTTTTATTAAAACCTTATTGAATGAAGATATATTACGTTATCTTGTAAGACTTATTTTTGTAAGATATTACCTTAGATCAATATAATTTTAAATAATGTCATGTGAATAAATAGTAGTACTACAATAATACCCGTATTAACTGAATATTAAGATATTATTCAATGTACTTACTGAAAACTGCTATAAAATGCCTGAGTATGAACGATAACCTTAAATGATATAGCATACCCAACGTTTGTTACTTCTAGACTGTTCAAATTTACAAGTGATATTGAAGTAGATTTTAAATAGGCTTAAAACTGAGTTAAAAAGTGGAAAATACGTGAACAAAAGTAGTTGATCAGTGTTCGATTTGAGATGGATTCAGTTATTATGTATTATAGTTTTAATCTATTTTAAAAAAATAATTAATAACAGGATCTTTATAAGTTTATCACAATACAAGTAGAAATAATTTCACTGTCTTGGATTTAAAAGTGAAGTTTCTTTGGATCCTATCTTTCATTTAAATTGGAATTGAACAGAAGGAAGGATATCACGCAAGTGGAAACAATGTATTGTTCAAAGTTAGACAAAAATACATGATATCTAGGTATATAATTGGTTATTGCAGTATATAAGAATTCTTCATAGACGGTTTGAATTACCCAATTTAGAAGAGATGCTATGTAGCATAAATTATTACTTTTTATATTGTGAACATTCCAAAACTACTATTAATTAGATATTTTCTTAATATTATTCCTATACTTAAGGAATTGATAAACATGTTCAGGAAGTTTTATATGCTTAAGCCAGTTTAAACAGAAACGGTACCCATTATATAATTAAAAAAACAGTAGCAGTCGTGGGACTGCCGATAGAAGTGAAAACGGAACTATTAAGTTGAGAGTAATTAACAATACGTTATAGTAGCAGAACATCTGTAATTGTAAATGTGACGCGTTTTTAATTTTCCAATTTTAAAATCCACGAAAAAATATTATCAAATAACTAGAAATCTATTTTACCACGCTAGTAAGATAAATCTTATACCGTAATAATACTCGTTTCATGATGAAGAGGTTAAATATTAAAAACATAATTAAAATGAATAATGCTAAATTTTAAATACAAATATTCGTACAAATATTAAAAATGTTTAAAAATATATTCGTTGTTTTCATTATTCATTTATCTGTATACAAATATGTTTGTAATTGCTCAATATTAATAGTTAGTTAAACATAGAATACAGTGAGTAAACACCGAGTGAACAACAGTGAGTTGAACACCGTTGTAAAAATAATACAGTTATTGCTACGGATAAAGTATATAATTGCAATAACAATTAAACCCACAATATTTTTAAAACTAATAAATTAGTTAAATTAACTTGGTTCTTTCGTAAAGGTATTTTTATTGCACAATAAACTAATTTATTGAGTTAATACGGTATCAGTAAGCCAATGCGCCAACTACAGTTCCGGCAGAAACGTTCACTCATCACTTCATACGCTACTACAGGCTAAACTAAACTTCCAATAAAAAAATGATAAATTACAAAAAACATATTCATCTATTTTCACACAACTTTCTCGCTGACAAATTTTGTCTGACCAAAAAATAAAAAAAATCCTCGCTTACTACTTTTTTCTTGTCATTGTAAACGCTATGTAAAATGTAAACAATAATCAAAATTATTTCGAAATTTTTTTAATATTTAAAAATGTAACCAATAGATTGCCAATATTAAGAGCTTTAATTTGACGCATCTTACAGAATTGTACGATATTGGCTTCACTTTTAAATCGCGAGAGGAAGCCGTAAAGGTCACTGATTTTCGCAGTCTGTTTTCATACTCCGCCGGGACAGTTTTAACACAGCGAGACTGACTTTTTCATGCAGGTTAGTAGTCCGCGGCCAAGTCTACGGTTAAAAAAACACAGCGAGACTGACTTTTTCATGCAGGTTAGTATCATTAGCATGTCGGTGACGCGAACCGAAGATTTTACCCTCTACCAAAACGCTCAACGCGCCTAAAGAAGTTTTCACTTCAAAAATCATACGATACAGTACAAAATATACTTTCAAAATAGGTATGAAAAATATCAATGGTGTATTGAAAATCTTTTAAATCCTCTACTAGCATGATAATCCTAGTGACGTTTACGCAGTAATTAATGAAGGCCTGATTTTTAGGTTGTTACTTTTTAAGCCTATTGATGATTTTTATCTCGTTTTAATATTTAAATTTTATTAAACCTCAGAAGGTTTTAGTTTCCAAAATAACAGAAAATGAGCGACATTGGGCTCCACCATTGATTTGTTTCATATCATATGAACGCAAAACTTAACAATATCTATAATTCTTTCTTTCATGAAAAAACCCAATATGCAGGCCGAAGTAAATGAATTTTGAGAACGCAACAGTATTGTAAAAGAGATTGTATTACTTTGACATAATCTGTGTACATTCTATAACACTTACTTGACTAGTTGTGTTTTTGCCCCAAATTACAGAGGGCATTGTACAGTAGAAAAATATAGAGCAATCGAGATATATCCGCACAGCTTAGCCTATCATGGCTGAATAAAAAGTGACAGTGAACTTTGCATCTAAGGGCGATGTTATCTTCTTTTGAAAGCAATAACAAGTACTAAATGCAGCGTCACAAAGATTTTCAGAACAGAAAATAAAACTTTTTTATTCTCAATTGGTTTTTCAATTAACGAAGAAGGTCAAATTTAAGGTTTTACAATATAGACACTATGTTTTTAATAATTAAACTACTATGTAAATCGTTTTAGAAATTAAAAATAAATAAATAAAATATTCTATTTCTAAATGTTACAGCACTTTTAGATGGTATTCAAGACTTTCTAAAGTCTTCTATTCTTTGTTTTAAGTAAAACAGAGATCGATTAACTTTTTATCCTTATTTTAACAGTCTAAATGTCGAGAACCACGATAATCTTACTATAACAAAACCAGGGGGAGTCTGGCAGCAATACAAGACAGCATTACAAGGCAGCATAAACTGTGTTCACAAAAATACTTTGATTAAATATATTATTTATTAACTGTTTATTTCTTGTAAATGTAAATGTTGAATTACAAATTTCTTTGAAAAAACTCTGCAACCTAGATTAACTAGTAGTATAAACGGGGACTCTTACTGTGTCTTATTATAAATAAAAAATGAATAGGTAAAAGGTAAATGTGTTTCTAGCCACTAATAACGAGAACGGTGCACCGATTCGGCTAACTGTTTGTTTAACTATTTGTTGAAATTCTAAAAAGAATCTTCGAAAAAAAATTGATAAAGCAAAAGATTTGCAACGTTTCTTTGTATATTATATTATTGGGAAAACTGAAACTTTTTATGTTCCCTAATCCACATTTAACTGACATCAAACAGTTGTTGAAGTTTTCCGCTGGAGTTCAACAAAGAGACTGAAACATGTCTTTATACTAAAGTTTTAGAATAGTGCATTATCAGCAGTGTAACAAAAACAGCAACTACAAGGTCAGCATCTCAATTTTAATCCGGATTACACTATTTGTTCAGATTGTAGACAAAGCTGTGATTCTTTTACATTAGGTTCTCGAAAGTAGTTAGCATCTTTCACGTTGTAATTTTGCAAGGAATCAATCTACTATGGTTTAACACACAATATACTGTGGTTTAAGAAAACAAATAAATGAACAATAACATACCTCAACGATTCATTGTTTCCCAGCCCAAAGAAAAACAAGACCTCTTTAAAGGAAGACGTTAAAAACGAATATTTAAGATGTCGCATGAAGTAAAGGAATTCTCCCTTATAACAGAGTTATATGCTTTTTGACAATAAGCAATTGAATTGTAAGCTACATATATAATGTATATTTTCTTCGACAGAACAGGACACACTCTACTATGGCACTAAACATAAATTAGACCGTAATATAATTACAAGAGCCGGAAGTAGATCCTTTTTACTGAGGTACGTTTCCAAGTGTGCAATTTATATTCGTTATTCGTTATTTATATTTTGATCCGGACAATAATAAAAAAATCACCTGAAGCACCGTTAGTGAATTTAATCTACCGGTAGTACAGTAGTGGATCTTTGACCGAAGTAGGATTCTCTGTCATACGTATGTACCTGTATATATCTTTCCTTCATCTTAAAAAATAATAAGGCAAATCATGATACTAAAACGAAAGTTGACGTCTTTTGACTAGAGTAGGTTTTAAAGACCTAAATTCGCATATATTTTCAATCCGTACTATTGTTGTTGCGTTATAAGTAAACAACTGTGGCACCGCAAGTGAATTTAAGCTGCCATAATTTTTACCATCCAAAACTAAATAGAGCGTATCTATAATTTTAACTCACACTCTGTGTGTATTTGTGTGTATATCAGTTACCCGCGGTTTTAGTACTTTTGTTTATAGTGGATTTTGAACAGTTTCGCGACCAAGAAAATGTATAAACATACACAGGTCTGAGAAGCCTTATGACAAAAGACAAATATAGATGGGCTTTATGACAGTCTAAATTATAGTATATGTGTAGACAGTAACATCGACTTATATATCCATATACATTTATACATCCAGTACTGGCCAAGTTCTGCATACTTAATATTTGCTGTACATATTGTACTGTTAAAAGTATACTTTTAACTTCCCTATCAGGATATTTTCTTACTCTGTGCTCAACGGCAATTGCAGAATAAGGTTGAAATAAGAAGTGTTGTTAGTATAAAGCATATTCTATGTTTTCACACTATAAAAGTAAACAAATTTATAAAAGTGGTTAAATTAAACACATTGTGTTATCTTAAAACAATCTTTACGCAGAAGATTTAATTAAATTTGAGAGGATCACTCAATTATTATTTCACATCTTTAGAGACCAAGATGGGATTTTTGCTATTTAAAGACCAGGAGGGTGTAGAACAAAGGGGTTTTTCCAAATACGAATATTCTATATTCATACCGGGGATCGTAAGAATGTCTCTGTAAATTTTCAGTTACATCGGTTAAAGAGTTACGTGTAAAAAAACCAGACAAGCAAAAGCACTTTTGCGTTGATAATATTAGTAGCAGTTACCCAGGGCTTCGCACGAAATTTAATAGGTTTTGCACCTATATGAGGACTTCCGATTCACGTGAATTATTTTTCGGACGCTAATGTTCAATTTACCTTCTGTCCAAGATCATGAAAATATGTTTAAAAGTGTATATTTATGGTGATTGTAATTTACTTCGTTGTTAGTATGTTTACTTCCATTGCTGATTTAGTTTCTTTTATGACCAAGAAAATACCTAAATATGAATAATTAATTATGAAAATTACTTCGTGACGGTTATTGCTGCTCATGTGTATAAATTAAATGTTAGTCGATTTAAGATTGTTATAGGCTAGGTTGTCTTGCAAACAAATATATATGAAAATGTGCATGTAACAAGTATATGTAAAGTGTGAAGTATTATAAAGTGATGTAAGACTGAAGCTTTTTAAGAAAAATACAAATAATAACTTAGTTCCTTCAAATAGAGAGTATATATTTTATATACTTAACTTGTCTTACCTGTCTTGCAATTGATATTTATTTATATAAAGAGGATGACATAAATCATAAAAACTTACAAATAAATAAATTAATAAATATAACAAATAAATTTTAATATGTTTATATATATATATATATATATATATATATTACTCCTTATTAGTAAATTTGTAATTTTAAACATATTAAAATTCTATAACTTTCTCTAGAAATATGCAAGAGTTAAATGTATACATGTTATTCTGTATCTTATTTAAGTTATTGTGGTACCCTACTTTTAAACAGATAATAAATTAATGTTATCAGTAACATAGTCACTGTCGACTTTTATACTAAAATTTGAAAAACAAATATATCACAACTGTTGTATGGAAAATTCGCATAGATCTAATTTTACACATATATTATACGTATCAAAATTACAGCCTAATTATGTTACTGTAGAACGTTTCTTAGACTAAATGAAATCCAACTTAGCCATTGAAATGAACTTTTGCTCATCAACGGGTTTTGATATTATATGCATCTCCATACTTATACATAACGTATTGATTTATTTGCATTTATACACTTATACTTTTTTCAATTTATAATAACATGTCATAATCATTCACAGAAAAAATAGAAATAATAATACACGAGAAATAATATAGTTTAAAATATTTAACTTATCTGCTATAACTCTAAGGCACGAAATAAATAGGTGGCAATAAACAATAATACAGAAATAGATGAAAAACATATGCGAACATAACTACACACACATTCACTCGCTCACACTCATACCACATTTACAACTTAAATTATTCTGAATTATAGTAATAAGGGACAATTGATTAGTACCTCCGTACATGCAAAATGATAACATGCAACATCGTATGTATTTATGAAATTATTAAGTCAATAGTTATTATTAAGATGATAACATACATTTTTGGTGTCCAAAGTTATTTGATTTACATATAGGAGGTAATAGTAAGAAAGTCTGCCAGTATTATATTAATTTCATAAATGTCGGTACTTATAAATATACCGAGTGATTTCCCCTTCTTAAGTTTCAAAGTTACTTCTACTCGTATGTCATCCAATAAAATGCCCAGAGCCGTGAAAATTAATTAATAGATGGAGGAATGGTATTAATATAAATTAATTCCTGTAGGCTTTATATGAATGTGCCATCTCATATTTTATTTTCAATAGAACCAGAAATGTTTGGAATTGTGAAAAATGAAGCTGATGGAGTTTAACGAGCAGTGAATAAATTATACGAGAAACTTTCCTGATAACGCTTTCAATTCAGAGCACATGTCATCAACTTTACTTGGAATTACATCGCAAACAGAACATTCAGATTCGTATTTCGAAAACGTAACCGTGTAAATATAGTCATTTCTGAATATACTTCCTATAAAATGTTCTGATTGAGCACATTTCTAAAATTATAAATAAAATCCTCGATACGGTTTTAAGTATTAAAGTCAGAAGAAACTGCACTGCGTGTTACACTGTTAACTCAGTCAGTAGAAGCGTGTAAGCTTAAGAAAACCCACTTTATAGCATGTGATACATAGTTAATCCCACCCCTAATATTATAAATTCGGAAGTCCTGTGGACATTCTTGTGGTCCCTGGTATGAATACACGATTATAATTATTGTTGAAATCTCTCCGGGCTCCACTGGATTCTAAAGTAGTGAAAAATCCCATATTGGTCTCAAAGGTTGCGAAATATTAATTGGAGGAGCTTGTTAAATATCATCAAACGCTCTCTTCCATCATAAAGTTATGACAGCACAACCGTATGATTTATAATTAAACCAATATATTCAATTTGTTTACATTTATACTCATGAAAATAAGCTTGATGGTAACAACACTTCTTATTTCAACCTTTTCGGCAACCACTGTTGATGTGCTCAACAGTAAGAAAATACCCAAGTGATAGAATTAAAAGTTTTGATAAAAATAAAAGTTTATCTGTAGCCGAAATAGTTATCAAAATAAATATAAATGGGAAAGTTACTATCTAACTTTTGGTATAAATTTTAAGACTTATAAAGCTCATCCTTGTTTTCATTTGCAAGAAGTAGGCTTCTAAGATCTGTAAATGTATGTAATCATAATAAACTAGGGATCAAAAAATAAGACTTGTATAAATTACATTAGCCATTTACATTATAATATTGATCGTAGCAACTAGCCAAACTCAAAATTGCCGTCGGAAACACATTTAACTCGACCAGATTTGCTATATACGCACCAATCTAAGAAATTGCGTTCGTAGTCACGGGTAATTGCGAGTAAATAATAATACAACATGAGACAATGTGCACAATATTGGACCTGATGAGACAATGGAGCTAAATTTAACATGAAAAGTTAATAAATCCTTCATACTATAATTACGTTAGGTGTAGAAAACTCGATTGTTCCATGACGCTTAGCGATCGTATCAGAAACATCATAGTGCAATTAATTGTGCACCTGATGAGACAATGAGACTGCCACTTCACCTATTCATAGTTTCTCTGATGTAAAGGTTCGTTTTGAGCATATTCGTCACCTACTTTCCATTGATCTCTTTACACAAACATGAGTCCAGATTCCAGGAGTCAGCACTGAGACAGCGCAGCGTCATATGCCAGACGTGAGATGAACTGGAGTTAAATTTAGAATTGAAATTCATATGCTTGTACAAAGTTTGTTTAAACATTTATTTATTCCAAAAACTTACCGTTTCTATCTTGGCTACTCATAAACCTAAAGTAAACATGTTCGCTAATGCTTAGCTAAATCTAATAGAATTACATGTACCGTTATCAATTTCGATTTTGCCTATATATAAACGAAACTCGATGAAAAGTTCCTTCTCAATAAGTCAGTGAGTTTTTCTAATATCGTGCGGATAGGCCAACTGGCAGATAAACAGATAGACAGACAGACATACAAAATTTAAAGTTTTCCTTTTCCTTCAACGATAGGATTTGTTAACGTTTAACCAACTATGGTAAAAATTTTGTGCCCTACGCATTTCAAGTTTGATTATAACATATTTACCTCATAAAAATGTTTATATTATAATTTTCCGTTTGAAACTAATACTGCATTACATTATTATCACTATATGACTCAAAGTGTATTGGCTTTGCTCGCTGAAATAAATAACTATGGATATTAACGATGGGAGTACTTGAGTCTACTATTTTAAACTTTTATAAACCTAAAAACAAAAATATCTAGTCTCAACCAGTTATCATAGTCATTTAACATTTTACAGTATATCTTGGAGAATTCAGTAGCATTAAAACTAGTAAGAACTCATGTAAGGACGATAATAGCGTGATTTGGCGAGTCAATCGTATCGTTCTTTAATATATATATATATATATTATATTAATATTATATATATTATATTACATACATGTGTATTTCATTTGTGTATGAGCCTTTTGTCTATTGTCACACTCAAATTCGTTAAATTATAACGTTATATTAGAAATTATAAGCACGTCGTTCCACGCTTCGCTGTTTTGATGTCATTGGGTAATCAGGAAACTAATACTGCATTACATTATTATCACTATATGACTCAAAGTGTGTTGGCTTTGCTCGCTGAAATAAATAACTGTACCATAGTTCTAATTCTTTATGCTGAATCGCGGTAGGAAGTAGGCTCCTGTTAACTAGACGCGGTGCGTGGACATTGTTTTGTTTAGTTGAACCGGTAATCAGCTGATCGGTCTACGTTCCGACCCGGCAAGCCTGGAGAGGGTCAGAAGTCGTCAGTCGAGTCTTGAAGCCACGACGAGAAGGTGTACCGGTCGAAGCTGAAGTTTTCTTCCTCTAACCCTATAGTTGGGATTTAGAGTAATTATTTATCGCGTGTAAATTCAAGTTCAAGTATTTAAAATTTTTAGTGCGTTTTATTTTGCGATCTGCCTCCGTAATCTTCAAAGCAGTAAGTCCCGTACCAGCGTATAGTTAATATCTTTTATTTTATAATACTGTAATTAAAATTTCTAAAGTTTCCCATCTTTCAGAGTCTGAAAATTTAATTCAATTTTTTGAAGTATTGTGAATTAAATTTTGGTCATAAAGTAAATATCAAGTTTTGTGTTATATTAATTTTGAGTATTTTGAGAAGAGAACTTTTTATTTTGTTTTGTTAATTTAAACCATTTTTGGAGAAGTATACATTTTTAGTTTAATTTTAATTTTAAATGTTTTTTAATCAGACTCTTAATTAGATTTGTTCGATTGAGTGACTTTTGAAGAAAATTGAATCAAAAGTTTGTAAACTTTGTAAACTTTTGGGTGAACTTAAATTTCGGAATAAAGCAAGTATTTCCGAAAAGTTGTTTAATTTATAAAGTATTTGCTCCATATAAATTTAAAATATATGTGCTATAAAAACGGTACATAATTTGCGCCAATCTGCTATTTCTTTTTGAGCATAAACTTGTACAACAGGTTATTTACAGGAAAGAACTTGTAAACTGGTATAAACTTGTATAATTCATGAAAGTGTGTGTAACTTGTATAAGACTTGTATGAACTTGAACATTGTGTATAAACCTGCATAATTTTGTGTAGTGAGTAAGACTTAGGACTTAGAATAATATTGTGAGTTTGGAATATTTGATTTATTTTAAGAAAATTATTTTAAAATAAAAATGGAGCTAGCGCATGTGGATTTGTTGCTCAAAAAGGAATTATATTTGAAATAAATTTTAGGGACGGAAATGCTTTTAAATAAGAGACTGTCAGAATCTTAGGAAAATGTGAAGGTCCACTTTGAAATTTAATATTAGGGACAGGGCTTTTAATCTGGAAGGGGGTTATAAAACAATTATGATTATGAAGGGTTCAAGAACAATGAGGGCAGGAGATAGGAATATTGTTGAGAGCGTCCTGTGTAAATGTAAAAAGGTCCGGATGTTTCCAATCCGCAATAATTCAGCCCGTTGTAAAAGTATTTGTTTGAAGAGTCCGTATCGTAAAGTTTTATTACAAGTGAACCTAATAAGTGAAATTGAAGTGAACCTGATAAGTGAAAAGTAAGTGAGCCCGATAAGTGATAGCATTTATGACATGATAGTAAAGATAGGACGGGGCAATATGATTGAATATTTTCATGTGAAATGCTTATCGGATATAACAAGGAAATATTGAACCTGGTAAAATGTGTTTTTTGTTTTAAAATAAAGATAGCTTGTTTTCTTTTTTTTTAAGGTGCATAAGGTATTAACAAATAATAAGGTACAATTTCTAAATTTAAATTTAAATTCGAAATGTGAAATTTGAGAACTGAATAAACATTAGCCCGGGGCAAAGGTCAGTATGTTTTATTTTCAGGACAATTATATTGTCGAAAAGGAATTGAAGATGGGTCTAAAACAATAAAATTGGCAATATAATTTATTTCTAAATTAACTTCAAGAATTGATTATATAATTATATATTAATTTGGCCCAAAACACAAAACAAGTTAAGTATGAGAGTCCAGTAGTTTATTATAATAATACAAATAAATATTGGAATATGAAAGGGTGATGTGACGACGTTTTTATTTCAGAAATTGTATGGCTAAGATGAGAAGTCATAATATAAAATGCCAGTGTAAGTGTGTGATAGGAGTGTTGTTTGTAAACCATGTAATTTTCAGGGACAATGAATGGCATTAATGGTGTATGAAATTAATACACAGAGGTATTGTGATATATAATGAGATATATTTCTTCCCTGTTCCTTCAAATGTAGAAGGACAGGGTAATTTTGGTAATGTTGTGGTGTTGTTGTCCCCTGTTCCTTCCAATAGAGAAGGACAGGGTAATATTTTTTGGTGTACAATGAGTTGTATTGATAGTGATATTTCTTCCCTGTTCCTTCAAATGTAGAAGGACAGGGTAATATTGTTTTTTATCACTATATGAGGTTTATTGTGTGTAAACAATTGATTATTGTGCCATTGTAATCCCTGTAAATTGATTGTATTGTAATTAACAACATCTGGTAATGGTTTACATTCGTGACACTGGCGCAGGCGTACAATAAGAACACCGTGAAAGACTGACAGCCATACAATTATACGGAGGGAATATTTTGTAAAAGGAATGTCCTCCAAGAGCTCAATGCCTCGCTGGCTGAAATTGTTATTAGATTGGAGGAGCAGGTAGCAGTGCTATTAGCGAACCAGAGCCAGCCAACCACGAGTTCAACGAGGCCGCCGCACTGCACCGGCCGCACAATCATTGGAGAAGCTACCTGCCTCGACTCCTCACCTACCACATCCCTCTGCGATGGCTACTTGGGGAGCCACACTGGACGTCGGACACTCCTACCACATCACCCCTCGGACTACACATCACAGCCTCCACGTAGTGATAAGTACAAAAGAATTGTTATTTAAAAGTGTGCATGTGGAGGGATATGATTGTACTTAGTCCGGGATGAGTGTTTAAAGGTTTAGGTTCCTACCGTGATTGCAGCTTCGGGCTAGGGAAAATATGTACCATAGTTCTAATTCTTTATGCTGAATCGCGGTAGGAAGTAGGCTCCTGTTAACTAGACGCGGTGCGTGGACATTGTTTTGTTTAGTTGAACCGGTAATCAGCTGATCGGTCTACGTTCCGACCCGGCAAGCCTGGAGAGGGTCAGAAGTCGTCAGTCGAGTCTTGAAGCCACGACGAGAAGGTGTACCGGTCGAAGCTGAAGTTTTCTTCCTCTAACCCTATAGTTGGGATTTAGAGTAATTATTTATCGCGTGTAAATTCAAGTTCAAGTATTTAAAATTTTTAGTGCGTTTTATTTTGCGATCTGCCTCCGTAATCTTCAAAGTAGTAAGTCCCGTACCAGCGTATAGTTAATATCTTTTATTTTATAATACTGTAATTAAAATTTCTAAAGTTTCCCATCTTTCAGAGTCTGAAAATTTAATTCAATTTTTTGAAGTATTGTGAATTAAATTTTGGTCATAAAGTAAATATCAAGTTTTGTGTTATATTAATTTTGAGTATTTTGAGAAGAGAACTTTTTATTTTGTTTTGTTAATTTAAACCATTTTTGGAGAAGTATACATTTTTAGTTTAATTTTAATTTTAAATGTTTTTTAATCAGACTCTTAATTAGATTTGTTCGATTGAGTGACTTTTGAAGAAAATTGAATCAAAAGTTTGTAAACTTTGTAAACTTTTGGGTGAACTTAAATTTCGGAATAAAGCAAGTATTTCCGAAAAGTTGTTTAATTTATAAAGTATTTGCTCCATATAAATTTAAAATATATGTGCTATAAAAACGGTACATAACTATGGATATTAACGATGGGAGTACTTGAGTCTACTATTTTAAACTTTTATAAACTTAAAAACAAAAATATCTAGTCTCAACCAGTTATCATAGTCATTTAACATTTTACAGTATATCTTGGAGAATTCAGTAGCATTAAAACTAGTAAGAACTCATGTAAGGACGATAATAGCGTGATTTGGCGAGTCAATCGTATCGTTCTTTAAAATATATATATATATATATATACTAGCAGACCCGACAGACGTTGTCCTGTACACACGTCTTTAATGCGAAAATTTAAAACTTTGATTAATTTGTAAAAATCTGGGCTGTTTTGATAAAAATGTCTATTAAAAAGTTATTACAATATCTAACTTCATCACATGTACATTTAATCACACTTCGACCAACCGATAGTGTGTGAGTATAACATGAGTGATGTGAAATGTAGAGGATGTTTTAAATGAAAACTTACTTAATCTGAAGGTAAAAAAGTTGAAACAAACGATTTTATAAGAGGTATATTTTTTCAATTTACCGTAATGCCATTGAATGTACAATATTTTTTGTTAATCCTTCAGGAGTATACACAAACAAATTAGATGATTTTCCGATAGGGCTGAAGTATAATAAGTGACCTCCATCACAATCGAATTATTGATATTTCTGAATAGCCTATATAACTACTATCTGAATTAGATTATAGTAATGTAAAGCCTGAAGTATAATAAGCGGCCACCATCACAATCGAATTATTGATATTTCTGAATAGTCTATCTAAACTACCGAATTTCATTATAGTTATTTAAAATTACAGTATAGTACCGGAACTGGCCAAACAGAATTTAATTTATCTAAAATACTAAATAAGTATTCCGTATAGGGCTGAAGTATAATAAGTGGCCACCATCACAATCAAATTATAGATATTTCTGAATAGCCTATCTAAACTACTAAAATGACGAACTGAATAAGATTATAGTTATTTAAAGGCTGAATTATAATTAGCGGCCAACATCGCAATCAAATTATTGATATTTCTAATTAGCCTATCTAAACTACCGAAATTCATTATCTTTATATTTATATGTCTTGTGTGCGTGTGTATGGAGCTGAACTCCTCCTAAATGAGTGGACCATCTTGGAATGTTTTACATTGTATCCAGCAGAATGCGCTACGATCACAGTTTCAAATGTTTTCTATTTTAATTCCAGATTTTCCTGACAGTTTTTGCTGCTATCAAATATGTGTGTTGTTTTGTAACATCGTGTAATTATTGTGTGAGTGCTAATTGTAATATTACATTGATAGAGATTGAAGATGTTTGAAGTATATAAAAAACTATAGTTATTTATTGAAGTTATTGAACTAATTTTGAAAATTTATTGAACGAAGTGAGAATATTGGTCGCATAACCTAAGTAGCATACAAATCAAAAGGTTGTGTTTCTATGTGTGAATAACTATTGTTAACAGTTTGGTCACATAAGTTCACATTAAGTAGCATATAAATCACATGATTGAATAACTATTCGTCCTCTTCCACGAAGACGTGGCATTTTTCTGTAAAAATAAAATTCTGTATAATAGTACACAATGAATATGAGTAACTTATTGAATATGTAATTTTAATTAAGTAACTTCTAGATAAAAATGTATAACAACGTAGACTACGGTATCTAAAATACTAAATAAGTATTCCCTATAGGTCTGAAGTACAATAAGTGGCCACCATCACAATCAAAATTATTGATATGTCTGAATAGCCTATCTAAACTACTAAAATGACGATCCAAATTATAGTTATTTAAAGGCTGAAGTATAATAAGCAACCACCATCTCAATCGAATTATTGATATTTCTGAATAGCCTATCTAAACTACTAAAATGACGATCCGAATTAGATTATAGTTATTTAAAGGCTGAAGTATTATAAGCGGCCACCATCACAATCAACTTATTGATATTTCTGATTAGTCTATCTAAACTACTGAATTACATTATAGTTTTTTACAATTACAGTATAGTATCGAAACTGGCCAACAGAATTTAATTTATCTAATATACTAAATAAGTATTCCCTATAGGTCTGAAGTACAAACTACTGAATTTCATTATAGTTACTTTAAATTACAGTATAGTATCAGAACTGGCCAACAGAATTTAATTTAAAACCAATTCCTACATTATTAACAATAGTTATTGACACATGTGATTCTCTATTAATTTAATATTACAATTAGCACTCAAACAATAATTATACGATGATACAAAACAACACACAAATTTGATAGCAGCACAAACTGTCGGGAAAACCTGGAATTAAAATAGAAAAACATTTGAAACTGCGATCGTAGCACATTCTGCTTAATCCAATTTAAAACATACCAAAATAAAAAACAATTTATTTATAAACAAAAAATTAACTGATCAATCGCTGCACACTTAATATTTACGAATTTCAGTTAAAAGTTTATTTTACTAAAACTGCCAATTTCATATCTGGATAACCTCTATTGATATTCCTGATTAGCCTATCTAAACTACCGAATTTCATTATAGTTATTTAAAATTACAGTATAGTATCAGAACTGGCCAACAGAATTTAATTTAAAACCAATTCCTACACTATTAACAATAGTTATTCACACATATGATTTGTATGCTACTTAATTTGAACTTATCTGACCAATTTTGACTGCAGATTAAAAATGTAAATTACAACAAACTATTTTAAATCCATTAGTTTAAAACTTAATTATCTAAAATGTTAACAATAGTTATTCACACATAGGAACACAACCTTTTGATTTGTATGCTACTTAGGTTATTTGAGGTAATGCGACCAATAATCTCTATTAATGTACTATTATAATTTTAGCACTCACACAATAACTACACGATGTTTTATTTTTTATTTTCTTCTTTTTGCCTGTTGGCTTTTATAAACTTATAACGCGGTCACGTAGTAAACTTTTTATAACTTCATTCTGTTATATTTTAATGTTATTTGCCGTATTTACTTTTGAAACATGAACCTTACAAAACAACACACACACATTGATAGCAGCACAAACTGTCAATTTCAGTTAAAAGCTAAAACTTCCAATTTTATATCTGGATAATCTCTATCCTCCAAAGTGAGTACAGAATATATTGAAATAAGAAGTGGTGTTATTTTTATATGTTTATGCTTACTCTATGCTTTCAAGACTATTATTGATTAAACTGTGTTGTAATATTATAATGTTTACATAGAACATATGGTGAAAATTTAACTTTGCAATCTGCATTAGACTACTGATCAAGCACTTTATAATAATGTAATCTAAATGTAAACAAATGTTTCTGCCTTTTTGGTGAACTTCAGCTGAAAATATTCACAGCTGTTAAGTGTCAGTTCACTTTGTATTATGTGTCGTAGCGCAGTCTGTCGTATCAAATATAAAACACTCCAACATCAACAACAATTTATAATTAAAAATTTAATTATATTTGACCGAATAAATAACTATAATGAAATTCAGTAGTTTGGATAGGCTATTCAGAAATATCAATAATTCGATTGTGATGGTGGCTGCTTATTATACTTCAGCCTTTAAATAATTATAATCCTATTCGGATAGTAGTTTGGATTGGCTATTCAGAAATATTAATAATTCGATTGTGATGGAGGCCACTTATTATACTTCAGCCCTATCGGAAAACCATCTAATTTGTTTATGTACATTCCTGAAGGATTAACAAAAAATATTGTACATTCAATAGCATTACGATAAATTAAGTTGTAAATTAAAAAGATATACTTGTTATAAAATTAGTAATTTAAAATTGCAGTATAATATCGGAACTGGCTAACAGAATTTTATTTAAAACCAATTGCTACACTATTAACAATAAGTAGTTATTCACACATGCGATTTGTATGCTACTTAATTTGAACTTATGTGACCAATTCTGACTGGAGATTAAAAAATGTAAATTACAACAAATTATTTTAAATCCAATTAGTTTAAAACTTGATTATATAAACTGTTAACAATATTCACACACAGAAACACAACCTTTTGATTTGTATGCTACTTAGGTTATTTGATGTAGGCCTATGCGACCAATATACTCACTTGAATAAAATTGCAAAATGAGTTAAATAACTTTAATAAATAACTATAGTTTTTTTATGCACTTCAAACATCTTCAATCTCTATTAATGTATTATAACAATTAGCACTCACACAATAATTACAGAATGTTACAAAACAACGCACAAATTTGATAGCAGCACAAACTGTCGGCTGGAATTAAAATAGAAAAACATTATGGCTGTGTTGTAATATTATAATGTTTACGTAGAACAATTGGGGTAACTTCATCTTTGCAATCTGCATTACACTACTGATCAAGCACTTTACAAATTTAAAATATCAACTTTCTAAATTTTAAATGTGAACAAATGTTCCTGCCTCTTTGATGAACTTCAGCTGAAAATATTCACAGTTGTTAAGTAACAGTTCACTTTGTATTACGTGTCGTGGCGCAGTCTGGCGGATCCAATGTAAAACACTCCACCATCAACAACAATTTATTATTAAAAAATTAATTAAATAAACTACTAAAATTGGACCGAATTATGAATCTAAACCATTCTCGGATCCAACTGAAGACACACAAAAAGTTTCATTAAAATCGGTCCACCCGTTTAGGAGGAGTTCATTAACATACACACGCACACAAGAAATATAATATATATATATATATATATATATATAATATATATATATATATATATATAAAGATTATATTAATATTAATATTATATTACATACATGTGTATTTCATTTGTGTCTGAGCCTTTTGTCTATTGTCACACTCAAATTCGTTTAATTATAACGTTATATTAGAAAATATAAGCACGTCGTTCCACGCTTCGCTGTTTTGATGTCATTGGGTAATCAATGATATCCATTTGGTTTATTCTACTGTCTGAAATACTGACCATCTAACTACCAACGATACCACTAAAGATACTTGTAATAATTTGAGAAATATGTGCCCTTCCCTTGAATTCTTCACTGTTGGGAGGTCATGGATATATCCTAGCCAGCATCCTGATTAGGTACGGGAATTATACTTAAGGGCATCGAACCTACTTCACTTAATTCTTATTTCACTTATGGGCAGTAATAAAACAACAAACCATCATCAAACTCGACCTTGCCTAACTAGAAAGGGAATTACATTTAAATGTGAATGCTATAATTAGTTCTTAGGTTATCGCTTTTAGTGATAGACTTCAACAAATGTAAAAGTCGATATTTCCAAACTCGAAATGAAGTTACATGTAGTTTTGAAATCTATAGGCCGATTCCTTTTCAAGATACCCTGAGGATTGACACACAGACAGAAGAGAAATCTTACCACCCCTTTAGTTGTAGGTTTTACTAATATGAGTATTATTGGTAGAGACCAATAAGGGCAATACGAGTATGTAGCAGAATTTATAGGTTAGTTTTGTTTAATAAAACATTAGTAATAATAAACGCAACAACTTCGTAATAAAAATGTTTTACTACAAACCTAATTTAATAAATTATAATTTAAAATACACAACAACCTTATGACAGTGATAATAACTCTAAACGTATTCTGTAATTAATTGTTAATTGTTATGCATTAAACATATATGTAATTTAGTCTAATATAATAAGTGTAATATTACTATTCAGTATTATAAAACAGAAAAAAATTACACTTAAAAATGACTTTCATGGTACTTGAATCAACTTATGGTAATTCATGGTACTTACTTACTCGGTTGTGAGTTTTATAGTTTGTTGAATGTAAAATAGATCAGTCAAACTTCCTGTTCACCTAAAAGTAATATACACTGGAGAAGTTTAACGATTGGGACGTTCAGCATCTGAACTGGAACTGACTAGCGGTTCGTGACTTGTATGGTTAGTATATTCGATGCACCATTTGAGATTGTCCTATTTAAATCGTCCCAGTGTGTCGGCCAGTTGTAGAGTAAATAAATGCGAGTTTGGGACTTATACTGGGAAGCGGAGCAATTAACAATTACATTTTGGCCAATATCCTTCCGATGTAACCTTACCTCACATTTATTGTGAAAGAACAAACAGAATAGTTCTAGTCATATTTTAATAGTTCGTGGAAACATTTAAAACCTCTGAAATTAAAATAAGTGTTTGTACCTAAATTACGAATAAATTTATGCAAAATTATGCCACGTTGAAAATAATTATACAAATTTTAAATTATTCATCAAAGTCTTTATGTACTGATATACCCTTGAAAAATATATGTTCAGTTCTATAATCTTTGTCCACACCAGATTTTGCGTCAAATCCTGATGGCAAACCTGAGGATTTAAGAAACAAGCATAAAGTGAATGGTTCTATAAGGTCACCATGCACAAGTCTAAAAAATGAACTAACTAAATTAAATAAGAGTGTAAACAATAATATAAAAGGTGAAAAATAGTTAGCGATAGCCATGTTAGCTTTGTTTCTTGTTTATTGGAAACGAGAGCTAAGGATGCTGCAAGTATGTTTGCCTTGGTAAAATGTAATGCTAAGTATGATGAAATACTCAAAATTGCAAAAAAAATAGAAGCTTCTACCAGGCGTAATTTAATTAAATACATTGTTTTTATTGACTTTAAAAGTACACTTAATTGCTTACAATTAATGTTACATTTATAGCACTATAAAATACAAGGACTTTAGAAACAAGAAACATAGTATGTAACGAATATAAATACTTTGGCATAATTTATGCACAGCTTTAGATATAAATCTAGTTTAAAACGTTAACTGATTGTGTAACTCCAGTTAAATTGAACAATGGCAACTGCAGGGTATAACAAGACGTCAAACTTGAATAAAGAATATTCAAGAATATGCCGTTTGGAATTGTTGAACATTCCAACTCATGTTATTACAACCAGTGGTTTGACTCTCAAGTGAATAATCAAACAAACTACTGAGATTAAAGCTCTCCTATCTCTCTATTTTAATATTATATTAAGATTGATGTAATATTAGTGCATTTATATAAGATACTAGAGAATAAGATACAGATACAAGATACTGTAAGCGGAGTAGACTCCACTAATAATGGTCGGGTAAGTCGTATACAGTAATAACTTTAAGAGCCCAGGTTGGAATGGTTAATCTGTTAAATCATGTTAGTAGAAGTAAAATACTAAATTACAGCAAAAATATAAATAAAATTAAGGTAACTATTGAAAAAAAAAATATTTAAATAACATCAATATTAAAAATGCAGTCTTAGAGATTAAATACTAGCCATGTAGCAACTATATTCATAAATCAAGCACAAGTTTATTAACTTAAAAGATATCTTTGAAAGGTGCAAAATGTAGAATATTTATAATTAAAAAACAGACAAAACTGCCCTTATTCTGTAGGCAAATGTATAACTACAAAAGTATAATATCAAGTCTTTAAGAGATATGTTAAGTATATAATTTTAGAAAAAAGGCACATTAATCAATTATTACTCAACATGCAGGTTTACTCAACTTTATTCAAGCTAAGAAAACGAAAAAATGCTTTAAACCAGGTGTTAAAAGCTACAAAGATAAATTACTATGAACACCAAAACTACATGAGTATAACAATATTCTACACCTACACTAGGAAGGAGTCGGCGAGAAGAGAATTTATTAAACGTAGTCGTAAAGATAGGATGTCAGTACAATCGCCGGAAAGAAACCAGTAGTAAGTCCAGTTCGAACTGGTTTTTTCGGGTAGGAGATAAATTGAAGGAAAGAGGCACTCGTAAAAGGAAATTCGTTAAGGAAAAGTTGCCAGTGCGATCGTCAGGAAGAAAAAGAGAACATAGTAAAAATGGCGAGTTCTAAAATATTTAGAAAGAAAAAATTGTGCACAGTTTATTTAAGATTGTAGAGATATGAAAAAATCTGAGTACTTGTTGTTTAAAATTTAAGTTGAATAAACAAAAATGGAGTACTATTTAAAGTTTGATATATATGTTAGGAAAGTTAAGTTTGTTCCATTTAAATGTATTGGTTCTTTTAAATAGCAAATAAAATAGGGTGCATTTAAAATAAATTCTCTAAATAGCCATCTAAATATTAAGCGTATGTTTAAATTTAAATAACGAATATCTCATTAAATTCTATACATTTATAACGTATACTACAATAAAACACTTTTTCTTTCCTTAAGACCTTTATTATTGGAGTGTTTGTTTTAAATGTACTCGTATAACTAATTCCAATAAGAAGCGGGTTTAAAATAAAAAAGGGAGTAATTATTGACAGTTTGAAATAAATACTTTAGTAAGGAACAAAGTCGCGGTTCCTTACCTGATGCTGTGTATCGACGTCGGGTCGCGACGTAAGTTCAGCGAGCGAAGAGTCGTAGCAGCAGACGGTAAGCAGCGAACGCAGTCTGCGGCCTCAACCGTTCGCGGTTGTTCTCTCGACTTGACAGTCAGCTGTTGTTATATAGGTTCGCTAGACTGCGTGAAGGGGTTAGCGTTCATCAAGCGGCGATATCCTGTGCGGACACTGACCTGTCTGACAGTTAGTGTCTAACCCATCGTTAGTAAAGAATACTAATAACTAATAAAACAATGAATAGTAATAATAATATCTGTACTTACAGATCACTATGAAAACCCAAATCAGTATATTATGCTATAAAAAAACAACATTTATTTTGTGAATTCTCAATTCCAATAATCAATATTTAATTTCGTTTGGGAAGAAACAAGTAATGTGTTAAATCTCATCTGTACTTTGGGAGGCAAAAATTAAGAAAACCGACCAGGAAGCGTGGTATTTGTACAATAATAAAAAGTTTACCGTAGTTTAATCTTCTCTTAAATCATTTCAATCATTTATGAAGTTAAATTAAAGAAAATAAATACTCTTTTAGTACAAAATAGCATTTTATTCCTTGATTAAAATGAAATCTTCTGGTAAGAAAAACATGACAACTAAAATTAAACGGCAATCTGTATGAACAAAAAACATAATAAAATATTATAAAAAATAAATATAATATATAAATGAAATCAGAGATGTATAAAATAGATAAAACGTCTAAGGAAAGGATATTAGACACGCTAGGTACATAATAGTGGGAGTCTTATAAGTAAGAATAGGGAAGAGAAAGGTGATTGGCCGAAGGGAAACTTACAAAACAATTCTTGGTCTAAGGAAATAAATACTATCCATTGTTTGCTGCGGTTTGCTAAGAGCATTAAATCAGCAAAATGTTTGGGGATTTTTATTCATTTTCCAGGAGGGACGCCCTTGCAAAGATGTTGACGAGGTTCAGAAACGTGTGAGATAACGTATGATAATGTCGATGGGGTTGGAAGGGAAGTAATAGGAGTTGGAAGTAATAGAAATGGGGCTGGAGAGGGTGGGGTGGATTTTATTTGAGGATTGATGTGCTGAGATAAGAGGTCAGAGCCTGGTTGCTCCTCCCCGAGCTTCTCATTAACCCAGCCCTCGTTCGCGATGATGGATAGACAGGGGGATGGACAATACTATCCTAATACTGGATTAGGGATTTTGTCAAGGTAGGAGGTAATATGAGGGGAGAGGTCCACGTTTCGAGAAGGGAATTCGAATTTATGGTCAGAGATATGAAGATCGGTCACGACGCCAGTTGAAGTCGTTTGGTAATCTGTACTATGGAGGACGAAGGTCGGGGATTTCAGAATTGAGTATATTTACCAATATTTTTATATAATTATTAATATTTACCCTGACTATTGTCAGGGTTATAGTAACTATAGCGTTAGTAGTTGTTACGGGTGATATTTGGGGAACACGATGGGCAGGATCAGACGACGAATCACGGAATTCCTGTTACAGCTCCTCCCACGGAATGTCTAACCCGTTTTCGTCGTCGAAAACTAAAATACTGACGCTACGGTCGTCGGCGAAGGTATCGTGTACGGGGTTGACAATACTTCCTCAACACTGAGCTTCGCCAAAAAGGAGTCATATTACAGTTCCAACCTGAAAGACTCTTTAGTACGAAGGGGAATGAGTGTCGTCTTCCACTCCGCGCTCTAGGGTTTCCCAAGCCTTAACGTTGAGCAGATCGGGATTGAAAATTCCTCACATTCGGCAAGGTGTCCGTCAAATGTACCCAACCTGCTCAGCCGTAAGGCTTCCTCCATGTGGACTCTCCACACCAGTGTGCTGAGTTGTCACTGTTCAATTGGTTGGCCACGAGAGACTTGTTCCGCAAAATATATGACGAACACCCACAATCCACATTGTTCTGTTATCTAGAGCAACTGTAAGTGATATCCTGAAGGAGCCATGATTGTGCGGTCCACTCTAAGCTACGAAACTGAGCATACATCCTTAAGTCGTGGAACACTCTTTCCTTTGTTGAGAAGTGGGTACCGCCCAGAGAATTGAATGCTGAGATCCGTTTGATGATGGGTCCAGCTATAAGGACCCAGTGTCCTATACCGGCAGGAAGGTAAAGAGAGATCAAGGTAAGGCCGATGCCAAATTGGTTGACTGTCCTAAACCTCCTACCTGCTCTATTGAAATATGCATCCTCAAGGTCTTTCATACGGAAGATATCTAAACCTAAGACGGTCGGAAATGCAGCCCTTTTTGATTCCGTCTCTCAATGAGGCGGAAATAACCATTGATGACAATGTAATTCAGACTTACACTGGGCCTTATCTGTACAAGAAAGCGACCTGCAGCCGAGAAACCGTGCAAATTAAGGAAAACTACGGTCACACTACAGGACAACACAAGGATCTCGTGTGCCTTCCAAGGAAGAATATGTCTTCAGATCCTTCGAGTGGGCTTCAAGGTATCTTGGAACACCAGTACAGTATAAATCCTTTTACTTATGAGATCGAGGAAAAGGTCAAATCAGATCAACGGTTACTGTAAACCAAGGTCCTTGGTGGCGTCTGATGTGTATTTTCCTCACCGATTTACATTGTTTTACCTTATATCTATGGAAAGTGTCATAATTTTTCAGATATTTTCAAAAATAATTTCTCTACCAAGGCCAAATATATATGTCGACGATTTTCTTTATGCTTTTTATGGTCATTTTCTATCATAAAAAACATATGGTTGATATTTGAAAATCTGTCCCACATGGTTTTCAACAGGTGTTTGTATCAGTAGTATATTTATCGCTGTTTTGTGGAGTTTATTTCCTTGAATTGTATTATCTGAATGTTTATTTGAACCCTTAGATACTTTCGAGGCACTTTCAAGTGACAATCTGGAGTGAGTTCGCCTGAAACTGGCTCTTGCCTTGATTCCTTGGTTTTAAGCAACATTTGCCTCCAAGCGTTATACGAACTGTAGTTGGCGGCGCTATAACTGTTGAATCGGCTACAGGGTCACAGTCTGACGCGTCGATTGGATACTGGGAGATTGTGTCTGCTACTCGGTTCAGGACTCTTTTCATACTCAACGACCTTCTCCCGTTTGCTAATATTTTTGTTAATCGAAGCTCCTAAACTTTCATTGGAGGCATTCACGTGGAGCATAAAAGTTTCCTTAAAGCCAGGGCATGCTAAGACCGGTGCGGTAGAAAGTTTTTCTTGAAGAGAATTGAATGCTCGTTCTTGAAAATCTGTACATTCCTATTGATTCCCCTTTCTAAGTAGTCCTAAACTCAATGTTCGTCAATGGCATGGAAATTTTTCAAAACTTTCTATAATTCGCCTGTACCAAGGCTAAAGTCACAAGAAAATCCGAACTTGTTTTACAGTTTTAGGTGCTAGAAATCTACAATTGATTTGACCTTCTCTGGATCCGTCTGGATTCCTCACTCGTTTATTACGTAGCCTAAGTATTTCAACTCCTTTTTAGAAAAGTTAAGTTTTTACATATTTGGAAGTGGTCCTGCATTTCCAAGACGTTCAACAACTTTCTCGAGAAGATTTCAATGTTCTTAAAACGTTCGGAATACTCGCACTAAATCGTCTAAATAGGTAAAAGCGTAGGGTTCAAAATCAGGTCCTATCATTTGGTCCAGCATTCTCTGAACGTTAGCCGGAGCAGAGTGTAAGCAATGTTACATGAACAGTAAAAGCCGTAATAAAATTGGTTTACTCTTTTGAGGTTACCTGCCAATAGCCTTTCTTTAAGTCGATCGTGGGAATATGGTTAGTATTCGTCAGTTTGTCGAGTATCGTATTTATTTGGGGAAGATGAAAAGCGTCCTCACTGGCCGCATTAACTCGCCTTAAGTCGATGCAGCATCTTATTTTTCAATTAGGTTTTATGACCAGCACTAGTGGAGAGCTCCACTAGTAGTAAAAATAGTAATTTCGGTACTTCAATTCAGACCGCTTTAGAGCCCAATTTGTTACAATATGCGGCACTGGTAATAAAAAAACTGCTACGTTCTAATTTAACAATTGCACTAATTAATATTTAATTTAGTATGTTAAGAAGGAAACTAATATTTTACCAATGTACTAACAAAAATTAATTATAATAGTTGATGAAAGTCGTATAATAAAACGTTAAAATAATAAGTCTAGACCTAAATTCAATTAAAATATAATTATTTACTCTATGGATGAAAGTATTTATTAAATTAATATACATAGTTATTACATTATTCAGTTGTACATCCCTAATAACGAAATAGAATCACGCTTTTGTATTAATAATGTAACAGCATAGACATGTTTAATACGGCTAACAATAAATAATCACACTGAGTTTACAAGAAAATACACATGTTGAGAAATAACATGGTATCGATTACGAACATTGTACTTGAATATTCCTTTTAGGTAAAAACATTCAACTGTCTAACGTTAACTAGGGATGACTTTATATCATTATCAATATAAAGTAATGAATAAGTATTTTGTAATTTTGATTTATATTGGTTACCATTGTTAGTGTAAATACACATGGATACTAAAGTTAATCACATTTATATTTCCCTTTATATATTTACACTGGCGTATAATTAAAAATACAATTTTTACTATTTACCCAAATTTGCTTTTCATAAAATCTTAACACCAATAAATTTTACTTTTTTGAAGCATGTTACAATTTTCAGGCTGAATATTAATGCAAACACAGGCGTGTAACCAAATCAACAGCGAGTTGATTAGTACGTTTATTGAATTGTCGGTTTAATATTGTCCGCGGATTTTACAGCTGTTGACATAACAAGGAACATAAGCTGATTTAGATACGCTCGTAATTACCTGGATTTTATTGCCCACATTTTTTATTTTTCTCGCTTCAACAATTTTTATCATCAAAGGAGTTTTAAGCTTTAAAGTTTATTGAAAAATTAGTTACCATATACTAAATCCATGGAAGGTTACATTATATGGTACCATATCAATTTTAAGTTTTGAAGATATTTTATTGTTCTGTTAAATAAGAAAGAAGTAACAGGTTGACTAAACAGCAAAACAACAAAGCAACCATTATACCTCATATGCAATTACTGATCGTCAGTAATTCTTTTGTATTTTACTATTGAAAAATATAAAACATAGGTATTTGAAAATTATTGCATAAAACTTTAAAAATTCAAAATTTACTCTTTCACGCTCTGAAATTTCAAATGTGGATTAGACATTTAGGAGCTAATAGAAGTCGAGACATGCAGGACGAGAAGTTCAAAAGCCCATGAACTGCTAAATACTGAAACTTCCAGAGGCCTGGTTGTGGTTAAAAGCTGCTAACTATAAAATAAAGGGAGATGCTTGAGTCTGCAGTACTCCAGAGATCCTGTAGCTTCAGGAACGGGGTTCTGAAAAAATTGGGAGCTTCGGATACCAGATACTGAAACATAGTTGTGCCATTAATTTGTATGATCACCGGTCCCGCTGATGGGTTGTAAAGAAATAAAATAATACTCTAATAGTTAATAAAAATGACTAAAAACTATAATCCTCTTTTTAATGAATTGTTTGGACCTATTAACTGAATAGTTATGGTTTCTAGTCTCCAAAACATGTTTAAAAATAAAATAAATTAATAATATATTTTGTATCATTCCATATGCTGTAAAAAATATCAATTTGGTATTTTGTGCGAAGTTAATAAAGTAAAAAGTCTCTGAAAAAGCCGTAAAATCAATGTATACTTTTTATTTATAGTCAAATAAAATTATTAAGCATAATATTCAAAATACAAGTTCTTGAAGTTCTGTATTTGCATATTTTGTGATATTTTTACTGTCAAAAGTATTTGTAATTAGATGATCCATGCTGGAATTTCACACTAAGATGGTTTTCATCAATAATTCTCAAAGGAAAACCTCCCCCTCATTATGTTTCTTTTCCTGAAATCAGTAATTTTTGTTCTGAAATAATTCAAGAGCCCAGTTACTGACCAACAAGTATCCTAGGAAAGTGATGTGAGGTCATGAAACTATACCCACTCATGGAATCCATGTAGAATCCGTCTTGAAATAATGATAATTCTACCACGGACTGACTCTACAAAGTTTCTTGAACTGACCTGGGAAGACACGTTAAACACTTCCTCTAGCGTTACCGCAATTATTGTTCTATTATGTAACTTGGCCTTCTGCAAGTTTTGAACTGTCTACAGTTGACATACAAAATATAACTGTATGATGAGTTTGAAAAATTAAACAAATTTAAAGCTAAAAAAAATTCAGAATCATTGCATACCGTTATTGATTTGTATGCAACCGTCTTAAGTATAATACAGCATATTAGAAATTCTATCAGGGTGCTTGCATTTCTGACCTTGTATAATTATAAGCTAGTACTTTATTTTAGGGGTAATCTCGTATTTAACACTGTGACACAATATAAATTATCCAAATCAACATATATCCAATACAGAATCAGGCAAGAGTGAGTTTTTAAAGTAATAGTCGGTAAAAATAATTAAATATGTAATACTACACTTACATACTGTTATGGTTACTTGTGTAAAGGAGACAACTTAGGGAAATGGGAAACGGCCTAGTATATCAACCCTAAAATCAGGCACAGCATTCCATGTCTATAAGAAAGTTCAAAGTTTGAAAATATTTGGTCTCTAGAAACTCCTATTCACTAGGAGTCACTGCCTCTTAAGAGACCCTGTTGTAATTGGATGATAAGTGCTTAACCAGGTCTGATAAAGGGGCCAACTCTCTTGCTCGTTCTCTACACTAAGCCATTGCTTTAACACCTTCACTGCAGCTTATTTTAAAAACAAAAATACTGTTCTCTTGTGAAGCCACTACTAAAGAGTATTGTCTTAATTTCTTATGTAGCTTAAGTATTACTACTCAATATTATACCTGGATAGGAGAAACTATTTTAAATGCCTTTAACAAGTACAAACTAAATTGATTTATTTTAGTAACACTAAATACACTAGGTTATGGCTATTTATATTTAAAAAATAATTATTGTGTAGGTGATATGCTAAGTAGTTTCAAACCTCAGAAAAAAGTGGGAAATTGATGAAAACTATTGATTTCTTTTTAAATTTAATTGAATACATTCTTCGCTTACCTTTAAGAACAAATTACTTGGTTCAAATAATTTTCTATGCGTAAAACCCAACTATAACATAACAATGCATTTTCATAATAAAAAAACTAAAAATGAAAAACTATACACGAACGGAAAAACTTCCACATAATTTGTAAATGGCTTTAGATATAAATGTAGTTTAGTAAAGGATTAAACGTTAACTGATTGTACAACTCCAATTAATTACAGCACCAGTTAAAGCAGTAGGGCATAATTAGACGTCAAACTGGAATAAATAAATCCAACTATTCTGGCAGTTTGGAGTTTTTCAAGGATTTCAACTTGCGTTATAACAACTGATGGTTTATCTTTCAGATGATTAATGAAATAACTACTGTGATTAAATCATTCATTCTAGTTAAATACAACTTTAAGAGTGATATATATTAAGTGTATTTATATAAATATCATTATAGTAATTATTTATTCGTCTCTCGTCCCTTACACCCAATACTTTTAAAATAAAATTTATAACGATTAACCTCTACAAGGAATTTTTATTAAATAATAAATATTATAAATGTATCTTATAAAGTTGATAAAGTCAGTATTAATCTCAAATATCGTACAAATATTTATAACGTATAGAAATTGCAATCGAATTCTTATATTCAAAGTGAAAGAGGATATCCGCGTGGTTTGTTAAATGATTAAACAAAGAAACTATATTTCCTAATCCTCATATAAAAAACAATACCTTAATATTAAGCTTTTGATAATCCCAAAGTTATCAACGGAAAAATGGGGTGGGGTTGATTTTGGAATAAGTTTTATTCCTAAATATCGGTTGCGTGTTACATAATTGACTCATTACATAGAACATTTTGTAGATAATAAGTATTATAAGATAATAAAAATAAGTATTTTAACCGTATTTGAAGGATGTGCATAAAGTTTCGTATCATATGTTTTAAATTACGTACTGCACCAATCACACTATAACGTGCGAGGCTAACAGTGCGTTTAGCATGTTGCCGAGAAACTTTCAATAAATGTAACCATGTTCTAAAATTTAAATTAATATGATTTTGGCTATTGCTTAGAACTATTTGATTTTTGAATTACAACTTTGAATTTAAGTTTTAAGGCACCGTTTTAAATAAATATGATTTTGGCTATTGCTTAGAACTATTTGATTTTTGAATTGCAACGTTGAATTCAAGTTTTAGGGCACCGTTTAGACTATTAAATTTAATAGGGTAAAATACCTTGCCGTTGCCGATCCAACTTTCTTATTTAAATGGTAGCTTCTCAAATCTTTTTTAAATTCTAACACGCTGCTTCAATAAATACAATTACACCTCATACAAACAAATAGAAAGGTACAGAGATACTCAACACAACAAAGATATTATATTATAATTTAGTCTACACGAATGGCCAGCCTTGAACAGAAGCTAAAGTAATTTATTATTATTTGAAAAATTAGAAATTTAGTTCATTATAACTTTTGAGGAAATTACCGAAAGCTTCATTCTAAGTAAAGACTAATGAATTAAGTATTTGTTGTTTTTAAATATTAAAGAACATCAGCTTCCATATTTATACATATTTATTTTTTTTATACACTGGTCTTCTACCGTTAAATCCCGTATAAATCATCTAGAGCTAGGCTTTAGTTTAATATTTTAAATTATGCTAGTTTTCATACTATCACTATAATCTTTTACATCCATAACCAATAAACTAGCGTCTATAACCTAGTACGATATACTTTTAGAAGTAAAATCATTAATGGTTGGTAAAGACAGCTAAGTACTTTTAAACGTCCGGTAATTTTAAACGAATCTGTTACATAATAGTTAAAAGTAACACAGCTATGGAGGGATTTATCCATTTTATAGCTTGTTTTGCAACAAGTTAAACTATATGAAAAAAGTTTGTAAAGGCTTCTTCAAGAACAGTTTGCTAAAAAACTACTCTGATAAAAATTAATTTGTGTATTTAAACCACGATAGATGAATGAAAAACCAATTAATGTTTAATGAAGTCGAATTTTCCGCGTAAAGATTTAGGTTATCAAGTTTTGTAATACGTCTCTGAAGGTTACTTTATAATTTATGAATAATTAATATTCCAACAACTCAGCAGCACAGTTATAATCAAATAATTTTTTTGCATTATATAAGTAACTTATATACTAGATGTCCTTTAAGTGCCTAAACATATGTAAGAGAACGATTGTTTTAACGTATGTTTTAATAACATTTAAGGAGAATGGTATGTAAAACTGGATGTCTTGGATTCAAATGTCAATGTTAGGATCATATAAAAGAAGAATCGAACACGTTTGTAATTTTTACTTTATGTGTGGTATTTATGACTGTCGGAATAACCTGCGATGCTGGTTACAAACTGTGGTTACATTCCTAGCTTCTGATGGCTTCTTTTTGTTTTAACAATTTTGTTTCGTGAAATATCGTTTGTCGTATCTTACACCGAAGAACAATTAATTGTAAACGGGTGAAATAATACAGGCGCTGGGATTAGTAACTCTAATCAGAGCAGAGTCAATCGAAGTTGAGTCAATACGAACGGTCATTATCATCACAACGCAAGTGAAAGTTAGAGGGTGTAAGGAGAGATATACTAAGATTACTCTAGCGGCAGTGGTCTGAAAACAAAAGTACCAGAACTAGGAGATAAATGTACATTGTTCACAGGTCTGCCTGTTCGTACCTAACAGAAATTGTGACTTTGGTCTTCCAGGAAGAAAGTCTGGCGATGCTTTTCCTGAAAGAAAGTCTGACGCTGCTCCTCCGGGAAACGACCTAGTGATGTTTTTAACCACTAAACGTTTTATTGGATTAGTAGGGGTAACGTATAAGGGTTTTAGAAGATACTTAAGTTTCAGGAGAAAGGAGCGAAATGCGTTAGGGTAATGGCGTATTTCAAAGATAAAGGAGGTTCAGTTCAAGTTAAAGAAAGTCAAGATTGAATGTAGAAAAGTAGAATCGAATTTAACGTAATTCCCTAAAGTGAAGTACAAAGGGATTGTTAAGATAAAGTTGTATATATTGACGACGACCAATTTAAGGCAATGTACAAGGATTTGCAGAAAAAGAAAAGGAGAGATAAATAGTGATAAGCGGAAACGTTAATAACCGCTAGGGTCTAGTAAAATGTTGAAAGAGATGGGTGGAAAGGTGACACGGGTAGGGTGGACAAGGGATTTGATTGAGGACCACGCTGCAGGTTTGTGGATAGTAGGAGAGCAATCAACTGTAGCGGAAACTGAAATGTATCAGCGAAAATAAATTGAAGGGTTTAGTGCAAACCGAAATACCTTGGAAGGGCACGGTAAAATAAGATTAGGAACATGGTAACTTTGGTAATATCTGAAAGCGTGAAACATCTAGATAAAGGATAACAACGCTATTAAGGAATTCCGAGTAAGTAAAATCTTGATTTACTATGAGTTTAAAAAGAGTGAGGAGAGAATTAGGTTGGAGACGATTAGGCGATAAAGAAAAGCGAAAGAAAAAGAAAGGAAAGAAGAATTCTGTGACACATGAGTGAAGGTTGAGAAGCGGATGTCAAGATATCGGCTTTCATATTTTTCAAGGTCTATATCTGTTGTTTTACAGCAGATATTTTCTCCTGTTAGGCAATTTTTATAGATAAATGATTTAAACATTTTGTATTAACAATTAGGAAATAATGCGCTCTCATCAAACTACTTTTAACATTAAACTTAGTTTGGTAATTTTATGATTCCTATACTATTTAATTATTTTTCTTACAATAAGTGTTTTTATGTCTGGGTTCTTAATTATTATATTCGTAATAGTTAAAAAAAACTAGCTACATTTATACAAAGAAAGAAATAAGACTAAACGTAATGAAAGGCAAAGGTTCAGCACCAATGACGTTAGCTTATTGTTTCGATACTTCCGAGCACGAACAAGCCAATTCCATTTCCCGACTTACAGTAAACCCTTCTCCAATCAACTTGCCAACAACGATACAGTTCATAAAAATTGGAACGATTCTCTCACCATGTCACATCGACTTTAAAAATTTATTAAAAATTTTATTAAAAAAAATCTTTTTTCCATTTCGACTGTCAAAACTTATATGAATGTTTAATTTATGCTATTAAAATATTGAAAACTAGTTAATAGTTGCAAAGTATTATTTATTATTTTTAATTATTTTCTCTACGTAAAGTCTTGAAATGATTGAATGATTTGAAGATTACCCCTAAATTTGTGTGTAAACTGTCTCATGATAAATTTATCAATACTGTTCTACCACTAATTACCTACCACATAATTCTTCTAGCTAAACTTTTAATGGAAGGTTTATAGTTAACATTAAAAAAAATATACTTTCTTTTGTACATAACAAATGTCAACCTAACATGTTGATGTTCATAGTTTACCAGATATTTATATTGTAGATATTTAAATATCGTAAATCAAAAGTTGTACCTACCTCTCTAATAGCTGCTATGGGACTCAAAGACAGACCAAGCATCTTACCCCTAAAACGTACGCTGTAACACAGCGAAACTGGAATGAGGTTTCTATATGTGCTCGAAGACAAGAAAAAACTTCAATAATTCAAGCGTCTGCTTCTTTTAAACCAAATGTTCACGAAGGAGCACTTGCCATATCAGCAGTTCTTTCACTATCTTATCCATCACCTGTGTTGTGAGCGGTATTGATGGTCAAGTTTTGTAGGGATCTGACACCGTTGCAGAGGAAACCACTATTCGGATTCTGTGAGCAAGAAATGCTTTAGCACCAAACAGAAAGAATGTTATCCTTTCTGAGTAGCATAACGTCGCGTTGATCCGAATTAAGCTAGACCATAAGCTTACGTGGAATGATCATCTTAATAATATCCTGCACAAAGCAAAGTGGGCGCTCATGACGTCCAGGAGACTTGCAGGAATCTCATGGGGCGTAAAACCCCATATAGCACTATGGCTTTACAAAGCAGTTGTAAGGCCTCAAATCACTTATGGTTCATTAGTCTGGTGGACAAAGGTGAATCAGGTAACTGCCAAAGCCAAGCTTGAAAGCTTACAAAGGCTTGGCACAACCTTTGTAACCGGAGCATTCAGGAGCAGTCCCTCAGCGACCCTCGAGGTGGCTTTAGGACTTCTACCTCTTGATGTCCATATAAAAGCTGAAGCGCGTAAGTCAGCTTATCGGCTGATGGTTGCTGGCTTGTGGAGGAATGGCGCGTCTAACGCGAGCCATGGCGCCATCACTGAAGCTGTAAACCCAAGCGCTATTCTCGAAATGGTCTCCGACACAATGAGAACGGAGTTCGTATTCAATAAGCCATTCTCTGTTGACTTCTACTCCAGAGATGAGTGGAAATCGCAAGATAACATCCCAACAATAAGAAAGAGCTTTGTCTGGTACACGGATGGCTCGCTTATTAAGGGTAGAACTGGATATGGAGTGTTTAGTCAATCCCCTAGAACTGCCCTTAGCGGCAGTTTGGGTCGGAACTGCTCCTTATTTCAAGCCGAAATCTATGGTATCCTAGCCTGTGCCAACCTAGGCCTCACCAGAAGGTACCAGGGAATGAACATCTGTATAATGTCAGACAGTCAGGCAGCTCTTAAAGCTCTTGACTCCAACAGCATTTCATCCAGGCTTGTGTGGGAGTGCTTTAACACTCTCTGCAAGCTTGGATCACGCAACTGTGTGCGTCTTGGTTGGGTACCGGGCCACACAGGCATAGGTGGCAACGAATGCGCCGACAGGCTTGCCAAAAGCGGAGCAAGCATGCTATACACCGGTCCAGAACCAAGTTGTGGTATAAGCAAGTCAGCCGCTTACCAAAGTATAAACAAATGGTCCAGGAAGACACACCGCTTGCGGTGGCAGAGTCACCAAGGACAAGCACTCGGCAAAAGACTGCTTGCCGATTCTAGCTCCGGATTCACCAGATGGCTGATGGGGCTGGGCAGGGATCGGGTTAAGCAAGTGATTGCCTTGATCACTGGACACGGCCACTTCAGGAAACACCTAAACACTCTAGGTTTACGAAATGAGGACTCGGAGTGTAGACTCTGCAATAAGTCTGAAGAGACTGCAAAACACATAATACTGGACTGTGAGAGACTGGGAGCAAGGAGAAGGGCTCTTTTCGGTGATAAACAACCAGGCGACGAACCAGATGCTAGTATCGGGGAAAAGCTTCATAGCCTAATTAAGGGCACGAAGATAGGCTTACCCCTCTAACATCAAAGGGGCACACAATAAGCTCAGGTTGACGTGTGAGGATCTATGAATCCACCCCAATATCCCAAAGAAAAAAAAAAAAAAGATCCGAATTGGTTAAAACCTGGTAATCAGATCAGCACTGGTGTAGAATATGACCTATGTTGTGTGTTTGATAGAGCCTTCATTTCTATTCACGTGCCTTTCCAGATAATTTAAAGGACTAGATCTGAAAACTGAGAATAAAAAAACTACCTACTACTTACAGCTAGTTTTGTGACGCTAAACCTTACCAACAACTCACGACAATACGTCATACTTGCACATAATTTTTAACAAATTAATATTTCAGAAAACTATTTCGTGTTGACTACTTGTTAGTCAATAAAACACTATAAAACGTGTTTGAGTTTGGTTATAAATGGTAACTTTGAAAAGCAATACTGAACGATCCTGCTAAGAGCAGATAACAAGAGGCATTACAACTACATTCTATCAATAAATAAGACAATTATTAGTATTGAGGACAAACTAATTAAGGCATAATATGTCCTAATGTTTCCTAGCAAACAGTTGTAATAAATTAATTAAATGCCCAATAATGATCCATCACAGATAAATATTGTACAATACTGCAGAAATGACCTATGTTATCCTGTTTAAGTTGGCATTATATTTCCCTAGAAACCAGTTAAATGTTTTATACTAAACAAAGATAGTGATTCTTCTTTATATGCCGTAAATTTGCATTGTAATATATAAAAATCTGTAAAAAAAACTCCAATACCTTTCGTATACAAGCAATCCTTTATTTCTTCTTTTAATATATTACATTACAAAATAAATAGAATGTTTGAATTTACATTCAAACACAAAAGGTATTTTTATACCAATGTCTATTTCAAGGTTCATACACTTGATATTACGACAGATAAGTTCTACATTCATTGTCCCCACAATCGTTATTGCGACGCTAGCTTCTGTACTCATTGTACTCGTAGTCTCTATTGCGACAGCTACGTTCTACACTCATTGTCCTCACAGAGGTTATAGTGACGGCTAGCTTCCAAACTCATTGTCTTGCAATCGTTGTTAAGATGGCTAGCTTTGACACTAAATGTTATATCGGCTTATATTGTGGCGATTAACTTTTACAATTGATTTCCTGACAGCCGCCGTTCGAAACTTCTTTATCATATGGTCTGAAATTTGAATTTTCTATAGGAAACACCATTTTGGGAACACAAACATATGTATAGCGTATGTTAAAACTCATAATGAATCCTTTAACCATTTTCCCCTTCAGTATATAAGTATTGCTATATCAGTGACGACATTTGAGTAAATATATTCATATTATAATACTTGAAATGCTTGTGAAAGTTGTTGCCTGCAAAAGTACACAAGAAATAAAGAAATATTATGTAAAAAGTTTGTCTACCTAGACTCTGAAAAAGAATTATAATAATAAATTTAATGATTTGTACGGAATTATAAAAAGAAATTTAATTTAAATACTAATATAAATAAATAATTTTAAACATGACTTTGATTTGTTTGCTTTATGACAAACACATCCAGTTACAAAATACATAATGTTTTACGTTTTAAGTGACGAAAGTAAAATTATACCAAACATTAAACACTTAAGCATAATATAATACTTCATTATTAAACCAGAGAAGCCATCTTATTAGTCGAACTTAACAAGTAGGAATTTAATAAGACTGATTATGTGATAGAATCTAAGAATTGGGAACGTCCAAACTTTAAGGAACGTCTAGTTGCTGCCGAGTGATGCTACTCCATCAGCTCGATAGTATCATATTTTAAAGCTTTGCCCTTTGCATATGCTTAATTACAAAGACGTAAAAATACTTTAATTTTGCAAAACGTAAATTTGAGATTTTAATTTTAAATCAGAAACAATAGGCATTTCCTTAATCAATATCATTTTAGCTTCCGTATATTAAAAATGCACGTTTCAATTACAATACGGATCAGTTTTGTAATATAATGCTTTACAATTTACTGAGCTTTATAGAAAGAAAATAAAAAATGCTAGCTTGAAAATGTTTTTTAAGTTCATTCTTTTGAGGATTAAAAACCAAAATCGAAAATGCAATATATTTACATAGCAGCACATTATTTTATCACCTAGGACAGGTAGCCGAGAGGTTCCCATTGCATTAATTTTAAAATAACATTTGCGCTTACTTCCGGAAATAATATTCAAGATTTGTACTCTTAAGGATGCGGGTCACCTTCTGCCAAGATCTCGTGAGGAGTTATAGTGCTTACTCTATATCTCGGTCATGTGTCCTTGGAATAAGAGTACGATATCTCTGTTCTAGCCTATTGAGTCAAACTAGGCAGGCACCGCAATCCCTTTGTTCAGGCTAGCAAAAGCCTTGAACATTAAATGAGCTTCATTCACTGCGACAGTCACTCTCCGCAGAAGACTAGACCTATTGATTCACGCTTCTACCGTAATACCTGGACATTTAGGGTTAATGACTTGCCATTCTTGGATATTAACGAAATGATTTCCTAAATGAAAGTGAGAAATCATATTTTTTGTTTCCACTGAACGGTATAAAGTAAAAGAAGAACAGTGAATTTTTCTTCTCGAGTGTGTTTAATAAATGTTGCTACACATCGAGCAATGCTCATATTGAACACTCGACACATTCAGAGACAGTATACTTGATTTCATAGCACATTTTATAGGACATTCATGCAAATAGCGCAAGCAGTTCTGAGTTACGAGATAAATAATCAACTTGATTGCATATGACTTCATATCTCTTCTGAGCAATACAAATTTATGCAGAATTTCTGTATAACAACTTCAGTTGTTACTAATGTGTTAACAATGTCAACAAAAATATTAACCTGTAAGCTTTGAAACGATTTTTGTATATCGTACCTTCTGAGATCTGTAACACTTAATTAGCTGATTCAACAGAACGTACTCTAAACAATGATTAATGATTAATCTTTAATGATTTTTGGAATATTTTCCCTGATAAATGTCTGAATAAATAGTAGGATCTTATTTTTCAGTGTTTAAGACTCGTTACAATGTTCTATAGTTTCAATATGGATTTTAAATCCTGAATAATGAACTACAAAATTTAAAGGACATTGTTTGGGTTAAACATAATATTATAAACATTTTACATTACTTTGAAAATTTTAATATTGCATAGTTTACAACTATTATTATATTAAATACTGATATAGTTTATTAGTTAATTGTGTTTTTATCAAAAAGTAATTTATTTGTATTTAAAATAGTGTAATTAATATAACGTTTTAGGGATTCAAAATATTCTACTTAAAATATAGCCGTTGTCCGTTGGAACATCTTTGTGATAATTCTTAACATAAATTTCTGAATAGACTCTGAAAGTTTGGTACATAGGTTTATCTTGTTACAAGTAAGAGCTTTATTGATTTTGGAGTCAACATATCAAATGGAAGCAAAGTATCTGGGTTCAGTCACGACCGTTACGTTCTGAAAATTAGGGCTCTACCATTTTATTCTTGTATCATAGGTCTTGTACGTCTTTGGTCATAGGTTTTTATCATAGGTTTTGTACGTAATTTATTTGTAAATGACACAGTTGAGTGCATTACGATGTTTTAGACACTTCCCCAAAGCACAGCGGTGGAAACGAGCTATTGGGGGGGGAGGGGGTGAGAATAGCGAGCTGTCAGATTGCAGACGCTGCATTGAACGGAACTTAAAATGGAACTAAACTCGACATTCGCATTAAATCAACCTCTCTCACTATAGGCAAGTTATGATAGAAAACTCTGTTACTCGCCGAACTTTGGAATCGTATCTAAATTAGCATAATAAACTAATTTGACAGTTGGAATATTTCTTTATCATAGATTGATAGCTGAATTTTAAGTTTGAATTATTTTAATACTGGTATTATTTTTGGAGTGGAGTACTTTTCTAAATAAATATTGTTTATTAATGACTTCCCTTTTAAGTCTATTATAAAAAGTTATCTGTGAATGTATTAATATAAAATGTTAAAAACATTATGTATAGGACAAAGACTTGCTTTGAAAGAGAAAATGCAACGGGCAAAAGTCTTACTATGAAATATCCAGACGTACTGACAAAAAGTATAATTGCCAATTTGATAGTCTCGTGATTCAGCTCGTTGTTTAATCTATCTTTCAACTTTTCCCAACAAATGTTTTTTTAAGAAGCGTACTTTCTAAGCTACTATAGAATCAGACTTAGCCAATCTTTAAACAAAATGTATTACGATGGTTTATTGTTTTTAGTGTTCAATAACACATTAATACCGATCTATATTACTGATTTTAAATTTATTAATGATGGACTACGTCGACGAAAGTGAACAATGCAAACTGTGTTATATTTCAAAGTACAAAATTCCCCAAGATTTGGCTTCATAGAAAATTCATATAATATTTATTTTATTTTGTATTTAGTACCCACGTGATTGAAAAAAATCAATTTTTAAAAACATGATGATCCTACCTTATGTTTTAATAGTGAACGCGAGAGAAGTAATTTACTTAATTAAATTATTGTGTAATGTTAGAATTCTAAATGTAGGACTAAATGCATACATTATTGTTAAATTAGAATCACCCTGATACCAAAAATATCTCTAATAACCATATGTAGTGTTCAGATTAATTTTATGCTTAAGTTATTTTCAATCTTGAATCTATCTATCCTTTGTCAATTTTTTTGTACCTTTTTTTACAAGTGCACCAAATTACATTCTAGTTTTGCTATTCTACTAGATATTTGGATTGGAGTTATTTATCGTCCGTCGAGTGCCATAAGACTCATAGTATATCTGTATTTTAAATAAATATAATTTCCTCTACGTTGGAAAGTATGAAGATAAACCCTATACAATAAACCGTGGGGAATATGTTTCATGACCTTACATTTGTTAAATATCTGGATATGAAGTTTTTATTGTTAAAATTATAAAAAGGTATTTTTACAAAAGTTAGATCGTAAAAATTTGTTTCATGGAAGAAGCTGATCTCGTTCATTATTTATATAATCAAATATAAAAAAATCTAATATTAAATCATTATATGTGGTCAATTGTCTAGATATTCGTTTCAAAAGAGAACGTTGATTTCATAATTCAATATTAGCTGGATAATTACTTTCACTCTTTAAAATGGATTTTACAGTTACTTATTTCGCTTAACAAATGACTTTGTATTTATAAAAAACAACGAGTTTCACGTAGTTTATTCATATAATACAAATTGCATACTGAAATGAATTTAGATATGGACTAGGTAAATTTTGTAAAAAATTTGCAGTTGAGTTTATGTAACAATAACAACAAGGATATGGAGAGCTGGTACTTTAATGTTCGTTTATTGAACCGTCAAGAAGAAATAAACTATATTCTAAGTTGCATAACTAGAACATTTTCAAAATTACTATAAGTAGCACTTATTAATATATTCCAAAGCATTTGACATATAACAAGCTTAAGATCGAAAATAAACTAAGAAAAAATTATCTTAACACTACAAACGGTTATTATTTTTGTGTGTGTAAGAATGTGTCTAATTTAACAATAATGTATGTATTTAGTTGAGAATTCGAGTACTGTAAATTTAAAATCATGGATTTTACAGGTAATTCCTTTTTTTACGAAACTCAATATATTTATGTGTAAAACCTACAAAAAAATACAAAAATTCTGTTTACTTAATTTGGAACCATTAAATAAAGTTGGAACCATTTTCCTTTATTTACAATTAGCAAAGTATAAACTCAAGACATACGATCAGTAGATAATTATTATTTCTTATTACTCACGTGCGGATTTATTCTTATTTGATATATAACGGAAGATTACACCGTGGTTAGAGGGAGAGAGCTGTAAAAGCATACTCGTATGTGAGAAACTTGAAGAGTTCAAAGCGAGTTTTGATCCAGCTTCGCAGTTCTCCCGCATACAAACGTTATAGCCCACATCTGGAGCGAATAGAAACCTATTATTCTTTATTTCTTAAAATAAGTCAGTCCAAAAATATGCACGTTTCTGAATGAAAACCACTTAGTAGAAACATACGTGTTTTAGTTTTGAAATTATATACTATATGGCTATAATTTTATTGATGTGCTTTCGAATTAAATTTAAATCATGCAATTTATCGTACTCAATAGTTTAAGTGAAATTTGTTATAAATATTAGTACTGTTAAATAGGTTGACACTATTAATTACAAACAATTTTATTAAATCTGAAATTCATCTTAATATCCTTAAGTTGGATATTTTTTTAATTCAGAAGTTTGTATCCTCCAACCGGTTGTATGCTTCATCGCAACCCATTTAAAACTTAGAAATAGGACAATAGGAGTACATTAGTCATTGCTACGTTATAACTTGGAAACCTATGGCTAGCACATAGTTAGCCTATACATAAATAACGTATATTTGCATAAAGGCGTATCAAGCATTCCAATGGCTTGTGTTATTAGAGTAATTTTATGATTTGTACTGTAAACTTTATTCAAAATTTTATAGAGTACACATTTTTAGTCGTTTTTTAACTGAATGGTTTATTTCTTACATATAATAATACGGAAAAACATTTATATGTGTTTATATAAATATATATATATATATATATATATATATATATATATATATATATATATATATATTATCCTGCATGTGTGCATATATTACGGGTAAAACACTTTTGTACCCGTAATAAAGGTTCTTTAAGAAATTTCGTTTGTTGGTTTACCTGAATCATGTGTCTTGCAACATACACATAATAGGTTAAGTGTAAATTATAGTCATCAATAGTCACAAATTAAGCTAATCTAGCATTATGACTATCACTAGATTTGAACATTAGGCGGATCCTCCAAATCCACACAATTAACGTATCTGGAAATGATCTGTGTCTGGTTATAACATTATACTTAGATGTAGATAAAAAAGAAAGACAAGAGCTAAGCATTGATGCTTTGGATATAGTTTCAAAATCATCACAATATCTGTTTTCAACCACATTTGAAAACCGCACACCTGTAACAGATAAGGAACCTCCAAATTATGGATTTCCAATGGGAACTTTTCCTAATATTCCACACAATTTCGTTTAACTTGAACCAGACCTTAATCCTTGTTGGCCCCAAAAAGCATCATTAGACATGTACAACTGGATAATTAGATGTACTTTAGGATCACTATGTTAATGATGTCCATTGTAAACAGCTACATATCCAAATAAGATAACCAACAGTGAATTGGCTCTTCACCGTTGGGGAGCAGGGAGCAAGTAATCAAGCCACTCTTCCTACAGGAATTAGTAATGTGTAATAACAACGGATGACAGTTTTCATACATTTTACTAGTGCATTGCATGGCAAGGAGCATGCCTGCGTAACCAGGAAAGGAGTGTACTTTTGGATAAAATGTCTTATCACAGTTCCATGAGAACTGATTTCTGTTTTTCCTCAAGTTCATTCTTGTCAGTGCTAATTAAGCTTTGGAAATCCTCTCATGGGAAGACGAAATATGGGAAAAAGGGATGAGAGGAAACTATTAGGCGCTCATAAAATGCAGACATAAAACTGTAGTGGCTTCTCCGAATAGAATGTCAGACATATCACCATGTGTCCAAAAAAAAAGAAAGTTGGATAGTGGTAAGAGTCGTAATTGGAACACCATTAAAGTTGAACTTTATGAAAAAGTCTGCCATATGTAATTAAATAGAAAGAAATAAACGGCTCAGGTACATCTTAGTTGCCATATATGTTGAAGGTAAAATTGATTGGAATCCTAGGAAGAGTGTACTACAGAAATGAAATGAGATTATTTCGTACTGTTTTTCAAATACTTCCCATCTCTGTACTGATGGCTAGAAATAATAATGCAAAAGAATAAATTAAAAATATATATTTAAATATAATATACTTATATAAAATTTAAATATTATCAGAATTGTACTAGCGAGCTTTCCAATACTGAATATACAATTCTAACCACAATTCACGAACAAGGTAAAACTCTAACGTTGTATTGATTACTAAAAACCAAATATATTGTAGTGTTAACAGTTGTATCCTTTTGATATACAATAGTAGATGGACAAACTGTGGTAGTTCTAGATGGGTAAAACATTTATCAAACAATTTGTCCTCATAATTCAATTTCTAGAAGCAATCCACTTTTTGCTACCTAATAGATTACAAATTTTGGTTAAATATTATGTTAACGGATATACCACCGCAGCGGTTAGGTTGGGCATCTGACGTTAATTCTCTGTAATAATCTTCAATTAAATCACCAAAATCTATAGTTTAGTTACAGTTATATATGTCATTTCAACTTGGGAATCCAGTCACAACATAAGATTTACTAACACAGGGTCTATAAGTTATTTGAGCTTAGTCCACATCATAACAGAGAGGCTAAGAAGTCACGTGCTGACCACGACTGTAGTAACACAAATTAGCTACTAAAAAACGTCTAAAAAAGCTATAAGAGTTCACAACAGTGTCTAACAGCAGGCTACGTTATTTGGAAACAGCCTAATTATATAAAATATCATGTTGTATTGGAATTATTGTTTAATAAAACGTGATGTACTCTTTTATAAACTCTTATTCTTGGTCACGTGAGTCATATAGATAATTATTACAATGAATACATATTATACACTATGCTTATGTGGGAAGTATATTTCAGTAAAATACCTAATAGTAGAAGATAATACACTAGTAAAATATACGTAAAACAGATTCTTTAAATGTTAAATATTTTATAATAAAGGAAATTGAATCAAAGATTTTTTATTTGATATTTAACAGCAACTAATTTATGTCGATAAACAGTATTGTATATCTGTTAAATAATTAACTAATGTCTCATTTCTTATAAACCAATGATACAGAAAAAACAAATTTGTAATTAAGTTCTTTTAAACATTAGAACGTGAACCAGAGAACACAATTACAGTTGAAGTTTTGTTCAGTGTGTGTTTAATACGATTACGCCTTAAAGCCGTTTAGGTTTTTTGTGGCCATTTCTATTGTACCGGAATGACCAATTACTTTAGTTTGAAAGGCTCTCTTTCTGTTTCAAAGAACCTAATTTCAGAGTAAAGTGCAAATCTCAGTTACCTAAATGTACTGTAATAGTGATTAAGAGTATACAGTGGTTTATATTTAAATTAAAAAAATTTTGTTTCATAATAAAAATTGTGAAAGAATACTAATTGATTAATTTAAAGAACACTAGTATACTATGAATACATGGATAAGTATTGGAATGCTTAAAAACAAAATGTAAAATTAAAATAGTGTAATATTAGGCACATTACTTTTGATTCTTACTACAGGTATTATATAATTAAATAACTGTATCGTTCGATAAATCTTGAGAAAGATTATTTGTTGAGATTTTATTAGATTTTTTATTAATACGTAAACAACCAAACATAAAAAATGGAAATTTATATTTATCTAGCGAAAACACAATGTTAGTGACAAAACAACGCCACAACTTGAAATGGAAAGCTCAAAGCAATCTAGTTAACATATGAAAAAATATGTGATATTAAATCAGCCGTAAAACTCAAACACAATAATGTTGGCTGTTATCCCTTGCTACACACAGATTTTGAATATTAATATTCCACATCCCCACTTTCCGTCGCAATGGTTTATTGTAAGCACGTGTTTATACTTTTAAATTACACAGGATATGTTTGTGTTGTAAAAGTAACCCTGATAGAAAACTATCGTAATACAAAATGTGATGTAGAGTTTTGAATGTGTTTTTTAATATTATCTTAAAATCAGAAATACATATTTTGAATCATAAAACTATTATGATAATAGATTTTGTACTAAGAATATGGAGTGTATAAATGAGTACTATAACAAACGCAAATATTTTTAATGGAAGAAACCTCGAACGTAAAATTTGAAGTTAGTTGTAGATAAATTGTAGGAATTGACAGTTTTGTAGTATTTTTATAGCTTTTATGGTAGATACTTGGTCATACTACCGAACTCTGATAAATGAATTTCATTTTGAAGAAGCTGCATAATATCAGACGATATCGTTACTCGTAAACGGAAGGGCGGAATCAGTGTAGAATTCATTTATAAGTTATAATCTACTAGCAGTCACCCGCGACTTAAAACGCAATGTTGAAAATGAAAGAACGCAGTCTTCTTAGTGTAAGCATTTATTAGGTAATATGATACAGCCAAGTAGTATGTATGTACTGAGTGACACTCTCAGTTTAAAATATGGTCTTATTACTATATAAATTACTCGAAATATTATATAATCTATTATTATATATTTATTGCATAAATATTAGATACATTTTCTCGTGAAATAAATTAGTAAGTTATCATAAAACCAAATATTTTAAAATATCATTTGAATTTACAACAATAACCTAATTTTATCTATAAAGTACGTTACTGACTAGCACGAAATTGTCATACAATAAATTGCCAACTAACAATGTTAAATTAGAATCTACCAATTCTTTTTAATGTATTTAGATGTTTGTTAATGATACCAAATTGTACTGTCATCCTCAGTGTCATATGAAACATTGAAGTTCAACGTTCAAATTCGATATTTTAAATCTGAAATATACATTAAGTACATAATTTCTATATTTTATACTATTATATAAATGTTAAATCCTAAACAGTGTCTGCAGAAAACACGACAACCCGATGAATTTCAATGCATTTTCTAGTACCTCCAAATGACTTACAAAAGCAAAGCGGCTTATTGGATCTCGAGCTGGAGGGATTTTCCTTACAATTTTCTACTACTTCGACTCAGTGAAACATCTAGAAAAAGATCTTTTAAAAATAAGGGTGAGAACCTCATTTTTAAAAGATGAAAATTCTCAATTATTTATATTGTAAACTTTTTCATATGCAATAATCTGGATTAGTTATTGGGTAATAATCAGTGACATGGTTGCTCATCCCTATAAGCTGAATGTATGTACAATATAGGAGTATGATTTACATTAAACTACGAAAAAAATTTAGATTTGAAAACTCAATAGCAGACCGAAACTGACAAAGATACAAAAAAATGTTTTTGTAACATACCCAACAAATAAAATAGCTATAACCCATTTATATTTCAAGAAATGTAAATTTTAATATTGTGACATAGTAACGAATGCAGCCTTACTATCTTTAAGTTACCTTGAGAAAGATTTTATCTGTACACTTTAAACTTAGCATGCAGCCTCGGTGAAGCCTGTTATGAGACACGTGGAGAGGCATACTCCTATTTTAGAAAAAGCCACAAGCGATGCATATTATAGTGATACGATATAATACACACATGTACATATTAACGTAACGTAAGTACTACATAGTAACTAATGGCCATAACATAGTCAGGTGGCCATGCACTGTCATATAACGGGACGTTATTGATTCCCCCCTGCCGTTAACATCTGTAACCTGCAGGTTGTGTTTTAACACTGAAATATGACATATACGTGTTACAATTGAATCTAATATATTGCCACATTATTAATAAATTAAACTTGAATTTGTTCTGTCACTCTTTGGCATATGTCAACTGACAGACGCTATACCATTGGTAAATAAAATACATGATTTGAACATGTTTTAGAATAGTGTCAAAGGCCAAAGGGGCTAAGAGATATTTACTTAAGTGGTCTAGAATTTTTAAACGAGGGTATTTTTTTGAATTTAATATTATAAAAAAACGCAATTAATTTTTCATGAGTTAAAAGTACATAATTTTAACCCATGTCTGCTATGGCTTAAATAAACAAACAAAAATATACATAATTTACTCAGATGGCCATAGCATTTACTGAACAATAATATTCTTTATTGCATCACACTAATTTTAAGACGTCTCAAAAACGATGCTTGTTGATAGAATATTGTGCGTCAAAAAGTCACGTGTACTTACTGACACTTATAAATATTATATAGACATTTTGATTATTCATACAATATGTAAATATATATGGTCTGTTTACATACACTTTATACTTATGTATCAGTGGTAGTCTTCATTAACAACTGATATACAGGATACTAAGCGTATAATTTGGTAATGTGTCCAATTGTTATAGATTATTTATTGAGTAAGACAATATCTCCCTTATTTAAATAAATCTGATCTTTAACTACTTCCTTAATACTGACCTGATAAGCTTGATTTATTATAGTTTTTAATACAATTTTATTTATTTGTTAACCCTATTTTAAATCTACAAAGGATCTCAATTTGTGAAGGTTTCCATAGTTTATCCATAAAGAAATCAACATCATCATTATTAGATCTATATCCAGCATTTCAGTCACGTGTATAATATGACAGACTATTATAACATTATTATATAATATAATTTTTACTTAGGTTTAGTACTAGTTGAAAGCTAGCAAATATTAGTTACAGGGTCAGTCCCAAAATTTAAAAAGTGTGATATTTGTCACTTAACAATACAGTTTTACTTTTACAGAAGTTTCACATTTACATGTTCTAACAAGATACTAAGCTGCAATACTCCGAACACTCTGCCCGGTAAGTCCCGCAATTACACAAACTGCTTGTAATTGATTTCATCCGCCAAAATGTCGTCAAAATTACTTGCAAAGTTGGAATATTATTATTGGTGTAATACTTTCTTCATAAACAAGACAACATGATTTATTGCCAGGTAGTATGTAAAATAATGCCCAATGTAAAGCATTGTTAGAAGGCATGTTAGAGGTTAACTTGAATATTTATAAACTATAACTTTTTTATACTAATTACGTAATACCTTTACCATGAGTCATCTACAATAATTATATATTGCTCGGGTGATTGCTGACTTTGTTGGACATAAAACATATAACGGCTTTCCCCACCGAAAATAGTGCGTATGTAAGACATGTATTAGTGTCAAAAATAACTGATACCTTTTAACTGTGACATGATTAGCACACCTGGTTGTTATTGTGGTTGCGGATGCGTTAACGAATTTCATTGGAAAAAACCGTTCAAATTGCTATAGAAATTTCAAAAGAGATGATATCTTAAAAACTTGTTATAGCCTATGCAAAACAGTATAACTACCAGAAGATGTTTGCTGCTCCTGGCTTAAGCAAGCGTACCTTTAAAATAGTACTCGCGTATGCAGTGAAGGATTTAGTTGAAACAAGTACTGTTGGAGTTTAACGAACATTTTCAAATAGTTGGTATCTTGTGTATGTTTTACAACTATATTGTTTTTTTATTTTACTTAAAAAAATTTTAACAGACGCAATTTGGTTAATATAAAAAACACAATTATTTAAAAAGAAATGACTCTTATCTATCTTATTTAGGTTTACTATGTGCTAAATTGGATTTCTTTAGGTTTACTCGTATAGATAATAATTTAGTTATAAAAACAAAATGGCAGATTCTGGATGAACGAGACACTTCTAGACCTATATTTATATATAAAATTTTAAATTAGGAATAATCGCACTTACAGAAGTTTGGAACACCTTTTGTGAAAGCTTTATATTTTTTTATATAGTATTTTTAATTATTAAAATTTTTTCCAATTGAATCTGTATTTCTTTGTTCGAACTTTCTTTTTTACGACTGAAGGTTTTGAGGGAAACAAGATTTAAAAGGATATTTGCCATCAGTAACACTACATTTGGAGATCTGTAACGATATCTTCCCTAGATAAATAACCGATATAATACATAAAGACTATTTAGGTTAAAAAGAACGATAGGAAATGTCCTGAAAATCTTGTTTCCCTTAAAATCTGTATTTTTTTTAAATCCTCATCACATAATCGGTATGTAATGCTAATCTGGCCAAGTATTAGGTTTTAAATATTATAGGGATCAGTAGATATGTAATTTATGTTCATTCCTTCTTTTGAACGATAATATCTAAGAAAATAAGAAGAAAGAAAGGAATGAGGGACAATACATTTAATAAAGAGATTAATATGCTTTGTAATAAACAAAAACTCAAAGATTCAGCCTTACTTTGTCAAATACGCCTTATTTACGTACACTATTTACAGCGTGCAGAAGTTCATCGCACACACTGGTTGTGATTTATTTTATTTAGTTTATTCTTCCAACGGTTCTAAACCAGTAGTATAATTAAATACGTTAAAAAAGAGTATATAAAAGAGAGTTTAAGACAGTTTCAGGTATAACCAAAGATCTAGCTTACTTAGATCTAAATAATTTTACAAAGATCTAGCGATAAACAAATTAGGCAAAGTGAGGAATGTTAGTTTATTCTGGTTTATTCATAAAACTTATATAAACTAAATTCAAACGTAATTTATTTCTAACAAAGAGATTTTTATGAAATAATATACCAATTTAGTGAAGCTAAGCATAAAATAAAAGTGAATTTAAATGCACATAAAGTTTTTATTTAGCGGCAAGGGATTGAATATGAATTGGCATTAGAGAAAAGTTGGTTGGGGCGCAATACAAAACACGGCGAGCTCTGACAGAGAACAGTTTCCAATCATCTAAAGCTCTCATTGTGTCCTTTGTGAAGTTGGTGGGTTTGAAATTGTTGAGATTAACTTGAAATTTAATTGAGACTACACAGTATAGTTTTTTTCATAATGAAACATATATATATATATATATATAGATATATATATATTAGCAAATAATATAATACATGAAAAATGGTGATTAGAGAGATCACAGATTCTGGTCCTATACAGATATTAAATATGAGTAAAAATTAACTTAACAATTCTATGAGAAATATATAATTGGGTTTGATGTTGTGCGTGGTCACGGGTGGAGCCACCATCTTGATGCCAAATTGAACCTATAAGCAGCATGCTTTGTTTTTTGGCAAGAAGAATTTATTAATTAATCCTTCATAATATAGTAGAAATTAAACTACAAAAGAAACTCAAATCAATTGTGATGTTCATATAATCATTATAGTTATATATATATATATATATATATATATATATATATATATATATATATATATATATACATATATCACTGTATATTGCAGCTTATAATCATGTTATAACATGTAAATGTAAAACTTCTGTAAAAGAAAAACTGTATTGTTAATTGACAAATGTCACACTTTTTAAATGAACAACTTTGGCTATAAAGAATTTCTAATTTGTCTTTCAAAATCTCTTTAATTGAACACTTTATTCCAATTTCAATGTTCCAATGTTTTGAGAAACTTTTATTACTCATAATCTTCAAGTTCAGCGTACTTGATTCCATGAAACGGCTAAACTAAAGGATTATTTGTCACATGAAAAATAAACAAAATAACGTCTAGGCTTTACCGTGCCTCCCCTATCAGGTCTCAGGTTGATGTCTGTAATAGTTTGTCTAAAACCTTAACACAAAGGAATATCTAATATGGAAATAGAGTTTTTGCTATCACTTGTATAATGACATTAAAATCGCCAAAGAAAAAAAACAGATTTATCTTTCGTCGATTTATATTCGTGTACATTCATTATAAAAATAATGCTATAACGTGTTTCTGTCACACTTTATGAGTGAGAAACCAAAATTACAAAACCAAAGTCAGAAGAAGAAATATTGTGCTTTGTAAATTTTATTTAACTTAAAGTTGATATTTTGTATGTCTATATTAAATATAGACAGACAAAATAAATTTTATTCATCGCCAAGCTTATGATGCTTCTATGTGCAATACGCACAATAGACGCGCCAAACGCTTAGCCGCAGTAAAAAAATTCATAATTACTAATATCATGTCTCAAACAGCTTTTAGTAGTATATACAGTATCTCGTATAAATATATATATATAGAGAAAGAGAGAGAGAGAGAGAGAGAGAGAGAGAGAGAGAGAGAGAGAGAGAGAGAGAGAGAGAGAACAACAAAAATTTATTTCTCCTCCCCTGGTTTAGACCTCAGGTCCACTCTACCACCAGACAGGCCCAAAACGTTTCATACATTATAATACATACAGTTGTGGCTTAGTAAGTTATCACTACAACAGATGCAGTTACATTCTCTTTGCTCCAAAAACTAAGGAAATTTAATTATTTACACTCTTAAATGCTAAGTTTGTATTAATAATAAATACATAGATTATGTTATGTACTGTACTTACAATGCGAAAAAAACAAGTGTACAGAGATGCTTTTTTTACCATTCGTTTGATTTATTACACATAAAAACACTAACTATAAACTATATTCTAATACTATTTGTTGTCTACATCAAAGAAAAAGCATTGCTCTTTAGGAAATAAAACTGGTTTCACTTCTATAACGATTATTAACTAATTAAAATATGTACATACTATCTGCCATTACAGTTATGTGTTTTACAATACCATATCTTTCTAGTAGTAATTTTTTCAACTGTTTCTTAAATTGTAATTGATTGCTTTCTTTTAATTGAATTGTCTAACATGTTCATCAGCCTAATTGATTGTACATGGAAAGATGTTGTATAAATAACAGTACGATGAATTGGGAACTGAATCATTACATTACTAAATCTGGTTATTCTTAGATGCATATCGTACATTCGTGTGTATCTCTCATACAGGTATGTAGGTTTTTTACTATCTAACACTTTGTACATCATTAACAATATGCTATATTCCTTGCGCTCTCTCATTTTTTAGCCAGCCCAGTTCCCTATAATATCTAGTAACATGATCATCTAATCTAAGGTTAAAAATATATCTAATGCAAGCGTTCTGAGCTCTTTTTAATTTATTTGTCATTTCTACATTTATATCACAGTAAGCAGCAATTACATAATCCAACAGGGTAAATACCAAGGATGTTACCAGCATCTTTCTGATATGAAAACGGAGGTTTAAAACAGAGATTTCTAAATTGATACAAACATTTATAAATTTTCTTATGTATATAATTAACCTGGTCAGACCCAAGTGAGGGAGGAGTTCATTCTAAGGCCAAGATTTGTTATTTTATGTATATATTCTACTACTACACCATTTTATAATGATAGGTAAAAACTGCATTATAATCCTAGTTTGTTTAGTATACGTGGTGTTCCAAAAATAATGGGTTTACATTTTGAAGTGTTTAGGCTTAATCCATGGTCTTTACACCAATCGAAAATATTTGAGAGGTCTGCATTCAAAGAATTTATTGCATTGTTTATATTCTTAATGTCACACTTAATTGTACAGCTGTAAATCGTCTGCATAGAGCATTGTGTCACAAAATACAATATTATCGGTAATCCTATTTATATAAAGTGAGAACAATAATGCAGAGAGAGTCGAACCTTGAGGCACACCTACTGGGTTAATATCCCAATCAGATAAGGAACCGTTTGTTGATTTTACACACTGATAACGATCACTCAAGTAAGAATCAAACCAGTGAATGACTTTCTGACTAAAATTATAGGATTCTAATATTTGATAATAATAGTCCGTGATCGACGCAATCAAAGGCTCGGCTAAAGTCTAAATAACATTAAGATTGTCACTTGTCCCTTGTCCATAGCAGCCCTGACATCGTCTGTTATCCTTATTAGTGCTGTATGAGTGCTATAATTAGTTCTATATCCAGACTGAAATTTACATAATATATTATTATTCTCTATGAATGTACATATTTGTCTATATACAAGCTTACCTAGAATCTTAACTAGAACACACAGTATATTTATGGCTCTATAATGCTTACATTCTAATGGATTGGCTACTTTTGGTAAAGGCAAAATCATTGCTTTTTTCCATTGCTCAGGGTATATACAGTTCGATAAAGATTTATTAAAAATATGACATAAGACATCTTTTATGTCATGAAAAATTAATTAAAAAATTATTTTAGCTGAATTCCATCATGCCCAACAGCATTTGATGAAATTGTAATTAATTCCCTGTGTATCATATCATTATTTACACTGTGAAAATTAAAAAACATTATGTACATCCAAATTTTAATCTTAATTGCTTATAATAATTTATTAATCCAACATTGATCTTATTATCTATACCACAAAAATACTTTATTTAATTCATTGAGATTTATAACAGGATCAGACAAACACTTAGGTGCTTTTCCTGCACCCTGACTCTTTACTACCTTCCATAAATCCTTATTAGTTTTTATTAGGATCCAACAAAGATCCAAAATGCCTATTTCTGGCGTCTCTCAACATACGCTTAATTCTATTTCGTAATAGTCTATAATTATTCCAAACCATAGGTTCTTTAGTTCTTAAATACCTTTTATATACAATATCTCTGTCTTTCATAAGATTTTTCAATTCATCATTTATCCACGGGCAAGAATTTTCTTTTTTTTTGATATTTTTTTCTTTCAGGCACATATTTAATATACAGTTTGTCTAACATACTACATAATAATTCAACTTTTGTGTTAACAGATTCACTACGATAATAAACTTGATCAAAATCCAGCTGTGAACATTCATGCTTTAATTCGTTTCCATTAATGTTTTTAAAATCTCTTATAACTATAACATCATTATTTTTATACGATTTAACTTTTAGATTTAGTTCAATAAATACCAAGTCATGATACGAGATTGCAGATACAGGTACCTGACCAAATGTTTTTTAACTCTATTGCAGTCATTAACAATTAATAAATCTAACAAGATTACTTCCATTGCATAGTAAAAATAACTTCGCTAAGCAGAAAAGTTTCTTGAATCTCACGTCTACATTCAATTCATTGAAAAGGAGTTACTTAATGTATCATTTCGTATTGGGCTTTATTGTAATCCGGCATCTGTGATGAAATTTATAATGAATTAAATTTCAAATTTTTAGTTTGCATACTGTATTAAAAATCTTAAAGTCTTGCTCTGCACTCTAAGCATATTTTACGTAGCCTAACTGTGTTTGTAAAAATCTCTAGAGGGCACTTAATACTGACACACTGTATCATTGGGAAATATTTTTGGTTACCACACAATGTAATAAATTCCTATCATATTAATGTTAGTCAGACATTCCGACAAAATAAAACATGACTGTTGTGCCATCATATAAAACATGTATTTTCAAAACGCTAATTGATTAAGGCTTTGTGCCAAGAAATTTTTGATGGCCTGGCTTAAACTGAAACCGTGTTTATGGCTTTAAATAAGTGACTGATTGGAATTCCATACATTTTGGTAATGCAAATAGTATTTTATTAAATATATTGAAACAAACCACAGGATATAAGATCAAAGCTATAAATCTCTGAAACTAGTACTAATAATGCGTAGGGCTATCACTGTAAGGGTGGTAAGAATTACGGTAAGGTCAGACTTGCAAGTGATAATAAGATGAAAATTGTTACAGGGAGGAACATTCTGATTGGTCACTGCTCTTTGATGAAGAACTAACCAAACCATTGAGACACGATTGAACTGCTAATACAACAAGTGTATAACTTTGTTCCGGAGCCCAGCGTTGAAATTTACAGGAGGGGTTTCCTTGTCACAGAAAATACATTAAAGAACTCTCTCGAGTTCAGTTTTCAACGTGAAGTCCCCATACTGTGGCTACTGTAGCACTAAGGGTTTGATTTAGGCTAAATCATTCATCGTGGACACGATAGTCAGCTGGGTCAACCAATTAGTCCTAGTTTTAACAATAGGAACCTCCTTACTGTGTGAATATTCCAGGATAGGTTCGGGTTCGCATATTCCTGTGAACGATAGGCAAGATGCCAGGGCAGGTGTTGTATTGGGGTCGTTGCACAACTATCGGAGAAGCAGGATTGGTAGCGTCTAGGCCCATGTTGTGTATTTAGGGAACCATTCCAAATTATATTTAAATTATTGTTTACACGAATATCATAAAAGCTGGTTAGGTTTGGATAGAAAATCAAGTGAAGAGTCCACGGTGGGTAATAAACAATTAATCTAAGGCGTTCTTCTTCCAGTCACGTCGTCACAAGATGGCAAATATTAGTAGTGCAAGTCGTCCGCACCAGATTCCTAGGCTTGACCCCATTCTTACCAGCCTTTCATTCACAATTACGCTTACGCGACCAATTTTTCGTATTTTTATTAATTAAAAATAGATTTCAACAAAAAATTTTATTACATAAATAGAAAAAATATTTATTTTATTGCTTACGATATAATTATGTATATACGACAGTTAATAAATGAATCTTAATAATTTGGTTATTTTCCCTTTTCTATAAATTATATTTCGAATACCTTATTATTTATTAATTTGACCAATAACAGCAGAATTCTGCACAAATTATTTAACTAAGCAAATATCTCAATACAAGTTATGAAACCAAGTTAATTATTTTCCATTGATACAAAAGCTTGAAGTACGCTTTCGTATAGGAAAAACTATATTTATTTAACTAACTATAATTATAGTGTATTAAATGTATTGCTTTAAAATCTTTCTGGAGTAACTTTTAACTTATTATTATAAGTACAAATTATTATTAAAATGTTTCCATAAGGATAAACACATTGGGAGTTTATTATTCAGGTGTTTGCAATTTCTATTTGTCCGTGTGTTATAAATAAGAAGTTTTTGTTCAAATTTAAGATTGTAAATTGGATTTGAAATTGTAAATTTGCCCTTTTTTATAAATGTAATTTAATTAGCTCGTAGTTATTGTAGTTAAAATAATGTTAATAGTTGATAGTTAAATAATTGTTAATAGATAATGAAAAGTATTTGAACTATTATTATATTTTCATTTTACATTGAATTACAGTAATAATTTCGAAATTTCACAGACTGATGTTAAAATAAGTGATATCACCTTAAGTTCGATAGGAAGTATGGCATAATAACGCACCTCTCACGTTATATCTCTCGGGATCTTGAATTACCGTACAAAGTAATTTTTCCCGATAAATTGGTGTCTGTAATAAGTCGGAATTAAGCAATAATGCAGAAAAACTAAATAGGCTACACGTAATAGTTTGCCAAAGAGGCTGAAATATTTGGTTAAATTTTTCATTTCAAAAATATTATGTACAGTGTTTGGTAAATATATTGAAAAGGTATACTACTTACTCTAACCTCACATTGCGTCAGTGCCGAATAAACCTTTTTTTTACATTATTTAATCACTTTTATAATACCAACCTTAATCAACAAATATGTGAATGTTTTTCACGTAAGTTACTCGAAAATGGTTGGCTATCGTGAAATTGAGATCATATTTTACCAGTGGCTTAAGAAAAAAACCAGGAATTTTACATAATACATAACACATGCATCAAGGAGCCATTATTACTTAGACTACAGAATGGCAACCATGATTTTCATGATGAAAAGCCTATAATAACTACATATTTTGAAATTTGACATTTATTTCTTATTTAAATATTTATTTACATACGGTATACACCATTTCACATTTGTTATAGGTATTGTGAAAATACAAGAGGCTTGATATAAACAACTTACATAAATAGTTTACATGCATACATGCTAAAGCAAACAGAAGCAAAAAAATAAGCAAAACAAGTGCCAAATAACATCAACATCGTGAATAAAAAGAAAAATTACAACAGCAATATAGTTCATAAACAAGTGCAACATGAAGGTGGAACCGTAAAAAAGACTTAATTAAAGTACCGGTAGCGTATAAAATATAGAGTTACTTATATACTACTGAGACATACATATGCATATGAACAAATACAATACGAAAGAAAAAATCAAGATTAGCGTAGCCTATGTTCATTGATATATATATAAAAATCACAAGAAACCATTTCCATTTAGCAAAATATAAAACATGCTACAATACATGCAAATTTTGATGCTAATATAATAATATATGAACAAAAGTGTTAAGAAAATAGCAAGCAATATATAACATTCACAAGAAACCATCTCTATTTAGTGAAATATACAATATGCGACAATACATTCAGAGTTTGATATCCATTAAATATAAACAAAATTGTTAACAAAAAAAAAACAAAAACCAAAAAACAAAACAAAAAAACAGCAAGCAAAATATAACGTTCAGTGTCAGAGTAAAATTAAATTAGAGTAAAATTTGACAACCTAAATATATTAAACTAGGAGGGGATTTCTACGGCCAGAATAGAAACTTTTTATACCGACTTAGTTCACTCAGTCCTAAGTATAATATTTTAGACCGGAAGTTGATTAAAAGGAACTTTAGTGGATGCATTAGTTTATTTCTCAGACCCACATACTGTATACATACATTTTCTTAATCGAAACAATCAGGCAAACTCCAACCTGGCACGATAATAATATTAGATGCTTATTGGCCTAGGTAGTTTTTTTTATAATAAATATATCTCATATAAACAAGTTAGAATAATTATAAGTACATATTATGTAGCCAAGTGATTCGTTCATATATTTATCATTTTCGAGTTTGATGCATCGTAAAGGTTTGTTGTTATGGTAGTGTCGGTATGCAGTTATTGAAATTCTAAACTTATTCTTTTCAGTTTATTTCCAAATTTATTTATTCGCGAGTTTATCATTGCTATTATGATTACCCATAAAATCAACGTAACATTTTCCACTGAATTTCAGACAATCTCTTTGAAAATGTGCACTGTTGAATTCTATGTTGCATTCTATAGAGAAATGAAGCATAATGTAAAAATAGAATCTATACGACAGTTCGTTTTGGAGATTTTATCTGAATATAAATTCTAGGTTATGTGAGGATTCTTCGAATTAAAAAAATAAGTTCCAGTTCATCGAAAAATATAGGTTACTGTAGCTTCCGGAATCCAAGAAGAAAGGTAAAATGGAGCTAAACTCAACATTCACATTCAATCAGCCCTCCCCACTATAGCTACTTGTGTAGAAAACTCGTTTCTTCCACAGTGCTTAGATATCGTGTCCATAACACCGAAATGTTCTCTATTAACTTGAACTCCTATTCTCATAGATTACACTATACTTTTGTGGCATGTAACCGCCACGGTGATCGGGTCGGTCAGTGTGCAGGAGCTAATCGGGCGACCTTTGACCGAGGATCGGAACGGGCACAATCATGCCGATTATCGGTGAACGGGTTTGGTCGAGTACGCACTTGTGGTGGAGGAGTGAGCGGACGTGTACGCTGACGGACGTTGGAGACTGGACGGGTATCCGTGAGTTGGACGTAGATTAATTTAAGTCTCGATACATATTTTTGTTACAATTTAGGTGCCAATAAATTATGGCGGGATCGTGGGGGTTGTGGGGATCGGGAAATACGGGCAGCATGGTTCGGGTATCGAGGGTCAATCTGTGTTTTAATTTTTAGGGGGTTATAATTATGGGGTAATATTAATCAGGAATTCTAAATCAAAGCTGGCTAGAGGAGTGTCCCCAGCATAATGACCGATCCAGGCCTTTGGGGGAATATAATTTGGTTTGGTGTTAGGATCACCACGTGGTTGGCCACTACCGGAAAATATATTTAACAATTATAGTTATAAACTAATATACCGAATACTGTGTATTTCTTCACACAGACATACTCCAAATTTCAAAGGAGCATGTGAGAGCATGATATTCCAGAAATTGTAGTAAGGGGAAGGTGAACTGCAGCTATACTTATCACTCATATTAAATCAACCCTTCCCACTATAGATATACTATGTGTATATAGAGAACTTACGCTTCATACAAATTGTAAAACAAATTTATCATTTAAAACATGTAATTTTTCAGATGATCCAGAAATATAAATAGTGGATTGAGAGATAATACGTAAATAATTAAACTCCACAGAGGTATATAAACAAAATGAACAAATCTAACATAAAGTAGCTGTGTCTTGATGCTCATTGCACTGATAAAGTTTATTACTGATTGTCTCGGTCCCACAATGGGCTCGGATCACTTTAATCTTGGTTCAAACCCGCTGTGGGTTCCACAAATACACACGTAAGTCTTTGTATGATGTTCTTAACATAATATTAGTTTATGCTAATTTGCATTAGCCTAATTCTCCTCATAATGTCTCTACTTATATTATTTCCATGATTTATCACAAATTATATTTACATTATTTATAATTACTTCTAATGTTATACTTATTTAACATACTATGGTTCATTTAGGACTTAAATCATTATAACGTGAAGGTTTAAAAAATTCACTACTTATGCTGTTAAAAATAAGGACCATACTTTAATGATTCAGCAGGACACTTAAAGCGTGGCTGAGCGTTAACGTTTAGCAATTCTCTCCCAACAGTTGCTGACGAAAACAGATTTCTGACTTTGCGAATCCGTAACACGTTATCACTTGGTGTGAATTTAGTGTGAGAATATTAATACTACTACTACGAGAATGAACTGTAAATTGATGATTGGAGCTGTCCGGCCAAGAAAGTTGCTGGGGCAGACGCGAAGCTTGGACGCTGACCCGAAGTTCTAGCGTGTGTTTAAACTTAATATAACTTCTTCCAAAATGCATAAGCATTAAATCTGAGCAACGTTATTTATACTACTTAAAGCTATGTTCAGTATCCTGTGTTTTAAGTGTTTTTAGAACAATAGCTGATGGTGACAAAAGACCTTTATTTCGTTATCTTTTATAGTAAAAAATAAAATCTTAGACCACTCACTAAACGTTTAAATATATAAAAATAAAGGACATTTTTCATATTTAGAAACAAAAATTTAGTTAAAATAAACAGTCCCGTTTTTAAACAGATGGAAATGTTAAAAAATGGTATACTTAAATAGCTACAGATATAGTTCCATCATAAAATAAACTTCCCTCTTTTAAAATTTAGGCGCTCATTTATAACGATAATATTAATAATAATAATATTAAAATTTTTCTAAGGTTGAAATTTTGGGGCATTGAAGCTTTTAGTGGGTTACAATAATATTTTGGTAATAAATTAAAAATGGATTGCTCCAATATCTTCAGTTTGTGTCAGTGGAATAGTAACACAAATCTAAAAAAATTTAACTTCGTTAGTGTGGGATGTAATATGGAGAACGTATTATTGTGACTATTACATTTATTTTCATAATATGTTGGTAACAATATTCTACATATAGTTAGTAAAGATATGTCTTAATGAAGACATCACATTTTTTTTAAATTCTACCAAATGTATTCAATTAAAAAAAATTATTTAAGTAGTCAAATCTAAACATAAGAAAAATTTTATGTTTTGGAATATGTTATGTTATTATTTATTTATTTAAATTCCCACGGTATAACGATGTTGCAAATTACATTACTTAGACTGACTAACAATAGCAAAATGTTCATAAAAATAATATGGTATGAAAAATCAAAATCAACAACTAACATAATAAATGCCTATGACATAATAAATGAACATGCATAACAAAGATAAAAATAACTAAAACAATGTGAAAAAATAACAAAAGTGGTATCAATAACAATAGTTTTAAATAATTAGTAATAATATAACAATTAATACAAAATAATAATGCAACAACAACGACAACAATAACAATGACAAAAATAATAGACTAAAACAACAAAGATATCAATGGAATAATGGAGTAACTATTAATAAAATCCTGTGTAGGACTCGACAAGCTCACTCCGACTCAAATGTCTCCACCCTCACTGTCAACACAGCACGTCTCGAAGCTCCCAGCCGATTGCAGAAAAAGTCACCTCCTGGGACAGAGCTGAACTGCAGATAGTTGCGGTTTAAGCGCCCCAGCTCGAACAGGCGGCGTGACCTTGTGGCAGAAGGGAGACGAAATATAATTCGCTCCAAGAGAGGGGGGCAGCAGAATTCCTCTTGTAAAGAAAGACAACATCTGCAACCTCCCTTTTAACGACCAGTGGATGTAGCCTGAGCAAGTTCAGATGACTATCAGGCTCTCTCCAGTCCCAGATACCTAAGGAATTTATTTTGCGCGGACTGCAGCAATATAAAGCGATATTACCTTTAACTGTATTTCTAAACTTGCCTCTGTGGCATAAAAGATAACATTTACGCGAATACTAAAACTATTGATAAATCCTACACGGTTTGTGACTCAACATCTCGTAATTTAAACGTTGCTCGTAATTTTTGCCACGAAAAACTTAAAACAGCCTACAAATACGGTGAAGGACAAGTTTTATGTCTGTAAGAAATTAATATCTAAAGTAAGATTAAGGTATATTAGAGTATTTAGGAATATTCATAAAATTAATAATACGGACAAAATGTAACTGTAATCAATAAATATAACACTTAATTATCACTTCATTTGAAATATCTAGAATCATTTAATAAGGAAACATAAACTACATACCCAAAAAAAAAATAAAATAAAAAGTAGACATGTATTTCGTGGATAAAGTAAATTTAACGGAATACATGTATTTTATACCTGTTAAGTTTCTTAAATATTTTACTAATTACGTCCATAAGTTTATATAAATAAAATTTATATAATATACAAATTGTGTAAATTTAATTGATTTTCAATATTTTGATTCGAGAAAAAAGAATAGTATTCCAAACGGAAAATTATAAAATAGAACGAAGTGCACCACTGCAGTAGTTGACGCAACAATGCAGGTCACACAGTATTGTGCTGGTACCAGCATGCTGTAATAGGTATTTTAGTGCTGCAGTTATCGGGCGCAAGTAGCATTTTGTTGGACTACCTAACATTCTGAGAGCCACGAAATGGCCAAATTATAAAGTATTAAGCGGGATTATGCAACTGTTTTACTCACGTGCACTTTAAACTTGCATAAATAAATATGTCATATCGATTTTATTAGCCAGGTAGCCTAAGAATGTCCACATTAAATTTCCATACAATTGGTGAAGTATTCTTACGTGATTTAGTAACAGATCACGATTTAGATAAACCATTAGATTTTGTTGTAATAATATAGATTTAATACTTAACTTCTCCTTAAAGGTGATTCACCTAGAGTTTCTTATACTTCCAGATTATGTTGTACTAAGCAGAGCACTAGAAAAATATTAACAAAAAAGTAACAGAAACCCTCAAATAAAAAACAATTGATTCATGAAGAGTAAGGGCTCTGTGTTGTAGTGGTAACATGCTCTCCCGGCAAGTGAGAGATCCAGGTTTAAGTTCCCCAACAATTGAAGCAAGTACTTTTTGTGATTCAATATTTATTGAAAAAAGTTACATTCTGTTGTAAAATATTATGCATTTCGGTAATTTATTCACAAAAATTAACTAACATTATATAAAATAAATGTAAGAATAACACTGATTTTAATAGTCAAGCGTTTGGTAAATCATAGCTATATTTAGTTCTTTTTCTAAACTAATAAAAGTTTCAATGTAATTTGTTATGTCAAAATGTACGTAAAATAAACTACGTAATTTCTCAAGGGTCTGCGGATGTAGGATAATACAGTAAGACAGCAGATGTTACCGTAGTCGACTTTGCAAACGGGTATACAATTAGAACTGACTTTTGTCCTCTCTGACCTTGTGATTGGATAGTTGTAGGTCAATGGAAGGCGTCGTTTTTAGTTAGCTGGTTTTGGTGGAAAGGGTGGATATATTGAGTTTTGCGGTAATTAGTTATTATTTTCGGATAGTTTTCCTGTAGGCATTAGACCTGCTCTTTACTAATGGTAGTTTTCTTTTACAGGGATATTGTGTAAAGTGTTATACAACAAAGAAATAAGAAGATTTAAATTCTAAGTGAATAAATAACCCAAGTTTTCAAGAGAATATATGTCTTTACCAGTATAGATCAGAGTAAAGTTTTCCATTTTAATATTATTTGAAAGTTTTATTAAAGAAATTATTAAATTATTATTAATTTTATTTAAGCTATAACTATTTAGTGTCCAATAGATTAATTTTTATAAACCTAGATATAAAGCTTTAACAATGATTGTTGGGTGAAAAATAGTTAAATTACAGGTTGAAGTTTGAGACTGTACCAATAACAATAGGTTGTGACACACGTGGTGCAAAGGAGTTTTCAGGAATGTTTTTAGTTCAGTTTTATTTATTGTTATTTATAATAGAGAAAAGTATGTTTTATTTAGAGTGAAATTATAATCGTTTTTTAATCTTTGGTAAGAAAGTTAAATGTTTAGTTAAATTTTATTTTTAAAACAAGAAATCAACTTTATTTAGTTAAATTAAAGTGTCTTGTATGAATTGTATTATGGCTTTTTTATTTGGTCGAGTAAGCAATTGGGTATTAAGTCTAATTATTTTAAATTATTTAGTCATTTTCTAGAATACTGATTTTAACTTTGAAATGTACTAAAAAACAATTTCAAAGTGATTTTAAAAGGTATTCTATTGACTATCTACCCTAATAAATATAATTAATTAATTATTAAAGTACATAAATATTTGCAGTTGAAGTAATCCTGATAAACCTGAATAATTAAATTTTATATTTTGTAATAAACCAATAGTAGAAATATAAAAAAGGCAATAAAAATACAATCAAGCAATTAAAGAACATCATTACAATTGAAAAATACAAAAAGAGTACTTTTAAAGACCAATTTACCTTCAAAAATCCTAAATAGGTTTAAAGTTGTCTTAAGGAGAAAACTTCCTACCGTGGAGATGGGCATAACTAATCTCAAACTTTACAATGCAATCTCACCAAATGTACGCCAAGACCTTCTGAATAAACGCCTTTATAACATTAAGCCATAAGATTGTTGAAGCTTAATATCATAAGTTATTGTAAGCGATTGTCTCAGTTAATTTATTCATCCTTTGTTTTGTTAAATATACGTTTAAACCTGTGTCAGCATTGAAAGCAAAAGTAGACATAATTTTATATCAGTGAGTAAACAGTGTGTAATAAATATGGATATAAAACGTATAATTTCACTAAAAACGTTTTAGAGATCATTATTTATATATAATGTTCTAACATTAATTAATTATTAATTAATCTGTTCATGGTTTTTTATAATCCACTGTTAAATTAATAAAATTAGGATTTAAAATTAAATAAAAACATAGCGGCCCTAAGAATTAACGTATGAATTACATTTCAATATTATCTTATATATAAATATTCTCATTATTCTGTTTCACATCCTTATTAATGACATGGAATCACGCTCTTAAAGTAATAGTGTAATGCGGCAGCATATACAAGTTGAATACGGATAGCAATAAATAATCATATTGAGTTCAAAAAACTTGGTATCATTTTTATAGGCCCCTACAGTGTGTTTGAATATTCCTTTAAGGTTTCAAACGCAACTCTCAAACTTTAAGGATGACTGATTTATTAACAATATGAATCATAAATAAGTTTTTTTGTACTCTTGCATCATAGTAGTTTATTATTGTTACTTTATTGCACATAAATACAGAATTTAATCTAATTTCTATTTCCTTTCATATATAAAAAGTGATGTATGTTTATGTTATGTTTAAAGTAACATTTCTTCATTTATGTAAAAATTTCTTTAAAAATCCCTTCAGTCAACTTTCCTTTTTTAAAGTATTTTACAATTTTCAGGAACCTAATTATTAATTCAAACATTGGCTTGTATCCAAAACAACAACATTGAGTTGAATAGTACTTTTATTTATGTGTGAGTGTAATATTGTCCAAGGGCGTTGCAGCTGTGGACATAACACGGAACATAAGCTGATTTATATAATTATCTGGATAATATTTCGCCACATCATTTATTTTTTCGCTTCATCAATGCTCATCAGTAAAGGAGATTTATGCTTTAAAGTTTATTAAAACAATCAGTTTATATGTGTTGGATTTATAGAAGACTCTAATATAGGGGTTTATATTAAATGTTAATTTTAAAGATGTTTGATTGTTTAGTTAAAAGGGAATGAAAGTACAGGTTGAGTTAAAATTTATAAGTAACATATGAACAATAATGATTTTGTACTTACCCAGCTTCTTAAAATATATTTATAAGATGTGTCAAACTATAATCACATCAAGTATAAAAATTTAAACATTGATTCATTCAGGCTCTAAAATGTAAAATACACATAACAATACAGGAATTAATTGAAGTTAGGACATGAAAGATACTGGTAGTTTCAAAAACCATGAACTGTTAGCCCCGAGGCCTGAATGTGCCAAAAAGTTTCTACTTATCAAAGACAGAAACTGCTAGATTCCGGAGTAGTCCAGAGGCCGGAGAGCTTCAGGAAGTAGGCTGAAAAAGATCGGGAGCTTTCTGAAACCAAACGCTGAAACATAGTTGTGCCCATTGACTTGAAAGAAGACTTTAAGAAAGTCTTGTTTTTTCGTAGCTTTGAATAAATAACATCACCAACTATTTTGTTACAATTAATATGGAGCTATAAATATTGTTCAGACACCAATATAAGATGTTAGGGTTTTCAGCCAAATCCAAACTAGCGAAACTTATTATCCTTACGATTCTTTACAACATAAGTTCATATGTTGCCGTGTGCTGTAACACTAGTTAAAACATACAGTCTTATGTTCATAAGTTCATAATAGAATCATGCTTTTAAATTTGGTAACAGAACCGTGCAATTCATTGGATTATTTGAAAAGTATTTTATCTAAATACAGTAAAAGATGTTCTATATCCGATACACACACAAACACACACACACACACACATATATATATATATATATATATATATATATATATATGTGTGTATAATTATATATATATATATATATATATATATATATATATATATATATATATATATATATATATATTTCCATGATAATTGCAATAAAATATCAACTTTGATCTCTATGAAATTATGGCCTCATGGAGATTCCATCCTCTCTAAAAAGTTTCAACCTGTGGAGATGTTTTATCTCTGGAAACTGCACTTCCCTAGGGGTTACTGGATATTAAGATACCCTTATATAAATCGATGATAAGATTTATATTAACCAAGTCTGAAAAAAGGGACCAACTCCCTTGTTCGTTTCTCTAGGCTATGTCACTGCTTTAACACCTTCACGGCGGTTTTACTCATAAATTAAATGAGACCATATACTCTCCCTACTAGTCTTCGCAGTAAGGTTCTGTCGCAAGTTTAAAATTGTTTTATTACAAAAAAGAAAACCTGTTTGTAAAAATTATTTACTTAACAACAATACTGTTTTCTTGTAAACTAATACGAAAAAATGTTGTTTTAATTTCGATTGTTGCTAAAGTATTACTCCTTATTGTATATTTAAATAGATTACAGTATTATGAACGTCTTTAATAAGTACATACCAAATTGCATTATTCTAGAAACATTACATACATAAAGTTATGATAATTTATATTTTACAAATATTTTTTCTATGCTATAATTGACGCAATAAAAAAACTAAGAAAAAAGTGAGAGAATTCTTCAAAAGTATTGATTTTTATTAACTTGTAATTTAATATATTTGTCGATTGATTTTAAAAGCACAATTACTCAGTTTGAATAAATTTCTTCATTTAAATCTACGCTATTTGTAATTATGAACACCTAAATTTTAGATAACAACGCCTTTTTATATCAGTGGAGAATTTAAACGATAGTACAACTATTGTATAGTACAATAATTTGAACAACCGTCAAAGCAGTAGAGCATAATTAATTAGACTTCAAACTGGAAATAAAGAAAATCCAACTATTCTTGGCAGTTTTGTATTGTTCAGAGATTTCAACCTGAATTCTTAGAATTTGAAATGTACATAGTACGAAATAAAAAATATATGAAAAGTGTTAAAAAGGTTTATTATTTTATATATTTTTATCAAACACTATTTGAGGCTACATCTCTAATATTTCAACCTGTGTTATTACAACTGGTAGTTTGTCTCCCAGGTGATTAATCAAACCTACTACTAAGATTATATTATTCTCTCTATTGCAGTTTAGTCTTTTAAGAGTGATATATAATTCGTGTGTTTACGTAAAACATCACTACTGTATATATTTGTCTCCTCTCTTTGGCATTCAAAACTTTGAAAAAAATTATAATAATTAACCTCCATGAAATTTGTTAATAAATGATAAATATAAAAAATTTATTAAAAGTGTATACAGCTATATTAATCATAAATATCGTAAACATTGTTAATATTCTATGTAATTGTAATCAAGTCAGACATGTAAAGAAAAACAGACTCTCCGTATGGTTTGTTTATTGATTATACTAAGTAACTATACCTCCTAACTGCACCCTGAGGAGCAAACACATTATTGAAGCTTTTAAATACCCCAAACTGCACAAAAGTAAAATGGTGAGGTTGATTTTTGAGTAATTGTAAAATCGAAACATTTGTAGTCTGATACATTGTTGGCTCAAATACATGGAACATTATTTAGAAAAGAAGAGTTAATTATCCTAACCATATTTATATAATGTAGACAAGTTTTACTTAAACAGGTTTTAAATAAAGCATTGCACAATCTCTAGGACAACGATAGATTCTACGAATAAAAGTAAACTATGTTGTAAAATTAAAATTATATTAATTTTGGATATTGCTTCGTAATTAACATGTTTTGTTAATTTAACATGTTGAATTAAGGTTTAGGGCCCCGTTTTAATTCTTAAGTTAAACAAGGTTACGCATTTTGCCTCCGTCAATTCAACACTTTTTTTTATGAAGTGCTGTATCTACAAAATCTTATCGCAAAATCGTTATAACATCGTGTCATCTAAATAAATACATGTACACTTACATTACACTAACAAACAAACATACGCACAGACATACTGAACACAACAAAAATATTTATTAGAATTTGGCCTTTACGTATGGCTGGCAATAGGTAGAAGCTGATCATTTATTATAAATAGAAAATTTCGAAATTTTCACCATTTTTATTATAATTATTCAGGAAACTCCAGAATCTACAAATCGATTAAGTATATGTTGATCAAAAAAATAAAACCCACCAGTTTTAATATTCATTCATATTTAATTGTTTATACCACTGGTCTTCTACTGTTAAATCCCGTGTTAATACAACCAAAGATAGGCTTTTAGATTTTTCATGATTACTGGTTTTTGGCGATACAAAAGATTATAGGGATCGTTTGAAAATTAGCACCTTATACCTATTAATATAGATTATATTTTATTATTGAAGTAAAATCATTAACGATTGGTAAACACAGCTAGATACCTTTAAACATCCTGTGATTTTAAACTAATCTCTTACAGAATATTTAAAGTAACAAATCGATGTATCAATTTTATAGCTTCTTTTGCAGCAAGTTAAACTATTTGAAATAAATGTTTGTAAATAGTTGATCAAGAGCATTTTACTAATTGGCTACTCTAAGGAAAAGTATTTTGTGTATTTAAACCACGATAGATGGTTGGAAAAATAATGTTTAATAAAGTCGATTTTACGTTAAAATTTAGTTTATCATGTTTTGAAATATTTATCTGAATGGTACTTTATACATTATAAATAAATACTATTTTCGTGAAAACAGCAGTTCAGTATGAATAAATTAGTTATTTTGAATTAGATAAGTATATAGTAAATGTTGAGTATTCACGGTAAGTTAGCTACCACGTACGTACGGATACGTTGTGTCCTAAACGTATACAAGTGAACGGTTAAAGACAAAAAAGAATACTTAAGTTTTAATAACATTAAAAGGAGCAGAGTATGTCAAAATGTTATGTATGTTATTGGGGTTCTTCTCGGTTGCAAATGAATAAGTTAGGATCATATAGTAATAGAATTGAACAATATTGTAGCTTTTATCATGTAAGCTAAATATAACTTTTGGTATAACCTGTAATGCTGGTTGCAGTCTGTGGTTAACTGTAGTCCCATTTCTAGCCTCTAATTGTTTTTTTGTTGTACTAATCATATCTACAAAATTTGTGGACATCGCACCCAAAAAAATATATTGAAAAATAATCCATAAGTCTAAATTTGTAAGCCGAATTTGAGCACCAGCAACCTAAGTTGAGTCACTACTAACGTACATTATCATTACAACGCAGGCGGAAAGTAAGGGGTGTGAGGAGAAATATATTGGGATTATTCTATTGGTAACGGGTGTGGAAAAAAGGCACTAGGACTACTCCATAAAAACGGGCAATGGTTCGGCTTGGATTTTTCTAGTGGTAGAAGCGAAAGAGGTACAGTATAAGCATTAATCTAGCGCAAGGCGAATTGTCCGTCTTCGATTTCTCTAGCGAAAGAAGAGAGTAGTTGCTTGGATTACTCTACCGCAAGGCCAAATTTTCTGCTTGGATTTCTCTAGCGGAGGAGTGAAAGAGAAGGATGAATACTGCTTGGATTGCTCTACTAGTAAATCCTATAGCTATAGTCTCGAAGCATAGTCTCTTAAGAATCTCAGAACAAATAACAGCTTTATCTGTGTTCATCCATATTACAAAACAGCTGGGTTGGCGCATGCGGAGAACGCTCAATATTGCCAGTTGGCTTAGGCTGCCGTTCGGGCATTTTATATCTATTTGAACAAATGGAGACGCTTCTGGGGAAATACCTTTACATTTGCCAAAGGTCTGCCTGTTCGTATCCAACAAAAAGTGTAACTCTGCTTTTCCGTCTGAGGCTGCTCTTTCGGGAAACAAGTTCGTTATCCTAAATGTTTTTATTGGTTTAGTACGGGTTGTGGACATAAGGAGAATGTACCAAATTTTGAAAGCGGCACTGTAGGTCGTATGGGAAGCAGGAGTCACGTAGTTTTAACGTATATTGGATTTTAGGAGATTCTTCGGTTTCAGGGTATAGACTTAAAGGCGTTATTTATGGTAATGGCGAGTTTCAAAGTTGAAGGAGGTTCAGATCAAGTTACAGAGGGTCAAGGTTGTATGTAGAAAAGTAGAACCGAATTTACTGTAAAGCTATGGACAAAGGGATTTTTAATATAAATGTGTATAGGGTGACGACGACTAATTGAAGGCAACTAGGAACAAGGTGGATTTGCAAGAAAACGGAAGATAAAATAAATAATGATAAGCGGAATTATAAAAAATCACTAGGGTCTGGCAAAATATCTCGTGAAGGAGGTAGGTGGAAGGGAACACTGGTAGGGTGGACACGAAGCAAGAGAATTGAGGACCGTACCAGAGGTTTGTGGACAGTAGGAGAGTAGAGGGAACAGGTCAACTGAAGCGGAAATTGAAATGCATGATCAAAAAATGAATGATGTAGTGCAAAACGTAGGACCATGGGAGGGCACGCTAGAGTAAGATTAGGAAAAAATGAATCTTTAGTAATATCTAAAAGCTTAAAATATCTAGGTCTAGGATAAAAACGCTATTGAGGTTAGTAAAACCTTAACTTATATGAGTTTACATAGAGTGAGAAGATAATTATGTACCGAGACAATTGTGAGACGTTACATAGTCCTCTTTATTTGAGAAATAGAAAAGCGAAATAAAAATAATTAATTGTAATGTACAACTAAAATTAAATATAAATTCCATGTGTAAACTGAAAGGGTAGGTTTAAAATGATTACACATTACTTTTTAACTATACAAATAAAAATGAATTTAGAATCCACCTCGATTTACTAAGCGTAAAGAAACAGGAACTTGTTCAGACATTTTAGTAGTCATACATTTATAAAAATACACTTGTTACTTAATCGTATAATCATTATAATGTTAAATTTGAGATAATGCTCCGAAAATTTGTTACTCTTTTTGGAGTTTTTCCTCAGAAATCTTCCATCTTCCACGAAGACTCATATTAGGTAAGTCTTACACCTCCTTTTTGTCGAACGCCTAAATTTAATAATTAGAAGGTCTTGCCTGGAGGAAAGGTTAGTAGAACTCGCTGAGACGGTTACGAACTCTTTACTAACAGGTGGCAGATATAGTATAGTATCCATGTCCATTCTTGTCTCTTAAGGAGGTTCGATTCATCATATAAACTAAGATGAGGCGCCAGTGGGTTATTCATTTATATACCCGGGCGAGCCTTTATTTCCGGTTTGGCGAAAACTTCTTCAGAGCAGGATGAGGCCTAAGATGTGTCTTGTATGGCGGGGCAAATATAATTGTTCATTTCTTTTACTAGGGGATAATATGCCACAGGAGATCTGTTGCTACAGAGATTGTTTCCAAATGTGCTGTAAGCCTCGATTTGGGTTCTCTTCGTCTAAGGAAGAACACTTGAATGCTTAACGTCAAACGGCAATCTGTCCGTATATTTCTGCTTTTGAACGGCAAACTTACGCTGCATTCTTTTGGGTTCTAAAGCACTATTTTGTATTTGTGTATTATTAATCTAGTGTTTTCATTCAAGATATTCGATAATCCACAAAGAATAATACCAATAGAAGTTCATTATCACCTATTTATGAATATTTAAAATATATTCAAACGATTGAAAGGTTATACAAGATCATACAAATATAATCTACCGCTAAGAAAAGACTCATGAATATGAAACCCTCAACTGTGATGCACGTAGCAGCAATACCTTACACCAGTTGTTTTAAACAATGAAAATACAACTCATTGTTATCTTTTGATTTATTGCAAACCTCTAAGCGTTGTATGTGTTGTTTTTGCACAACAATAAATGCTGCTATTATGTAAATTTACTCTGTAACAGTTGATTATCTTTTACTTAAAATCTTTAATGACCAAAACTATTTTTTATAATTTTTGCAAACCATGCATTACAATGAACACAATCTAATTTATGGTTACATACAACCACTGGTTTAATTATTGAAATGTACAGATCATTTTTATTATTTTCTGGCTTTCAAACTATTCCATAAATAATACAATTACCGGAAATTGTTTAGTTGAAATAAGTATATAAATTAGCAATTATCTTGTTTGAATACTTAGGAATGGTTGAACAGAGGACTTAAATGTTTGTAAGCAAAAATCAAGAAACCTTTCATTTTAATTAGTGTTTCTTTTTTTACATTTGGAGACTATATTACCATTGTTCCTTACTTGTAAAGAAAGCATTTATTTAAAACGTATCTTAAAATGTATAATATGCAGAATTTATCATACGATTACAACTTTAGTATTCTTTTTGTATTCTTAGTGGAGTTGTTATAGTAGCATAATTCCTCCTCTAATTTACAATCCCACTAATATTAAAAATGCGAAAGTTTGAATGTTTGTATATTTTGATGTTTGGAGGTTTGTCCTAAAATCACGCTGAAACAGCTATACGGATTGGGCTGAAATTTTGAACAGGTATAGCTTTTGGTCCGAATTAAAATTTAGAGTGCTTTTTACCACCCGTAACACATTCATTTCACCAAATAAAGTAGAATTCAAATTGAAAAAATGAATGAAAGTTTGTTTACATTCGAATGTTATGATAAGAAAGAAACGTAATGACGTTTCATAATTCAAATTAAACTGGCACTAAACAGCTGTTGACAGCTATAATTCGACAAACTTTCTGAAATATCTGTTTGAATTGCTAATGAAAATAAAAAAGATAATGTCGAGCGACGTATTATGTCAAAACACCGGGGGTGAATTTAAACGACCAGAACAGACATATATTGACTGCAGCAACCTTTTTAGTTGTACGATACACTTTCGTCGTTGGGATAAAAAGGCTAACTCTTATTGTTACTGAAGCCATCGAAGAATAAATTATCATGGAATGTGGGAGGGAAATAATAATCTTATAAAAACTGTTTCACTTTACGACTACAGGACCCCAAACCTCTGTTCTTTAAACTTAAATCTAAACTGGATCAGGAGATTGGAATAGCTTTGAGTGAGTATTGATTATCTCTAGACTGTTTATTATGTTATACAAAAAGAATACATAGATATATTGTCCAGTTTTTCAACAGAAAATTTCGTGCGAAGCCACGGGTAACTGCTAGTAATCCATAAAAAATTATAATATATGTGGTTTATTTATTTAAATCAAATATAATTCAATATATTGAAGTACTTGACAAAACATATAAGACAATATATTTTGCATTGATTAAACTTATTAAAGTCGTGGAACTCATGGTTTTTAAACTTTGTAAAGGGTTTTCAAAAAAATTCACTTTTGTTATATAGTAAAAATATGAAAAAGCTATCTCATGCATTTTATTATTTACTACTATTACGTATTCTAATGTTTAACACTGTGTTCCCAAATACTTATTCACAGATAAACGACTTATTTCAGTAGAAACGGATAAGGGGATTTTAGACATTTTGTAATCTTTACATTAAACAAAAATATGCCAGTACTACATTTGCGTCTAAAACACCTTAAGGAAGACACAAAACATATCAATTTAGGGCAATGAACTCAAGAATGTTAAAACTGTACAAGTTTGGAATGAATAAGTCCATGCTTGATGTTTCAAGCAGATTCGTGGGTCCAGACTAATATGAAGCAAGTACTATCTAAGTCACTACGAATAGGAGTTTCACCGAACAACACATTCCCACATACCAGCGGATGTGAGGGACTGAGGAATTATCAACAAAGGCACTTCCTGTAGGAAACGGCATGTCATATGGAACAAGGAGGAACAGTATTTTACAAACCACAAAAGTAAAAATCTGACTGTACTTTCATTAATTAATACGTATTATTTAGTCTTATAGAAAATATAAATGGAAATTATCCCAGATTTTCATTTTCCCATGTTTTAAATGAACCACCATCAATAAATGTTAGTTAAATTTTTATTATCATTATAAATCATATTTACAATAAAACCTGAAATGACTTCTATTAATACACTAAAATAGGATGAGAACCTTTGAAAAATTACAAATGAAAATATTGACAATTTTACAATGCATCGTTCACATTTATCAGGAAGCTAAAACTCTATGGCCAAACTCTTTTCTGTAACTATTCACATATAAACTTTAACACTGACGCTTCATTGGTGAATATTCAAATAGCAACACAAGGCTCGCCATTGAAACTTCACCTACCATCTGTGTGTTGGTCAATCGCACACTGATCGACTGTTCTTGTACAGTCTATATCACGATTATATCCTCATTATCAGTTTAGAACAACATCTATATTGACACACCTATCAATTTGGGTTTAGACCTAACCATTCAACTAGTGATGCAGTAGAAGCAATAGTAAACTTTGTTCTCAATGGTTTTGAAAATAAACTGGTAGTAGGAGCAAGTATGATTGATTTAAGTAAGGCGTTTGATACGGTTTCACATGGCTTATTGTCAAAAAAGCTAAAATATTATGGAATTTTGGACAAAGAGCTGCAATTGTTGAGTAGTTACCTTACAGATAGAAAACAAATAGTTTGTATAAAAAACAAAGATTCTCAATTTTTAAATGTTTCAGCAGGGGTACCACAAGGTTCAGTACTGGGACCCTTTCTTTTTTTTAATTTTTGTTAATGATTTTAGTTATAATGTTTCATCTTTTTCTGTTCTATATGCAGATGATAAAACCATTACTAACTCTGGTTTGGATATTTTAGATGTGAAAATTCAACTTAAACATTCATTAAAACAAGCAAAAAAATGGTTTCTTGCTAATGATCTGTTAATAAATGATACTAAGACTGAACAAATAATATTTACTTTAAAGAACCATTTATCGGATGTAGACTATGACTTGTTGAAACCTGTAAAATTGCTTGGTATTCATTTAGACAGCAAACTCTGTTGGGACGAACATGTTAATCATCTCTGTAAAAAACTGTCCAGAGTTACTTATCTTTTAAAAAAGTTGAAGGATTGCGTGAATCTGGATGTTCTTGTCATGATATACTTTGACCTTTTTCATGCACATCTGAGCTATGGTATACGTCTTTGGGGTGGTTCTAGTTCAGCAAAAAGAGCCTTTATTTGGCAGAAGAAGGCTCTTAGAATAATAAACGGACTAGCCATGTCGGCTTCATGTAGAAACACTTTTCAACAACTTAATGTTATGACTCTTGCATGTATCTACATTAGCTGTAACCTGATTTATGTTAAGAAAAACATTAGTAATTTTAATCAAGCAAATTCAATACATAATTACAATACTAGACAAAAGAAAGATCTTGTTAAACCTAATGTTAGGCTTAATAAGTGTTTAGATAGTTTTAAGTATCAACAAATCTTGTTATACAATAAACTGCCGATGTCCATCAGGTCACTTCCTTGTAATAAATTTAGTTTGTACTATTGCTAAGTGGCTTAAGAAGAAAGCATTTTTATACTGCAGAAGAGTATATGAACTGTGATATGTTGGACTTGACACCTTAATTTTGTTTATAACTTCTTGACGATGCCTATTGTGACTTGTTTACTTAATGGAAAATAAAGTTCTTGATTCTTGATTCTATACTACAGGTGAACCAGTTCCACATCACGCGTCTTGTCATATAAGGTAATCACGACTTATTAAGTGCTAAATTTATGTCACATTAGAAACATTCTTTGACATGAGTGAAGGTTGGATAACGGATATCAAGATATTGTCTTTCATTATATTTCTTCCAAAGTTTCCTTGTTGTTTTACAACATACAATTTCCGCTGAAAAATTATTTTTATAATAAAATTAGTTAATCATTTTGTAATGCAAATTGTACAATAATGCTTTCTTATCAGCATCATTTGGACCTAATTTAAAAATCAAAATTATATTGAAGAATTTATACTAATAAATCCTTATTCATAAAACAATTATTGCTATGTCTAGGTTCCTAATTATTATATTCAAAACAGTTTTAAACCCCCAAAGGCATTTATAAAAAGAAAGAAATAAGACGAAACGTAATGAAAGGTGAAAGTTCAGCACCAATGACGTTGGATTCTGGTATCTATACTTCCGAGCACGAACAAGCCAATTACATTTCCCGACTTACAATAAGCTCTTTTCCAATAAACTTTCAGACAACGATACAGTTCATCAAAACTGGAATGTTTCTCTCACCAAAGTCACGTTGACTTTTTAAGATTTATTTCTCATTTCATACACTAACAATCTCTTCTTCTTTTAGACTATGAATACTGATCAGTATACAACATATGCTCCACTTTTGAAGTTTCTTTGTGACGATGAAAGGATTGTGAAGGTAACAGGATTTTTCCGTTTTGTCATCGTTAAGAGATATAAAAAATCAGTGAAACTACCTTTCGAGATCTGCAATCTGATCCCTTCTTCAAGTGATAACTAAATTTACACCTAATGACAATCAGGTAAAGATAAAACAATCATAGTAGAGCTTTGTGACACGAATAAGACAGGAACCACCATGTTTTGTGTCAAATTAACTCACTCTAAAACATGTCACTCGTAGGTAATTGATCGGCTAATGCAGACCTATATCAACTAAATTCTGCATTTTTAATAATTAGTAGTTAGTAAATATTATTATATCAGTGTAAGTAACGATTTTTCAAAATATCTATTTAATTTATCATACTTGATATGCTTGCGAAAAGATTTTCATGTGAAGGTACACATAAAATGAAGGAATATTATCGAACCAATGGTTTTGTTAGTCTGCCTTAATTTTAAGTAATAGTAGATTTTTAATTATAATTAGCAATATAATGACTTTCATAGAATTCCAAAAAGTAATCTACTTTAAAATTCTAATATAATTACTAATTTAACAATAAAAATGTGAGTATTTGCTTTAAGATCAACACATCTAGTTCCACAACATAATTTGTTATACATTTTAAGTTATGAAGTGATGAATTATATCAAAGATTAAAAAGTATAAAACTGAAACGCAATCCAATACTTCACTTATGAATCAGACAATCCCTCTTAATTGTTGAACTTGGAGAGAAAGACTTTACTTATTATCTGATGAAAAAATCTAACAATTCAGAACGCCCACTTTTATAAGGAACGTCTAGTTGCTACCGAGTGCTCCTACTCCATCCTACTCCAAAAGGCGACAATGTCATCTTTTGCAATCTTACCGTTTGCATGTGCTTAATTACAGAAACATAAATAATATACGTTTATCTTGCAATATGTAAATTTGAGAAATTAATTTAAAATAGGGAACAGAAGGCAGTTTTTATTTAATAAATATAATTTTAGCTTCTGTATTTTTAACATACATATTTTTTATCATAATGCGTATTAATTTTGAAGCCTAAGGCTATAAAACTATTCACTGAGCGTTAGAGCAGCTTTTTAAAATTGCGTGGATGTAAATCCGTCTTTGCAGTTTCAAAGTTCATTTTTTTGAGGATTTAAAATAAAAATTAAAAATTCCGTGGATTTAGATTGCAGCAGATTCTTTAATATAAGACAATTGCCGAGAAACCTCCCACTGCATTAATCGTAAAGGAACATTTGCGTTTGCTTCCTGACAGGATATTCAAGGATGCGGGTCGCCTTATGTCAAGATCTCATGAGGATGTATTGTGACTACTCTATATCTCAGTCATGTCCCCTTAGAAGAAGAGTACGATAGCTCTGTCCCCGCCTCTCCATTTAAACTAGGCAATGAACCGCAATCCCTTTGTTCAGGCAAGCAACAGTCTCGAACATTAAGAGAGCTTCATTCACTGCGACAGCCACTCTTAGCAGAGGACTAGACCTATTGATCCACGCTTCTACCTCAATATCTGGACATTTAGGGTTAATGACATTAGGATTGCCATTCTTTGACATGAACGAAATTATTTCCAAGATGAAAATGAAGGTTCCGTTGAAAGGTATCAAGTAGGAAGATATGAATTAACTTTTCTTCTGGAGTGATGAATACATGTAATACCCATAAAAATGCTCATATTGAACACTCAACAACCCCAGAGACATAAATAGCATATTGGATAAAGAATTCGAGCCAGTCATGGAGGCAATTTTTAGTTATGAGATAAAAAATTAACTTTATTTTTTGAGACTTTATATATCTGCTGTGCAATATAAATGTATTTAAGAGTCTCTGCATAGCAACTTTCATTTACGATTGCAGTTGATGCGACTGTGTCAACAAATATATTCACTTACAATGTTTTTAAAGCTTTTAACTAAGATATTTGGATATTGTTACTGTTACGAATGTTTATTTTTAATTAGCTGTTTAACCAAAATTTAAGCAACCAGTAATTTTAATTTTTACTGATTTATGAAACCTTTTTTCCAGAATAGTATTTAAGTAAGTAATAGAATAATTAAGCTTTATTGCATAAGAGTCGTGACTATGTTCTACATTTCTTTATATGGATTTGATATATAATACATAATAAGCTGTAAGAATTCAAGGACGCTGTTTCAGTAAAACACGTTATAAAACATTTTACATTACATTGGATATTTTAGTATCTAATATTTTATGATTATTATTTTATTAAAATGAAATATAAGTGGTGCTCCGATTTGAAAGGTAATTTATTGTATTTAACAAATCATATTTAATATAGTGCCACTGTCCGTTGGACCTTACGTGATAACTCTTAATAAAAATATTCTAGAAACTTAAAGTTTGCTATATAGGTCTATCTTAGTGCAAAGAGGAACTTCATAGATTTTGGAGTTTAAATATCAAAGGGAAGCAAAGTTTTAAGTAACTCGGTGAAGAGTTCGGTTACGTTCGTTACGTTTACGTTTTTCAATACTCTGGACCATTTTACTCCTATATATGTGATTATAGGTTTTATTTGAAATATATTTGTAAATGGCAAATGTAATATATCTACGATGTTTTGCTTACTTTCCTAAAGCACATTGGAGCAAACGAGTTTTTGAACAAACGTAGATATGGTGGGAAGAGTTGTGTCCTGTTAGATGTTGCATTGATAGGAAGTTGCATGTGGTTATTTGTGAAATACTTTTTATCACAGTTGTTATTTAGTTCTTATCATACACCACATATTTATAACTGTTGCTCGGTTGCTCGTTTTTACATTTAATTATTTTTTATTGCCTTTGTTTTTTTACCTTTTTGTTGATTATTTGCTAACTTACTTATTTATTACTTATTCGTTGTTTTGTTGATTATTAATAATTTTTAACACGGTTTTTTATTTAATTATATATGTAAGTATTATTAATGATATTAATAGTTTATACTATTTGCAACCTATTTACGTGTACTATTGGTGTAATTCCATTGGAAGAATAAATAAATAATAAATACATGCAGTTAACTCAATATCCGCATTACATAAATCCATTCATCATACATAAGAAATGAGTATGAAACTCGGATACCTCGCCGTACTTTAGAATTGTGTATAAAACATCATTATACGCTCATTTGTGCACTTTGGAGACAATGAGGAAACTTCTTTATCATAGATTACAATAGATGGCTACTGATTAAACCAATTTGAATTTCAGATATAATAAAATAGTTTGCTATTAGTAGTGTTAACCTACATATAAACGCTACTATTTAGGGGAAATGTACCTAAATTCATTAAATACGTAAAGTTATATATTGTAAAACTAAATTCTAAAGTAGATAAATAAAACTATAGCTTTATAATATTATACAGTTCCAAAATACATATGATACATCCAAGTGCAGTTTCATTTCATTGAGAGACGTATTTATTGGACTGGTTTATATTATACCAAAATGGGTAAAATGTTTATATTCATACCAGTTGTATGCTATAACAACATTTATATGCGAAGGAGCTGCGGGGATGGATCAAAACTCGCTTTGGACACTTCACGTTTCCCACATACGAGTAAGCTTTTACAGCTCTCTCCCTCTAACCGCTGGGTAATGTTCTGTTTTATAAATTGAAATTACGTGAAAAAAAAAGAAATATTAATAATTTGCTGATTTTAGTGTCGAATTTTAAAATTTATTCATAAAGTACTTATTAAAATGTGCATTCAAGGTACTATAACTTTACATTAATGGATTCTACATATAACACATATACAACATATTGATATAAGTAAATGACTTTTCTCTCACCTTTGTTAGTGAAATCAAAAGTAAAATCAAATTTATATATATATATATAATAAATAAATAAATAAATATAATAAATATATATATATATATATATATATATATATATATATATATATCCTGTCAAGTACAGAGTTTTTGTAGCTGTATGAAAAAGTTCTTTAAAAAACTTTGATGGTTGGCCAATATATTTTCCCGAAAGTTGTGGCCTACTATATATACTCGTATATATAAAATACGGTAATCGAAGTAAGTAAGTATCTGCGAACTTTTATCATATTCCATACAATGTTGTTTAAGTTGAACGAGATTTAAATCCTTGTAGCCTCCAAAATTCATATCATTCGACACGTACAATTTGATGGTTAGATGTACTTCAGCATGACAATGGCAATGATGTCCTTTGTAAATACCCACATATCCGTATAGTATGTATTTCATTTAAAATACACCGAATAGGGTAGCATCCAACCTGAATACTACCGATTACCTTAGATGCAGTCTGGATAATGTTTCCGGTTAATATTGGTTGAATCACAGTTAGATTAGGTCTGAACCTCTTGTGGGGAAGAATAGCCTAAGTTTTAGGAATAATAATAATAGGATACTATTAGAAAATTATATGTAAACGAAAAGAATTATACTAAGGATTTAGGTTGTCAAAGTTATACGAGTATCGCAGATGTTGAGAGGAGAAGCATTCGTACTGTACGATAAACAAATGGCATTTGAAAACCATTGGATTGGAGCCGTGGAATTTCTATTTCTATTTCAAGAGCAGATCTATTTCAACGCGCATTTGTGTTTTCACTGATTCATGCTTGCTTAATAGTATAGTTTATTGGATTCATAAAGCTATTTACTGAAGCTGGCTCCTGCTGTGTTTTTTGGATTGTAAATATATAACTGTAAACACTCGTAGTAACAAAAGAGATTTAGCACAAGTAATTCTGTATAATTATTTTTCTTAATGATCTCACTGGACTTTACAGTTCCATTATTTTATGGGTTTCTTCGTTAAAATAAATATATGTGTTTATAACATTTGTGGTTTCAAAATATTTATGCATAGTAAAGTATAAAACTAGGAAAAGTCAGTAAACTTATGTGAGTAATAAGTTAAACTAGGGATACAAGTTAATTTTAGGAACAAGTAAAATAATTGATTTTATAGATTTATACCTTTAATAGTTGTGTTGTTACAATGTAGATAAAATGATATTATTTAAAAATATAATTATTTAATGATTTCAAGTTACAAAGTTAAACGTACTCCTCGAGTGGTGTGAATGGAGATAAATATATGTTTGCAATAGACTGCATAAGAGTTCAAGGGTTCCTTAAGTAAGAATGATAATAACTAGTACAGCAACTTTGCTATCTGTCTACTGGTAAAATCTGAAATATCAGATAATTCAACTGAAATAGTTTGCATGATGTAGGTGCATATATCAAAAATTATAGGAATTACAACATTTCCTTTTACCAATGGATTTAAGAAGGGTTTTAGAAGATACGGTGAAAAAATTCGACTTTATTTTCCTACAGTGCGTGTGTGTGTATATATATATCCTTACGCATATATATATGCTGTGTTTGAGTTAGATAGTTTGACCAACACGTTTTTAATGTTGTAGAATTAAGTTTTGCCAGTGATATAAACTTACAGTTATTTTATATTCTTTGCCTTTCATATTGTTTTACCCGTCAGATATGTGTCTTAAAAGGCAAATATACATAAGGGCTGATAGATATAATCTAACGTGGAGATCAGATTAGTCCTCCGGTTCGCGTATCTGTTTAGTACCCATTAGGATGATTACTGACATGTATTGTCTTAACGTTGCTTTGATGATGATTATTGGACGACTTACTTTGAATAATCGAATGATTAACTTACTGGGTTTTAATACTTTAAAATTAAATTAAATATTATTTAATATGACAGAATAATATTAAATTCCCACCATAATGAAAAAACCATGAACTAATTTGATATCTGACTAAGATAAGAATGGAACACGTACAAAAGCAACTGGTAGAGAAGATGAAGTCTCTCACGTTGATGGAGTATCAGCCTCCGGCAGCAATTCTCACTGTTGCGTATAAAGTGGGGATTAGTTTTCTTCATCTTGAGGAACTCCTTCATTTTATGTTTACAAGTATAATGAAGTGTAAATAAATCCTATCAGTTTAAGCTGGTTAAAAACACATTTTTGTGATTCCAACCAAATTTATAATACATTTTCCCTATATTATAATTTAAAGAACTTATTGAATAGAAAGAACTAAGTTGAATTTTATTACATTGTCTTCTCAATACATGTAAAATTTTTAAAATGTATTCTTAGACTTTAGTAATGAAATTCATTATACTTTGGTAATACGATCCAAAACAGTAAGAATGTAGTAGACAATTTCAGTAATATTAAGTAATCTGAAACTATTATCTTTAGAAATTTCCAATAATAATTACATACATTTTCTAGTTATTTACTAAAAAGCTCGTTTGGGAAATTTATATATGACACAATATTATGCAGTAGAAGCAAAAAACTGCATTGGTTGATGAAGGATCAGGTAAAATTAAACCCAATACGATTTATCGAACAAATCCAATCTTTTTCTCTTAGCTTTACCAAGTGGTTCATAATGCGGCAGAAACGGCTCCAACTATTTTCGTGAATTTTGTATGGAGGGGGTTTCGGGGGTTATAAATCGATCTGGCTAGGTTTCATTTGTATAAAAAGTTTGTTTTATCCGTGTTTTAAATCAATGAAAATCTGCTACACAGTAAATAACTATTTATTTATTTTTTACATTCTGCAGTAAATGAAATCTGGTAAATGACACCTGACATATCATGACAAGAGTAGTAAGTCAATCCTCACAGCTCATGTTTCAACAGAAATGCAAAGAATAAAAATAGAAAATTTTTGTATAAATTAACGAAAGTTCGAAGAGAAAGAAAATTTTGATTGTAATATTTTGACGAATATTTTCACTACTGTTAAAAACTAAATCTTAACTAACATTATACGAGCAGCAATATATCACGATTTAAATGTTTCGCGTCGTCAACAAGATTTGCGGCAGTGTGCGGCACAACGCGTAAATACCGAAAATGGCGAACAACGAGAATACCGATTAGAAGAACAAAGACGTCGAGACGGAAGACGTCGTATGACTTTAGACCTTAATAATTATATACCGACACATAAAGTGCTGTTACTGCATCAGTGCAATATCACCTCTTAGTATCATTTCAAATGTTGTGTATCAACTGCGGTGCAATTTATTTTCATTTCGAGTCGTATAAATAGAAATTCTTTAGATGACTGTTGTTTGCATGGACGAATTTTAATGAGCAACCAACATTTTCAAATGATTAATACGTTATTTTTAAACCATCACCCATATTGGGAGGAGTTTCATTAAAAATAAGAAACATAAAAGTTTTTTCTTACAAAACCGGTGTATTGCACCATCAAAACATTCTAATTTATTTAAATAACCAAAATATCTAAAACTATAGTGTTTCCATGCTACTGAAATTTCCAACTATAAATAAAAAAAACTGTCTTATTAGGATTGAGTACAACTGTTTCGGACAATTATTGATTACGCTTATAACTCTTTCGTGATGAATGCTTGTGCAAGATTTTATCATTACCATCATCTATCCCGAAGAAAAGCCAATCGCAATACACGATTACCCAAACCACTAACTACCCTGGTGTGCTAACCATTTAATGCCAGAACTGAAATCTTTACTAGAGTGTCCATGAATCAGGTGACCGCCCATTTTGTAGACCACATTGTGCTTACGATATCCCTCTCAGTGTTGAGTTTATAGTTCCTCATAAATAAGTCATGAGTTGAACACTGTACAGGCAACAGTTTTCTGCCTTGGAGTTGTCATACTGATAATTGAGTGAAATAGAAAGTGTTACATTTATCTATTCACAATTAATTTCAATATTTTTACTATTCGAATGTCCACCAATATACAGGTAAATATATTAAGTAATAAACAAATCCTGTAAACAAATATTTTAAAGAATGTAATGCTTATGTTTTTGTAGAATTGTGACAAACGTAAAATTAAACTATATAACATCGATTTAGAGATATCAGTAAAAAAATAACTAGTACATTTATTATGACAAACACCGACCTGTCATTGGACCTAAAATACAATAACTTGTTCCCAGATAAAAATGGCTGGTTTAGGGATACGTTTCTGTACTTTACAAGAATATTGTAACTTTAAATGTAGAGGAAATGAAAGAGTGAAAAAACTGGTTTTCCGTTATCCGATGCGTAAAGAGAGGGAAAGCCAGGTGGTGTTAACAAAGGGAATAATGTACAACGTGTAATTTAAAAACCTTCCCTTTCAAATTTAAAGCGACGGTTACAAAAGTTTTAAAAAGGTTTCAGACTCACTTTTTTACAGAGAAATGATGTAACGTTTTGAGTGTTATAATTTTTTATTTGAATGTACAAAGGTAAATAAAGATTATTGCCCTACATCGAAAAAGAAATAACGTTACAGTCTCATGTGTTCATCTAAACATATTACCGCAAAACCGTATTTTCTCATATTTTAAACGTGTTTACTGCAATTTTTATAAATTATTATGTACATGTTTAACCAATTAGGATCTTTTTAGTAAAGCTAAGATATTGAAGACTATCGAAACTAAATGTGATGCTGTTACTTTTTCCACTAAAGTTTCGTCCATGAAAATGTTTTTATAAAGAAGAAAGGTTCAAAAATATTTTTCCTAAACAAAATTATTTTCAGCATTACAGTCTAAGAATAAGTTACCTGTATTTACTGGCGAGCTGCACTAGTAAAAATGGAATAACTAGTTTGCAATTTCTTATTTGTCTTTAGTAATACAGTTTATTTTCAATAACAGTTTATAAATGATTCACTTTTCCTGCGATAATAGTCAAATTATTCACAATAATCCGCTACGATTTAATATTTTGTGAACATTTATTTACTTTATATGCTATTTATTCTTAGCTCCATAAAATAATATACTGCCATTATACCCTCACTTTGTGTACTCTTAATATTTGTGTAATTTAGTTGCCAATATGCTGATAGTTTTAAAATTTAGGATAGAAGGTTATAACTGTACATTGCTTAAATGTGGTTTTAAAAAATGCCAGGCACTTATTTTCAAGAGGTAAGTGAACAAATAAACTCTATTTTCGACACGTATTTTTTTAACACGTAATGTGTGGTGAACTGCGTTGAACAATAAAAAGGCAATCTACACAGGATTACTTTATTTAGCAATACTGTGTAGAATACTAATTTCATTCTCATGAAACTGTATCTGATAAAATTGAAATTCGGACCCATAATATAAAATATTGTCAATCCTGTATTTAGTCAGACCATTGTAGTTAAAAAATATTAATTTACATATGAATCTATATAAAATATTGTAACGTTTAAGTGATATGTAATTATTTTAGAAACTTTACCAAATATGAATGTATACAACACAACACAAAGAAAGAGAACCAACAGACGAGCAAGCTCAACCTTATCCTGCTACTCTCTAATTAAATTCCTGCATCAAATTGTCAATGCATCATTAATCAATACTGCTGAATATTTTGTACGTTATTATAGCTCTTGAATTTATTTATTAAAGATTCATACTGATATTTTATCATTGGTTTATAAAATATTGGTAATCAATTATCAACGGTTTCGTATGTTTATTAGATCGAGTTGCATTGTTAAATTATGGTTAGCTTTTGTATCATAAGGTAAATTAGCCTTCTTACCCCACGTCACCAAGAACTTCTAATATCTATTGAAAATATGCACAATTCTCTGTGGGCTTTGGACGCAAGACTTAGAAATATAAAGTAATGGTGACAGCTTGGTGGAGATAATCAAAGGGAAACTATAAAAATAAAAATGTTTTGTATTACCAAGTTTAGTCAAGAAGTGTTCATTCTCTGCTATAGACAGTATAAATGTTTTAGCTAGGTGCAATAATAAACAGCCAAATAGAAATAAAACTCTAAAGCAGTACTTTTCTATTCTGAGGGATCCAAATGGCATTTCATGAAGAACAATACATAGGCCAGGAAAGAATATAGACAAGGAGAATATATTAAGTTTTGGGAAAACAAGATTCTAAAAATTCTTTCTGTTTATTAGAGCTGCTGTTACTTCGAGACAGAGGCTAAGAGAGGGGGCTTTGAATTTGTCTTTCTGAAAATTGTGGCCTTTCTAGCAATGTGATAGGAGACTACGTAATTTGTTTCTTGTTTTTATCTTCAATGGTCATCATTTATGTCTTTATTTATTTGTATACAGTATTTTTCATTAAATACCTTACAGATAATAAAAACACTAACAACTCTCACCTGATTGAAATTTAAAGCTTGGTGCAAAGTATTCAGAGTTGGGAGTGAGAATCACCTAGAAATATTCCATTGTACGACAGGGTTTTCAATTATACTGTAGACCATCAAGTCCGAGTCTTATTCTGTGGAACTATATTCGTGTCTTTGCTGCCAATAATTGCAGCTCGCTATGTTTTGACTATTTTGAAAGGGAATACATTATAATAATATTTGAAAAACAGTGATTTTATACTTTACTTATTACTTACTGTACTTCACTGACAAATTAGTCCGCTATTACTGTATTAATATCTCTGTAATACAGAGATAACAGGTAAGCCACAATGATATTCACTGAGAATATTCCACCCTGATCACTATAAGTACTTGTTAATTTTCTAAATCAGATAAAACTCGACAATACAATTAACTAAGCCTTTAGGCCTAATTGGGTATTTGTAAGCAAAACTTCGAGTAAGTGAAGTAAAGTCTTGCTAGAAGAAATATTATAGAAGGACACTTATTCATGTATTAAATGTTAAGATTTTACGAGAATTAATTTTGTAACTAGAAATTAACTAGCGATGTTCTTTTAAGTCCAATTTAATTATTGAACTGCTAAATAATAAACAATTTTAAGGTGATTTTAGAAAGTATCCTCCTGTCTACCTTCCCCATTAATTATAATTTATGTAAAGTCTAAAAAAATATGTGAAGTGATTTTGTAATAACCAGTAAATGAAGTAATATGTTGAATTGTGTAACCATTTTTCTTTAAAAAACTTATATTGTTTTTACGTATCACACGTAACCATGCCTGTATAAAAACATACAACTTTAAAACTGTTGAAATAGTTTGTGAATTCTATAATATAGACGGTTAACTATGCCAAAAATTTGTTTGGCATTTTCGTTAAATGCGAAATATGCACCAGGGTTTAATTTAGCGTTCCAAGAATATTTATCATGCAATATTCGATGTACATATGACAGATTTAAACTAGGAATGTGATGTTGTTGTTAAAAAATTCCTAAAAGTCAGTGTTCTTTAAGAATATACAAAGATACAGTTTTTTCATTATTACTATTAACATCAAAACGTGAAGACTCCAAAGTTGAAAACCGTAAAACTTAGTTTCTTAAGAGCGCGTGTGTGTGTCACTGTACCAATTTGTTATAATCCTCTACTTATTCCTATGCAGGCCTTTTAATATAACTATTAATTTGTTAAAACTCCTTACTCAATTATTAATACATTTTCCTACAGTAAATTATTAGTTTCAATACACCAACACTAATAATTTATTTTGGTTATTGCTTGGAAAAACATCACTTTCTAAAGGTAATGTCAATGATACCCACATAAAATGAGCATAAAAACATGGTAAAGAGTATAATTTTAAAAAGCGGAATAACATTAAGTTTTAACAGCTTTTATAAAATAAATGCTACTGCTAGCAATGGGTCAGCCGTTCCCACGAAGGGAAGGTTAATACTGAAGGAGTCAGGACCCAATTTCCTTTGTATAAGAACATTACCTAGTCCTTTCTTGAACTCTATAGCTATTGCCACTATGTAAAACTGGCTTTGGTGTAAGTTAAATCGTTAGGGTATCAGAAGGTTTAAAATAATAAATGCATTTTTTTCGCTTGTCTCATTCATTAAGAGAATTTATTAAGGCAAATAAATAAATGTTACATTACTGTTAGATATTATGTTATACGAAGCATTTCAGATAGTTTTATAAAATTACCATCAATAAGTTTTTTCAAAGGTCATGGCCCTTGAAGAAACCAGAATATTAGTGAATTGTGAAAGGTGTAAGCAAAATTCTAAAGAAACATATACAAATACTATACCTCTAATCCAGTTTAACACTTAAATGGTACAGCAAAAGCAAACTTTTTCTAACCAAGTTAACATTGCAAGTACACACTTCATATCTTCATATTTTCAACCAGCTTAAGGTAGCATATCTCTAAGATCCGCTTGCTAGAGATCGTCTTTGGCTTTCAAGGTGGCGCTATGTCTCTTGAAATTGATACGCGTGGGTCTGTGTACCCACTACGAATGACAACATTATATACATATCTTTGGCCTGGAGACTCGGCAGGACGAATGTTTAGAGATGAAACTTGATATTAACGTCCACAAAGCTAACTTGTGAGTTGCAGAACAGTTCTGTAACCAAAGCATACACAGGAACGAATGTTTTTAAAACTTCTTGCAACGTTAAAAAAATCTTTAAGAATGACCCAATATCTAATTTTATGAACTACGTAATTCAATTACGCAAGCCATTTAAAGACGTTTACGTCATAGCTCACAACGGACAAGGGTTTGATTTCCAATTCATCTTCAAATACATTCTGGAAAAGACCAAATTCACAACGGAAGTCATTACCTGTGGGGAAAAAATATTTGTAGAGTTTGACAACGTACGTTTCATTGACTCTCTCAAATAATTTCTGATGTCACCTTGAAATTGGTGCTTAATTAAGATGGGCTACTTCCCTAATATTTTTAATACGATAGCAAACCTAAATTACGTTGGACCGATACCAGCGAAAGAATACTATTGTCCGTTATAAAGTTTTGAATAGAACTATAAAGACTTCGAGAAGTGGCATAATTAAGAGGTATGCAATACCTACGTGTTTGACTTTCAGAAAAAAATGATAGAATATTAGCCGAATACAATGTAGAGCCATCCCAGGAAGCTGTCACCATAGCTAGCGCATGTAACCTAGCATTTAGGCGTAACTTCTTAAAGCCTTAAATAATTAGAATAGTGCAAAATAAGGGGTACAGGTTAGTGGACATCATTCAGGCATCGCTTTTCAAAGGCAGACATCAGAAGAAGAGCGGTGATGTGTTACAATACAGGAAGAGAGTGAGACGTCAACGTCGAGGAAATGCATGTGTGTGGATTTGACGGAGATAGAATATATGAACTTCAAGTACATACAGTATATATGAATCACCACTGATGTCCAAATGTTTCCCGTATAAAAGAGGTGAATTATTGAAGGAAGATCCTTCTGACACTCCTGAACCCAGTTACGATAGGACGAGAATCATAATAGAAAAGCTGTCATACCTAATTAACTAGGGGAGACGTGGCAGTGGGACTTTAACAATCGAATATTAGAAAAGGAGATAGCGTACTTCAAAACCCACCCCGTTTTGAACACCTTGCTGCTCAATCCAGGAGACATAATGTTTTGGAGGAAGAACTGGAATGCCATCACGTATCACATATGAGCAGAAGACGAGAAAATACAACTGGACGTATGCTCCCTTTATCATAGATTTTTAAATACTGAAAGTATCCTCTAGCCCATTCTGTCATCCACATCGATGTCAAAGAGTGTAGAGAAAGGGGAATGCAAGTTGTAGGTCTGCTAATGTGCAAAATGATACCTTAAGAAAACCTTTATCACCCAGTGTTTCAATCCTTAATAAATGACAAGTTAGTGTTTGTGCTGTGAAAGGTCTGTGGCGAAGAGTTCAAAAACGATTAATATCATCACTGTAACAAAGAAAGTGCGCTGGTTGGCACATTGGACGATAAATGAAACAAGGCAGTTGAAGAAAGCTATATAGTTGTAGAAATGTACAAGCTGTGGGAGTGAAACGTAACCATTTTCACAACAGGCGGATTGTTTAAAGACTTTATCGACACCTTTCTAAAGACAAAACAAGAAACATCTGGTTACCCATGATAGTGTCAATCAGACGAATAAAAGGAGTCTATAGCTTGGAGTATTCAAGTTTTGATGTTAATAGTAATAATGAATAAAGTTTTAGTGCTTAAGTTATGTGGAAACTATCTAACCATAAATCAAATAACTATCGAAAAAAACCATCGTAGTCAAAATATTTCAATGAAACATTGTATAAGTGTTTTCATTTTGTCAAGTTACAAATAAAACAATTCCATTAACTTTTGCTTAGGTAATTATTTAAACATACGTTTTAGTAAGGTTCTGGAGCTAGTTTCAAATATCGTTTTGTTTAGTTTTGATCACAATTATTTTTTTATTGCAGCTAATACAAATTTTTACGAAAAGTTCCAACTAAGTCCTTGGATTTTTGTAAAAAAAAACTAAATTCAGAGGACTCACAGTTACACAGTTCTAAACAAGGTACTATAAGAGTCACGTAAGTCTTTGCTGAGATTCAAAGCTAAATCTCATGTCTATAATTCATTTCATAGCTGAAACGGACGGGACGAGAGAAAATCATATTAAAAAGTTATTTTTACATTATCCGGCAAACAAAATATAATTTTATCACACTAATGAGTGATAAGTTTCACAGTCGCTCAGCCGAATTCTATAATTGGACATGAAGCATCATATAACTCATTTTTGTCTTACCATTAACATATTTGTAAAATTTCAATACGATAAGTAAACATGTTGGAACTGTATATACTGCATACTGTTTTTTCCTTATATTGAAGCTGTAAGTGGTGTAAGGTTGTAAGGGACTTTTTGAATGCATTATGGGTGCTATTCGTAGCGAAATTTCACAGTCAAACATCAGTTTATATTTGGTCAGTCTAAAGTTTTCGAACGTAACAAATGCAAATCGCCACAGTTTGATCTGATAATGCCGATATCGAATAATTCGTAGAGATGCTAGGAAAATACCTTCAATCGTACTGAATTCCATAATTTATAACCACTTATCTAGATTATTAATTTAAAAGAGGTGAATTCAAGAACTTTACTGGAACATAGGGAAACCCCTTTAATATAATTTTTCTGAATATCTGTATGCAATTACTGAGCTTGTTTGAAATATTTATTATCCCCTTAGTATCAACATTAAATCGTTTAAAAATTGTTACCTATTTATAAATTGTATGATTAAAAGAGTTCAAGAATGAAGGACAGTCAATTATTTTAATAATTTATAAGTAAATTGTAACTGAAAAGTGGTAGCTTTTTGTTGTATTGTTGAAATATAAGGAACTGACGCAGATACCTGGCCATAACAATAGCAAAGAAGATAATTTAAAGCATATCTTATTCGTAATGAGTAAAAACAATGTTATATTCTATCGATGATCTGCAATGAAAGAGATAACTGTCGTACGTGATAAAGAAAATGTTATATGACACTACAACATAATTAAAAAAAGGTTAGTAACAAATGCTAACGTCTCATATAAATGTATTTAACTGATAAATATCATCACTTCAATAAAATGGTTAAAACTATGCAGAATTCATTAAAAAAAACTATCAACTTATAACCAATAATGCATGAAAAGATTAAAGCTAGAGAATTGTGTGTAGGTACACCAAAGTGGTATAGCAACAGAATGAAAAGAACTATAATTATTGAAAATTGAACGAGTATTACTTGTATGATTATTATAATAATTTTAAATGGCCTGTAATTCACGTATGCAACAAACTCTCTAACTACTTTCAATAATTAAAAACTTGTAATGCCTATAATTACTTACTAAGGCACAAACACAAGGTTAACACAACAAAGGTTAACAGCTTATAAGTTTAAATGATACGCAGAAATGTTGAAATAGTTGTATTGAACTACAAATTGTAATACTTGAGATTGAGCCATCATGACTATTACGATCTTAAAATATGTCACGTACAAACAGAAGTGTTTAATATATTCAATGTTGCTTTACTAGAACCCAGCGGATACATGATCTCATAATTCCTTGTTTAAGTAATGAAACGCTGTTTGTTCAAAATAAATACCGGTTTAAGCATGGGTGCGGTAATTTGTCAATCCAACTAGTTGGTGTATAGATCTAATATGAAATATAGGCAAACATTATTCAATTAACGTAAATAATAACGTTTAAAATGACTTGTTGTTAACACTAAAGATGAGTTATATTTTAACCGAGTCGACTACTAACTGATGACTATAACTTTTTGAGGACAATGTTATTACAAGAAATATACCGCGATGATAATAATAATAACTTAAGGTAATTTAGTTCCTTATAAATCATCTAAGTTGTGAAACAGCTGAACCTGCACATAGAATGACTTAAAACTAAAAATATCTTGTATGCCGTAGAGAGACCCCCCCCCCCCCAACAACCTATCACCAAGAGGATCATGTCCAGAGAAGCCCAACACGATGAGGGTTTACCCCCCGCTTTGACACTTCAGCTTGTCACATTGAACCTTCAGTAATACCTTAAATATAATAGAAAATATCCTGCCACGTAGAAATGTTTAAAATTAGGAGTTAAAATAAATATGGTTTAACATATAGAGTTTAATAAATATTTAATTTTACCGATTAATAATGCGTGTGTAAAAAATATATAAGTAAAAAATATATTTTACTTCCTACTAATTTTAATATAAATGTATGAAATCCTTCTAAAGAAATACTAAAAATTTTAAACTATAAACCTCTTTTGGTTAGTGCCTAATTCAATATTTCTATCTATAGCTGTGAAATATTTAATTAGACGCATTCACACTAATATTGTGAGAGAAATATGACAAAGAAACCAAAATATATGTAAGATGTATAGCATCTAATCTTAGCACTTATCAATAATGTTATTTAAAATAAATATATAACATATATAAATCACAAATAAGTATAAAATAATTGCTTTATATTATACATTGTCATAGCACTATGCGTTGAAATATATGTTAAACACCTAGAAACTTGTTAAAAACTGTGTGCTATACCTCCTGGCGCTTAAGAGGCTTCCTTAAAATGACCGCATCCAAAATTATAAGTTTATAGCTAATTGCATTCCCGCGGTCAGATTTACAGGTAAACATAAAACAAAAAAGAAATGTTTACATCTTCTTGGCAGAACATAGTTGTATGAGCTTAATAAGTGAGACCTCAATGACCCTATAATTTAATTGTTCTTAATAAAGTATTGATTTAACTTACGAATTTACTTATTCTGCTATTTTCTCGTTGCCACGTGGTTATCCATGAGACCATTGTAAACACATTCGCTAACGCTCAACCAAATACCTTTAAGTGAAATGCACTAGCATCAAAGTTAGTGTTCCTCATTTATGAATGAAGCTTAATAAAAACTTTCAAGTTCATAGGTCAAATAATCTTTACGATATTTTGCAGATAGACATAAATAAAGTAATTCCACTCCATGAGTAATATACGTCTCTAAAGGTCAGTCAATACACTTTTTAATATCTCACGTATACATACATATTCTATGAGATAGATATTTAGATGAAATGTTATACGTGCTACTGAAACCTGAATTCATGAATTTGGTGAAAACTTCAAAGTTGAATCTACACCATTCCAAATTGAATGTACTGAGAATAGTGCAAACAAGGTGTTATTGAGTCGAGGTTGATTAAATCCCCTTTCATCCTATATATTGTAGATAATTCGGTTTTGCAATAAAATATGTTGTAACCTACGCGTTAGATAAACATATTCAAATATGATATGAGAAGTAAGGCCTAATATTGAACGCATTAGCGCCATGAGTTCAACGTTCTCTGTCAAATTCAGATAATATGTTTATTGTTGAAGCTCACCTATATTAGTTCCAGTGTAAAAAATGCTTTAATTTTAAACAAAACAAAAAACTTAATTTTTAGTGCATTAGAAGCAAAACCATAACTTTCAAATTATTCGTTAAATTTTATAACGTAATGTTTTACTTAAGGATTTTTTTTTTCAATTCAATTTAATAAACATTATTCAAAATTTTTTGCTATATTTTATCATTCCCCATGTGCACTTGCAAGTGCGGGGTTATTTTAATTTAATTTGTATACACTGTATTTCATTCGGCTATATATGCAGTCTTTGCTGTACCACCATCTCCCTGTATTTGATAAGCAATATAATTTTATAACAACAAAGTATACATTCATAATAACTTACAAAAATGAATAGCATTAAATTAACAATATAACTAACATAACAAATAAACTTACTTATAACTTAACTGTCATATAAGTGAATTTTATACATTATAATAAATATTAAATTTTATAAACTATATATACTATTACAGATATTACAACAAAGGTAGTGAAAATAAAAAGTTTTATTTTAGTAGTATCTGTTTTCTCAGATTCTTTATTGATGTCAGTTCTTTTTATATAGTTCATTTGCTGTTATTCGTTCATAGTACTGTTATAGATTGTTATTATTTCTTAATTTTAATAAATCTAATCATGCTCTTTGTTCTATAGCTATATATTGTTTACTTGCCTATACACTTTTCAGTTTCGTTACAGTTGTTACCAATGTTGTTTGCTAGTCATGCTTCCTTATTGTATATTACTATTTCCTCTCTGCCCTGTTTGCTCCTAAGAAAACTTTAGTACATCTTTCCCGTATTTATGTTTTGTATATTTATAAAATATGAGTTTGCCGTTGAAATAAAGAAATATGCGGTGTTTTGAAGTTTTGTTAAATTCTATTGTATTTTTTATGTTTTGCTATTTTACTTCCGTTCAGTTATATAAACATACATTGAGAAATTCTTATAGTCATTTGTGATTAATATTTATTTTTGAATCAGGAAATATATTTATTAATGAGGATGCATTCTGTGGTCGCATAACCTTTTAAACGAAATTTTAAATATTTTAAAAATGTAGTTACATTAGAGTTTATTCGATGTGTAGTCACGGAGTGGTGGTCACCTACAGTCAGCATTACCTCCAGCAGGGTGAGTACGTGATATATTTCAACAATTGTTGAACGTGACACTCTTTTGTTGCGTCATATTGCAGTGAGTGGGTAGTATATCCAATGCAGGGCATAAGGCTCATGCCAATAAAGCACTTATTATAATTTTAAAATTTTAATATTCATTACTATATTTTAGTAATTAAAATATTATCATTCTTTTGTTATAATTATTTATTTTTATTTCTATAAAACATTTATAGACCTAAATCGTTTTTATTTAGACGTGTGAAAGAAAATAAGTAGACGGTCTATGAAGAGAGGAGCTTAGAACGTGTCAAAGTGCATTCTTGTGCCAATTACGAAACCAGGTGAGTTAGTTACGTAAGTTCTAGGGTACAAGGCGTATAAAACACAAGGAAAACTCTTTCTAAATCTTGTAGCCAGTGAGCTGAAAGGTATTGTAAATTATTATTTTTCTTATTTCAATTATATCAATTATCGAATAGTTCACAATGTATTGTGATATTATCTCTTATAATGGTCGTGACTATGTAGATATAACAGAAGTAGAATCTTTTTAAAGAATAATCTTATGTAGTATGATCAGAGTAATCCCGTCCATAAATTCAGTGAATTGTAAAGAAAAGCAAAATCTGTGAATCACATTTAATATTGCCTATTTTTAATGAAGAAAGATTAAAATATCTAATTAATTAATGCATTTTACAGTTATATATTCCACATAGACCCTCTGCTATCTCTGAACTGCTCGACATAGTTACTAATTGCACAGAGACATTCCGGAGTTGACTTCTCTTTCTTCGTTACAGCTAATAAGATCACACACACACACACACACACACACACACACACACACACACACACACACACACACACACACACACACACACACACACACACACACACACACACACACACACAGTGTTAAAAGAATTTCAGATCTACTAAAAATACACAGAGTACTTTGTGTTAACAATACACTTTCAAGTACAGTTCTTGACCCATGACTCTGAATGGGAGGATTTATTGCCAAAGTTATAACGCTCCACTCGTAAAGTACCGCATGCTCAGTTTCCACAATGTCATAACAGCTGTGGTTCTATTGAAACTGAAATGTACGATGACAGGTTAGTATAATTTACATGACATCGTGACATCGTTTGTTATTCTTAATGTTAATTATATTGACAAACTTTCGTACAAGTCCTAGTCTTAACTACGAACTGTATTGTAGAAAGTTCATATATATATATATATATATATATATTATTAGAGTTTATTGTAGATTTTATTCTCTTAAAGTAAATATAAGCTACACTAAGTTGATTACCTGTATATATTAAGGGATGAAATATTAAATTTTAAATACAACACTAAAATAATAAAACTTTGCTAATAAATACCATAATAGATACCATACATGGTTCTAAACAATCTAGTGGGGTTCAGTTTTAGAAACAAACTTTCTTGTTTTGTTTAAATTAAAATTAACATATCTAATTGATTAGATGACTTTATTTAGGAATTTATTTTGTATTACATTACAAAATTTAATAGAAACTACAGAGCAATCTGAATAACTTATTCTCGAGGAACAATAGAGCATAATAGAATCATACTAGTTACATTTGGTTCACGCTTGCAAGAAAGGTGAATTAAAATTGAACTTTGTTAATAACTTTAATTGAGATTTGGAAAAGTAGTAATTTATTAATATTTAACTGGAACTGTTTTATTGTGAATTATTAATTGGAAATTAATTGAACATTAATAATTGTTTGAGAGAGTTGTCATCTGAATTGCAGAGAGTTGAAAGTTAAGGTTCAACTAGTGTAAAGAGAAGTTTAATTTTTTATTTTTTTTTAAATTGTACTTAGAAGTGAACATTTTTATTTTAGTTATTTCCAAGTGGTATTTAATTTTTATTTTAAAACTTTATTATTTTATTTTAGTAGTGAGCTCTGATTTTAGTTTGATATATTTGATTAATATTTTTCTTTCTTGCCAAAGGAACTTTTAAATTTACTAAACGGTTTGTCAATTCTTTGTGGAAAATAGAGTGATAAAAATTCTGAAACGTTGAACTTATTAATTTGCCAGTTTAAAATAAATCCACAATTCTTATTTAGAACTGTGATTTTTATTTTAGAAAAACCTGATAATATTTAATAGTTAACCAATTTAGTAATAAATTGTACTGAATATTTACTAGGAACTTACTAATCAAAAAATATTTTATATCGTCTTGGATGTCTCATTGATAATTTAAATATTAACACTCTGGAATATTAATATCTACAATCCAAGTCGTTATATGTACCTATATTACTTCTAGAGTTATAACATTTACCTTAACAGATAAATGACACTCGTATCCTAAAATACGTAACTTGTTGTACATAAGAAATGTATTAATAGTTTTGTTTTATATTCAATATAGAAATGGGATTTTTTCCTCGTATACACCTAGTTTAAATATATTTTTGGCTGGTACTGACAATATTATTCATTTTAATTATTATCTTAGTTACTTTATTTAAAAACCATGTACGTTTAATAAATTTGGTCTACAATTTTATGGATCCTTAAAAAAAACTTTTTTTCGATTGAAAACTAAGTAGTAAGTTTAAAATCTTATAATGCTAAGAATATGTTTTGTTTGGCATTTATATTATCTCTCAAAGTGTTTTGGAAAATCTTATATTATCTTAACACTGTACAAAAAAATTCTCACTTAATTCGTTTTTCTAATTATTAACATTATAAATTGACTGCATTTACTATCAACTATCTAAAAATGTGTGATTTCCAAATAACTGCTATATTACTAGAGGGTATGCTATATTACATACTACAAAGTCATGTGATTGGTAGAAGGTTTGTCCAGTTGTCCTCCCTCTCAGCTATCATGGCAATAGGTACTTGATTCATACTCTAAAATCCTCCTTTGATTCTGGCAGATTTCAAGTTTAGTGGCCTGTAAGAAGTGCATGTGGAAGATTCTTATGTGAATGTTTTCATTAAGCTAATATAAAGTACTTTAAAAGTTTTAAATTAAGGAACTAAACCAAAGTAATCTTTTTATTACTTTGATGCTAAAGGTTTCAAAGATAAATGTAAAGATTTCAGTAATAGGACTGTATTAGATCAGTGTGGAGGAACGCTAATGTTGAAGACCTTAGGATATCAGAAGTAAATTATGGTGTCTATGTGTATTATGAGTAGTTCCTAGTATGTCACAGTTCATAGTTAACAGTTATAGATGTTAAGTGAAAATTGTTTTGACTTTTATTTTAGAATTTCTATGTATATAAGCATTCGTAGTTTGAATAAATTATAACTGTCTTGAAACTTTGCCAAAAATATATATATATATAACTGATACACACAAAAGTATTTTACTAATCATTTCGGCCAATGTAATTTACTTGCAGTATAGGATATTTCAGAAGCCATAGTTGAGTAGGATTCGTTTTCCTGATCAAGAGGATATGTACGTATGTAGGTCTAAGAAGCATACTTATTAAAAAAAATAATCAGGTGGTTTTTACAGCATTCGTCAAATCTGAACAAAATTTAATTTGTAACTATTTCTTTGATAGCACACTTGTATAGCATTTCTTGTATAGCATGTCAGTACTGATCAAGCACCGCAACATCTGCTTACCTATATATTTACCTTTAAATTTCAACTAAAACTTCTAAATATATTATTTGAATACAATATTTCCTTAACAGCGTTTAAGAAGTGTTATTATATGAAACTTACTGGTGGTTAAAATATAATAATTGAAAATACATTTTACAGTTGTAGTTAAATTTACCAAACATGTGGTTGTGCTGCTTTAACACAATGCTTTCACTGAACTGTTATATGTAACAGTCTGTTTATTATTAACTTGCTTTTGCTGCAATCCATATCTTATGGGGCTTTTCACCACTTTATAGGCCAGTTGGGCGGATCGGTTAAGTCTAAAAGGGATTCCTTAGTGATCCTATAAAACACAAGATAAACGTACTTGCCAAGTTTTATGCCTGTATGGTTTTTGCTCGTCGTTGATGAGTTTGTCATTAGTCAGTCAGTAATGAAATCCCTTTATACATATGAACTCAAAATTATAAACACAAGATAAACGTACTTGCCAAGTTTTATGCCTTTATGGTTTTTGCTCGTCGTTGATGAGTTTGTCATTAGTCAGTCAGTCATTAGTCAGTCAGTAATGAAATCTCTTTATACATATGAACTCAAAATTCTAAACACAGATTTTTTCATTCCCATTATAGTTACACATAAGACTCATGTAAAAATATTCGCTAACGCTCAGCCAATATTCATAACGTGGCATGCAATCATTTAACTGAGTACTGCCTAAATAGATATTATGATTCATGCCAAATTTGAAATCTGCAGGTAAATTCGCTTATGATAAATCATGCGGACAAGCATGCTGAAATAAAACTTTTCCTGACTCTTGAGTAATAGGTTTCACTAATTTTAATACAATAATTAACTAATAAACTCAATGTACATACACATATCTGTATTTACTACTGTATTATTGGATAATCTTAACATTTCTATATTTTACTGATAATTTATTTTTTGTTTTATAAAGAGTGAGAAAATTTTTAATTTAAAACCTTTTTGTACACCAAAAAAACTGTTTTGTTTACAACCGTTATGTTCCTATTGATTCATCACTATTTGAAGAAATATATTTATGACAGAACATTTAACCTCTTTATCTACATAAAAAGTTTACGTCGTAATAAATGATTTAAAATAAGTAACTTTTTGTTAAACTATGCACTAGTTAACTAGGTGAATATAGCGTCTAAAAGCCGTCCCCTATCCCCAGATATCATACTTATAATTCTAAGAATTATACTCTGGGGTACAATTAGTTTGTAAGAATTTTATATTTACTTATTTTTAGAATATACAACTTCTTACGAAATTTTACTTCTGTACTGTCAAAGATTTGTTACCTCCATGTGTGGCATTGTTGTAAATGGAACAAGTAAAGTGACTGTTTGTCTTGTCACATCTAGAGATCTCATGAGTTGGATGGTGGATATAACCTATCCACTCTCTATACTGACTTGCTGATGTATAGGTGTCGTATTATCTCACTCTCACTCTTCCCGTCTTACAGTTTGTTTCAGCAGTCATAAAAAACTTCGCATTGAATTTAATCGTTTAACATGCTGTGATTTTAGAGTTTATCAATTGAAAACATATCGTATCTCCGCTTATTATCTTTACCCAACGTACGTAAAACGAGAATATATCTTTGCAGTGAAAATGAAGTAGTTTTTCAATGCCACATTTAGTAAAATTGCCATTGTAATATCTTATATTTCAACATGTCTTAAAAAATATATATATCTTGCATTTTAAATTAATTTGTAAATTTAAGTCATCAATTCATTTCCAAATTTTAATAATAACAGTAAACTTCATGTGAGCGATATCATAAACTGTTCATAGCTTTAGTACTGCGTACATTTTAAATATGACGATATGTGTAAGATGGATTTCTTGACTCAATATATGATTGAGTAATGTTTGCTTAAGTATAGCACAGTGAACCGTTCTTTTTTGCAATACTGTCAGTGTAGTCAAAATATTTTATATAAAAGAGATCCATTATCATTTGATTAACATTTTTAATTATCTCTACCAATTCCACTGTTTATGTTGGTTGGCCTTAGATGACACAAAATAACTGTATTAGTAAACAGTTTACCACTAGGAATAATTTCCATCTGTTTATCATTCTCAATAGAATATTGTAAACTACTTTGCAGTTTTAGACGTAAGCCCAACGTCAATATCAAAAACAAACTGCAAAAAATATTACCATAGAGCAATTAGTGCATATTTTTTGACCCTGTATAATTTCTCTAATTTGTCTCAAACGTAAAAAGGATAATAATATTCTGTAATTATAACGTTCTTCATATTTTCTGGTAATTCCGAATGTTATGAATTGTGACCAAAGTGACCCTATTCGTCAATAAACTAAAAGTTCATTTTCACTAATTTTAGAATAGTTGATTATTTTATATACCATTTCTTTGGCTATTTTAGAAATTATCAATAAAACTTACTTGCATCGTTGAGAAGTAATAATACGTAGTAGTAAGTGTGTCCGTTTAATTAATACCGTAATATTTTATTATTTTATTCCAAAATACATTCATAATATAATGTCTAGTATAACATATATATATGTATCCTTTATATAATGTTTAATAACCTAAATTAATGCGTTTAATACATTTTCTAGCTTATAGAAACGATTTTCATTGCTATATTTTTCATATACTTGTACGTAAAATTTACTTTAATATAAAATAGGATGTTCATATAAAATATTTCGCTGTTATACTTTTAAAACAATTACAGATAAAACAATAAAACTTTACTCATTATTGCATAAATATTTATGTTGTAATGTAAATATTTATTTGTAATCATATGACTGTAAGGCCCATAAGGAGTCTAAAGAAAATCATAATTGGACTAGTATGGTAGTGCACTTGGGAAACCCCTTTTTATGTTTTCCTCATTACTACTTCTTTCAAATCTTTTGTACTGGCCGTATTATATAATTAAAGTTAAAATATTTCGTTTTGAACTGTCGGAAATTAAAATAACTAATGAAATTAGTTACCTCGGGCTGTATGTTCTAGACATTGATAATACCCTACCCACGATTATTAAAAAACCCTTATGTTTGCAAATATAGGGTTCTCTTTTTTGGCAGAACTAGTAGAAATGATTTTGTTTGCTATTTAATAAGATCTTAGCTTAAGCAACACATTTTCTTTGTATACACATGTAAAAATTTAATAAGGCTTTTAGTATTATCCCTAATTTCCTTGACAAATGTGTTCAAGTTACATTCTTTTAGTTTGACATACATTCTCTGTCGTTTGAAGAATCGGAGAAGAATCTCGTAGCGAATTACTCAACACACACTGCCACTAATTTACGCCATGTTGCGGCATCTGAGCCGGATATGGAGTGAGAGGTAGTCCTCTTATCCTATTATCCAATTCCTTTATCTTATTGTACACGTACACGCAGTTCAGTATTTTTGTGACATTCAATTTTCTATTAAAAACAATAGATTTTAGACTCCCCTGTCGTATTAAGATCTTAATCGGTACCATTCAAGCCACCTATATGTTTACAATACATATTGGGGTAGGTAATTTATAATAAAAAGCATTTATTATCATTTAAAAATGTTTAAGTTTATAGAACACAAATACTGTTTATAATACATATGTCAGTGTTTTTGTCTGTATCTCTAAACAGTTTCCACTAAAGAAAAAATAAAAAGCACTCGGCAGTGAAAGCATTATTTTAAATTAAAATAAATTGCACTATATGGATGGCACATAAAGTAAAATAAGATCTATAGTGCTGCGTTGGATACAGGATATCCAGCTGATAGTGGATCGCTGCACTCCCCGCAGATGAAAACCACCTGCCACCTCTCACTCAAGTACCTACTGAAACTCGTAAGCCCTGTAGTGCATTATACCATCATGTCTAGTATCTATAATAGAATATTGCGATGTATTGCTTGTTGAAAGCCTTAGTGTTTTTATTTGTATTAAGCTTCAGGACATTCTAGTTTGCTTTTATGCAGGCTGTCATGAATGTTTGTAACCTAACATTTTTTGTTAGTAGTGTTGTATTAATACCTAATATTTCACAACTACTATACTTTCGCTAGTAGGATAAGTATCAGTTTAGTAAAAACAATAAAAACGTACCTTAGTCAATCAGTTCAAACTGTAGCCATGCACTACTATGTTTTTGAATTTTAATAAGTGATCTTTTGGTGTCGGTATCGATAATCCTCGCTTTTAATATTTATACCCCGACATCAGAAAATGACTTGTTAAAATTCAAAACTATAATACAGTATAACTACAGCTTAGTGTCTGACGAAGATGTGTTGTTAATTGGTATTATGCAATCCACAGTTAAGGGCTATATGATATAGAAAATAATCAGTTTATTGAATAATTTTTAAATAAATATACACATTGCTGCAAGTGATTATTACCTACCACTGGATTGATTAGAATATTATCTGAAAGGTACTTTCTCAACCTCTTTTGCGAAAAAAAACCAGTGGCTTAGAACATTTGCAAAAATATCTAAACACAAAATAAAAATAAAATCTTGTTTATTAATTTCATTTAACACCTGATTTCTAAACATTTATTAGTCAACTCAATGTTCTGATATAACACTCAAAAGTCCATCTAGTATTAGAAAGCCGTAGTTTAAAAGTAAATCACAACATTTTGAGTTTAAGATACCGTTTCAAGTAAAGTTTTTGACATACTACCCTGAATGGGAGGAGTTATTGCGAAAGTTATAATGTACTACTCAGTAAACCCCAGCATACTTTACCAGAACACTTCTGGTTCCTTTTAAACCACAACATATAACAGATAGGGTCATTTACACTTACCTGAAATATTTCTTGGAACATTGTTCCTTCTTCTACGCAGTACATCTGCATCCATTTCAATGATGGGTGGCCATTAAGGAAACAAATTGTTCTGTTTCACGAAAAAGAAATGCGGTATCTAGCCAACTATAACCTAGTTATTGATTATTTTAATTGATCATATTGATTGATGCAGATTCATTAAACTGAGGATAAGTCTAAAATGATTGATAAGTTACGTATCCCTTTAATGTTCCGATATATAAACTGTAGTAAATCTCATATTTAAGATTGCAAATACAATTTTTATGTTGGAAATAATAACAGTTTCATATATCATCATTGATATGTATAAATGGCATTATATTGGCTGTTTTAAAAGTCACAGCCCCTCCTATTAAATTGTTTATGGTTTTAGATGGATTGATTTACTTTTAAGGGTGTTTATATAACCAACTGAGGATTCTTTTGATGTATAACAATTTTTGACCCCGCACTCCCCAATGGGTTGTTTTGGGGATCAAATCTAGGTTGAAATCATTAAATAGGAACCACTAGAATGTGACACGTAATTTTTAAATGTATTATAAAAAGAAAACTAATTGTGGAAACTAGTGATATCTAATGTTATTGGTATTTATACATTTTAGTAGTGAATTAAAGTTTGAATGTTTTATAAACCCTCTTAGATTAAGTTACATTTTAAAGTTATTTAAAACACTTATTCACAATTATTTTGAAAAATTATGACACGAAATCATAAAAAAAGATTACAAGAATAAACAAACATCTACAACTATGATTAAAATAGCATTTAATGAAAGGTTTCCTAAGCTAAAGGTTCTTATTAACAAATTTTGACTTACCCCCGGAATCCATATTTGAGAGAGGAAACAAAAATTTGCGTATATATAAAACTCTTCCTATAGTCATAAAAACATCACCACAGTAAATCACTTCATCTATGTTTATAAGAAACTTGAAGCAGGGTGATTGTGGAGCATTTAACACATATGTATTTGGCTCATAAATTCCTCTTATTGCAGGTAAAAATGGTAAACGCAAGTCTGCACGTCGATATGTCAATTTGTGCTCTATCCCTTATGTTACTTTGAGTCAGATACTAGAAGTATCTGACTCAAATAGAATAATCCGTAATAATCAGAATAATCAGTATAGAATAATCCGTTGTATCAGTATATTGCTAATAAAGGCATATGAGAGAATATATATAAATATATATATATATGTAGGTATAAAAGAAAACAAAACACGTTTCTTCAACTCGAAATGCTTAATATTTCGTTACTTTTCAGTAACATTATCAAAAGCATGTATACAATAAAATATAAACATATATAAGAATGAAGGTTATAAAAACATTGGAAACAACAAAAACATATGGTATCAAAGAAGAAAATTAAACATGTAACCTTTCTTAAACACAGAGATGGATAAAATGTTTGAATAATAAGTTTAAATTAACTGTGTCTCAAATTTAGTCCAACTGGTGATTTTGATTGAAGAGCCATTATGTTCGCTTGTTCATATCTTCTTACTAATAATTTTGTGTATTCTTTATTGTCATAATTTTGAAACTTCTTGATGCCAATTAGAGAGAAACAATTTTCAAAGGTTTTATTGTGTTGGACAGCATGTGCAGATACGGGTCTAAGTAAATTTTGATGTCGAACATCGGCACGATTATTGTTCATCCTCAGCCTAAGTGACGTAGATGTTTCTCCAATGTAGTCTTTAGGGCAATGTTGACAGGATAATTTATAGACTACATTTTCACTGTTACATGTGATATCTTCTTTTTGTGCGTAACGTAGCTTTTGTAACAGTTTTTAGATTGCATCATATTGCATATTCCACAGCGTGGTTTATTGCATGGATGGCATTTGTTTTGGAAATTTTGACTGTTGTCTTTATCTTTTATATATTTCGGATGAACTAATAGATTATTCAGATTTGGTGGTCTTTTGAAAATAATTCTAGGAGGTCTATTAAAAAGATCGTTTGTTTCTGGAGATTGTTCCAATATTTTGTAGGCGGTTTTCATAATTCCATTTACTTTGTATAATCCAGGATGATAATGAGTTACAAATTTGGCATCTTTTTCCACAACACTTAAAACATGGTTTGTGTTTTTAGGCTTAGCTATTTTACTGTTAATTAATTTTGCAGGGTATCCTCTGTTGATTAATGAATTTGATAATGTTGTTACATAATAATTTTGGAAGTCAGTGTCATCTGTACATAGATTCTTATCTCTTAGAGCAAGACCCTTGGGTATAGATTTCTTTACATACTGTGGATGGCAGCTATCATAATGTAAATATTGCATACTATTTGTGTCCTTGACATGAATTTTATCGCAATCACTACAAGAACTGGATATTTATTTTCCCAATTCCTAGAAAGGTGAAGTTTTACACACATTTGTCTCATCACTTAAAAAGAAAAAAAATTAATTTAGTAAAATCAACCTTAAATATAGTTGTAAATGAGGTTATAACCCTTAGAAGTATTTTGGGTTTACTTATTTCCCAAAACCATAATATTTCTTGTAAATGTGCCAATACACTACATCGGAAGCAGATAAACGTGAGTAGAAGTAGACGCTGTTTTACCTTAAAAGACTTTTCACGTACATACATTTATATATTAGCTTTGTTAATGCAACAATGTCAACACAAAAACGTCGAGAGAAATACTTTAGACAAGAAACAGATTATAAACGTCGCAAATATGCCCGTTTACTGATATAGGCTTTTCAGACCAATGTATTCATATTTATATATTTCCTTTAACATAAAAAGAAGCTTGACTTTATGGTGCTGAAAATACTACTACCAGAACTAAATTATGATAATAAGAAGCAGTCGTTTTTTGAGTTAGATAAGGAGATTTTCAAGACGCACGCGCACACACACACACACAACACACATACACACGCGCTAATATATAAATGGCCGGAGTACGTTTTCGTTCAAAGTAATCTTCTCAAACCAGTTTAATAAATGTTATACTTTTATTGGTACTGTTTGTGCCCTTGGCTTCTGTGCAGTGACATCGCCTTTGTTAATTTTCTTCTACTTGGACTTCAAGTTGTTCTCTAGTATGATATATAATTTGGGATTGGCAGTTCATTGCCTCATTTAGTAGGTTTTAAGTGATTTTTATTTATTACTATTCTTTTACCTGAGGAAGAAAATGGATTTGCAATTATTTAAATCAATTATTTGTAATCACACAGTACAGTCATTTGGCATTTTAGCTTGTAATATAGTAGCACAAATAGCCTACGTTTTTACAATATATTTCAGTAAAGATTGATGGAACTTCACTCTTACATAAGAAAAAATGGTGAGTGTATTTTGGTGCATCTTTGTGAATATTTTAGAAAGAGCCATGACATCTTACTTTCACCATGCACACAAAACTTATTTTATTCGTTATTTCATTTATTTCAATGCATGGGAATTGAGTAATCTTTGTTGAAATCTATCACCCAGTAGGCCGGCACGAATTCTCTTCTGTATGCATACAAGGGATTTAAAAATGTCTGACATATTGTCTGTTTGTCTCCCTTTAGGTTAACAGATCGAAAATAAAATGAGTTATATACTTCTGCACGTAAATTTAGCACAGAATCTGTACTATTTCATAGCGTCCAATCCTGCTTTAAATTATTTCACTTCGGAATACTTAATGTTTGTGTCAAACATGTAACAAAACAACACAATAAAGTCTTACCAAAGCTTATTATTTTGAAAAAGATTTGTAGTAAGTTAACGAAGGTATTTGTAGATAAAGCTTTAGATTTGTATGGCTATGCTGAATAATTGTTTTAACTTCAAATCCTAATAATCTTAAAAATATTACAAAGTGCCTTTGTTTGTTTGTTTTGTTCTCACGAGTAAACTACTACCGATTTTACTGAAAGTTGACATGGACATTCTTGAGATTTCTGAAATGAATATAGGCCTATTCATATGTCAGAAATCTTTCCGGGTTACGCCCCATTGGTCTTTAAGGTAACGAAAATCCCATCTTGGTCTCTAAAGTTGTGTAATAATACTTGAATGAGCCTTTCAAACGTAATCAACTGTTCTGTGTAAACATAATTTATTATTTTCACTTTGTTTTAATTTTTAGTGATTAAATGTTGCAATAGATAACCACTTTTCTTCACGCCGTTTTAGATTTCAGTGATTACGTAAGTACTCATCTACCTTAGAAAATATTCTAAGGTCAGAATCTGACTCCGAAGACGAACTAGCCGGTAAGACGAACTAAGCCAGATTAAATTTCGCTGAAATATTATTTTGAAGTTATGTACCAGATCTACCTCTAAATTTTCTAAAATGTTAAAAAATGTTACCATATTTAAAACTGGTACAAAGCACATCTTCTCTCTTTTCATAAAAGCAGGCTCCTCTGATCTGTGCTATATTATTTCTTGATCAGAAAATAAAAAAGATTTCAACCACGGAAAAAAACCTATTAAGAATGAAGTAATTACATTGTTGTTGTTATATTTTTGAAGTAATTATAATTTTGTTGTTGAATTTTCTTGATAGTGGCAACAATGAAAACTCAAAATTGGTGTCGGAAATACAATTCTCATAAACTAGCAGTGGTAATAAACGTGCAACACTTTCAAAATGGCGTGCAAGGCAGTGGGTAACTGCTAGCAGTGCTGATATAAAAGGGAATGCAGCATCACTTACGTAAATTTATTAATATATTTTGTAAATCGGGGGAAGCAAAATCAGCTTTACAAAAAAAATAATAGGACCATAACAAATTTAAATGACCATAAACATACATCTTTTAACATTTTCCTTGATCTTTGGAAAAATGAAAAATCAACATTAGCTCGGAAATGTAATTCACTCGAACCAGGAGCGCTCATGCAGATGTAAAACTTACACAATTGCGTGCAAAGCTGCGGTTGACTGCTAGTATATGTTAGAAATATTAGAAACTGTGTACTATAAATTAATTTAATATGGTTTTATAAAGAATTTTAAATCATTTGAAAACTCTTATCAATAATACGGTAGTTAAGTTGTTGCATAAAACAAATTAGCGTCTAGATATTTGTTCAACTGTAAAATTATACTTAGGTTTAGAAACATCGAACTGTTAAGGAAATTGCTCCAGTCTTGATTGGCTGGAACAGTAACCGCCAGCAGTTGATATTGGAGAAGGGCTTATTGTACAAGGGGAAATGTAATTGGCTCTACTCGTGCTCTGAAATATGAAACCATAAGCTAAACCAATATTGGCATTAAAATTTCACACTTATACAGTGTTATTTTCAATTTTGTGGAAATAATAATTTCAGCCTCTGCATTTCGCTGAAATTTGTAAACATCAGCAGTTTTACCGAGTTATTGCTACTACTAAACTTCAGATTTGGAATGAGGGTTGGAATTACACTAGTTTTAATAGATATGAACTAGTGTATGTTATCACATTCAGACTAGGATTTCTGAGAATATAAGATATGGTGACGTGTGAGGTACTCAATTTCAAGTTATTTATCAAATTATGCAGTGTTTTATAGCATATGCGATTCATTCTACTTTTATCAACTATCATAGTAATAAGCAATATTAACAAGGAAGTCTTAGATATAATTTCGAGCATTTTATTGAAAGAAACTTGCGTTAAACTCTCTAAATTAGGATACTTAAATGCTAATAATTCCTAAGAGTGAATAAGTGTCAAATAGAGTTATGCTAATATTAAGAAAAGAGATTTTAATCTGGTGTTTTTCTTGAATAAAAGGTAAAACATTAGGAATTTTACAAATAAAATACGAATATTTTAACATAAATTTTAAATACCTACTAATTAAACTACATCAGGTAGGTTTATATTATAAAGTATGGAATAAGTACAGCATATTGTAACCATGTTTCACCAAAATATCATATATTACTGCATACAACTGTGGGCGAAACATATCCTTACATTGACGTTTTATCTCATGGTGTTTTGAAGTTTAATTGAAGTAGACTTTAAGGGATATTAATTAATAAATAAGTTGTAGAGAAACGTAATATCTTCGTATATTTAAAAGAACATATTAAAGATATTGTTAAGTGTATTTTTTTAACTAATCATTTCAAACCTAATTAGTTCTCTTCATTGTTATCATTTTATTTTATGTTTACCATTCTCTGATTATGTTACTTTATATATTGTATCTTTACAGTTGCGCTCACTTAATAACCACCACAAAAAACAAGTTTTAACGTTCTAATGCTTATAGGTCCCAGTTCTCTATTGTAGCCAATTGCACAAGATCACAGGTATCCAAATCGTTGTACACAGTTAGAGATTGATCCCGTAGATTTAAGAGGTTATTGGCAAACATTTTGTTTAAATTATATATAATAAATGTTAATAAAAATAATAGTTCAATGCTTTTCTGCCGAGATAAATGACTATCACAGGAAAAGCTATTGACTGTCTCACTTTCTTTTAAACAGTTTCTGAATAATTTACATTTTAAATAGAAATATATTCCATTCCCTTAATAAGGGGATACATTTTTTAACACATGCAATTTTTCTATTACAAATGGCATAAATATGATGAAAGATATGTCTCAAGATATTCATTCTAAAAAGAAAAAAAAAAATCTAGAATCCATGAGACAGGCTCAATCAGAAAACAAACCAAGATACTGGAAGCGTTAAGGGAAGGTGAATTATTGATGATCAACAGCTTGAAGAAGTTATTTGAACTCATATTTGGATGGTGCATGAAGGCAGAACGTAGTGCAGAGGAATTTTGTGTTTGTTTGTCTCGCGGAGGCGTGCTTCCAGTCACAAAAGCGTAAACTTTTTAGATACAGAAGCTCCCTTATTTAATCGACTAGGCAAACATATTCCTTAACACTAAAGAATGTTTTTCATTACAATTTCATGCATATTTAAATTTTAGACCAAAGTAACTATTTAACGATCAAGGGAGCATGGAAATTAATAATTAAAGTCTACCTTCATTTTACAACATTTAAAAATCCTTCCGAATATATCAAAAGTAAATAAAAATAAAATTTTTTAAATATCTTACTGTACACTTAAGAATGAATAATTGGTTACATTTTCTGGAAGTGTTTAGCTTACAAAAATTTGGTCTAATCATGCTTGTATTTGAGATTAAAATGAATATTTATGAGTGATAAATAGTAAACTGTAGAATACTTCTCTGAATATAATTATAGTATAAACAGTTATTGTACCATAACACGTTTTTATAGCTTGACATTGAATTGAACGACATACGTAACTGTTTTATATTATGAAAGAGTAAGAAATGTAATAAATGATCTTAAGCTCTTCTAATACTTTACATTATTGAACTAAATTAGATATTAGCTAACAAGCTTTTTATATAGTTAAGAGTTTATTATATTGTAACTAAACAATATATATAAAATTAAAACATTTAATTATGTTACATAAATTTAAAAATTTTATTTTTACAGTAGCACATTTGTTAAGCTGAGTAATTCCTTATGTTACCCATGCGTGTGCAAGAATATTCACTTTAAAATAACCAAATTACATAATTAAATACGTAATAGTTTGCAGGAGTCCTAACGTTTTTGCATTAGTTGGAATTTGTAACATATCTTCCAATAAAAAACATTATAAACAAAGTTTCCGAGCAGAATTTAGCCAACTGTGTTGAACCGTACCGGTCATATATAAGTGATTGCTAAGGTCTAAGAAATCTAAATGTTGAAATCAATATTCTATAAGAAAAAATGTTGAAAATACATGCGTTAAAGAATCAGTGCAAAAAGTAATAAGGATACGTATATTTAAAGAATTCATATTAAGATTGAAATATATTTCCTTATTAAAACTATGAGAGGATTGTTTTTGATACTGTCCTAATTTTTTTTTAATTTTTAAAAATTTAATTAAGCTTAAAATTTATACAAATACTTAAAAAGTACAAATCATCAACGCTTGTTTGAACTACTCGAAAGAAGTACATCGGTCAATCTGTCAACGAAGTGTCTATATTTGACAACATTTTCAGTTTGTAATGTAATATTTTGCGGTATTGACAGTTTTATTTGACGTGTTTCCTTTCTCTAACCATAGCCACTGATTTAAAGTCATGATGCATTGGGGGATGAATGAGCATGTTTCGTAAGTGAATGATAATTTTGGCTATCAAAATAAAAACTATTGCATATAAATAATGGTAACGATTGTTTATTTTTTTTTTAAATTTTAAGCAACTTGATTGTCGATCCGATTCAGCTAAACGTTTTGTCATCGTAATTCAGGTAGTGAGCATTTTGCTTAGTTTCTGGCATTGTTGCTCCCCAGATTCCATTATCATTCTTAACATACATTTCTTGAAGTGATTCTTTTGTTATCTTACCCAAATATTGAGGTACTTATTTTTATACTCTTCTCACAATATAGAAATCAGTGATAAGTTTCTTACGCTACTACATTATAATGATGCTAAACCAGTGTAGGTGACCCAATTTTGGGCGATTTCACTTAAAGATGAGTAAAATACAAGTAATAACAATAATTAAGTGATGTGTTTAAATTACAAATCAAATCGATGACCGTATAGAATAACTAAAACGTCATGTAACAAATAATAAAATAGAGTATTTATTAAGATTACAATTTATTATTAAACTTACCATATAACTTGTTTTTTAAGTTAATGGGGGAGTTCTGAATAGGGATCCAAACTGAGGAACACAATGACACTTACGTTCTTTTTTCTTTTTCCCATAATTTCGTAGTCAAAATTTTTAAAATCTTTTGTTAATATAAGCTAACAATAAACCAAGAACCCGTTGGTACAACTTATAAATTGCTGAAGTTGGCTGAAAAAATTAAGATAAATATACACTGAAAACTTATTGATGTAATTACAAATCTAGGTGGTTATATAGTTCTGGAGTTACAGTTATGCCTAATCTGAAACTTAAAATTCAGACACCAATTGCACACCAAACATTCCTAGATTTACCTAGTTATTACAACTAAGCTTATTTGGAAGTTAATCGTGATAAGAATGTGATAAGAATTTATCTCCAACATTTATGGATATTAGTTATTAAAAGTGAAGACCAAATCAAGCTGTTGATTCTATAGCTACAGTATTTATAAAGAAGAATGATGTAATAAGATAATGAATTTAGAAACTTGGCAGTTTCATATCTACTTTATTATGTTAATATTATATGAAGCCCTTTTCTTTACAAGACTGTACATATACCTAATTATGTAATATAGAACGATGAAGATGTTTTGACATCCTACTATCTTCGGGAATTTTAATTCAGAGAATCTCGTCATAGTCCTACATCATTATGAGATAATCTGGAATACCGAAGTCACTCTAGTGGGATATCCACATAACAGCCGTCCTGCGTAGCCATATATATTCACTTCGGTTGTATAAAAGCAGAATTGCTCTATTATAACAATCATTAGACTTCTAGATATAAATTTCCTTTAATATTTCGGCTTTGCCGTTTTCAAAAAGGTACAATAAAAAATAACAACACAGCAAACAAAATTTACAAAAGTAAATAAGTAAAAATTTACATAAATAAATCAAAAGGAATTTTTGAACATGTGATTAACACCAAAGAGAAATAATATCATGAACAGAGAAAGAATTTAGAAAATAATACATAATAACAACAATTTATCATTTCATCTTTTATTCAGACCAAAGGGTACTTTTGATTTTAATATTAACTGATGTGCCTGTTCTAAATTTTTTAAGTAAATTTTGTTTCCATCTTCGGGTACTTTGCAAATACCTTTCAGTGACTAACATTGTTAAAAATTTTGTTGGTGGGCTACTGCGTGTTGTGAAACAAATTTTTCATCCTGTTTTTTAGACGAACAACGATGATTATTCATTCTTATGTGCAATGAATTTGTTGTTAATCCAACATAATCCATTGCACAATTTTTACATGTTAATTGATAAATTACATTTTTACTTTTGCAATTAATTTCTCCTCTAATAGGGTAGTTTTCTTTGTTTTACTACTGGTAAAAAAATGGACGATTTTATAATTTTGCAAGTATTACATCGTTTGTCTTTACAGGGTTGACACTTAAAACTTTTCTTCTTTTCTGAATTTTGAATGCTTTATTTATTTATGGAAATATTTACTTATTTACTTTTGTAAATTTTGTTTTGCTGTGTTGTTACTTTTTATTATATATATGCAAATTCTGACAAGTTATTGTTTTAATTCTTACCTAATAGGTTTGAATTTGTGCACGGGAGAGTGTATAAATGTGCTATAAATTTGGTTTATTCCGATCTGATTATATGTCAATGCAATTTACAGTGTAATATGTTTTGTATCAAGTGTTCCTTACATTTTTCAGATAAAAACTAGAGTATTGTGAAACTAAGTTGCTTGCTGCATTAAAAGTTATATTTTACAGTTAAATTTAGTTGTATCGTTTAGGTATAAAAGCGTCTGAAAAGAAATGACAAATATATCTTTCATGAAAAATCATATCATGCATAATTTTTTAACACTATGAAGTAGTACTGTTTTGTCAAAATTTTACATAGATATAATATTATAAACTGTAGCAATTAAAGTGTTAAATTTCACGTTTTACGACTCATTTCATACAATCACTAACTCTATAGTGTCATAACCATTCTTGACCAAAACTCATTCAAGTGAACATATGATAATATGCTTTTTTTTAATATATAGCAAACATAACACTGGACTAACCATTTCCGTTCCAGTGTCCATTACTAATAATCTAAAGTACACTGATAATTTAGTAATTTGCAAAGAATACCACCTGGTCTTTAACAACGAAGATATTAGACTTTACAAGTTCTAGAATCTGCACAACAAACACATTCCAGACTATTTGAAATTCTAAGTAACCATTTAAAAGACCTTTCTGCTTTAATGGATGGATGTCCTTAAATAATCATGGAATGTAAAAGCACTTTAGGGCCAATTCGTGAAGGTTACTTACACGAGAAAGCAATTAAATTAAATGTGAATTTCAGTGCAGAAGACAGTGCACTTGCAGTTTAAGTTATCTCTTATTTTTAAAATGTTAATAGAACGTAAGCATCAACAAAATTGAAGCGGTTGCGTTTGATTTGTATTGTAAGTACTTTTTATATTTTATAAAACATAATTTAATGAAGATATCCGCATAGTAAAAAAAACTTATTGTAGATATAAACTACTTCAATGATTTAATTTTCTCAGATTCGGTCAGTTCATTTTAGAAATATCCTGCTGACTGAAAGAAATGAATAAAAAATTTCTAGTTCCTCAAGTGATTGGATTTTATAACACGAAGCAATTTGTGTCCTTGTAAAAAACGCCTGAAAGGTGAGCATGGATGAAAAATAAATATTAAAATACGCTTAGTTTTGTTCTGGGTGCATGTCATCCCAAGTCTAAGATGTCTATATGTTGAAAAGTATAATAAATATATCATTAATTATCGAAAAAACCAAAAAAATACTGAATAAAAATATTAGAATAATTAACATAGTTACGACAATTTGCTAGGCAAGTCATTATATTTATTAAATAATATAACGCATGATTAATATCTAACATCATGGTATTACAGTTACAAACAATTATAAGTTATAATTGACTAAATAATCTGTAAATATGTATATTATACTACTAATATTTGGTCAGAATATTCTATACAAAATGATTCATACTTAGAACTATAATTTCAGAGTACCGAAAAAGGCTATCTAAATATTTTCCAGGAATACTTGAAATGAGGAAATAAATCATCCCTCTTAACGGTTTTAAGAAACCACGAGAAGAATAAGTAATAGAAAACAATGACTTTGGCTTATTTGGTTCCTTCATATGAGTTGATGAAAGTTATCATAATTAATAGTAAACGTTTTGACTGGCCTGTATATTCCCAGTGATGTTTAATAAATTATTTTTACTCCTCTTTCTTAAACCGAAAAGACTCTGAATACCCTGAGTACTTTTATTATTGCGGTTTACAAAGTTTAATTAAATATAATATAAATAGCTAATGGGTAAGAATAATAAAATTCAAATATTGAAGATAGTTTTTATGTTACAGTCACTTATAATAAAGTTAGTAATGATTTTACGCTTTTTCTGTTTTAACACGGAATACATTTTTTTATTTTTCAGGAAAATATTGCAATTCAACCAATCGTAAAATAAAAAATGGTATGTATGTATATATATATATATATATATATATATATATATATATATATATATATATTCCATTATGTAGAATTGATCCAATATTTGTTATTTTATTTCATTGAAAAAGTACATCTAATTTACCAATATTAACAACATATATTCATATTAACTTCACTTTGTAAAATCCTCTGATAATGTAATTCAATAATAAGGGTTCATAATTTAAAAATAACACCAATACAGTAAAAATTACCAAACGCTTCATAAAGTGTGTAGTAAAGTAATTATTAAATTCATTACAATACAAAGTTCTTGTAAATATAACTGTCACTTAACGCATTTAAGTGTTAATAATATGTTGAGGATTAAGTTATTGTGCAAATCTAATTAACTGGAACAATGGTTGTGGCCACTATGTCAGATTGGACGCCAAACTAACCAAAACTAACAACTATTACGGAAATCTGGGATAGTTTGCTCATTTGAACTTGTGTTAGTACAGATGATGGTTTGTAACTAGTATTATAACCAAATGTAGTGTCTAGGTTGAATTATTTGATGAATTGATAATTAATTAGAGTGTTATTGTTTATAAAATATCGAGCCAGTAGCTTTGGATATTATTCTTTCTTCTCTAGCCAGCAGTTATACTACATTTATTCGTAAAGACTTTACTTAAACACAATTGCTAAGTGGGAAAACTAAGGTTTTTTTTATTTAAAAATATATATGTTTTCTATACATGATCCAAGATATATCTAAAGAAATAGTTGTTATAATTTTTACATTGAACGTTTAAATATTTTGTCTAGGTTATTTTTGACTTACGATTCATTTGTAACAAGGTCTGAAAGTTTTCGATGGCATAAAATAATTTATAATATTGTTTTGTGTGCTTCTATTACTAAGAGTAATTATTTCCCAGTTTCTGGAATTTTGAAGTATAAATCACTGAAAATCCATCGTGTTCTACCTTCATTTTGTCGTGAAATAATTTACCAGTGTTTTATTAAATAATTTTATTAAAAATAAACTTCATTGTTTTAATAGTTTTGAAGTTAAGTCACAATTGAAAAACAAATCGTGTTTATTTTAACTCAAGAAATAAAAATGAACTAATTCCTGCTGTGATGCCATATTTAACTAAATAGCCTATTAACATTATCTAATGGAGTAAAAAAAAGTGTCAAAAATCTACCTAATATTATTAATATGTACTCACTTCATTGACTGCTTGGAGGTAAATAAATAGTAGGAGGTGTTGGATTGGACAATTATCTCATGTAAAACGTCATTTCAATGTACTTAATTGGTACTTTGAAAAAACGTTATGTAATTTACGTTATGTAATTGGTACATTTAAAAAGCAACAAGCTGTCTTTGGGAGATGCAGTTCTATAAGTTATGGTTAGGTGGGTTGCGGTATTTATTTTCTATTTCAATTTGATTTTCCAGCCTGCACTACCGATGCGTCGGAGGTATTCGTGATCAGACACTGAGTTATAAATATATTGAAAGAAACCTAACTATAACTTCCGTTAGCTTAATAAATAAGATGAACTGGTAAAACTAAACCTTATTACTACTTTTATGTACAAAATTCTTTCTAAGGAAAAAGTACACCCTGTCCAACTTTTACATTGTTCAATTTTTACGTATTTTATATAAGAAATAATAAGTTTTACTTATCAAACATGTCTTGTGATAAAAAATACTTTGTGTTATTTAAATTAATTGTAGAGTAACTGAATGAATAATTTTTCAAATTCCTATTCCTTAATAAATTATCTGAAAAGAAACTATAGAGATGAAACCACATTTACCATAAATACTTTCCGGTGAAGTATCTTCACGTGTTTTCGTTATACTCAAAAAAAGATAATAACTATAAAACGGATTAATTTTCTGCTCGTTGAAATATTGACCGTAGAATATAACATAATTTTTTAAAGGAATTAGTAGCATTTTACAAATAAGGGTCTATCTACACAGTATATATCTTTTGAAAGTTTTTTACTGCTGTCTTAATATTTTCAGAAAACCAGTAATTAATAGCACAGGGCAGAAAACCAGGCGTAACGTCATTATCACGTTTGTGCCCTCATTCACTAATGCAAAAGGTTAACTTTATATTATGTAATTATAAATGTATATTCAATTTAAAATGGCAAAAAACTGTTTGTTTGCCAGAATAGTTGCCTTCAGGGTGAACATTTTCCATGTAATCCTCAGAATGTCGTAATAATAGTGATTTTGTTAATTAATTACTACTGCACACCTGTTTATATCTCATTTACACTTGACGCCATGGTGTACAGATGAACAGTTAATTAAATCAGCTGTTTGTTAGTGTTCTTGTCAGCAATGATTGCATTCATGATGAGCGCTGTGTATCGCCTTCTCTGAAAATTTGCCTCCTGTTAATAAACCAAATGAAAATAACATTAGTTACCTAATAAGTTACCTAATATTGTAGTGCAAACTTCATGTAAAGCAGCAAAATGCAAAAAATATAAAAACATGTTTAACCTTTAGTAACCTTTAGTTATACACCATATACTATTAGTGAATGGTACTTTTTGCTTATTAATAGTAAAAAAATCAGGGATTTGTTTGCACTTTCATTATACATTAAGTCTTTAGCTCGTAGGCTAATACTGTCAAAGTCAAGTCAAGTCAAAGTCAAGTTCTTTTATTGCCGTTGATAATAATACAATTATGTGGCAAAGGTCATACCGAATAAATCTAAAATTTTTACATTCGTTCACTATACCACATTCAGACATACAATCGTTTACATTCATCCATACCACTTACTCGCCAATTCTCTCCACCGCCAACGCCAGTGTCAGTCTTCTAGATTGGAGGTCTCCCAACTATAATTCAAAAACTCGTCGACGCTATAGAATGCTTTAGATGCTAAAAAGCGCTTCAGACGAGTTTTTAACGCCTTGGGCGTTGTACGTTTTTCATGGAATCAGGCAAACTGTTGATGAAACGGGACACCTGCCTGCGAGGGCATGTGTTCAAAAAAACCACCGTTCTGTGTCGCCCAGTACGGTAGTTGTCTCTGCCTCTCGTTTTCATATTCATGCACGTCACGGCCCCTAGTCAGGGCACATTTTGACTTACAGAATAAAAATGCCTACCAAGATATAGAGACATGGCAGAGTCAACAGCTGCAATTTTTTGAAAGCAGGTCTGCACAACTCTCTGAAGTTCATGTTGGCGATTGTTCTGATCGCTTTCTTTTGAAGCCTGAAAACTCTCAAAATTTGATTGTTTGAGCAAGCTCCTCACAAAAATCACTCCGTAGGAAAAGATGTGGGTAAATCAGGCCGTAATTACGCCGCCATCAGCACCTAACTTGGGCAGTATTTGGCTAAAGATCTTAAAACATAAACGCCAGATGCTAATTTTTGAACAAAACTGAATCAATGTGAACATTTCCATGTCAATCCTCGATTCAAGGTAATATACCAAGGAATTTGGAGGAGTAAACTTCTTCTAATGTGGAGTCTCCCAGCATGACGGAAGGTCCCACACCCAACGTTCCATTGACCGCAGGGCGAGATTCAGAAAATTAGATTTTTGTGGAATTTGTTGTCAGGTTGAGGCTATGAAAGTGTTGGACCGCAGTTGTTAAGTTCAACAAAAGCTTTTTGTTTCCAAAACTTCTTTTGATTTTTCGTTAAAAAACAGAGAGTCGTGTCATCAGCATACTGCACGAGATTCCCGTACAGAAGTGATGACTCGATGTCATTGTCATAGACCAGAAAATGGATTGTACTGAGGATGGAGCCTTGGGGAACTCCCATATCTCAAATCCAATGGACTTGAAAGGTGATTTGTAATTTGGACAGTCTGTGTTCTACGACTTAGAAATGATTTAATCCATAGCAGGGGCACACTCGAATGCCATGAGATTCAAGTTTGTCAAGAAGTGTATTATGGTCAACACAGTCGAATGCTTTGGAATAAGTCGAGAAACACACTTATGGTGGGATTCCGACACTCTAACCCTCAACAACCATTTCTCGACCAAACTCACCACAGGTCTACCGTCGATTTTCCCGTTCTGAAGCCAAATTGGTCTTTAGAGAGCTGGTTGTGTTTGCTAAGAAAACAAAGCATTCTTGTCAAAAATAGTTTTTCGAAAAATCTTGCTCACCGTTGGCAAAATAGAGACAGATAGAGCCGATTAATTGTTATAATTGTTAAGAGAGCATGGGTCATCTTTTTTGAAAATGGGGTTGTACTTTAGCATTTTTTCAGGAGGGAGGGGAAAACTCCTGTTTGAAAAGACAGATTTACCAATTGAGTCAGAGGGCTCACAATATTGCTTGGCACATTTTTTCAAAATCCACATGGACAATAAATTAGAACGGTTGATTTTTTTGGCCGGGAGATGCTGAATAATTTTTTTTCCAACTCTTCCTCAAGTACAGGTGCCAGGTATCATTGATTTCTACTGGACTACGTCTTCGCGTGTGAGTAACCTGGGGCTCTGACGGTCGAGGAAGTCGCCCACAAGCAACAGACGCAAAAAATCTATTAAACTCGTTGGGCGATCTCAGCTTTCATCCTGCACCAAGGTATCTCCAATTTTAATTTTGATCTGTTTGTGAGCTTTATTTTTATTGTTAATAATGTCCCAAACAAGTTTTAGAAACAGTTTTTAGAAGAAAGAAACTTTTTTTGAGACATCATATGATTTCGCGGCTTGGATCACTTTTCGGTAAATTCTTTTGTAGTTTCGGTAATAAATTTTGAAATTTTCATTTGAATATGATCTATAAATTTCAGAAAGGAATTTTAGTTTATCTCTTGGAAACCAATATTCCTTTTCGTGATCCAAGTAATTTCTTGTCTTTTTTTGACATATTTTAATTGTTTTTGTAGGACAGCAAAGATTTAGATGGAAATTTAGGCAATTATTGAATGACTGGAACTGCTGTTCTACAGTTTGGCTTGAATTTAGAAAATGCCATTGTTCTTTAAAAAGAGAGAGGCGTTTAGGAGAGCAATGTTGCTAGGCCTTATGTCTCTTATTGTTTTATTAATTTTGGGCTCCCTCTCGATTTGTTGTCCTGTAATTATAGCCTCTTGGCCATAATGATCAGCGATTGCTGTGTTGATCACGGACACTTCGACATTTGGGGAGATTTGAAATTACATTGTCGATAGCAGTTTGTGTTTGTTGGCGTCACTCTCGTTGGAGTTTTGACCAGCAACTCCAAGCCAAAGCATTGTAGCATATCGACAAAGCGTTTTAGTCGACGGATGAGTTTGGTTCATCGCATCGATGTTAAAATCACCCATCAGAACGAAGTTCAGTTGCTGGGTAGATCAATTCTGTCAGCAATGCTTCAAATTTTGACATGAAAACATCTTCGTTCCCGTTGGGAGACCTATAAACGCCAACGACGATTAATTTTGACTTTTTTGTGTAAATTTTGAACTCCAACTGCATCAAAATCTTTTCCACTGTTTCCTTGACTGGAAAAAGGTTGAACTTAAAATTTTCCTTCATAACAATGGCGAACACCCCTCCTTTGGAGAGTTTGTCTACAGAATGTGTTGGCCAAAGTGAAATTTGGAATTTTGCAGAGGGCAATGTTTCCTGTCGGTGAAACCGTTTTCGGTCACAAACGAGGATATCTGTTTTTCGTCCTCACAAATGAGTTGCAGTTCCTCCAGTTTGTTTCTCGCTGATTGGGCGTTTTGGTGAAGCAGTCGGACTGAATTGTTTTGATTAAGAAATTTTGAAGTGGTTTGTTTGTTTTGATGGAGAGGTGTCTGTCAATTTAGTCTGTTGTTGGCAAGTGGAGTCCTTAAAAAAACAGTTTGTGTGAAATACTACTATGTTTGTATCATGCAGTTGTGTTTGTGGAGGCGCAGGCTGTCCCGGACCTCCCGGTGTAGAAGGTACTCTGACCACCTCCGCGTACGTGAGTAGCTGGAGACCAGATGGACCGCCGAGGGGCAAAACAGAATTCCTTGTGGGTAGCAGCAGGCGTCGGCAAGATGGGGGGAGAGACGGGTCACTACTGGGGCAGTCACTAGGAGTGGTGGTGGTGAACACGTCTCAAGTCTTGTAGAGGCAGAACCCGAGAGTACGAGGCCGCCCAACGATCATCCTCGCCAGTAGTTTCTTGCCCCCGCATTGAAAGATGCTGACCGTGTCTCGTGAAATACCTACGGCCGATGTCATTGAAGTTTATGACACGGATGTTTGTGTCGGATTGCCAGTTCTTCAATGTAGGCATTCACGAGCACGGTCTCATCGTGGATAGGGTGGTTTGGTTTCAGATCGTGACGGCGTGGAAGGGTGGTTAGAACGATCTCGGTGTCTTTTGATCGGGACGTGATGTATGTCTCTAGGTGACGGTAGATATTTTGCTGCTTGCCCACTGCCAGGTCATTGGTGCCAGCGATCAACACCTCACAGCGCGTTCCGGGTCGAGGGGTATGTTTGGTCCGAGTTTTAGAACGTCAAGCAACTTTGCGCCTGGCAGACACCACGCCATCAACTTAGGTTCCAGGGGCGGTCAAGTCACTCACCAGTCCAGCGATGTGACGGGTGTGGCTGTCACCTCTGATAATTATTGATTTATGAGTAAAATGAGTGCTATGATTTAGATAAGGTTGCCTGTTAATGGTGAGATTTGTTTTTTTCTTATCTGTTTTTATATTTTGAGATGTTTTGTTGGATTGGTGATTCGGTGGTATTTGTTTTTTCATGTGATAGAATTTGGAATTTATTATGTATAGGTATAGTGTTAACGTTTGTTTATTACTTTTGTTGTTTTTATTTTTAATTTTAACTTTGGCCCATTTCTCTTCAGATTTAAAACTTGAAACCTTGCACGAAGTTTGCTGATGTTTTAAGCACTGATTTTCTGCTTCTAGAACTTCTATGGTCGTTTTCATGCTGCGAATAATCTCAGTGTTTCCGGCACATCGCGCACAACTCGACAGACTGTTGCGATAAGTCGCACTGCGTACCGAAGTCCGCAGCAGTGGTGTGACGGTTCGCACTGGACACCGCCCGCAGTCCACCGTCGCGGAAGTGCGGGCGCTCTGGTCGACGCGAGATGCGTTCACTTGAAAGATCTGGTCCGTGAACTCAAGCAAACGAGTGTCCGATTCTATTGTGTGATTTAGCAGCTTTTGGTATTCACTCTGAAGTCGCTCAATCTCTTTTCTGAGTCGGGAAATCTCCGCTACCGGATCTTCAGATATTTTGTGGTCTATGTCTCTTTGTTCTGTTGAACCAGGCGGATCGTCAGACAGTGAGAGATCTAAGGCGGGTGTGGAGCAGACGGGCGTTCTACAGCAATCCAGTACAGGTGGTGTAACCGGCGTAGAAGGCACCGCAGGTTAGCCGCGGCGGTCGCAGACTGACACTTCAGCAGTGGTGATAGGAGGGTACGCATCGTGACAGGATGTTCGCCACTATGTTTTTGGTTATAAGTAATAACTTTTGTCATACCCGCATCAGTTTTAATGGACGCGCCACAGCTTTTCCTTAGACAGCGCCAAGACACTTCACCATTTTTAAGAATCCGTTGCTGCCTATATTTTAACATCGTTAAAAAGAATGCACGGCTTACCAGTCTTCGTCTTTTCAACAGTAAACGACATGTTCATAATAAATTAAGGATATGAATATATAAAATGGAATAAAATAAATATATGGTTAAAATTCAGTTAAAATATTAAAAACAAACAACGAATAAATATAAATTTTTTTTTAACAAATAACAAGAGTTTAAAATATGAAGCTAAACAAGTATTTTTAAACAATAATAAAATATATTTAATTTATAACAAGAACGATTGTAATAAAATTGTATAATAACCTTTTGAATACGGTTAAAAAGTGTTAAATAAATTAAAATTAATTACAGTTATATATATATATATATATATATATATATATATAAATATTAAAAATAGTAACAAGAAATAAATATGATGATAAAATCTTGTGCAAAAAGTTTCTGCTTAGTCCGAGAGACTTGAACCATCGAACTCTCTAATGCGAGACTGTGACACTACCGTCTTGACCAAGTGGACGTGTAGTAAGAGTGAGAAGATAATCTATGTTTAGTCGCGTCGCTTCCTGGTTACGTCAAACGTGGATTGTATTGCTGTATGCACGTCTAACCTTGTTAGTCTGGTGGTTAGATGTACAACTAGTAATTACTTACGGAAACAAAATAAAATGTCCTGTTTTACTGTGAGGTCATAACTATGTAAATAAGAACAAACAATTTCCGGAGTCAAAATATTCGTTATGGCTTAAAATCACACACAATCTAAATTTAACCAGGGAGCGAAACGTAAAATAGTGTTTTGTAGGGTAGGATCAGGTCTACCAACTCCTACCCTACACACTGTATTACTGTATTACAGTACTGTATTACCTTATAAATATAGAATACTTTGTGTGTATATTAAACTAGTTTTAATTCTTATACGACCTTAACGTGAAATTAGGTAACTTCCTCAAATTCAACAATAATTGTTTCTCTAGACAAGGTTATTTTCAACAAAGAATAAATAATTATACTTTCAAAATCTGGAAGCATTTCATAGAAAAAACTGTTTAAATCGATACGTCACTCTATATGTCACTGAATGGTTGAGCTAAATTCAATTATAATAATTATTCGTCCTTGTTTAATTTATGTTTATACGTATATGCAGTATTGGCTCTACTATTTTAGGCTTTTTATATGTTACTGGTACATGGATTTGCTTAGCGAGGCCAAAATACGTGACTTGGCTTTGTATGTACATCAAAAGTAGAAGTGTTCTGTATTCAATTTAAATAGAAAACACTGGACGATAGTTATACCACCTTTGTAAAAACCTCTGCACGTCAAACTCAGTAATGGTTGTATAAGACAACATTTAAATTTGTTTGTAAATATTTGTGTGTGTGTGATATCCGGGTTTCCTCTTATTATTTTACTAACAGAAAATTCTAAAAAATTTACTAAACTGTATAGCAATCAAATTGTTAAATGCAACTTCTCATCAGTACTTGGATACTGTCTGATAATTTATTTGAAAATTGAAAGTAAAAAAATTGTAAGGGAGATTTTTTTAACTAAAATTAATATAATCTTAACAGAAATATTTTTGAACACTATTTTTTGCCTTTACGGGACAAATGTTTAAAAATTAAACAATAAATAATATAACCACTAATTACTCAGCTCCATACAAAGAAATAAAAATATTACGGAATTAATCTATTGATATTATATAAGGATTTTAAAATGTATTACAAAAGAAAAAGGTTTTATTTGATAATGCTTAAGTCAAGTATCTATTTTATAAACAGTGTCTATTTATTTCAGCATGTGAGAAGTCAGGTATCACAAGTAATAAAAATATAGTGTTACGGATAGTGTTCATATTGTGAAATCACATTCAAATAATTTTCATCTGTTGTGGTTGGTTTTATTAAACTGAATGAATTACTAGTTTTATATATATATATATATATATATATATATATATATATATATATAATATATATATATATATATATATATATATATATATATATATAATATATATATATATATATATATATATATATATATATATATATATATACACATTAAATTGTATAGATGGCAATAGCCTTATTTAATTTCAATAAACATTGAATCACAAAAAGTACTTGCTCCGCCGGGAGTCGAACCCGGATCTCTCACTTGCCGGGTGAATGTGCTACCATTACACCACAGAGCGCTTACTTTTTCCGATTCAATTATTTTGTATTTGGCCGTATCTGTCACGTATGGGTTTAAAAAAGTAAACCAACATATGATCGGAAGACCAAATACCTGTCAAACGACTTTTATTTACATTAAATTGTATAAATGGCAATAGCCTTATTTAATTTCAATAAACATTGAATAAAAAAAAATATATATATATATATTTGTATATGTGTGTGAGTGTGTGTATAATACATTTGATGTGAGACATGAAGTCATGATACAATAAGAATGATAATAATTTATTTCAAACATATAATAAAACTAGAGTGTATGCTATTTCCCAGGTGAGCAGTATATCATTATGAGCAATAAATGTTAAGTAAATGAAGAGACTATGATGTACATAGATGATTTACAGGTAATAGCGTTTTCATAAATAAAGGATAAAAAAGTTTCTTGATTGTTAAACTTTGCGTAAAACACCGAGTCTTGTCTGAAATTAAGTTTGGCTTCCCCAGGCAACTAATCAACCTTTAGGCTTTTACTTTCATTTTCAGACTTTTATGAGTGAAACTTTAAACACATTGTTTAGTATTGGAGTTTAGCAACAAAATAGGGTCAACTTAAGGATATAGATAGCTTTAAAAACTAATATTTAAGCCGCATTATCAAAAATTTAAGCTACTACTCTAGATTTAGTATTTGAATATTTAATCACTTTTAATGTATGTTAAAATATGTGTAAGTTCAAACAAAGTAAGTAACACAGAAGTAATAATAAATACCATGGATAGATAATGTTATAAAATAGATATCTTTAATAAAATCTATACATCTAGTAAGCTCTCTAATACTTAAAATTATCACTAAAACTGCTCTTTGTTTAATTATTTAATTTGTGTATAACTGTTAACTCAAAAGGTATTTAAGCATATTTGGTTATGGCCTTGATAAATCAAAACCGACCAAGTGATAACTATGGGTAATCTTACTGGTTGTTAATGTGGCCAAGAAGGTTTTCTCAGGATGATAGTTTGACTGTGTAAATAGATCAATAAAGAAAATAATTTTTCAGGGAGTAAAACTACGTACCCAATATTCCAGATTTGTTCATTGTTTCAAATGCAGTTACAGTGGATTTTCAAACATAAATTTAATACGGTATTTAGTGCCTGTGAAATGTAATGCGTTAATGAGTAATGTATGAAAATATGTTAGCGTCTTGTCAACTTTTTATTGTTACCTTTGGGATAATATTTTAAACCAAATTTAGGAGTGCATTAAGTAGGTAATTATAAACACCAAAGCCCCTTAAATGCTTTAAACGCAAAAACTTTGATGCGAAATATAAACTAGATGTTACAATTCATAATAGCATTTAGTACGATATAAGAGTATTTAGTTACAAAAAAACTAAAGAACTACCCTTTATAAATAAACTAAACGGCTGGTTTGCAAATAAACTCTCTTATTTGTCATGATATAAGGAAGTAATGAGTAAGCAGTAAGGGTTTGCCTAAATTATTACATATTTAAATGTAAACTACATGTTTTAACGGACAATCTACGGTCATCTACGGAAAGTTTTAATAATAACAAAATTCTCTTTTACTATCAAACAGAAAATTTGAAACAATGATATAATTATTGAAGACTAAGTTAAAAAACATTTTAGTTTTCTATAAAAAGGGATGAATGATAAAATAATCTTCCTATGAAATATGAGCCTGAGCTGAAATAAAGCAAAAGGACGAGATTTTATTATAGACCATTATTTAATTATTTTATACTCCATGTTACCCCAGCTTTGTGGAATAGTAATAGGAAGAATAATTTTGATATAATTTATATAAAGTAAAAGAGTAAAATTTAGGTTAAATTGTTCTTATATAGGTTATTTGAATTTTAAACTACCTTTTCGTATCAGACTACAATAGTTAGCTTATAGAAAAAATATTATATTATAAATATATACAATTTCTATAGGGCTATTTTGATATAAAAGCCATATCTAATTATACCTTGGTTGTATATCCACATTGAACAAGTGTATGTAAAATAATTTCAAAAACTGTACTTTTATAAACTTTTATTGTAAGTGAAACGAATAATGACCGCACATTTTTTTCATCATAGATGTATTATTTCGCCTCATTATAAACCATTAATATCACTGTAAAGAATTCACGTACATAATCGTGATACTCAAATCTAGACTCTTACTTTGTGTACCTTGTAAGTATCTAGACTATGTGTCGTGTAAGGGGCTTCGCGGTTTCATGCAACATTTCAATTCTCTTACTGCATGTCTTAGTACGTCACAGGTTAAATGTCATATGATTGAATTCAGAATAATAAGTTTGTTTAAACGTAGTTTTCCACAGCAGTTTTTTTGCTGCCATCATCGTTAGACATACATAAGACCAATATAAATATAATGCCCCAGCCATTAAGGCCCAGCCATAAGCCCATGGAGTGATATGAAGCGTAATGAAAATTTAAAAACCTATTTATCACATTTGAAATTAGAATATTTTGTTTTCTTGATACCATGTATATTCTCATATGTTGACAAATATTAATATATTTAACTCTCGATTTGATAATTAAATATGGTAGTAACATTTAGCAAAATACGTGGTATTTTTTAGGTATTTTTAATGTTCTAGAGATCTGACAATGAGCTGTACTTGTTTTTACGTAAACCTCACAATTTAAGCAAACTGGGGAAATGTGTGTGTATATATATATAGACACACACACATTCACCCGGCAAGTGAGAGATCCGGGTTCGAGTCCCGGCGGAGCAAGTACTTTTTTTTAATCAATGTTTATTGAAACTATATATATAAATATATATATATATATATATATATAAAAGGAAGTTCCTTGGATAAACTACCGTTAGAAGATCTCTTTCTTCCTTGAACTCCTCTTTTTGGAAGTAGGTTTTTTTATAAATCTCCCTTTGGTTAATGGTCATGAGTATAAGTATTATAGGAAGTTTCTTAAACTTGACTTCCTATAGTGAGCAGTCTATACAAATTAAAATATAAAAGGAGCATCAGCAGACCTTACACAACCGGAGAAAGACTTCATCAAACTGATTGTTACGTTTTCCCCTTTAACATACAATATTTTGACCCTAAAATCAATAGAATTATTTTCTAGACCAAACAAAATAAAGCGCTAAATTTGAAATCTGTAGGCTATTTCAACATGTATTATTGTATAGACGGATATACCACAGTTGCAAGGTTTTTTTGGGCCTTTAGTAAATATACTACAGAATTTCGTTTCATAACATGTCAATTCTTTATTATTACAACTATAAACTGATTTAATTATTCTAACTACGAGTATATTATTAAAACAATATATTCATAATCAAGCAAAAGCAATTTAATCTAAATATGTTCTTGTAATAGCTAAGACAAATTTGGATTATGTAATGTAATGTAATTTAGTATTTACCAATTAATTATGAGGGTGCAGCATTTTCGTCTATGGTAAAAACCAAATACGTTTTCACTTATAAAATAGATGAATAACTCATTTCAAAGCCAATTCAAAAAAAGAATAGCCTAACCGATACCACTCATAGTAATGTGTAAATCCACATCATACAATATTATCATATATTGTTTACACATGTTACAAAATAATCAATTTTCTTTACTGAACTATATATTTAGCGTTAAGAGTGGGTTTGTAACAAAAACACAAAGCCTAAACTGAAAACTTATTTTAATTATAATGAAACATAGCAACTAAACGCCTAACCAAACCTTGTGGAATCACAGGTTAGTATGCTTCAGTGGGTTATTTCCTTAACACTTGTGTCTTGTCTTTACAGCCAACAATTGTATAATTTCCAATTACTACTAAAAAGTTCAAATTTGGATTCGTGTAAGACTTTCATTGAACAAGATTTCATGTATTTGAAAATCTACATAAGTAAATGAAAACTCCAGGTCTATTAATGGATTTGATAATTAACTTTTCTTATTTGTTAACATTTATCAAAACAATATAATAGTCCGGAAAGTTAGACATAATAGTACTTATTAAATATAATTAAATATAAGGACTTTTCAAAGTAATTTAATACACTTCTCACGCTAAGATTTGTTGAGACAAAAAATTAAAAATCTCATTGACTGAGTAAGTGAAAATAAATAAATCGTCCAAAAAAATATATATTTAGTAACATATGCTTTACAGTTTGAATAGATTTAGGTAAGTTGTATAAATAAACATTTTACATAAGTGAATAAACACTTGCGTTTAAATCAATATAAACGTGTATTTATAACGCTTAAATTTCCTGTAAGGCCTGTGAATTTATGTAGTACCTAAGAATATATACAAATTTTGGAACTACATCTTCAAGAATATTCTGTTTAGTAACATAATCTAAGTTTACGGGTTAGTAAATAGTTCATTTACATTTAATCATCACTAAATCCTTTATGCATAGTAAAAAATGAATAATTCGAGTTTATATACCTTTATACATTGCTATTTAGCAAGCAAGTCATAAAAACATAAAATTCTATAGTGTCAATGATTGAGAGGGACGATTCAGGCTTATATTACGGTGATTTCATACATGCTATGTGTGGTTGTTTTGTTTTTGAAAGTTGTAAATATTGTTAATTTTTTATAGTAACTGTTTTATTTTAGATTCAATTCTTGTTTGTTTGTAGCTGCAGCAGAAATATTTAATACTGCCATTACTCCAACGGAACTTCTCACTCGAAACAACATGGGATGGGTCTTAGACAGAGGTTGGAGAAAACCTTCATTGTGTCACAATCGAAAACTCAGGTTCATGAAATAAATTATCGTTCATTTACCAATGAGTGAGTAATGTGAAATGAGCTTTAAAGCGATTTTTACAAATGCACTCTATTTAATGTAAGAGACAGACCTTCGAACAATCATACAGTATGACAGTGGGGCTAACTACAGATAATTGGACATAATAGAAAACGTTCTTATGCGGAGAGGTTGGTGGCTTCCCAGTTTCAATCCAGGATTTGGTAAAGATATTTTTCCACTGCGTGTAAGGAAACACCCTGTGTTTTATACCCTTGCCATGTTTATGTTATTATAATATTTCAATGCTCATATCAAAGCGTAAATGAGATATCTAAATATAAACTGAAAATTAAAAGTTTAGAGGTTATATTCATTCCTTCAAAATTTTCAACATTATTTAACAATAAAAAAGTACGATATTATATTACATTAGAAGAGTCTATATGACCTCTGTCTTAAATTCTACAGCGTATCTAAACCGATATAACCGCAAGCAGTGTATCTTAATTCGAGATTTAAAAACATTTTTTCCCGTGTACCAAAGTATAGATTGTATAAAATCTACTAAACCTCACTTTTAGAATTATTTAGTAAAGCATTATAGCAAAATTTCATTGCAAAATAATAACCAACTTGTTACAACTTATAATCGATTTATTAAGGATTGTGAAATCGACACAAATGTGGCATTAATTTGATCAGATATAAGATTGTAACACAATAAAAAGCATTGGTATTGATCTTGTTCAGTAATATAGCTACACCAGGTTATGTGGGAATGTTTCTTAAGGTTTTATAAAACATTTTAGAGAAACAGTTGCTGTATATGATTGCGCATCTACATTTGCTTCGATTCGTAAAATAAATAACATTGTCGTATAAGAGCATTATATAAACATATAAAAACTGAAAAATGTGTAATAAGTGGATAAGGTTCGCGATAGGAAAACATAAAATTAGTTGTAAAAAGTATTTTACAATTGTAATTAAATTCAGTGAGCATAAATAAAGCTATTTGGTAACAAAAACTTATTAATTAAACCATATTAGAACTTAAAAGTATGTAGACTAAAAGAAATATATTGAATCTGTAGTGGTTCACTTTGTAGTGAGATGGGTTTGGTGTGTAATTGTGGAACCAGCAAACATTGTACATCGGCTTACCCTACTATTTGAGTTTTTTATTATTTGCCTCATATACAACGTTATTCTACAGTATCCACTTGAAAACTTCTGTATTATTTAAGATAAATAACTTAGGAAATATTGTTAGTACTGTTTACACAGAATTAAGAAATTTTGGGATGATTAGGATTATAGAAATACAGTGTTTTCTGTCAATAAATTTCTTATAAATTACTTTTTCTGAATGAAGATTTTTAATCGTGTAAAGCGTTTTTACAATTTGATTTTGTAGTTAGTAAATCTTGTAAGACATATGTAATTATTAGTAAAATAAAATTCATAGAATCGATGTACAGATAGTTGCTGTAAAGGAAGTCTTGTATTACAATTCGAGACAAACATCCTCCGGATGTAAGTGGATACGCACATCAGCCCAGACACCGATGGTGAACAAACAGGAAATGCTTGCTTAAGCAGCGGAAATTGCTTATATATAAAAAAAAAACCGTGCGACGATGTAAAGGGGCAGCCATGCTGATATTAAAAATTGGTACTCACGCCAATTATGATGGAAAGATTTGGCAGAGGCGTGGTCATGAGCTGGCGGAGAATAACATCAAAACTGAAGAACAAGGGAGGGGAGGAGGAGGTCGAGACGGGAAGTCGAAAAGCGAGGTTCGGGAGTGCTAGTGTTGGCTGTTCGTGTGCGGAAAAATATCTCTAGGCGTAATAAGTGTGAAGTGGAAATAAAATGTAAGTAATTTTAAGAACTTAGTATATTTTAGGTTCATTAATAATTTTCAATTCCATATCTATTTTTAAATGTTCACAATTTCGAAAATTAAATTTCATGTAAATGTTTAGCTATTTAAAAGAAAGTTTCTCACGTTAGTCCAGGAACTCATTAATTATTGAACACTACAAAATTACTAGTAAATGTTATAATGAATTAAATTTAAAATAAATTGTAATGAGTAATTTAATATTAAATATGTCTTCAAAGTATTAAGGTATTAAAATTTGTGCTTAATATATCGGTTGACCCAATCAATTGTTAATTAAAATTTTTTAATCAATTTCATAAGTGTTGTCACAAAATAAAATATGTGTTGGTTCATTTGAGGGTATTGTACTGGCCAATCTAACCTCTAATTATTAAATCCTCTCACAGCAACCCTTGCTCAAAATAATGTCACAACCTTAAACTTGAACTAAACCAAACTACTAAACCTTACATGGTTGAGGCGCTAAAACTAACTCGATTGGCATTCAAATTCCTCACATGGGCAAGCACAAATAGTTTCATAGGCTAGGTATAAAATTAGAACTAAATAAAATTTATAAGAAAGTATTTAACTAAAATAGCCTACTTCAGTGACAATCCACTCATTTACCTAAAAGATAAATTAAATTTCCAATAACTCAAAAATATTTTCAAAACCCTGTAATTAGAGTAACGCCAAGTAAAACTAAACTAGGTACGTCAATGAACATGTATAATTAAATGGAAACCATACTACATGAAGATTTAATACCATTAGACACATACAGGACTTCCAAAAGTGACATAGTAAAAAATATTAAATAAAAATGGAATACAATCTAGAGACACAGACACTGTAGCGGACCTCAGACCTATTCTAGCGGCACTTAAGAACTTGAAACGTAATAACGCCAAATTAAGTTTTAGAATTAATGACACCAGAAAAAACCAACCACAACCTGAGAAACCAGTCCTACAAGACACCAATCTACAGCACTCTAATCCGATCCCGACCACCCACGAGACAGATGAAGTCCTTACAGCACTTCCTACTACTACTACTTACAGCACTTGTCATGCCTCTTTTGACCACCTTTGCCACACATCAACCCACAACACAGAAGAACCCAATAAGCCTCTAGTACAAAATCGTTCACAGGAGCGAACTTTACTCCAATGCCTCAGACACTACCTTATATCATGTTACCATCCCTATATACATAAAAATTCCTTTCAACACACAGCAAAAATTTACCTAAAAACGAACCCTCTTTAAATTTCTGCCCTAAAAACCCTCAACAACTCCCAAACCTATTGTAAGATACAGAACAACCTTTCCACATTACAAACCCTCATACATCAACAAATGGTAGCAGAACACCTCCCATTCATCCAAAGACTACAACCTGATAGAAACAGAAGATCGCTCACGTTCGTCTGGAGATTTCTTCGAATGGTGTTGTGACATTGCGACAGAACACCAAATATATGACTTGGCAGACAACAAGGAAGATGTCTACACAGCATTCTCAACACAATCAACACTACCTACTCTCCGAGCTACCTGCGCATTCACCTGCATCGTTCACAATCTACAAAGACAACACCACTTCCAGCTAAAACACGACGACAACAACATAGTAAAAACATCACGGAACACATTTTGTAACATTTTATTAGCCTGGACTTCTGTTATAATAACACCTACTTCTTTTTATAGGCCTCTACTTCATCCACAATTAACAACATCAAAATAAAAATTTTTGAAGCCTACAGTACATGAACGTGACTATCCAATGGATAACCTTTATTAGAGAATAAGTACGATTCGTAGGTAGAATCGTCATTAAGCCAGGGGAATGTAAGACATATGTAATTATTAGTAAAATAAAATTCATAGAATCGATGTACAGATAGTTGCTGTAAAGGAAGTCTTGTATTTACAATTCGAGACAAACATCCTCCGGATGTAAGTGGATACGCACATCCGCCCAGACACCGATGGTGAACAAACAGGAAATGCTTGCTTAAGCAGCGGAAATGCTTATATATAAAAAAAACCGTGCGAAGAGATGTAAGGGGGCAGCCATGCTGATATGAAAAATTGGTACTCACCAATTATGATTGGAGAGATTTGGCAGAGGCGTGGTCATGAGCTGGCGGGAGAATAACATCAAAACTGAAGAACAAGGAGGGGAGGAGGAGGTCGAGGACGAGAAGTCGAAAAGCGAGGTTCGGGAGTGCTAGTGTTTGGTGTTCGTGTGCGGAAAAATATCTCTAGGCGTAATAAGTGTGAAGTGGAATAAAATGTAAGTAATTTTAAGAACTTAGTATATTTTTAGGTTCATTAATAACTTTCAATTCCCAATCTATTTAAATGTTCACAATTTCGAAAATGTAAATTCATGTAAATGTTTAAGCTATTTAAAAGAAAGTTTCTCACGTTAGTCCAGGAACTCATAATTATTGAAACACAAACAAAATTACTAGCAAATGTTATAATGAATTAAATTTAAAATAAATAGTAATGAGTAATTTAATATTAAATATGTCTTCAAAGTATTAAGGTATTAAAATTTGTGCTTAATATATCGGTCGACCCAATCAATTGTTAATTAAAATTTTTAATCAATTTTATAATAAGAAGTTGTCACAAAATAAAATATGTGTTGGGTTTCATTTGAGGGTATTGTACTGGCCCCCCCCCCCCAATCTAACCTATTATTAAATCCTCTCACAGCAACCCTTGCTCAAAATAATGTCACAACCTAATCTTGAACTAAACCAAACTAAAAACCTTACATGGTGGAGGCGCTAAAACTCGATTGGCATTCAAATTCCTCACATGGGCAAGCACATAGTTTCATAGGCTAGGTATAAATTAGAACTAAATAAAATTTATAAGAAAGTATTTAACTAAAATAGCCTACTTCAGTGACAATCCACTCATTTACCTAAAAGATAAATTTAAATTTCCAATAACTCAAAAATATTTTCAAACCCGTAATTAGAAGTAACGCCAAGTAAACTAACTAGGTACGTCAATGAACATGTATAATTAACAATGGAAACCATACTACATGAAGATTTAATACCATTTAGAAACACATACAGGACTTCCAAAAGTGACATAGTAAAAATTATTAAATAAAAATGGAATACAAACTAGAGACACAGACACTGTAGCGGACCTCAGACCTATTCTAGCGGCACTTAAGAACTTGAAACGTATAAGCGCAATTAAGTTTTAGAATTATGACACCAGAAAAACCAACCACAACCTGAGAAACCAGTCTACAAGACACCAATCTACAGCACTCTAACCGATCCCGACCACCCACGAGACAGATGAAGTCCTTACAGCACTTCCTACTACTACTACTTACACAGCACTTGTCATGCCTCTTTTGACCACCTTTGCCACACATCAAACCCACAACACAGAAGAACCCAATAAGCCTCCTAGTACAAATCTTCACGAGGAGCGTACTTTACTCCAATGCCTCAGACACTACCTTATATCAGTTCCATCCCTATTACATAAAAATTCCTTTCAACACAACAGCAAAATTTACCTAAAAACGAACCCTCTTTAAATTTCTGCCCTAAAAACCTCAACAACTCCCCAAACCTATTGTAAGATACAGAACAACCTTTCCACATTACAAACCCTGCATACATCAACAAATGGTAGCAGAACACCTCCCATTCATCCAATAGACTACAACCTGATAGAAACAGAAGATCGCTCACGTTCGTCGGAGATTTCTTCGAATGGTGTTGTGAGATTAGCGACAGAACACCAAATATATGACTTGGCAGACAACAAGGAAGATGTCTACACAGCATTCTCAAACACAACAACACTACCTACTCTCCGAGCTACCTGCGCATTCACCTGCTTCGTTCACAATCTACAAAAGACAACACCACTTCCAGCTAAAACACGACGACAACAACATAGTAAACATCACGGAACACATTTTGTACATTTTATAGCCTGGACTTCTGTTATAATAACACTACTTCTTTTTTATAGGCCTCTACTTCATCCACATTAAACAACATCAAAATAAAATTTTTTTGAAGCTACAGTACATGAACGTGACTATCCAATGGATAACCTTTATATTAGAGAATAAGTACGATTCGTAGGGTAGAATCGTCCATTAAGCCAGGGGAATGTAAGACATATGTAATTTATTAGTAAAATAAAATTCATAGAATCGATGTACAGATAGTTGCTGTAAAGGAAGTCTTGTATTACAATTCGAGACAAACATCCTCCGGATGTAAGTGGATACGCACATCCGCCCAGACACCGATGGTGAACAAACAGGAAATGCCCTTGCTTAAGCAGCGGAAATGCTTATATATAAAAAAACCGTGCGAAGATGTAAGGGGCAGCCATGCTGATATGAAAAAAATTGGTACTCTTCACCAATTATGATGGAGAGATTTGGCAGAGGCGTGGTCATGAGCTGGCGGGAGAATAACATCAAAAACAGAAGAACAAGGAGGGGGGAGGAGGAGTCGAGGACGAGAAGTCGAAAAGCGAGGTTCGGGAGTGCTAGTGTTGGTGTTCGAGTGTGCGGAAAAATATCTCTAGGCGTAATAAAGTGTGAAGTGGAATTAAAATGTAAGTAATTTTAAGAACTTAGTATATTTTAGGGTTCATTAATAACTTTCAATTCCATATCTATTTAAATGTTCACAATTTCGAAAATGTAAAATTCATGTAAATGTTTACTATTAAAAGATAATGTTTCTCACGTTAGTCCCAGAACTCATAATTATTGAACACTACAAAATTACTAGTAAATGTTATAATGAATTAAATTTAAAATAAATAGTAATGAGTAAATTTAATATTAAATATGTCTTCAAAGTATTAAGGTAATTAAAATTTGTGCTTAATATATCGGTTTGACCCAATCAATTGTAATTAAAAATTTTAATCAATTAATAAGATGTTGTCACAAAAATTAAAAATATGTGTTGGTTCATTTGAGGGTATTGTACCTGCCAATCTAACCTATTATTAAATCCTCTCACAGCAACCCTTGCTCAAAATATGTCACAACCTTAATCTTGAACTAAACCAAACTACAAAACCTTACATGGTGGAGGCGCTAAAACTCGATTGGCATTCAAATTCCTCACATGGGCAAGCACATAGTTTCATAGGCTAGGTATAAATTAGAACTAAATAAAATTTATAAGAAAAGTATTTAACTAAAATAGCCTACTTCAGTGACAATCCACTCATTTACCTAAAAGATAAATTAAATTTCCAATAAACTCAAAAATATTTTTCAAACCCGTAATTAGAGTAACGCCAAGTAAACTAACTAGGTACGTCAATGAACATGTAAATTAAATGGAAACCATACTACATGAAGATTTAAAATACCATTAGACACATACCAGGACTTCCAAAAGTGACATAGTAAAAATATTAAATAAAAATGGAATACAATTCTAGAGACACAGACACTGTAGCGGACCTCAGACCATTCTAGCGGCACTTAAGAACTTGAAAACGTATAAGCGCAATTAAGTTTTAGAATTATGACACCAGAAAAACCAACCACAACCTGAGAAACCATCTACAAGACACCAATCTACAGCACTCTAACCGATCCCGACCACCCACGAGACAGATGAAGTCCTTACAGCACTTCCTACTAACTACTACTTACAGCACTTTGTCATGCCTCTTTTGACCACCTTTGCCAGCACATCAACCCACAACACGGGGGGCGAGAAGAACCCAATAAGCTCTAGTACAAATCTTCACAGGAGCGTAACTTTACTCCAATGCCTCATACAGACAATACCTTATATCAGTTCCATCCCTATTACATAAAAAAATTCCTTTCAACACACAGCAAAATTTACCTAAAAAACGAACCCTCTTTAAATTTCCAGCCCTAAAAAACCTCAACAACTCCCAAACCTATTGTAAGATACAGAACAAACCTTTCCACATTACAAACCCTCATACATCAACAAATGGTAGCAGAACACCTCCCATTCATCCAAAGACTACAACCTGATAGAAACAGAAGATCGCTCACGTTCGTCGGAGATTTCTTCGAATGGTGTTGTGAGATTGCGACAGAACAATCCAAATATATGACTTGGCAGACAACAAGGAAGATGTCTACACAGCATTCTCAACACAACAACAACACTTACCTACTCTCCGAGCTACCTGCGCATTCACCTGCTTCGTTCACAATCTACAAAGACAACACCACTTCCAGCTAAAAACACGACGACAACAACATAGTAAACATCACGGAACACATTTTGTACATTTTATTAAGCCTGGACTTCTGTTATAATAACACTACTTCTTTTTATAGGCCTCTACTTCATCCACATTAACAACATCAAAATAAAATTTTTGAAGCCTACAGTAACATGAACGTGACTATCCAATGGATAACCTTTATTAGAGAATAAGTACGATTCGTAGGTAGAATCGTCATTAAGCCAGGGAATGTAAGACATATGTAATTATTAGTAAAATAATAAAATTCATAGAATCGATGTACCGATAGTTGCTGTAAAGGAAGTCTTGTATTACAATTCGAGACAAACATCCTCCGGATGTAAGTGGATACGCACATCCGCCCAGACCACCGATGGTGAACAAACAGGAAATGCTTGCTTAAGCAGCGGAAATGCTTATATATAAAAAAAACCGTGCGAAGATGTAAGGGGCAGCCATGCTGATATGAAAAAGTGGTACTCACCAATTATGATGGAGAGATTTGGCAGAGGCGTGGTCATGAGCTGGCGGGAGAAATAACATCAAAACTGAAGAACAAGGAGGGAGGAGAGGTCGAGGACGAGAAGTCGAAAAAGCGAGGTTCGGGAGTGCTAGTGTTGGTGTTCGTGTGCGGAAAAATATCTCTAGGCGTAATAAGTGTGAAGTGGAAATAAAATGTAAGTAATTTTAAAGAAACTTAGTATATTTTAGGGTTCATTAATAACTTTTCAATTTCCATATCTATTTAAATGTTCACAATTTCGAAAAATGTAAATTCATGTAAATGTTTAGCTATTTAAAAGAAAGTTTCTCACGTTAGTCCAGGAACTCATAATTATTGAACACTACAAAATTACTAGTAAATGTTATAATGAAATTAAATTTAAAATAAATAGTAATGAGTAATTTAATATTAAATATGTCCTTCAAAGTATTAAGGTTATTAAAATTTGTGCTTAATATATCGGTTGACCCAATCCAATTGTTAATTAAAATTTTTTAATCAATTTAATAAAGATGTTGTTCACAAAATAAAATATGTGTTTGTTCATTTGAGGGTATTGTACTGCCAATCTAACCTATTATTAAATCCTCTCACAGCAACCCTTGCTCAAAATATGTCACAACCTTAATCTTGAACTAAACCAAACTACAAAACCTTACATGGTGGAGGCGCTAAAACTCGATTGGCATTCAAATTCCTCACATGGGCAAGCACATAGTTTCATAGGCTAGGTATAAAAATTAGAACTAAATAAAATTTATAAGAAAGTATTTAACTAAAATAGCCTACTTCAGTGACAATCCACTCATTTACCTAAAAGATAAATTAAATTTCCAATAACTCAAAAATATTTTCAAACCCGTAATTAGAGTAACGCCAAGTAAACTAACTAGTACGTCAATGAACATGTAATAATTAAATGGAAACCATACTACATGAAGATTTTAATACCATTAGACACATACAGGACTTCCAAAAGTGACATAGTTAAAAATATTAAATAAAAATGGAATACAATCTAGAGACACAGACACTGTAGCGGACCTCAGACCTATTCTAGCGGCACTTAAGAACTTGAAACGTATAAGCGCAATTAAGTTTTAGAATTATGACACCAGAAAAACCAACCACAACTGAGAGAAACCAGTCTACAAAAGACACCAATCTACAGCACTCTAAACGATCCCGACCACCCAACGAGACAGATGAAGTCCTTACAGCACTTCCTACTACTACTACTTACAGCACTTGTCCATGGCCTCTTTTGACCACCTTTGCCATGCACATCAACCCACAACACAGAAGAACCCAAATAAGCCTCTAGTACAAATCTTCACAGGAGCGTACTTTACTCCAATGCCTCAGACACTACCTTATATCAGTTCCATCCCTATTACATAAAAAATTCCTTTCCACAACACACAGCAAAATTTACCTAAAAACGAACCCTCTTTAAATTTTTCTGGCCCTAAAAACCTCAAACAACTCCCAAACCTATTGTAAGATACAGAACAACCTTTCCACATTACAAACCCTCATGACAATCAACAAATGGTAGCAGAACACCTCCCATTCATCCAAAGACTACAACCTGATAGAAACAGAAGATCGCTCACGTTCCGTCGGAGATTTCTTCGAATGGGGTGTTGTGACATTGATTGCGACAGAACACCAAATATATGACTTGGCAGACGCACAAGGAAGATGTCTACACAGCATTCTCAACACAACAACACTACCTACTCTCCGAGCTACCTGCGCATTCACCTGCTTCGTTCAACAATCTACAAAGACAACACCACTTCCAGCTAAAACACGACGACAACAACATAGTAAACATCACGGAACACATTTTGGTACATTTTATTAGCCTGGACTTCTGGTATAATAACACTACTTCTTTTTATAGGAGGCCTCTGACTTCATCCACATTAACAACATCAAAATAAAATTTTTGAAGCCTACAGTACATGAACGTGACTATCCAATGGATAACCTTTATTAGAGAATAAGTACGATTCGTAGGTAGAATCGTCATTAAGCCAGGGAATGTAAGACATAGTAAATTATTAGTAAAATAAAATTCATAGAATCGATGTACAGATAGTTGCTGTAAAGGAAGTCTCTGTATTTACAATTCGAGACAAACATCCTCCGGATGTAAGTGGATACGCACATCCGCCCAGACACCGATGGTGAACAAACAGGAAATGCTATGCTTAAGCAGCGTGGAAAATGCTTATATATAAAAAAACCGTGCGACGATGTAAGGGCCAGGCCATGCTGATATGAAAAATTGGTACTCACCAATTATGATGGAGAGATTTGGCAGAGGCGTGGTCATGAGCTGGCGGGAGAATAACATCAAAACTGAAGAACAAGGAGGGGAGGAGGAGGTCGAGGACGGGAAGTCGAAAAGCGAGGTTCGGGAGTGCTAGTGTTTGCGTGTTCGTGTGCGGAAAAATATCTCTAGGCGTAATAAGTGTGAAGTGGAATAAAATGTAAGTAATTTTAAGAACTTAGTATATTTTAGGGTTCATTAATACACTTTCAATTCCATATCTATTTAAATGTTCACAATTTCGAAAATGTAAATTCATGTAAATGTTTAGCTATTTAAAAGAAAGTTTCTCACGTTAGTCCAGGAACTCATAATTATTGAACACTACAAAATTACTAGTAAATGTTGTATAATGAATTAAATTTAAAATAAATTGTAATGATAAATTTAATATTAAATATGTCTTCAAAGTATTAAGGTATTAAAAATTTGTGCTTAATATATCGGTTGACCCAATCAATTGTTTAATTAAAATTTTTAATCAATTTAATAAGATGTTGTCACAAAATAAAATATGTGTTGGTTCATTTGAGGGTATTGTACTGCCAATTTAACCTATTATTAAATCCTCTCACAGCAACCCTGCTCCAAAATATGTCCACAACCCTTAATCTTAAACTAAACCAAACTACAAAAAACCTTACAATCTTTATTGTGTGAGAAATTAAAGTGAATGTTTTGGAACCCTGGTTAACTAAAAACGCTCTGTTAAACATTTCTATGAAGGCAAGTAATCTCATAAACATGTTATACTAACTTGTAAAAGTCAGTAAACCGGTTTATAAGTCGAAGAGTCTTTTCAAGTTAAGCATAAGACAAAACTGTTTGTTTACTAAAGTTATACGTTTTTCCTGTAAATGAAATATCAAACAAATCCTTTAAATAATATTTAGTTATATTTATATAGATGTTTCCAATCTGAGTAATAAGTATTTACGCGCAACTAAATTAAGAGTAGGTACAGTTTTAATGTATTATAATACATCATTATTATATCTAATGATAGCTATTTAAATTCCCGAAACTTACAGACAAACACCGTATTCTACTTTGTGTAAATAAATAATGTCTGATCAAGAGGTTCACCAGTGCAGCGATGAATATTCAGGAATTGATAATTTATTTTCACTATTCATTCTACAAGAGCACGAAAGCGTTTGTTAATGTGCTTATCGAAACAATTAGAACATCTTCTTGCTAAAACTATTCATCTACATAGGGAGTGAGTACGTCAGTTAGTCCATGCCTCGTCTGAACACTCATTTTGAATTTTTAGCTTTTCATCTTTATGTCTAATGTATAACTACCCAATAAAACATGAAAATTATTAAAATTGTTATATTATAACTAGTAATTGCAATAACGTTTATAATATGACATATTTATCATAGTACCCTGTACAATTAAATTTTTTAATATATTCTATTTCATAAAGTAATAATTTTTCCATTTATTTTAACCAAAAAACATTGCGTCTTTAATTGTAACGTTTAAATGCCACATTAAATGTTGAGGTGACAGTTCGCTGGTTAACTACTACTGCAGACCGGTTTAGAACTCATTTAACCTCAGGATACACAGTTAATCACTGTATCAAATTAGCTGCTCAGTTAGCGAGCTTGTCAACACTGATTGCCTTCATGATGAACATTGCCTATCTCCTCCCCTCAACAGGCCTTGCATGCTACAATCCAAGAAGACAATTATATTTGCCAAGGATAAATACATCCCTTAAAATAATTAATTTAATGAAAAAACCGAAAGCATGTAAACACCCATACAAGTAATGTATATGATGTTCTCTAATAAATTGTTTTAAGTTGTATTAAAATTTAATATAGTTTCATATAAATGAAGAATTCTTAGCGATTGAAGTTCTGTTGTAATTAAATGCAACCAATGATAATTATGCGATTTTTGAATGTAAACATGACAGAATACACATTTAATAATATTTCTTTAAAGAATAATTTAGTATTGGTTTTAAATGGCTGAATACGTTATATGTTTTAAAAAAAAGGAGTAAAACATATATTAAAAGTCCTCAACATTAGCTTTACATAATCTGAATTTTTATGCAACTTGTTGGTAACATTTTGAACTATGGAGAATGGCAGGGTTCCAACTAACAGTAGAGGAGTACAGGATGTTGTGTTGTAATGGTAAGATTGTAATTGGTGAAAATCCCCTGTACTTCTATTACGATCCAGTTCTGTCCATATAATCCATATAATCTATGTGTACAAGATGTGCACAAATATCTCTATCAAACGCCATTATTGCTCAGGTAAAACTAAGTTTATAAAGTCGCATAAAGTACATTCTTAAATTGCTAAGAGTGCCGTATTTCCGTTTGAGAGCTTTAGGAAACATATTCCAAGATTATCGAGATCTGAAGATGGGGGTTAACCTTTAAAACATATCACTATAACCATAAGACCACAATGATTACAATTGGATTTATGGCAGGATATAAAACTTATTTAGTTTTAGTAATTTAAATCGATCCTGGGCTAATTATAATGAATTTAAAAAAGTATTATATCTTTAAATTGAATAGAGTTTTAAAGTAAACACTTTGAATAATTTATAATCTAATTAAATGCTGTTATTAAGTTATAGAAATATTTCATATGTGTGAATGTGAAAATCTAATGATGGAATCTAATGTAGAATCCAAGGGTGGCCATAAAAAGTGTTCAAACCGTAATAACTCAAAAACGGAAGATTTCATGGAAAATTGACACGGAAAATGAAATGTAAGTTGCTTTCACATGAACATTTTTATTATTGATTTTGTTTAGCTACGTAAAATAACAACGGAATTCTGCATGTTTTAATGGATGCTTTCTCCCACTTAAATACATTAATTAAGTTATTAATTTTTATTTCAACATTTTAATAATCAGGTAATTGCTGCTATTAATAGCTGAATCTCTGACTCATTGTTGCCAGTATATACACATGTTATGGAATTTTATTGAATGCATTACATGATATTTTTCCAAATTTATATTTAAATTTAGTTTTATGATTCTGTGTTTTATAAGTATGTATATAATTTATTGTAATGTGGAAAGTTGATGCTATTTTGTGTATGACCTTCAAATCGATCAAAGGTGAAATGGAGCTAAACTCAACATCCATGTAAACACAACCCTTCTTATCATATATGCGTACTGTATAGAAAACTCGTTTGCTCCTCTTTGTTTAGAGATTGGGTTAGAAATATCGTAGTGCACTTAATTGTGCACCTGATGAGATAATGATAGTACCAGTTCATTTAGATTTCACTGTCATTAGTTATCTGGGTGTCTCTGATGTTGAAGCGATGTAAATTATTCGTGTTGAGCTTCTTCGTTGTCAAATTTCGTCGAGCTAAATTTGAAATATATATTGCATTAACTCTCCCCACCATAGCTACGTTAGTAAAAACCGTTCCAGGTTGGTTACGGTGTTGTGCACTCTTGAGTAACCAATAGTACAGATCTGTTCATTCTTATGTTAGAATGTTCGTTTCGACGAAATATCTGTGATCCTGACTCGTTATTTAATCAAACGATTTTCCAATTATTATGTTAAAAACAACATGTTAATATAAAACTATCAAATGGTAACCACTGGTGACAATGGTATTTACGAATGGCTAGTCATTACTCAGAAATACTAAAACGTAGTAATATAAATCTCATTGCAAGATTACTCAAATAATGTAGTCCTATTATAAATTGATACTTAATGTACTGCACTGAAGCCTATCGCTCAGTATCTTGACAAAATGTACTATTGCGTGCCTGGAGGGTGAAAAAATGTCTTTTCTGTATGATATCTGTTGGTATATCTGACCGCGCAGGACTCAGGAATTAAACAAGCTATATGTTTACAATTTCACATCACACCTTAACGTAGTCTGTTACGGTACGTGTTGTATAGGTTATTCCTATCTATTACATATTAAGGTAAGTTATGTGGCTGCTCAATAGTACATTGCAGTTAGTCGTTAAGCGATCTGAAGAACTTTACCAGTTTACTAAAAAACACATAAACACAGATTGTTTAATTTTAAACTGATATTTTTCAAGGAATTTTTTAGTGGTAGTAATAAAATGAAGCTATAAATAACAATGATGATTCGTTTGATATTTACTCGTTGTATAAGCCCTGGATAAAAGTTAAACACTTTTTCCAGACAACGTAAAAGCAGCATCGAGGCATGTATAACAATATTATTCCCGGCCAGTGCTCGCTCGCGGTCAGGGGGGATTTTATACCCATGTTAGTGATTTAGTCACGCTTTAACCTCTTCAAATATTTAACGTCACTTTGCGTTGTAGTATGTCAGTATAGTGTTTATTAAGCAACAATTATAACGTTACAGTGTATTCACCAACGTCATACAGTTACGATTTGTTATAGAGTGTATTTATAAACAACTAGTTTTAAAATTATAATACATTATTCTACATAGACTTATGATAGGTTCTTGTATTATCATAGCTTAATTCATCTACTTTCTTCATAAATACATACATAGATTTAATCATGTCATGTCATTTCCTAATTCTCGTTGGTTATTCCCTTACTTTAAAGACAATGGTTTTGAAAATTATAAATTTTAATTAAGAGTCTGCGTTATTTATTTCAAATTTTATTGCATGTACGTGATTGAACCTAGTGTAGCCATACAGTTGTACTTGCAGTAAGCATGCATAACATGATCAGAGATCATATTGATCTTAGCTATGGCGGGCTAACATAATTTTAATGTCATAAAATTAATGATTACTTGAGTAAAATAATTATAAATGTGTTTAAAATATGCGTTTAACATGAGGCTTTGATCACATAGTCTGGCCAAGCAAAATGTAGAATTGTTCGTGTCGTCTTTTGAGACGAAATGTAATACAAATTATTTGAAACTAAGCCTATAATTTGTAATATTTACTAATGATAGTATAGCCTAGTGAAAAGAGAGGAAAATATTATTTATTACAAATCCATTACGCGTTTATAATAAAAAAGGGTAAACATTTTTTATCTGGTCCTGGAACCTTATTTGGATGCCTAATCTTTAAAATTAAACACGTGATTAAGTTAAACTGCGGTGAAGGTTCAGAGCTACGAATAAACATTATCTTAAGTACTCTTCAATTATTTACTACGTGTCAATTTATTCTTTTATTTTATACTTAAACATTTCTAAAAGTCGCTAAACTTAATAAAACTTCATATGCATATTACGTTAGGTTGTCTAATCACACTGAAGTTTAAATGTCACAGAACAAACTGCAAATGTAACCATGTTTTTGAACTGTTGCAGTTGTATTACTGGTTTAAAAGTCTAAGCAATTATACATGAGAACCATTTTAAGCGGGCAATTCTAGATTTTATATTTAACATTCTATTTTTAAGATTAACATGAATCCGCCATAACACTAAATACTTTTACAACTGCCATAAATGAAATCTTAACTGATGTATTTTAATATTATTTTGTATCATTCTCTTTTGACTATAGTGACCTTTCTTTTATTTATAAACGACTCGGCCCAAAACGTATGTAATAAATATTTTTTTAAATGGTTTTAATAATTGTGAATACAATAGATACAATATCTACAGTTTTTAGGCAAACTTGGCATTGGAAAGGGTTAATATTTAGTATTATAAGGACAAAGTAAATTGAGTAATCAACACTGTAGAAGCGCTTAAAAATTATGGTCTGCCCCTCCTCCCGGTTATTGCTGGGGGTTTTTGGAAAAGTCATGTAGATCAGCGCTATATGAAAAATTATAATACGACTAGTCAGACTAGAAAAGCTATTCAGTTTAATTTCATGAGGATAAATTTGTAAACCCACAGTCCAAAACACATAATTTAACAAACAATGTTTTAAACATAAAGTTACTATAGTGATATTAAAATGTGAATTTAAATAATTTTTACCTGATGCTAAACGAACAAAAATAGAAGCCAAGAACCTTTGGATTATAAACGAAGTTAAATTTCTATACTGGAAGAAGGCCATGCTAAACAAGTTAGTATATATAAAATATCTCTAACTCCCCAATAAAATTTACTTTATTTTTAAAACAATTGGAAGTAAAGAATTGAATCAAAGAAACATATGTTAAGTTCTTTAATAACAAGAAATATAGAGATGATGTAGTACTGTTAGATTTAAACTTTATCCTTCAATTTTTAAACAGAAAAGCATTTTTAGTCGACCAGAAAAAATTTCTGGCATCTTACCAGGCTGTCTACAGAAGAAGGATCACCACAAAACGCTATACTGTAGCTCAGTAGACGTTCGCAGTATCCTTGGTAAATTTCTCTGAGAACATCTGTGCTACAAGAGTGCTTTAAAGTTCAAATTTTAAAGGTTGCAGACCTCAAGGGTATAGCAGTTTGCCTGTATGAGGTTCTTACCTTATACTCTATCTATAATTAATCGCAGAAATCATTAGAACTCACAACAGTTTTACGAGGAAATAATAAATCCCCTTGGTCCTTTCAGGTTTATAATTTAAAATTCTAAACTGTATTACACTGGTTGTAGTTCTATTCGATAGTATACCATTTGCCTAAAACCAATACGAGAGCTAAGAAAAATGCTAATTCCATAATACTATTTACAACAATAGCGTCCCTACTAGTGAGGAGGAGGGTTACGTCATCTGAAAACGTTGTTCCGTTATTATATTGTTCAGAATTGTACGGTGTTAATCATAATTATAAAATAAGAAAAGTAACGGGGGCAAAACGCAACCTTGAGACACGCCGATATTGAATTCAATCAAAGATGATGAATACTTATAATGCGTACTGTCCAGAGATACACTATGATGTCTTCCAGGCAGGAATGACCTGGTCCAGCTAATTACAGCTAATACTTGTGGACATATATCCGATGGGTTCTTGTTTAGTAATGAATTCCAGTGACAGTATTTTTAAGATTTAGAGCAAAGAAAATTTACAAACACAGTAAGTTAGTTCAATAAATTACGTGTCCTGGATTGATTAAGGAGGAGTTCATTTACTATAGGAAAATGTAGCGCAAAAAAGTTTATGGAGTGTTGAAGTTATTATTTCAGGGAGGCAAAACCTTAACATTATTATGTGTTAATATTTCCTACTTTAACCGGTTAAAAATTTGTTCCAATAAAGATTTTTTAAAGCTAAAATGATTATAGGTAGATTTATTGCCTTCAATTTACAGTCTAATTAATTGTAACACAAAAACGTCCATCTCGGAGTCATTCACATTCATTGTTAAGTAGGATTCTGCTTGTCCTTTAATATAAACCTATTCTTTATAGACCTACTCACATTCTAGAGGTTGGCTATCTTGATATATGTCCTCGGAATCCTGGATTCGGTTTTAAAGATGATACTGCATAATGACACGTGCTATGTCCATACTTACTGGACTTACGGCAACTCTTGGAAGGGGCTATGAACAACATTAATTTTAGGAGGAGGGTGCTTAGTAGTGAGGTCAGGGTCTGGCAACATATGATAAAGCAAAGAAAGCCGTTATTTGGAATCGTATTTACGCGTAGTAGTAGATCGTCTGTTACAGCGTGGTCAAACTTACGAATGTGAGTTCATTAACGTATATGACGTCAGGTCACGTTGCTAGGCAATCTAACCACATGCGACACACCAAATTCCTGGGGTTTAGTAATTATTATAGAGGTCACTTTAGGTACTGGAATTGAAATTTCGCAAATACATATTTTAAAGTTTGTATTATGGACAGTGTAATGCGATATACTTCCCATCTATTGAATGCATTAACTGGTAGTTATACATGTTAGGTTTAATTATTATTTAAATAACAGATTGGAAGTAGTGTATCCATACCTAAACAACAGTACTTCTATATCTATGATATATAAAGATATATAAAGAAGATAAAGATATGTAAAATATTTATTTTAGGACCTTGATCACTGACTATTAAGAGCATAACAAATTACTTAATCTGTATTGAGGTTATAACTAGAATGGGATCTAATTTAAGCTAATAAAACAAGATATATTATACATATATTTAATATTAAGAGTGGTTCAAGGTTTGACTAACTAAAATATTTAAAACATGTATTTATTTGAATTTAAATTTTCTTTAAATGACTTAGTATTGTAAGGTTTGTGTGGTTGGTTTTGTTTAGATTAAGGTTGTGAAATATTATAATGTATTGTGAGCAAGGGCTGCTGTGAGAGGATTTAATAATAGGTTGGATTGGCAACACAACACCCTCAAATGAACCAACACATATTTTATTTGTATTAGCATCTCATTATATTGATTTGCATTTTATATAACAATGGATATCATCAACCGACATATTGAGCACAAACTTTAAAACCTTAATACTTTGAACACATTTTTAATATTAAATTATTCATTACAATTTATGTTTAATTTAATTAACTATAACATTTAATAGTAATTTTTGTAGTGTTGCAATAAATATGTGTTAATGGACTAAAGTGAGAAATCTTTCTTTTAAAATATCTAAACATTTACATAAATTTACATGATCAAAATAAATGAGTGACTTTTCCAAATTGAGAACATTTAAATAAAATATATGAAATAAGAAAATATGAATTTCAATATTAAACTATTAATTTGATTTCTACACATTGAAATCTGTTTTTTATTACTTTAGGTACAGGTACATTTTGTAAATGGGACATATTAAAATGATTAATGAACCCTGATATATAATACTAAGTTCCTAAAATTAAATACAAGATTAGCTTAACTTACATTTGTTTGCACTTTACTCTTATTACGCCTAAAAGATTTTTTCCCGCACAAGAACACAAGCACTGGCACTACCGAACGTCGCTTTTCGAATCCCGTCCTCGACTTCCTCCTCTCCCTCGTTGTGGTGGTTTTTGATGTTGTTGCTCCCGCCAGCTCTCCAATGACCACGCCTATGCCAAATCTCTCCATCATAATTGGTGAGTACCAATTTTTCATATCAGCATGCCTGTCCCTTACATCGTCGCATGTTTTTTAGAAATAAGCATTTCCCTTGCTTAAACAAGCATTTCCTGTTTGTTCATCATCGGTGTCTGGGCGGATGTGCGTATCCACTTACATCCGGAGGATGTTTGTCTTGAATTGTAATACAAGACTTCCTTTCCAGCAACTATCTGTACATCGATTCTATGAATTTTGTTATACTAATAATTATGTATGTCTTACAGTATTCTTTGAATTACATCGACATAAATTGATTTCTATTACAGACTTTGCATATGAACATTCCCTGGCTATCGTAGAAAACACAGATAATAGTTTATCATGACGGTGTTCTACTAATACTAATTTAACATTTATCTTTATATTTATATTAGAGCATCCAGTACATACTAATAATGGAAAATATAACATTTTGTTTTAATGAATAATAATTTGTTATCATTTGTCTAATAACATTATTGGTTATGCTTGTATTGACGCTTAGTACTATCACACACACACACACACACACACACACACACACACACACACACACACACACACACACACACACACACACACACACACACACACACACACACACACACACACACACACACACACACACACACACACACACACACACACACACACACACACACACACACACACACACACACACACACACACACACACACACACACACACACACACACACACACACACACACACACACACACACACACACACACACACATATTTATACAAATTATTTCCTATTAATTAAACATCAAAACACGACCCATTGTTTTTTATAAAAAACTACATTAAAAATATTTTAGTCACAACAATGTGTGATTTTTATCATATGTAACACAACACACAAACACAGCAATGTTGGTCCTTGCTACACACAGCTTATGAATATTAATTCTCTACTTCCCACTACCCGTCGGAGAATGGATTATTGTAAACGCATGTTTGGAATTTCAAATTGCGCAGGATTGGGTTGTATTTCAAACGAAACAGAATATTTTCAGGTAATGTCGTTTACAAATTCACTGCTTTTTCTACGTTAATAAAGTGAAATGTTGCTATACAAAAATAACCGTAATATTTTGTCTGCTTATAATGTTCATTTATTTATATAGCGTTGTAGCTTTACCAAAATTATTAAAACTTTTAGCAGTAAATATAACCTTTATATCTAAAATAAAATCTCGATTAAATAACCGGAAAAAACCCACATACCTGGTTTATAAGACAAGAAAAATAAAATTACAAACTTAAAAGTTGATATAATTTAAACCATATATTAAGTATGTCACTTGGTGTCACTATTACGAAGTCTACAGTATATCACTGTCATATTCCTTAGTCTAGTCCCTTATTTACTTTAAATAATTATAATCTATTTTTCAATGATTGCATGCCTAACTGTCACACTAAAGAACATATATAGAAAAAAATGAGCTGTATGGGATTTTTAATTTTGGGATTCAATCGTTACGAAGCCTCTTGGTAGTAAAGTAAATGTTTACATTCCTGCAAAATCTTCCTTTACTTTGTTTTAATTTATTTGTCTCTCACCAAACTATAACTTTTTTCAGAACATAACATACATTTAAGATATACTGTAGCAAAACATCTCTTTTTTAGATATATTATTACGTTTATTACCCATAAGGTGTAATGCTACACACATGTAAATTACGCTTTGGTCAGTTACACGTAGCCTGGGGTACTTCATATTAAAACTTGCGTTACATGTTCTAAACATCTCTCTGCAAAAAATATTATAAAAGGTAATCCTATGACATTTGTCCCAAGGGGTTTTAATAGTTTTCAAATAATAATATTATTGTATTCATGAGATGTTTCTGCGAGAAAATAAATTTTTAAATAAGTTTGAAGGAACTGTTAATTCATCGATTTCATAAATCGTTTAGGATAAAGAGAGCAAGATGACTGGGCTCACATGTGTTAATATTCACATTTGATTATTTTAATATCCAAAAACTACAGCAGAATAATAAAGTAATTTCCCTTCATGTAAAATTCAAATTTATATAAATTTTTAGTACTGACTTATGATTTAAAGAAATAGGAATTTTTCGAAAATAAAACCTAAAAGCGAAAGAAAACTGTCAACATTGTAGTTTAACGAGTAAAGCTATTATTATTAAATAACTAAGTCAACCTTTGGGGTGCCTGACAGCTCTTTGGATGGTTGACTCCTCATTAATCCCATTTTCCTTACAGATTACTTGGCCGCTCGAGATATCTGTTTATTTTATCAAACCCATAATAACTAAAAGATATCATATCCTCAATGTTCTCAGAGCAAGTGCCATCAGGTCTAAAGAATTCTTCTTTAACTGCAGTACTAAAGCATTGACAATAGGTAAAACTCTGTTGAACAGATCCTTTCCTTTCAAGTAGGTAAAATCATAGTCTAAGGAAAGCTATTAAACGATAACTTTCAGCACATTATGGTTACTTGCCTGGCCTCAAAATATTAAATTATGCTTTGCCTGTTAACTTGACAGTATCGTTCGTCTTAGTTATCACTTTGTGAAAAAGACCTGTAATGTTTCATTGGCCTAGATGAATATTTGTAGAGGATGGCGTCTAAAGAGCTAACCGAAACCGACTCGTTACATATTAAGTAATGTTCTTGAAGGATAAGCTGTAAATATATTTCAGCCCTTGGTATTTTAATACAAGCATATCATCTTTTATCTAAAAAAGGTACTTACGTATGTACGTATAATTTTTGAACTTGTGTAAGTCTGACCATGTAATGATTACAACTCTGAAAACCATTTTGTTAGGTTTGTTGTTTTACGTCATAGCTAAAACCGTTAAATATGGAAAACACAATAAATTACTTGATAATAACTTAAGGGTTATGTTTGATGATTAACTATTAGAAATTAAATGTTACGTAACTTAAATATAAAATAAGTAGGATCACAGAAAATTAAACGTATCACATGTATACATTATTATTTAAAATGTTTATAGTAAGCAATAAAACAACCTTATTTATGGTATAATATTGGCTGGAAATACTGCTAAAGATTCTCGCATTGAAGGTAAGTAACAATAAACAATCTATGTTTATAATATGTGAATTGAGACTTTCATTATATAATCTTCCCAATGTTCAAACACTCTGTAATAAAAGTTGAAGTTTATACAGGAAGCGTAGTAGCTCAAGTACAAGTAAGATCTCCACTTTCTTGCTACTTCTAAAGGAAAATGCAATATAATCTTCATGAATATTGCCACTCAAATACAAAGCAGGAGCTCTGAAAGAAAGGATAGTTATTCACATATGAGCATCACTAAACGCTTATGAGATGCCAACTACTTTTTATATTGATTCTGTGGGTGTACAGCGTGTTTATAAAAGGATGTCTTAGACTTCTGTAGGTGATAATATTTATAATTTAAAACAAAATGTCATATAAACATATGTCTATAAATGTCTCATTTAGGCGCTAGCTGCCATTTTTATTTTTTCGAAAAATATTATTATTAACGAAATAAACTATTATTAAAACTAGTTAATCTAAATAAATAAAACTAAATTGTTACATCGGTTCATATGAGAGAAAATTAAAGAAAATATAATAGTGTTATTTGTAGGACATCATAATATCGTGTATTAAATGTGTTTACTCATCATGGTCGCATTTCCTCAGACAGATGTGAGATAAGCATATACAAATAAATATTGTTTTGAAATGTTTCATGTTTACTATTGCAATAATAGTGTGTTGTTCACCTTGTTCCATTTAGGTACTTTCAGGGACCATTCTAGCTCGGTTTTCCTAAATATTCCAACATCAAATAGAATATTCAACAGTTTGAGTTCAAAGACATGAAACGTTATCAGAAACGATAAAACGACAATGGTTTTAGAAAAAGCTTTAATGTTATGTTTCTAAAAGAAAACTTCTTAATACGGTACCGTAGTTATAATCATTCTGCTGAATCGCGGTAGGAAGTAGGCTCTATGTTAACTAGACGCGGTGCGTGGACATTATTTTGTTGGTTTGACCTCTCCAGCTGTTAGAGATGTCAACGGTGATAGGTTCCCGAGTCGGTTGGTTTGAAGAGGGAGGGGTAGTCTTCAAGTCGAGTGCAGAGCGTCTACACGTGCAGTTCAGAAGCCATAGTACTTCCTCTATTCCTATACATTTGGGATATAGAGTTAATTTTTACCCGGTGTGTTTTAAATCAAGTTTTAAATTTCTTTTTTTTTCCTTTAGTGCTTAATAGTTTTTCAGCCTCCATTGTAGCCTTCAAAGTAGTAAGTCCCGTACCAGCGTTTAGTTTAAAATCTTTAGTTTTATACTGTTGTGTTAAATTTTCTAAATTTTGCCATATAACATAGTCTGATAATTAATTCAACTTTTGAAGTATTGTAAATTAGATTTTGATCCTAAAGTTTACATCAAGCATTGTGTAATTTTTATTTTGAATATTTTGAGAAGAGAACTTTTTATTTTATTTTATTCAATTTAAACCTTTTTGGCGAACCTTTTTAGTTTCATTTTTAATTTTGATCAGACTCTAAATTAGATTTAACCGATTGAGAGAAATTTTGAAGAAAAGTAAATCAAGATTTTGTAAAACTTTGTTAAATTTTGAGTAAAATTTAAAATTCGGAATAAATTAAGTATTTCCGAAAAGTTGTTCTGATTTATAGAAAATTAGCTCCAGACTTTATAAATAATATGTACTATAATAACGGTACGATACGTAAAATAAACACCTTCGAAGCGTAGAAAAGGCTCAAAACGTAAACTTTACTCACTCCACATCCAGTAGGTACATACATACATACACAACACAGAGTATCAATCAACATACTTGTTTTATTTTCCATATGATAAATATTGGACTTACAATATTAGTTCCCGTATTTACATTTTGTGAGAAAATATAAAACTTTGTAAACAATATAACAATTTATGTTTAGACCCAATTTTAGGTTCACCAAACATGTTATTTTCCCTTAGTAAAAATAGGTTTATTAAACGTTTCATATAATTTAATTTATTATTAGAATTACATTTTAATTTAACTACAACATCTGGTACACTCGATAGCATATTTCAATATTTAAGTGTAGCTGCGGCGTCCATTGAAGTTGTATTAATGTACTTTAAGGATCATTTATCAATAATAGTTTTAATAATTATTAAAGTATATCCGGTAAACTTGTAAGTTCTTCCACAATATTATTAATATTGGTATAAAAAGAGGTTTTTCACCGTAAAAACGTTGCAAAACTCCTTACGATAAATTATTTCCGCTTTTAAATATCGCAAATTTTTATTAGCGTGGAAATAAAAATTAAACTTCGTTAAATATCAAATTTCGTGGTTCATTTTATTGAATGATTTAAAGATTAAAATTTAAAAATATTAAGCTCACAATTAATAAGTACAACAATTTACGTCAGCATATAAAATAAAACTGTTCATATCGTTTGAACGGTTATATTGCCTGGTGAAGATTAACCAGGTACCAGTCGTAAATGTACCGCAGCAGATCCCGGTTGTAAACAGTTCGCATATTTCATGTGCATCTGGTCTTTTACGTTTTAGTACCTGTACTTGAGAGGAATATGGTTATATGATTGCGTGATAAACGTGACATATCTTTACTTAAATTACACAGTGAGCTGTGTCGTTTACAGTTTGTCGTGCATTGCCACCTTTATATCGCAGATGTCTTGAATTGGATTGTTTAAATTAAAAGTGCACCAATGATAGTAAATGGACGGCGTTTCGATATTGTACTAAACATTAACGAAACTACATTGTTTTCTAAATACAGCTGTAACCCATTTGAAATAAGTAATATATTTGAATGCACTTATATATGAATGAATTTGATACGTAATATTATAATTTTAATAAATACAATTTACCATAGTAGTTAACTATTTAATTTCGTTCTTGACTATAATTATTACTTATAAATATAACTGAAATCTATGCAACATCTAGTTTCATAGGTCACTAGAGATAACATGACCATTATGACACCTAAGTATTACTATGAACTTTTTGCTTTTAAACTATAAAATGAAATAGAGGTAAATAGTTTAGTCCGCACAAGGCCTGAAGAGATTTCGTTCGATATAATTTTAGTCAGCGATTCTCAAAGAGAAATCTAAGTTATCATTATTGGTTCTCTTCTCAGTGTGCAATTTAGTCATAAACGAAGACTTAGTAACATATAAGATATCTAGTTATACATGGCCTCACTTTATCTCTTGTAAGGGTGATATGTAAGTTGTATGGATCTTTTATTAGTATGGTGCAACCCAAGGGAAAGTAAGCATTGTATAAAGCAAAGAAAGATTGTTATTAAACAGCATAAAATCAAGGATTCTATGACATGTAATTCGTCTAGACTACCAATTAAGTGTGCGACGTAAGTTTGCGTTGCTAGGCAATGCACCCAAGCAACATTACATTCTTGTGGCTCTTAAAGTAAAAAAAACGATAAGATTTTTTTGACCTGACTTGTTGTGTATTATGATGCATATATATACAGCAGATACGATAGATTAGAAATTAATTACTTCTATTGTGTTCATGAATGAGTTATTTACTGTGGAAGGTAAAATAAAACAAATATTGTAGGAGCTCAAAACTAAATCAATACTAACAACTTACACAGTAACTTATTGTTAAGAACGCTTTCTTTAAAACTTAAAAATTCCTCTTTAGTGAAATTCAATCAGTACATAAACTATTATTGAAAAATTAAAAAAAAATTGTTTTATTAGCTCATATACCTGAAAAAATATTACAATATAAAATTAAAATACAATTTCCATTCCTATATTAAAAGCTGGCGTCATAACCTTGTATTAATGCAAATATGCGCACTCAAATTGCAATAAATCAACAACTTCTCCCTATTTTACTCGACAGAGATCGATGAATAGTTAAGTATGCAAGCGACTCTAAATTAAATTACTCTGTCAAACTCAGATTTGTAACTTCACATTTGGAAAATTGAATTACATGATCTCGTAGTAAGTAATTACACAAAAATAACGTCTCATAATGTACATATGAAATTTTTGTAAGTTAATATAGTGAAAGATTAAAGTTTAAAGTTGAAAATAAGTGCTAAAAGTCTGCATTAGGTAAATATTTATATGAAATAGAACATTTATCGAAAATTACTTTATTTCCAGGTGTAGTTGGAGATTTTTTAATCCCTTTTTTTCCCTCAGACATGAATCCAATTCCCTAATAAAAAAATCATGCCTATGTAAATAATTGCAATATTGTTTTTACTTAAATGAAAATTGTTGCGGTATTTTTGAAGCGTGTTGAATGAAAGAATGGCCAAAATCACAGCATTTGTCAATTTAAATTATAAATAACCACTTTTAGATACATACTGACAAATGTATGCATGTAACCCCGATTTGAAAATACTCTTTCATTGGCTAAGCTTTAGCTGAGTTTTTAACTCGACAACCTGGAATATTTTAGGTTTGACGGTGTGTCTGTCTGCCCACATTATAATTCGAAATCGAAATAATCTAGGCCTGCAGAATGCACATTTTGCATGAACCTTCATGAATAACAGTGAGATCGGTGAATGTGAGTGGGTATGGGATTTTCCTTAGTGTTAGTGAACATATTTGAATTGGTATCCAGGATGACAAAGAAAACAGGTATTGTGTAAGAAAACTGCTTACAATACGTATGTGATTAATAAATGTGACAGTTATAAAATAGGTTAAAAAATCAACAATAGAGTGTGAATTCAATATTAAAATTCAGTGAGAGTTTTTGATCTCAGAAAGTTTTAGCGTTTTATTATCTTACCCAGCTCACAAGAACATTTATTACAGTGAGTATTTATTGCAATGAAACCTAGCTTAATAACAAAGAATTAGTGGCAAAATAACTTCAAAAAGATTTCATCCGTACATTTTATCCGTAGGCTTTAACCTCCTCAGTCCTGAAGAAATTTTTTTCTTTTTAATTTCAAATTTTGTGTGTGATTTATGTTTAAATAAATGTAGGGAACAACAAAAAAATATTTAAAAAATATTTTTTATGCAAGTATCTGTACTACCTAATGTCTCCTATAGGAGACATTTGGACTCAACCTACTTCAGAGTAAACAAATACCATGGAAAATAAAAGAGCTCTAACTTTGAAAATACTGTTTATTATAATAAATTGTTTGTTACTAAAAGTATTTATGCAAGTAAAATGAAACTAAAATGCACACATTTTTGGAAATAACTAGATGTTATGAAATAATGTATAAAAATTGTAGACAATTTTCTTCTCTGAAAACAAAACAAAAATTCAATTAGAGGAAAATATAAGAATATTCACAGCTCATGATAAAGTTTAAAACAGTTCCTATTTTCCTCCATGCATAAGTAAACCTTGCATGTTGAGCACTTTATTCTTGCTGTGTTTGCTGAGCACCCTGGTAACCGACAACGGTTCTTGGTTGCAGGTGTTGGCATTTCTGGCAAGTGCAAAGTATTCTTATTTCGTAGTACATCTGGAGGATGGCTTACTCTTGGTTTCTTGCGAGGAGGAGGGAGAGTACTTTCAAAGTTTGAATCATCATCATCTGACTCTTCTTTGGTTCCGTAGGCAAGGTAGTGTGCATATTTTTCCCTGAACTGCATCAAATCCAGTATGTCTCGTTTGCGTGTCCCAAGTTCATTTTGGTCTCGCCTGTACTCAACCCAGCCTGCAGCAATGGAAAAATCTATCATTTGCATGATTACACGGATCGTCCACTTCTTTGTTCTTGCCGCCATTCGATAGTAGCTTATGAATCTGTCCAAGATATCAATCCCTCCCATTTTGCTATTGTATTCTTTCACTATCAAAGGTCTTTCAACAGAAATGTACTGCTTTGTCTTTCTGCACCACCTCCGGTACTGATCAACTGGCAGCTTGCCTTCTTTGCTAGATATCAAAATCACAGGTCTATTGTCAAACCATTTTACTACAGTTATTTGACCATCAGACCTCACACTTTGATCAGTAGATCCCTGGCCTTGCTTTTTTAGATCCTTGTCGAGTTTTAGCTTAGAATCTTGTGGAATTCTATTTTTCATTAGGGTTCCAGTCCCTGTTGCCCCTTTTTCTGAGTGAAGGAGATCTAAAAGATGCATGGAATTAAAATATCTATCCATGTACACAGATACTCCTTGCGGAATGTTTTCAAGAAGCCTAATGACTGCTCTACCTCCAACATCTAGGTGTTCGAAACGAGTGTCATTGACAATAGGATCACCTTTCCCTTGGTAAAAGAAAAAATCTAAGGGCAGACCATCTGGGGCTGCTATCACAAAGTTCTTAACTCCACATGGATTTGGTTTTGACTTGATAACCTGTCTAGCTGGTGATTGGCCATGAAATGGGATCATTTTTTCATCAACTGCAACGGTTTCACTCTTTGGATTGAGTAGGCACCCAGTCCTGACTAATTTGAGCAGAGGTCCCACCTTCCAAAATTTATTATTAGCCTTTTCTTCATTAGAAATGTCATTATCATATACAACTTTGAGGTGAGATCTAATCATAAAATACCTGTCCCTCCCAACCAGAGAAGCAACACTATTCACTTTAGTTTTTTTTCTCCCAATACATTTTAATTCTGGGAAATCCCATATAGGATATCATTAATGTTGCTGCAAAGAACTTTTTTAGTTCTTCTACAGATAAGTCAAGGTTCCTTCCCATTCTGGCAAAAAATGTTCTATTTGACTGCTCAACAAGAGTGTGAAATATATTGTCTGGTATATATTTTGATATATATTCATGTGGAGGTATATTAACAGCAGTTATAGGCCGTGGCTCATACTCTGGAGCAGGAGGATTAGGGGGAAAATCATCCAGTTTTTTCCAGTGATATCTCCCAGGCATTTCAGTACTAAATCTATTGGCGTTACCTGAAGTTGAAGGTCGGTTTACTAATTGGGAATCTCCTGATTGGGCCAAGATTTCTTCATTTTCAGAGTCTGTGTTTTCAGTAGGCTCCTCATCTGGCTCAAAGGTTGGATCAACGTCCAGATCGTCTTCGTCATCAGAGGCATCAACTTCGCTGACGTTATCGTCAAGAATGTTGTCCACAAAATCTTCAAATCGCTGTGAACCTGTAAGAAATGAGAATAAATGGTTAAAAAGTGAATGCCTAGTTGTCATTTATTGATAGTTACTGGTACATAATATAAATTAGCAATTTAATTCATGAAATATATGATTTTGTATCATATTTTAACAATTTAAACCTGCCAAATATGTAATAGAAAACATAACAAACAAAATAACATCTCACAGTGAAAACTGATACACAAGTCAGTTTGAGTCCAAATGTCTCCTAGAGGTGACATAAAAGTTTCTAGGCTTGCTTAACGACTTTGAATTACAATAAAGTGACAGCTAATACATGTTTGTATAGTAGATATCTTTAAGATATCCAAATAAATATTGAATCAATTTTCACTGTAATAATAAAACCATAAAAAAGTCTTACCTAAATGAGAACCGGCAAAACGTGATCGAGGTGGGTCCGCCATCTTTGAAGCTATGCAGAAAATGGAAATAAGCAAAATATTAGATTGAGAGATGGACTGGTAGGTGCTGCTATCTCTGTAGACTTACACTGAACTAAGAAACAGGGTAGCCAACACTTTCTTAATGTCTAGAAAAATTCCCACAAAAACTGTGCTTTAAATTTATGCATAGACAAAGTAGAAGGATCCCACACCACATTTCGCGTAACAAGCTTCGCTGAGGTTCAATAAAAAGTCTATGAGCTATTATGTTGTTACAGGAGATTTACGTTCCTTCGAAATGTTATCCAGACAGCTCACTTACAGATATAACCACATCCAATCGTACGGAAAAGAAATATTTACCTCGCCCGTTAGTAACAAATTCAGCCTACTAAGTAATAAGCTTCTAAGACTCTCAGCTGTTCAGTGGTTAGAAGTACTCTATCATACAACTTCTTCTTATATATTTATAACGTATAAAAATAAAATGTTTCGATGATACATTTACATTTTTTTAAGTTGGGTTATACGTCAGTGTTTACATAATAACCGTCTACAAATCACGTCTAGATAAAATAATGACGTATGTGTTGGGATAGTCAGGCTACAAGTATTAATATGTCACATAATAAACTGCTTAAGCATGAACTGTGTTTGCGTTAAAATTTATTTATTCTAATATTTTCCCTTTTTCACATTTACTAATAAGATAAATGAAAAATATATTACCTAATGCGTAGCCAAATCCCATGGGATGACTGTACTATCATAAAACTCAGTGTTTCTTATATATCAATGCAGTGTTTTGCATAGTTTCAAGTTATACGTCAGTTCGATTTTGAGATATAGTACGGAAAGACGGATAGACGGGCTGATAGAGAAAAAAAATTTTTTCCAGACCCCCTTTGCTTTTTTGCTTGCGTTTCAAGACGGTGAACACCTAATCATCAAATAAAATATTATGGAATTTGCAGAGCATAATTATAGTAAATTTTTTAATGTACGAGAGAGTATCTGTTTATCTGCTCAAGATTTATACATTAAATTATAGATTAGACATTTTGCACTAACCTCAAAGGTGTCTGTTATACGACACGTGGTATGCCATAGTTCTACGTTGTAATAATTAGGTATATCACAAAACGATTTTTAAATGTACATAGTTAAAAATGAGTTGTGAATTCAAAGATATAGATTATTAATCTACCTTACAATTTTTAAAACTTTTCAACATACCCGTTTGAGTATTTTAAAAACTGGTGATCTACATGAATTATTTTTACTAAAAATATGTTCTATTAATATAAATATATCAATATTATTCATATACTTTCCATAATTTATTTTTGTATATATTTGGGTTATTTGAAATTTATAATGCAGTTGCAATATTAAATGGTTTGATAGAGCTGGAATAACCCTGAAAGTGTTCTAATTGCTGATCTAGATTTTATTTTGCAGACAAATCTTGTAATTACTCTAGTTTTTAATCTATTTTATTAAATTTTAAGACATTTATATTTTAATCAGATATAATTTTCAATTGTTGAAGGTTTCATTGTATCGCAATACAAGATTACGTAAATATTTCTTTATTTATTGCTAATAGGCTGCAAAATCTTTAATTCTTAAAAGCCGATTAAATTCAAACAGTAATAGGTTTGCACGTTCTCTGTTTTGTTTCATAGCAAAAATAATAAAAATAAACATTTAGTTCAAACAATGGCCGTTATAATTTCCTTAGAGGTGTTGTTCTCACATTTTTTTCTAATTGTGTTATGTAAACGTATAAGAAGAGTTAAAGTTTACAATATCTTTTCAGATAAAAGGCTAAACACGAGAAAAATCTTACGCATACAATTGACTTTAAAATCGTATTACATATATCATTAGTTCATATTAATCCAGATATTTTTATTTTAAACTGATGCTTTTGTATTTTGTTTCTTTAATTAAAACTACATTTTTGAATCACCGGTGCATTGAATCATATTAGAGTACGTTTATTTTCAGATGTGTGTTAACTAAAACAACATTGGTATGCCTGAGAGCTGCGAACCTAGACACGCTCTCGACACTTCACGTTTCCAGCATAAGCTTTTATGACTGTGCTTCTGTCTTAAGCGCTTTTTGGCACCTTAATACTAAGTAGTTAACTGAAATTTGATTCAACTGATGTAAAATTTAAGTGCCATCATATTTAAGTAATATTATAAAAATTGTATTTTATCAACGAAATTTATAATAATGTGTTTTAGTTTTTTCCCACAGGTTTCCTAATAAAATCCATAAGTTATTCGATGTTATGTATTAGGACATCATTGCAATTTATTATCACAATTTCTTTTGGTTCACAGTTTCGTCCTTAGCTATAAATTTCCTGCTGTATCAAGAAGTGTTCTCTACGAAAATGTGTCCGAACGTATTATCGGAAACTGTGTCCACGGTGGGTACCGAAAACGTTGAATGATGAGCACAAAACCATACGATTGGGCAGTGCATTGAGCTTTCTCGAGCGTGACAGTAACTCGGGCGATTTTTAAGCCATATCGTTACAGGCGATGAAACGTGGGTGCCTTAATAATAATGGATATTATGTAGAGAAGTAGAGGAAAAATAATTCCTCTTTCAGTTAAATAAAGTTTTGTTTGAAAAATACCTGTTGATTTTTTTATATCAAAACGGTACTTACTTTAAAAACATGCCTCGTATTTACTTAGGATTATTTAGGAAAACAAAACAAATATATCATCTCGTTTTCCATGTTTAGACGAATTAAAATTAAGTTCAAAATTTATACAAGTGAAAACTCTAAAAAATATTGCCTATTAAAATCAATCCAATAAATTTTTGAAAATATATTACAGACAGATTTTATTAAAGTAGATTTACTGATTCCAGGGATATTATTTTTATAACAAAGTATATGGTGGCTAGCGAATAAACAAAACATGTTCAACCTATATTTATAGAGCTTTTTCGTTTGCACTTATGTTTTCTATGAGCCGCAAACGTTTTTTTATATCCAATTCTAAACATCCTTTAAATTATACTCATTCATTACACAACTGTAAAAATGATAACATAATTTAATTAGGCATGTATAGTTGAGACCACTTTCCATTCCCCAAACTTTCAAGATATAAAATCGGTCAGTAACATCAAGTAGATGTTATTACTATTTAGTTTTAATCATGTGTCATAATTTTATTTAACATAAAATCACGCAGTAGTTTGAGCCACAAAAGCTTACTTGTATGTGGTAAACGTGAAGTGTCCAATGCGTGTGTGATCCAACCCCGCAGCTTCCCCGCATACAAATGTTGTTATAGCCCACATCTGTTACGAACACAAACTTGTTATTCTTTTTGCTATAACAAATGTCTGCAAGAGTATGTATTTCTCTATAAAAAGCCACTTTACATAGTAGTAAAATGTTTATTTATTTTTGTACTTAAAATATAACACCTATTACCAATTACGTTTTCATTTATCAACTAAAACTTAAGTTCATATTATGTATTTTATAATATTTCTCATTTTTAGTAATATTAGTTACACATAGTTGCACTTCAACCTATTTTAATAACAATACTATTTGCAATGAATAAATAATAGTAATGAATAATAATAGTTAATAAATAATAGTAAATAAATAATAATAGTTAATAAATATGAAATACGTATTACTAATATCCATAACTTATACTTTTTTGGACATTTTATGTTTGAATAGTCCTAAAAATAAACGCAAACTATTTAAAAATATAAATGTTTACGTACTTTTTATTCTTCTTATCTTTTGAAACAGGACACTAGGTGGTTTAACTAATAAACATAACAAATGTTTAACTAAAAACCTTTTGTAAGAAATAATGTAATAATTAGGATAAACGCTTTATCCAGCTACCACTTGTATTGTTAGAGTAATGTATAATTTTTACTTTATTAATTTATGTTTAATCTTACAAATAATATTACACTAGTAGTTCTTTTAATATGAATGAATTAAGTCCATTTCATTAACGTAACTGCAATTAAATTAAAATTGAAATAGCTCAATCATATCATTATCCTGATTACGTTTTGTCAGATTGCGTGCTCTAGACAAGGTTCATGGGTAAGTAATATTATAATAGTGGTTGGATCTGACTAGGCTTGGGTGGCGTGTCAAGATCTACTTCTTATGGCAAAGATAAAGGAACGTGTGAACCACAGAAGTTATCAGACACTTTTCCAAACAACCTAAATATATACAAATATAAAAAATACTTGGAATAAATGGAATAAATATACATAATGATTTTGTACCCCTTTTACAACCATTAGGATACGATCAACGCTTTTTATACTAAAATACTACAAAGGTTAGTAATTAAACTCGTAGGTGTACTTACCAAGCAAAAAGAAAATCAAAAACATGGGATAGTAAAAGTGCATTACTCATCGTTTTAAATTAAGAATCAACAAGTCACAAAACTGATCATATCAAGTATTGAAAAGTAAATTTTCACGTAAGATACGTAATTTTAAACACGGTAGGGATAAGCCATTCCATGAGTCCCTTTACAGGCTTCTCTGAGCTGCATGGAAAATGTCGTCTACAACTGATTTCATTCACCTACATGTGTTAGTTAATATGTTATATGATTATGCCCAGTTTATTTGCAGATTTGTTTATTATGAGGTGACATTACCAGTTTGGTTACCTATAAGACCAATGCATAGATGTTCGATAATTCTCAGCCAAGTCCCGTGAAGTGACATGCACCATCGTAGAACACGATGTTCTGTATAAATAAATTAATCTTCTTGCATACATTTAAGGTTTTCAGGTTTAGTTCACTTTAGTAATACTATGCGGGAATGCAGATAGAAATAAAATTTGTCGTCTCTTTAATACATTTTTTAAGAAACGCCATTAAAAATTAATATAAATAAAAATATTAAAACAAAAGTGGTGTGACAAAATACACAGAGTTTAATATGTTTAAAAGTATCAACACATGCTTGCAGCGTAGATCCATATTTATTAGAGGTTGCGTGTTGAAAAGAAGGTAAGAGATTACCTGTTACAAATATCCTTATATATTTGAATATTTTTACTTGTTTGCCGTTTTCTGACAGGTTTGATTTAGAATGTTAGTTTGTATATTTATGAGTAGATAAAATGTTATAGTTATAAATCAAAAAGATTACACAAAACCGTCAGTGTTTCGCCGTATTATTGCTTCTTATAATAATTATTTACATAAATTATCGCTTTATAATTTGTTATCATTTTCCTACAAGTTTGATTTAGAATATTTAATAAATCATTAAATATATTCCTATTATAGTTCAAAATAAAAAAGATCACACAAAACATCAGTGTTTCCTCGTATTACTGCTTCTTATAATAATTTATTACATAACATTTCTTTAATGCATAACGAAATCATAAACAAACAAATGTCTTGTACATTAAGTAGCTTTCATACCTGGATAGGTTAATATTGATAAGCTTTATACCACCTACAATTAGTTTACTTAAATTTCACAATTTAGAGCTAACATGGAGACAATGTGAATCCTTGTGAATCCTCCGCAAATCGTAACTGCTTTAAACCTACAAAGATAATTCTGCTGCCATGATAATCATTAATTACTGCCTTGAGAATACCAATCTCTATTTTCCTATTTAATAATTTCCCTCACTGATAAATAATTGAATAATCATTAAATATCGTATTTAGGTTTTTATTTATTCAAAATAACAGAAAATATTACTTTTTGTATATATTAACACATTAATATTAAAGGCAAACTATATAATGTTTCTCATGAATTAATTTAATATTTAAATAAGATGATATAATGGAATACGTACAAACGCGACACGTCGAGTATAGAAAATGATGCTTCATATGTTTATGGAGTATCGGCCTCCTGTAGCAATTCGCACTATTGGGATATAGTTTCTTCATCTTAAAATCATCCTAAGGAACTTTTAAACTTCATGTTTATAACTATAACGGGATGTCACACTCATTAATGAAGTGCGAGTGTATTTTATAATCATTGTAAGATTTTTTCACAAAGGTTTACGTGATTTTCAACAATACTGATGATACATTTTCTTGAATGGATATATTATAGTTGAAATAAGACTTTTGAAGTAAATTATATTTTATTAGTAAGTCTCCTCAACAAATTGTAAAATCATCAAATTTATATTAAATGTACCAAAGCAGTTAGAACTATAATATTAAGTAGTCTGAAAGTACTGCCCTTTTAAAAGTTTAGAAATAATTATGTTAACTCTCTATTTACCTAATAAACATGATGCTCGAGAGGCTATATACAACAATTAGCGTACAATGGAAGCAAATATTACACCATTCAATGCAGAAATATCAGATAAAATTGAACCCAATACGATGTATGGAACTCTTCCAATCTTTCGTTCACACCTTTACAGGGAGTAATGAATTACACTGCGGTGGAAAAGTTTTTGTGGCTTTCTGATCAAAAGTGTTTTTTCTACTATTGATCCTACAATTTTGGAAGCCAACGATCTAAAAAATAAATTTAATACTGAATAAGAAAATATTTTAAAGTAAATCTGTATTCATATATCTTCTATTGGAAAATATATTTGTCGGTTAAGATATTATCATTGTTAAAGGGTTATTATGTAATTTTAAGGGTTGCACACACTGAAAACACTATGTTTATTCTCTGTTGCATTAGACATGAACTAATTTTAGGGCTTTCTGTGATCGTATAATCGCATATTACATCGAGTTATTGGGAATTGTCTGACATCATTAGTCACAATTTGTTATAAGCATCTACTAGACATTAGGGATATCAAGCTATCTATTTAAAAACACGTTTTCCTTTAATAAAATCATAGACAATGTTGGCGTTTGACTGAATTTACTATTACGTGTTAAATACTAGTTTGCTAAACACAGTCCCCACCTTTCTCGTTGTTATTATTTATTATGGTTTCATTTATATTTATGGCTTGTTTTCTTGTAATTTGTAGTGATTAAATTACATGGTTATATGTCATATTTTTCAGTCTAATGCTTGTAATGAATGTAAAAATATTTACATAGCCTATTTAAGAGAAAAATATTTACTGATATTGGGGGTTAACAAGTAAAACTAGTTCAAACAACATACGAATAATGTGGTTTGAGTGAGCGATGCGTTCGAATATATATTCCTCAACATTTATCTTATTAAGTAAAAGATCTATGTTTCTTTTTGACATACAATTGCTTAATTTTAAAAATTGAAATTTAAGTCAGAGTATTTATAAATATGTAAAAATTATAATTCAATACAATTTAAACGTATACATTATAGTATTCAACATTTATTTAATATATTAACTGTTATATGAATGATTAGGTCTAAATGAGAACTGAAATTCTGGTAATATCAAACCCTTACCTTTCTCGCTGCCACAGCTCTGATACATTTATTAAAAGGAACTGCTACTGAAACTCTATTGGTGATTACGCTAATCACTCTATAAGAGGATATACATTTGAGATATAACAGTTTTACTGGTTCAACAGGTGATTCTGTTTAGTTGATAGTATAATATACCCACATGTGTCGGCGTAAAAGCATATATAGTTATTTATATATTAGTTATATAGTTATTAGAGCCTTTCGAGTTGCTCTGATGTAGCGTTTTTAAAATAAATTGCTACTGAAACTCTTATAGTGACTACTCTAATCACTGCATAATAGGATATACATTTGAGATACATCAGTTTTACTGTTTGAACAGTTGACTATATTTATTTGATACTATATACCCACATTTGTTGGCGTAAAAGCATATATAGTTATTTATATATTATGCGACCTCGAGGCGTCGCGACCGGAAGGTGGGACCTTATAGAGAAATAATCCGTGGATCCGCCACTAGATTCCGTCTATTCCAAAACCTAACCAGCTTTGATGACTAAATAAATACTAATAATTTGGGTATAGTTCCGAAAGGTTCCCTAACAAAATACTACTAAAATCTAGACCACCCACACTAACTTCTCCCGGTCCACCCTGCTCGAAAGCTGCACAACGACTCTTGTGTGCACAACCTCCGGTCACAGCCTGAAAACCTAGCAGGAACCATCCTACCAGAACCTGTCCGGAAGAATTCCGGATGGTAGGAGGCTCCTATTGTTTGAGCTAAAGGCTAGAGGTCGGCACAGCTGGCTATAGCGTTCGCGGCAACAGACGGATAACGCGCGCCAAATTCAAAACTGTAGCGGCACTCGCCGCAATTAGGCTCTGATTTAAAATTTCCCTGTTGGTCTCTACCAAATGAATAATTTAATCTTTAAGTCAACTTTCAGTATCAGATTCTTGTAGGAGACAAATCTTTTCAAAGATAAATAAAATGCTCAAATGCGAAGATCTCGTTTATATTCCTTGTTGAAACGGTTTAACCCTCATTTATACATGCACAACAAAATTTTGATAACAGATTCTATTCGAAATGTAACACAATTTAGTATAAGATAAAATGTAGCTAAAAGTAAGTCTTAACGATATTTTAATATTACTAAATAATTAGTTATTTAGGAAAGTTACATTTCACACAGCATTTTAAGTCTAGACTATAGAAGAAATGATTCTAAGAGCTAGAATGAAGTAAGGATCATCTGTGTGAAAGCTTTTCAACATAAATCTCCCGTAATACGCAGAATATCGGGAAGTGTAACCGCCACTTGGCTTTCCTCCTTGTGCTTAAACACTTATGAGTTTTTTTGAAGACTTAATGGTGGATATACTGTGCGTCCAATTATTATACTTAAAAAAGCGTTTCTATAGATGCATTGTTTCATATTCTACGCAAAACGCCAATCTCAGCCATTACAGTATATACAAGGCAGCAGTAAAAGTTACGTAATAGGATTCGCTGAGGTTGCATGCAAAATTGTCAAAAGGATTATACCCTGAGGATAGATAGATCGACGAGCAATCATAGTAATTTTTACATTTCCTCCGGCAGGCCAAAGAGAAACTGTGTCAGGCTACTGGGTTACAGCCTTCAATGCGGCTCATCCTAATTTCATGGTTGAACATGAACCATCATAGAATATATTCGTGTTTATGTTGAAATGATGAATCACGTACAATGTGAAGTGATCAGATGGAATCTTTTACAAGGTATCTTTCTAATTAATGCATCTGAATTTTTGTTTATTTTAATTAGGTTGTAAAGAAGTGTTTCAAATAATAACAATTTTAGTGAGCTAAGGACAAACTGAGAGTGCGTTAAGATGAAATCTGGGCAACGAGTTTAAGTACCAACTTATCATTCTTTTTCATTTTACTCTATGTTTAAAAGACACATATCAGAATCTCGAAGTTTCAATATGTTTACAAATTAATTCATTGTATTTTTATCGTTACAACCATGGTCACCCACAAGACTAAAGTAAAAATATTTACTAAATCTCAGCCTACCAGGAAGTACAATGCATTATAATGGAAATTAGTGAAGCTATTTTATATAAGCATCATGCAAAATTTAAAGTCTATTATCCTGTTTGTTTTCCATATATTGTCTAAAGAGACGGACAGAAATTATATTTTTGTCATCCCCATAATAGATGGGCTTTGTATAAAGCCCGGGCAATTAAAATCCTATATTAAAATCCTATAATACATGTTGAAAAGTATATGTAGTAGGAATTTCAGGTTGAATCAGGTGAAAATGCCTTTGGTGTTATACCAAAACGTTGGTTATATTTCGTTTATGAAGTATAAGCCTCCGGCAGCAATTCGCACTATTGGGATATAGTTTCTTCATCTTAAAATCATCCTATGAACCATGAAACTTCATGTTTATAACTATAACGGGATGTCACACTCTTTAATGAAGTTGGGATGTATCTTTAATAATTTTTCGTATAGGCTGACGTGATTTTCACGTATACTGAAGATACATTTTCTTGAATGGATATTATAATTGAAATAAGACTTTAGGTGTACAATATATTTTATTAGTAGGTCTTCTCAACCAATTTTAAATCATCAAATTTATTTTAAATGTACCAAAACAGTTGGAACTATAACATTAAGTCGTCGGAAATTATTGGCTTTTTATATGTTTATAAATTATTACGTTAACTGTCCAGTGACCTAATACACTGAATGTTTTAGAGAATAATATACAACAATTAGCGTACAATGGTGACAAATTATATTATTTAATGGAGAAATTTCAAGCAAAATGGAACCCAATACGATTTATAGAACTTATCCAATCTTTCGTTCACACATTTTCAGGGAGTAATGAATTACACAACAATGGAAAATGTTTTGTCACTTTCTAATCAAAACGTCTTTTTTCCTTTATTGATCCTCGAATTTTTTCAGCCACCGTTTTAAAAATAAATGTATTACTGCAGGATGAAATAAAAATAATACTCTAAACCTAGTTCTAATAGTAGATGTTCTAGTAGAATTCATAACAACAAACTACGTGAGGTAAGCTGAAGACTACTACTAAGAACAGACTCAATAGTGGTACGCTCGACCGATCTGGGTTAATAGAGCTGTTGGGCGTTTCACTTGACTTGGTTGGCAGTTTCATGTGTTTTAGTACAAATAACGTTCAACCCTTACTAAGGGTTATCGCTTTAAACAATTCGGCAGAAGGTAACAATACAGTCCATCAAGTCAATCTTTTGCCGTGTTACTAAGTGACACATTCTATCCCAAAAGTATTTTTGATAATTTAAAGTACAGTAGTAGTAAATAAAATGATGTTAACCCAGATATTTAGCCAGGCATTTTAACAATTTTTTAAATATATTAGTTATTTATACTAAATATTACAATGTCTGTTACATTGAATTCTTTTATGAACATCACGAAAGATGTACCTGTACAATAAGGCACAAAGAAAAATAATTAAAACACAAGCAAGCTCACGCCTATCTCGCCACTCCCTAATTAAAATCCTGTACTTTATAATGTCGTGGCATCATTAACCCACACTGCTGAATTCTGTTACATATGCCGTCCTAGATCATAAAGCAAGAAAACTAGATTAATAGGTCTACCAATATTTTTTAATCTGTTTACATAGTACTGGTGATAACATTCAAATAGTTCCATAAGTTAATAGAATGAGTGGCATTGTTAAATTATGATTAGGTTTAGTATCTAATGTATCTTACACTTCATATCCCATCAGAAATATTTTAATTCCTATAATTACCAAACCAAATATAATAATATATGCAATAGAGGCATGTCACGAACTAACACTACTGGTGATTAAACAGAACTCTCTGAGTAAGTTAATTCTTTTGTATGTTTTGGAGGCCAAACTTATAATTATATAATCTTGGTACCACCCTAATAAAGTCTATAATTGAAAAGATGTGACAAGAAAAAGGCTTTACTTTATTCTGTTCAGTCAAGTGTTTATTAATTCCCTGTTACAGATAACACATTTATTTTTTATAATACAGATTGTAATCTGGAGGTAAAAATGTGAATACATTTAAATAGTGATTATTTATTCTTAAGATGCAGAGATACACTTGGACAACCATGCAGAAATCTATGGTTACATAACCCCCCCCAAAAAAAAAACAATATGAAAAAGAAGTTTTTTATAGGGTTTGTTGAGCAAGTTATCAAAAAGATTTCTGTCTATTCAGTACGTTTGCTGGTGCTTGGAAATAGGAATTGGCAAAACGAATTGTGCTCGGAACGTGGAGGTTATGACAATTCTGGGCATCTTTATGGCATAGAGCGCATTTATATGTTGGTCTTGTGTACGGAATTTCTGGTTGGAATCAAGAATTAGATAGAAATAGTCCATTGCGCTTTATAATTTAAAATAGTTATAATGTTGATTATATCTTTCGGGGGTTTTCATGTCCATGCAGCCAATATTAGTAGCTCTTCCCTTGTGACTTAACTTTAAAAGGGATTACATTATGTTACTTTCAAAATAGTAATTTTTTTCAACCTAGTAATATTAAAGATGTTGAATTCTTTTAAATTAAAAATGTTATTGGTAATATTGGAAAAAGTCATGTGTGTGTGTGTGTGTGTGTGTGTGTCTCCTTAGCATGGAGTGTTATCCGAAGTATGTTTAGACACACATACATGGCGAGATCCCTTTTCACAGTGAGATCCGACACCCCGGAGCTGTTTGAATGGACTGTATTTTCGTATTGCTGGCGGTTCGGAGTCACGGACGTACCGATTTGAGTAGGTTATCTCCTTGTTGGATTTTACCATAATGTGTACGTGAATGAGCTTCCGAAAGATACCACCACGTCGTGACATCACCGCGTTATACACATTTGGATCTCACCTTGTTATTGAACTTGCCTATAGCCCTTCTAGTTAGACGACTTGCCCTCCCCCCTTGTTTTACAGATTTTGTGATCGAATTCGTTGATACGAACGAACCCACCGACCTTTAAAAAGTAGTGTGTTTAAAACTAATGTGTTCTACCAACTGCTATATATACATACATACACACAATAACTTTTCTATAATTGTATTGGCCGTTATAGTAAATAAGTTTCTCATTTTTATACAATTTGACCATGCAGAATCCCAAAAAGTGCAATTTAATTAATTTGGCTAAGGTTTAAAAAGTGACCTTAATAGTTCATAAAATATTCAACTTCATATGCAATTTTATGTTTCTGTTTCAAAAAGTAACCTAACTTCCAGTTTGATAAAGGTAAGACTGTTACTTTCACCCTACCAAAAAATTCTTGTATCTGGAATATTCTGTCACTCATAAGAATATATTTTAAGAAGGTAACAATAAACTAAAAAGTACAAGATTTAGTTTTTGTTTTTAACTAAAACTAGACTAAAATAAACGAATCATACCAGAGCGTTGAGACACGCCTAAGTCAGGAATCACAACGTTACAATGTCCATTTGATATTGGCCTCTAAGCAGTCGTAGATGGTTGGTCGACGAGTGCAGACGTATTGTAGCCTGTATTCTGTAGTTGTTTTAATAATTAGTGTTGTGTTTAGTTTTATATTGAGTAAATGTTTTAGATTTAGTGAAGTTGACACACAACATGGTTGTTGTGATTCCTGACATAGGCATGTTCCAACGCTCTGGTATGATTAGTTTATTTTAGCCTATTTTGTAATTATGTGTTAGGTTATTTATTTACCTGAAGAAGAGATTTTATTGCAGATCTCGAAATGAAGTGTTACTGATATTTTGTTTCACTGAACGATGGAAAATGTCCCGAAAAATCCTGTTTCATTTAATGTGAATTTCCTGGTCGCTGTTATCCAGTTAAGATGGGCTCAACAGTATGACTGAAGAATTGTTCTGCTATGGCGAATTTCTATACCACTTTAATCTAGCTACGTTGGTCTCAGCAGTAAGTAGAACTGAGGAATTGTTCTGCTAAGGCGGATTTCATTACCACTGTCATCTAGTGACGTTGCTCTCAGCAGTAAGTTAGGTACAGTAGATTCATTTTCTAACGGAGATCTCTTAAATTGGGTGCCACTTGTTGAATGAATTTAGGCTGATTTTTGAAAGTAAGCCGAAATATTTATGCTTCATCCTTCTCTTTACTGCGTACATTAACATGCAACATTTCTTATGGAAATCAGTTTAAAATAAGTTGGTCAGCTGGGATTGTGAGTTTATTTAAGTTTACACTTAATCCTAATAGCATGTTAAGCTCAAATTTTGAATTTAGACTTTATTTTAAATTTTGATTACCATGGAAACAATATTTTGTGATTGTTTGCATTTTCTTATAATTCTATTTTGTAAAGTTTAGCCACTTAAACAATTCAGGTGAGTGCTTAGAATGCACTGGGTTAAAGCCTATCTGGTAAAGGAAGTGAGCGAATACATTGAGTCTCACTTATAACAATTATACCATCGAGTAAAAATTCATTAGTGAGTGGAGAATCTTTAAACAATTATCGCATTTCGTTGTTTAGTGCTCAGCAAGAATAAGAATAATATTGGCAATAGACTAGTCTAATAGTACAAGACGTCTCATCAAAGATAAGCATTAATAAACATTTAGAAATAAGATTTAAAATTCATAAAAGATTTTTGGTAATTCTTAAATTAGCAGGTTAAATTGGGAGGTTTGATTACAAATAATTGTATTGATTACAAAAATAATTATGTAAAGTTTTAAATACTTTCTATTGCCAAAACGCGTGAAAATAGGCCTATACGAGCGGCCTTTCAAGTAGGCTTAAACAGTCATCTGTAACTTCCGAATAATGAATTGTTCTTTCAGTTTTTATTGAAATTGACTGTCGTAATGACTTGTAAATTTCAGAATAGGTTAAATAAGGTCTATAAGACTTTATGATACCTATTTTTAAGACTTTAATAATTTATTTTGGTCCCCGTTAAGGAAAACTCTTCCAAAATAGTGGCCTCCCTGTAAAACCAAAGTACCGAAGCACCATATGTTTCACAGATCAAAAAGTAAAGAAACGACATAAAATTTGATGTTTCGATAGTTTGGAACCTGTTAAAACAGCTATCTTTTAATTAGCGAAAGCAACCTTGTACTTTATAAAATATAGATAGAAATGTAAAACGTCAAAATTAGCCTCGCCGGCCTTTTATGGATTTTTCGTACCGTCAAAACTAGCGACGCTGAGCACTCGAAGGGTGAAGAAATAACAGTTATCCTGTTAGTATTCATACAAAGTAGATTGAATTATTTTTCAAGATGTGCAAAATAAAATTTCGTCCACTTTTTGACACACATGGATATTTCAGTACGGTATTTTCGTGAATGAACGATTATAAAAAAAACTATAAAACCCCTACGTATTACAACCTTTATATAGGCAAACATTAAACTAATATCTGTTCCATTGATCACTTGCCAAAAAATAGCACATACCATGCGTTTAACATAAATACGTCAACAATTTCATTATTTGTTTACCACAAACTAGAGTTACAGTGTGATTTCATAACTGAACTTAATAAATTTGAGTAACCAGGAAGTGTTTCATCACCTCCTATACCGAATCAAGAAAAGTATTAATAAACGATTATTCACTATTTAACTATAATACTTTATGGGAAGTGGACATTTTAAAGCACATTGTCTACCGTGCGTATAATTGGGACCAAGGTCGGTACATTCATGATATCTGCTGGAGGGCTGAGAACTCTTCACATCGGTCGTCTCTGATTGTCCGCTGGGACCATCACGATCCTGTAAATGGCTCAAGAAGGTTCCATAATTAAACGTTTGCGGTTTACTGGAAATAGCTGTTCTACAATACAGTGTTTAGAGTTAGAGGTTATGAGTGATTTTTTGTACAAGCACTTGGTTCCTCTTAGGGTCTTTTTATTTTTAGTTATGTTGTCTAGTCTCTTAATATTATTGCCTTATGATTTAGGAACTTTATGACTATTATATTATATTGTTATGTTCACTAAAATTTTGTGCATATAATTTAAAACTTTATGATGTACTTCTTTTTTTGTGTATTGCAGTGCCTCTTAAATATATAGTGTAGTGGTAACATACCCAGCCGGCCAGTGAAGGACCCAGGTTAGAATCCTGTCGGAGCAAGTACTTTTTTATAGAGCCTTTGTTGAAATTCATTCAGGTTGTTGCCACTTATAAAAATTTGTGTATGTGTGTGCTTATGCAAAAAAATACTGTTCCCATATTTTGCGCCTATATGTTGCCTAACACCTATTATCTAGGGACACCCATCAATATTGAGAATAAACCAAGAAATAAGAATTATTAAAATTATCTTTTTCTTTAGTCAAAAACATTAACTGAACGGGACTATTAAGATCAGTATTTCTGTTTTATTTATTTATTTTTACTGCGTTTTTAAATTAAAACTGCTTTATTATAATGAACCAAATATGTCGCCTAACACCTATTATCTAGGGACACCCATCAATATTGAGAATAAACCAATAAGAATTATTAAAATTATCTTTTTCTTTAGTCAAAAACATTAACTGAACGGGACTATTAAGATCAGTATTTCTGTTTTATTTATTTATTTTTACTGCGTTTTTAAATTAAAACTGCTTTATTATAATGAACCAAATATGTCACCTAACACCTATTATCTAGGGACACCCATCAATATTGAGAATAAACCAATAAGAATTATTAAAATTATCTTTTTCTTTAGTCAAAAACATTAACTGAACGGGACTATTAAGATCAGTATTTCTGTTTTATTTATTTATTTTTACTGCGTTTTTAAATTAAAATTGCTTTATTGTAATGAACCAAATATGTTGCCTAATACCTATTATCTAGGAGGACTCATAAATATTTAGAATAAACCAAGAAATAAGAATTATTTTAATCTTCTTTTTCTACAGTCAAAAAATTAACTGAACGGGACTATTAAGATCAGCATTTTTTGTTTTATTTATTTTTTAACTGTGTTTTAAAATTAAAACTGTTGTATTGTAATGAAACACAATTGTACGAAATGATAAAAATGCAAATAATTTGACTATCAACAATACGAACATTATTACTACTCTTTCGTTCTAGTTTTCTGGTAGAACCCACACTTTTACATGTCATCCACAATACCAAATAACGCTGCTATAAACTTCCACTCAGAGTAAATGTTGTTGGGTATAAATAACTCATATCAATAAAACTCTATTTGTTTTTCATACAATGTTAGAATACACATAAATTTACTATAACCTATATTTAAGAAACTAAAATATCATTTTTGAAAACTGGAAATTCTCATTGTTCAGAATATGTTCCGTAAATTGAATAGATGGAGCCGTTAAACTAGTGTTTATGAGCAAACATTATTACTATTCACTTATGGTAATTTACAGTACTAATTTGAAGTTAAAACAAAATATAATGTTTTATCAATTGAATTTTGTTTCTTTGGGTAGGTAGAAGTGATTATTTTGTAATCGTGTTTGGTAAAGGATAACGCATATTTGTTTAGCACGCATGTCAAAGTTACTGACACTCAGGGATTAATTTTGTAGTTAAATTTGACATGAAATACTGGCCCATAAATTCTAATAAAGTTTTTTCTTAAAGTCAGCTATAAAATCTTATTATTTAGTATTTCAATGAGTTCTTTGGAATTATATTTAATATTATCGTGTGCATCTAAAAATAGAAACAAATGCAGTTCATTAAGTTTTTAAAATAAAAACTTACTATTATTAGTAGTAATCATGCTAATACAAGGTAGAAATCCGCCTTATCACGTTTTGTGTAACAGGGTTCATTGACGTTTAGTGCCTAACGTCGTATCATGCATATTGATAGATTTTTTTAAAGATATTTGTAGAAACTTAGGCTTCTTTAATGGTAGGCTATGCCATATGCCATGGAGGAGCGCGTAATTTATTCTTTTTTTTCTACGTAAATTAACTAAAAATTTAGGGAACAGTGATTCGTGATCCAAGGAAAATTTAAAAAATTACAACCTTTGCTAATGATAGATTATACTATTTTAGTATTGTTTTTATAACATTTGGTCCATTTGAATAGTAAGTAAAGGGTATCGGCCTCTCCCTTAAAAAAGTATAAAATGCCTGTTATTAAAAAAAATTAAAAACCCTCAATCTTAAGAAATTTAATTACCTATTTGGAAAAATTTATTGTATAGAAATGTAATCTCCAAGTTGGTGTGGTATACCACTTAGTCTATCCTTTAATAAACTGATTATAAAAAGAATCAATGTAAAGTCCAGCCAAATATAATGATGTATTACCCTGTTATTACTCATTATTCAGGTGATCCCTTCATGGTTCACCTTTTTCTAGTCACATTTATTACCTTTTGGTTAGTTTAATCCTATAAACAAATAAACAACTCGATAAATTTGTCCTTTTCAGAAATGTAGCTACTGTTATCGTAACCTACTGCCCAGTTAAATCCCATGAAACATTTAATTCCTAATGAACGACACACCTTCATGAAATTATTCCACGGAGCTTAAATCCCTGGTCAAATTAGTCCATTGTTAACCTAATCCTTCGGTTACTGTAAGTCCCTGGTCAATTAGTCTGCTAACGCCGGTAATTTAACTCCCCGGTAAAATTAACCACAACCGTATTCATTAAAATATTCCACCCTGATCACGATAACTTGTTCATTGTTAATAAAAGATAAAACTAGAAAATACATTTAACTAAAACTGAATGCTTAACTGAGCCTGGTAAACAATGGGTCTCGGTACGTGAGGCAAAATATTGCACAGTAAATGCGTTAGATGCATATTCCAGATACTTCAAGTAATATATGTTATTAAAATAATTTTAAGATTTTTAAATTATTGGATGAATAATAATTTGTTTTAGTCGTCACCAACTATTTTTGGATCCCTTCAGACGATCATTAGTTCAGGTTTCAGGAGTCAAGTCTGAGACAGCATCTAATGAGGGTGTTAAGTATTATTGCGTTAAATAACTGGTTTTTTATTGCCTAATATGAAAGGGCTACTTTTATTGAACAATAATTATATATATATATTTTTTGTGCAATTTATACTCTATATTCGCCTTTATTTTACTAAACTGTATATACTGCATTAATTCTATATCTCTTTCTGCGGCCTAGTGCCTACAATACCATTCCTTACTGGATTAAAATATTCACGTACAGTGACAGACCAATGAACCATTGTTTCACGAATCAGCTGTTTACTGTACACTCACCAACCAATCATAACGGTTGACTTATCAATTGCCCACCTTGCAAGCGACTGCACGCTTGCTCAATGTACGCTCAGGCGGGCCTGGGGCACTTATATAGCACTCTAGCCACTGCTGACCATACTTACTCAACACGTGACTTTATGCCCCATGTGTTACTCTCTCACTTAAATATTAGTTTATCTCTATTTGTTGTACATTTACTTTAACATTAAAGTCAGTGCTCTGGATTGGCAATCTCTACCAGAACGTCTTTGTTCCCGGACACCCGCGTCTACCGTGCTCTACAGGACTGGCCACAGTGTTATGAACTATTCGTTTGCGGTCGTATTGTGCGTGAGTGAATCCGTGAAGGACATCTTCCGTCTTCACGCCTGCCTACAAGACAGCAGCCTATTTCCACACTTCCTGATCACAACCTGGCCCTCAACACAGCAGACTACGGTTACCCCTCATGAAAACAAAGGTAACTGTTTATTTTCTGCACTTTATTTGAATATGCACTGTTCATAAACTCATTATGTGTAACCTGGCGAACTCTTGTTAAAATCAGTGTGTTCGGCGTCTTCACTGCTAGTGTGAAGTGGTCCTTCTTAATCGAGCCTCTAAAATCTTATTTCACGGTTATCGTAACCAAAAAACCATTCTTTTCATGGTCCTTAGCGAGCCGGGTAATAAGAGCTTTAGTCCATTGGTGAATATCAGTGCAATCTCAACTCTTATAAGCTCTATACAGTGCATATTTCAAAGCGTGGTTTCAGGTTCTTTCACGATTGCAAAGTCCGTGCAGCTGCAGAGCAACGTGCTCGGCAGTTGGTAAACCTGGGTTCCGGTCCCCTCTCTACTCATATCAGATGTGACGTCGTGATCATATCAGCTGTGGTGCTCCGCTCTGTCGACTGCATTGTTTTGTTGACAAACAAGCTTTCAGACTGTCACAGCACAGGTGAACTGATTACTGTTTAATGGTTACCGCTTCTCAATACTTGTTGGTTATCAGTCCTACTTGTAATACGCATTATTCTAAGCAGGTTACGCGAACTTAAATATAAACAATCTTGGTTATTGACACTTTACCTTGAGCAGGACTCTATACGTACGAGCACCCTTATTGCAAAATTAAATGTTTATTTTGCCAACACTATATTCTAGTCTCAGCTTAAAAAGAAAAAAAGCTACTTACTGCTCACAATTATTTATTATAATTTCTATTTGAACATTGCTAACGCATATGTATGCATGGTTTATGGTTACTGTCACAACACTACCATACTTTTCCACTGACAGTTTCCATGTAGTACGTGCGCATACTCTTTCCAGAGCCTCTGCTACATCATAGCTGAATTTAGCTCAACAGTAACCTTAATTGTTGTTTTATTATTTAATAACAACGTGTCTTGTTTACGTTTTTGCCATAATAACAGTTTATTTTATTTTCTAAAAACAAAACTATACTATAGGCCTATACGAGCCTACTCTACTTGTTGCATTATTATTGAGTTTTTACCTCCAAAAACTAAACAATATTTTTTAAATTTTTTTCATTGTATTATATTGTTTAGATACTTTTTATTTCTTGGGGGAAAATACTTCAGAGGAAAATAATTTTAGTTTATATTTTTATCACTGTCTCAATTCAAGAGCACAATATTTTGTTTACTTTTCACCTTTGAAGTTTTACTCAAATTGATTAATTTTCTACAAACACTTTCAACATGGCGATGTCTCTTAAAGTGGCCAATGCAAAGCGAGAACACCTCTTTTCTCAGATACAAAGTATCTATGATTTAACTGAGAAGACTTCCGATCCAAATATACTTCAGCAGTTGCTTGTCAGAGCTAAATCTACTCAGAGAATTAGACAGGAATTTTTCAGCAATATTAGACTTGTGCCACGAGTTGGAATTAAAAGTAGATGCCGACTATACACCTAACTATTCCGCATTAGCAAGCGTGGACGAGTTAGTTGATTACGTTTCTGCTAACGTGCTCATGATTGAGACCAAGAGAAAAGCTAAAGCTAATAAAAGCGAAACTATTCCGCCTGCCTCCCCTCAAGTCAACGTCCGGCTACCGAAATTGGAATTAAAAACTTTTGACGGAGCTGCCTTGGACTTCTGTACGTTCATCAGCGTTTATGAACATGCCGTACACAACAATGCGCACTTAAGCGATGTAATGAAATTTCAATATCTCTTGAGCGTGCTTTCAGGCGAACCACTCTCTTTGATAAAGTCGCTAAATTATAACTGAGCAAAATTATCCAATCGCTTATCAACTGCTGAAGGATCGCTACCATAATACTAGGCGTCTACTCACACTACATTTAAATCAAATACTAGACCTTCCTGTCATCTCCAGCACATCTGTGAAGAATATACGTGCTTTCCTTAATCTTTTTCACGAACATACGCAATCACTTAAAGCATTAAACAATGACATCACTAGTAACAACCCACTTCGCTCAGCCTTGTTATTACGCAAGATTGATAATCGGATGGTCACCCGCCTAGAACAGTTTCGAAAAAAAGGAAGAGCTTCATACTTTGCCCTCAGTTGAACAAATAATTGAGTTTCTCAACCAGGAATGCAGCTACATTGAGGACAGTAGTCTACATGACAATACTGTGGACCCCAAGAACGCTTCAAGTTCTTATTTTGGGTCAAACCCCAGATTTGATAAGCCCAAATCGTCTCTAAAAAACGTGAGCTTGTTATCGGCTTCTCTCTCCACCCTCCTCGCCTATAAACAAGGCCCATCATGTTTTTATTGCCATCAGAGCGGTCATAAAATTTATGGCTGTCCCAGCTTCGGCCCAAAAGACACACCAAGAACGGCACGGGATATTAAACAGCAAAAAACCGCTGTTCTTCTTGTTTGGGGGACGCACAGATTAAGTGAATGTCAGTCTAAATTCACGTGTCGAACATGTCGTGGTCGTCATCATACCTTGCTACACTTCACTGATCGGCCAACGCGGTCCAGTGTTAGTACGTCGCGGACCGCGTTCGTCCCGTTGTGGAGAACGGCCGTGACGGCGGCCGGCCTGCGCAGAGCAGTGCAACACCTACACCTGCTGTCCGCCCCGCCTTTGACCACAGGCGCTCTCACCTCCTAGCCCAGCAGAACACACCACACTACACGCTCATGGCACACTGCATCGAGAACTCGCCCCTAGTACCACTGTTCTTCTGGGTACTTGTCTTGTCAAGCTCACCGCCTCTAACGGACAAGCTTATGTCTTTCGTGCCTTAATTGATTCAGGAAGCATGCTAAATTTTATTAGCGAGAAAGCCTCCCAACTGTTGGGCACACAGCGCCGTCCGGCCACTATGAATGTCGCCGGGCCTTTCTAAAACCCTTTCCTCACACACGCGGATTTTTAACTCTGGGCGTGGAAACTCTTGCTGGCCACCCAGTTTTGCCCGCGTTCCACATATTGCCACATATCCCTGTAGACCTCCCACGAGTGAAAATATCTCAGGAGGTCATGAATAAGGTTAAAAATATTATACTGGCTGATACAACCTTCCACCTCCCTGGTGGCATTGACGTGCTTATTGGTGGAGCGCTATTTCCACATATTCTTACTCATGAGACCTACTCTCTTGGTCTCAATTTACCTCACGCCCTGGGCACCTGTTTTGGTTTCCGTGCTGATGGGGACGGCTCCCTGCACACCACTAACGCAGTCTGTCTCTACTATGGCTGTCTCTCTTCTCTCGACTGCTGAGGTGGACCTCCACGCCTCTCTGCAGCGTTTCTGGACACAAGAGGAACTGCCTGCTCCCAGTAAAAGGTCTGCAGAGGAAACTCAGTGCGATGAATATTTTTCTACCACGCACTCCAGGGACCGTGAGGGTCGATATATGGTCCGCCTCCCTTTCAAGGACACCAGTACTTATCTGGGAAATTCCAAAGTTCATGCTGAAAGTAGACTCTATTCTCTTGAGCGCAAAGCTCCACGCTCCCACTAATGTGGGGTATTATAATTTATATTCTGATTTTATACATGACTATCTCTCTCTAGGCCATATGCAGGACTGCCCTACTCCTGACTGACTTAAGCACTTCCCACTACTTTCTGCCACACCACGGTGTTTTTAAGGCACAAAAGTAGCACCACCAAACTACGCGTCATTTTTGACGCCAGTGCCAAAACCCAGTTCCGGAACTCTCTCTCAACGACACTCTGTTGACCGGACCTAAGCTGCAAAATAATATTTGTGACATTCTTCTGCGCTTCCGCCTTCAGAACTTAGTGTTCTCTTGTCACATCAGACCAGATGTACCACCAAATCAAGGTACATCCTGACGATCAACATTTCCAACTGATCTTATGGCGTGATCACCCCACGACTTGATGTCCACGTTCAAGCTCACGACAGTTACCTATGGCCTGAAATTTTCACCCTATTTGGCCATCAAAACGCTACATCAATTTGGCAGAAGACGAAGGTCACCGCTACCCCATGCTGCTGAGATTCTCAAGCACCAGAGCTACGTCGACGACCTGATCTGCGTAGCTGAGACTGAAGAACTCGCCGTTGAACTTCAAGATCAACTCACCAAACTCCTTCGGCTCGGTGGCTTAGAGCTCCGGAAGTGGGTCTCGAACTCTCCGAGACTTCTGCAACACCTTCCTGAAGATCATCGGGAAATCCAGTTTTTCTGCAACCCTCTCAGGAGCCTCATTTCTCTATTTTGGGCCTAAAATGGACTCCTCTGACTGACACTTTTACGTTTAATTTTAATTTTTTCTTCTGAAAAACCCGAATAAAGCGTAAAGTGTTAAGTCTCATTTCTCAAGTCTATGACCCCTGGTGGTTTTTTGGCGCCTTGTATCATGCTCGAAAAAATATCATGCAACTCGTTTGGATTTCTGGCATAGATTGGGATGATCCGCTCCCTCCAGAAATATACCTAAAATGGCACGCCTTTTTATTTCAACTTAAGCAAGTTGCTACTATTACAATTCCTCGTGCTATCCCCTACTCTGCTGCTAATCACTGGGACTTGCACGGTTTCTCTGACGCCTCAGAACTAGGCTATGCTGCTGTAGTCTACATCCGCTATACCTCCAATGACACGGTGCACGTAAGTTATGGCTAAAACTCGCGTCGCTCCTCTCAAAAGAGTGACGCTGCCCCGACTGGAGCTATGCGCAGCTCATCTCCTGGCCCAACTTGTGAAATATTGTGTTACTCAATTAGCTTCCCACCCGCAAGTTTGGTTCTATTGTTTGGCTGGTGCGACTCTACTGTGACCCTCGCGTGGATCAAAACACCTTCTTATCGCCTCAAACCTATGTGGCTAATCGTGTGGCGCAAACTCAAAGAGCTTGTGGCTGTGGATTGCTGGCGCTACATAACCAGTGCTTCCAATCCTGCTGACTGCGCCTCCCGTGGGATCCTTCCCTCTCAATTGGTGGATCATCCCATTTGGTGGCATGGACCCGACTGGTTGCGTCTCCCCTCCTCGGCCTGGCCAGATACTGATTCCAGCCTGGACTCGGTCTCTCTGGAGGAGCTATGGGAGCTGAAGCATTCCACTCCTGTCATTGCCTTGGCCACAGCACCGCCTACGTGGGACCTCCTCATCCAGTACTCTTCCTGGAAGAAATTGTTGCACGTGATGGCCTAAGTCTTGCGTTTTATCCACAACTGTCGTTCACCAAACCGCCACTTCGGACCTCTCTCCAAGACAGAACGGGACTCCGCCCAGCTGCGAATTTTTAAGACCGTGCAAGAGGAAGCTTTCACTGAAGATCTGACGCTCTACTGCGGGACCGAAAGACGTGTTCTACCAGACTTCAACCGCCTCGCCCCATTCCAGGGTCCGGATGACTTCTCCGCGTCGGCGGCAGACTACGCCACGCTGACCCCCGCCGCCGAACATGTCTCACCCATGCATCCTGCCCAAGAAGCACCCTGTCGTGTGACCTCTAAATTGACCACGTACATGTCAAACATCTCCACGCTGGCGCGCAGCTTACTCTCTCTATGCTCTCCCAGCAAGTCTGGATCCTCTCTGCACGCAGCGTGGTGAGATCTCGCATTTTTAGATGCATCACATGTTTTAAGAATCGGCCTAAAAATAACGCCCCTCTCATGGGCGACCTCCCCAAAGCTCGCATTACTCCAGCCCGAGCTTTTCTCTCCACCGGCATGGACTATGGTGGCCCCTTTTCGCTCAAGGTCCATAATTTACGCTCTGTCCGCATTATTAAGGCCTATATTTGTATTTTTGTTTGTATGGTTACGAAGGCCGTTCACATTGAGGTGGTGACGGACCTGTCCACCGAAGCTTTCCTTGGTGCTCTCACTCGCTTCGTTTCTCGTCGTGGCCTGTGCACAGACCTTTATAGTGACTGTGGCACAAACTTCGTAGGTGCTAAAAAATGCCCTACACAAAATCCTCACGGCTGACCAGCGCAAAGTCCAAGACTTTTGCTGCTGACCGTTCAATTCGATTCCACTTCAACCCTCCTGCTGCTCCCCCTCAAGGTGGAATTTGGGAAAGTGCCATCAAGAGTGCTAAACACCATTTAAAACGTGTCATGGGACTCCACATACTAACTTTGTCTCAATTCATGACGCTCACAAGTCAGGTTGAAGCGATGCTCAACTCCCGCCCGCTCACCGCTCTCTCCAGTGATCCCAGTGACCTTCTCCCACTAACGCCTGGACACTTCTTGATCGGCTCTCCTCTGGTTTCCGTGCCTGAAGAGAACTTGCTGGACATATCAGCCAGAGGAGAGCCGATCAAGAAGTGTCCAGGCGTCAGTGGGAGAATACAATCGTTGGCAGCGAGAATATCTCCAGACTCTTCAGCAGCGCCTCAAGTGGAGCATTCCCTCCCACAACCTCCAACCTGGAGACCTCGTCCTGGTGCATCAGGATACTCCCGCTCTCTCTTGCCCCCTTGCTTAGTTTATCTCTATTTGTTGCACATTTACTTTAAACATTAAAGTCAGTGCTCTGGATTGGCAATCTCTTCCAGAACGTGTCTGTTCCCGGACACCCGCGTCTACCGTGCTCTACAGGACTGGTCACAGTGTTATGAACTATTCGTTTGCGGTCGTATTGCGCGTGAGTGAATCCGTGAAAGACATCTTCCGTCTTCACGCCTGCCTACAAGACAGCAGCCTATTTCCACACTTCCTGATCACAACCTGGCCCTCAACAACAGCAGACTACGGTTACCTCTCATGAAAACAAAGGTAACTGTTTATTTTCTGCACTTTATTGAATATGCACTGTTCATAAACTCATTATGTGTAACCTGGTGAAGTCTTGTTAAAATCAGTGTGTTCGACGTCTTCACTGCCTAGTGTGAAGTGGTCCTTCTTAATCGAGCCTCTAAAATCTTATTTCACGGTTCTCATAACCAAAATCCATTCTTTTCAGAGGGATTCTACACCTAAAAGGAAGGTGAAATGGAGCTAGTCAACATTCGCATTAAATGAACCCTTCCCACCGTAGCATATGTGTTGATAAAACATGTTGCTAAGGCGGTTATTTTACACTAAAATTTTAATATCTGCTTTGGTATTAATGACGGTTTACTCTCCTTATGTTTAATATTTTTACTTTGTAATAAAGATTCTTATGTTATGAAATTCTAATATAATACACCATTATTTGGGTTTTAATTTGTTTATAAACTACCAATGGTCACCATAATAAGTTTAGATAAAAAATTTTACTAAAATATAATTTTTATGGCATAATATTTGGATATTAAGATATAAGATGAAAATTATAAGAATGAGAAGTAATAAGAATTTAAAGAGAAGAAAAGGCCATTAAGCGAGAAAATATCAGTATTAAAGAGGCTTTCTTCTTATTAATCATGCCTCTGAGATTATTATAATCAAAAGTGATTGAGATATCACTAAATAATTTTTCGCAGTTTATTAAATACCTAATGGCCTTATTTTAATTTTTATATTTAAGTATGGAACTAAAGGGTAGATATTGAGTTTAAAGTTGTCGTGTAGAACTAATTATTGCCACTAATTTTAAATATAAATATCTTATGAATAAAATGAAGCACTACTCGCGAGAATGACTGGATGTATTGCGCAAATTGTTTTTATAAGTTATTCGTTAACACCTTAGGAATGTACCTATATATGAAGCTCCCGCTTTTTGCCGATGTTAATTTTTAAACGTATATACTCTATAGTTTTTTGATATTAAAAAAAATTATAAGTAAAATAATATATGCTACAAGGTCGATGTCAAAAACATCTAAACACTTATAAAATAGTGGTTTGTGATATATAATATCTGTAAACTGTAGAATATATACTTAATTATACACTTATAATTATAAAGTAATTATATACTTTCATTATATTACAAAAGCTGAAAATATTTTAACAGTTTACGATAGGACTTACTTCGAACTTTCAAAAACCCGCCTTTAAACAAAAACCCCTCTCAGGTAGGATATGCTTTTTCTCTCATAATGATTTTCTCGGCTGTTGTTTTCTTAATCTAGTTTGGTATAATATATATCTAACTAAATAGTGATTAGGGCTAGGCTGGTTCCGCTATGCATCGAAAACGAGATTAAGCCGTGTTTAAGCGATCTTAAGTTCATACGCTTATAGGTATATGTTATTATACAAATATTTTTAATTTTAAGAATAACATCTGTAATGACAAGTTTAGCAAGATCAAAGTCCATACAATAAATATAAATATTAAAAATACGTTTTAATGGTGTGAAGTAATATAAAAAGTAATTATATTTAGTGACTATGCCTTGGGTATGAAACTAAGAGAGACGAGGTGGCAATTAAATTAAATGTCGCACTGGACCGTCTGACAATAAGTGAAGCCGGTGTCAAGGTCTTTTGTTTCTTTAACTCTTTCATATTTCAGGTAACTGATAACTGTTATGAAATGTATGAAAGTTTTAATTGGTGAAACATATGCAGCAAATTATTTGTTTGTTAAGTAACTTTATAAAACAAACAATATAACAATTTATTGTTACCAAGAATACTAAGCACATTGATGAAAAATTGTAAGGAAGTGCAAATATAGCAAATAATTGCGAAGCACCAATTAAACCCGTCGCTCGTTAGTAATTTATCATCAGAGCGCGAATGTCAGCAGCTCACTAACAATGTTAAGGAGATTCATTAGGGCGATAATTACTCGTATTTTTCTGGCACAAAATATCAGCGCTATGAAAATTCAGTATAAAACTTTATTGCATTATATGTTACTTAAATCAGAATTATTGAAGTTCAAGAAACCAGTGTGGAATACAATATGCAGACCACACTTCCTACTGTCGCAATTGCCTTCGTAACTAACAAAGTGCCTTTTTCCAAATCAAAGGAAAAGAGAAAAAAAATTAAATAGAAAATATCAAAGCACTTATGTCTTGTGTTTTTGCTATCAACCTCTTTAATATATGTAAAAGTATGAAACTATTTGTCTAATGTTTGTGGTATTTATATATTACACTAGCACTTTTCCACAGCTGCGCACGCAACTTCCTAATGAAGAAACAGGCGCAACGTATACATATTTATTTTAAATTATATTTGGAACATTCCTGAGATAAGGGATAGTCATTGAAGATATCAAATCTTCTGATCCATTTTGGATATAAGTTAATATCGAGTTTTATCGGATAGTGAAATAGTGTTCATACGTACCTATGGAGCTACTCAAATTTCGTTCCAATATTCCATGATTATTGACTGTGTAGCTAGAACCGTAGAAATTTAAGCACTTTCTACGGAGGGATCCTAAAGTCGAAGTCGAATAATTAGTTTTCATACAACGCAATTATGATGTAATAAATGGTTGAATTCTATGTAGTTTGAAACGGATGTAGTAGGCATATTTTGGGTAAAAGGTATTACAGTGGTCATGGTAAAGAGTTTAAAATTTTAAGCGAAATCATAATGGTTTTCATTTTGGGATATATACACACGCGAAATTCTGATTCAAATGAATTATATTTCCAACGGTAGTTTGGTTTGCCATATTTCACCGATCAAGACAATATACACTGACAGGTATGAGAGGACTACTTCCTTTTAGCGTATGTACTTCCAAGCAGAGTTTAATGTATCACAATTAATGAAGTGACTGCCATATTTTTAAATATTTAATATAAAAATTAATAAAAAATACAACTATATACAAATTTATATTTTCTTTGTAATTATTGGCAAAATCTACTTATTGAGAAAAAACTGTACAGAATGACATTATAAGTTTCTTTACACGATAATTACTCAACAGTAAAATGTTTGAACTATTATAAGTTTAATTTATTTGCCTATTTATGAATTAAATGTTTTTTAATAGTATTTACATTTAACCTTAAATCAATCAGCTATTATAGGTTGTTTACGATTGTGCATAATTACATAAAATTAAGTTTTCTGAATAAATATTGTTTATATCAAAGGAAAACTGAATAATGTCGGGCACTACGCACACTTAGTCTGGGGAGCTTTGCAACTGAGGATCTCACAATTTGTTTGAGCTATTCCAGAACCGTTGTAGGTGTCTCTTGAGAATTACATAGAACCACTACCCTCATGTATATAAGTTAATTTGTATATATATATATATATATATATA